>NC_081421.1:37840127-38457210 GCF_949786415.1 Peromyscus eremicus
AGAAACATAGGCTCTGACACATAAATGCAACTTCACTTATAGAGTCCCAGGAAATACGGTACATTGGAAGAACCTGATCTCCAAAGTATTGCGTTTTGAAAGTGTCCCTCTCTTTATGGATACAGGTAACCTGCTACCTTAGACCAAGCATGGGTCAACAACAAAAGCAACTTGTGTCTCCCAGTTCCTCATTTGAAATTCTCACTAGCAAGATGAACTTCAGAACACTCCTAAACAATGATTTGTCATGGAAAAATCAAACTGAGTTTTAACTGTGAAGTGAAGGAAAATGTCATATCTTCAATAGTTCTATGCTACAGCTGTATCTGCAATAAATACTTGCCACTCCAGGTTAGTGGATACATTTTGAAGGGTGAAATTGTTGGGGATCACACCCAGAGACTTTTGTATGCTAGACAAGAATTATATCAATGAGTTATATGTCCAACCCAGGATCCAGACTGTGACCCATGCTTTTAAATTTAGAACCAAAAATCTCACTCACATACTCATCACCATAAATTTTGCAAATTTGCCATACAAACTAAGCTATGTGTATATGTGACAACATGATTGTGAGTGTAACTTGAAGTCTGGTTTGTTCTGGCATTAACTACTGAAACAAGGTGTAGAATGTAGCTTGGGCTATTTATTGGGTTTGGGAAGACAGAAGTAAAGAAAACATACATGTGTCTTGAGATATAGATGGATGCAGAAATTTAGTCACCACCACTTATGGAGCTTAAAATTAAGTTTAAAACTAGAAATTTGGAGAAGTCTGGTGATCTATATATACATCATGAGAAAGCAATATACACACTCTCGAGAAGATACAATGCTTGATGCTGTCTTTGCTATTGGAAAGAGATGTGGATTGGTCTTTAAGGCTGGTATATCTACAAAGCGAAAGAGGCATGTGGATTAGAGAATTCTGTGGGATACATACAGATTTCTTTAGGTTGTTTGTTGGCATAGAGCCCAGCTATAAAATATAAGAAAACATGTCTGAGATTTTGGCTGTCATCCTTCTTGAAATTAGTGAATGCAGTCAGGACAGTATGGCTTTAATCAGCTACTGGAATAAAGCAGTGTACCCTAGGAACCACGAACAAGGTAAAATAGTGGGCTCTTTGGTAATGATAGCATCAGTGAGCAGGATAGGTCCTCTTGTTGCAGTGGCTATATTTTATAGTAGTTAGCCAATATGTTAACTTTTATGAAATAGTTTTTCAATTTCTTCATTATGCAGGTGAATTGTTTCCTAGTTGTTTTTGAACCTGGTTTTCTCTTAATCCAGGCAGACCCTCCTCTGCCACAGACAGTCTCTCTCATCTTGGTACAGGCAGGCTCGCCTCTGTCACAGCCCACACAGAACATCTGGATATAACCTGAATGTTCCTGGTGCTGACAGCTCTGCTTCTCCCTAAACTGTCACCATCTGGCCATCAGCTGTGCATGTATCAGAACCCATGCTGGTGTATGCCAATCTTTACTCCGTGAAAAGCTGTGGGCTTAGCTTCCCCCATGCAGCAAGTGAGCCTTAGCTATTTCTTTTCCCTAAAACTCTGTTTCTACAAGCCCTTACAATAATAGTTTACATCGATCAGTGAAAACAATAAAATATCCTTTAATTAGGGGAAATATTTTCAATTTTTCTTGCCGGGAGATTGAATGTGAAATACGTATTTTCAATGTTATGTCACATCATGGAAATAAAAATAAATTCTACTCATAATTGTGATATATATTTAGAAAGCAGTTAATTGCAACTGTCACTTTAGAAACAAAAATGCAGTGATATTGCTTTAATCACAACACTTTACTTTCATCACTTACCTCAAAAGATTGTGCCTGCTAAATTCATAATTCTTTTTGTAGCTTTATACAGTTACTTTTAAGATGTTACATTGAAATTAAAACTTTCATTTTGCATCTCTTATTAATTTAGTCACTAATTATTCCTGAGTAACAAGCATTTGTCTCAATAACTAGTTGACTTCAGAAACATTTATCAGTGTTTACACTTGGTCAACATCAAAAGCAGGCACACCCGGGACATGGAGATGTCTTCAGAACTTGCTGGAGAAAAGACAAGAAATGCACTTTCATATGTGCGTTGGGGCAACTGAATTAACCAGAGCACCCCCCTCCTCATTACCAGTTCAAAATGTTTCTTTCTCTCAAACTCCCTAAAATGAAATTCTTCATTCCTAAACCTCACCCTCTGCAGCCAGTGAATTTCATTCTTTAAATTTCTGAGATAAGAACGGAAGAGCCAACGGCTGGGGGAGCTTGGACAGTCATTGAGTCAATGCTGCTGGTTTGTTTTGTTTTGGTACCACAGTCGCTGAGCTAAGCCCACCGGAGGTAAGTGATAGGCCTCTGCTGAACTCATAGACACCTCCAGACACTCCACATCATCACTTCCAATGGTCTCACTCTTTTACCAAGGAGATTTAGGGAGCTCCACATTGCATGCTATACCTTATCTGGAAATCTGGGGTCATTTTTGAAGTTCTTAGTCTCATTAATAAAATTATTTAAAAACAGATTCAAAAGAAAACTTGAGGCCAATGAGGACAATTTTATTAGGGTTTGAGGGAAAAGCTAGAGTGAGGGTATGTTGTAAATGATGACAACTTCCCAGAGAAGGGAGGTGAAGAGGAGAGAAAGGCATGTATCTGCAGTGGGTATCAACAAGAGCATCACGCTGAGAGTTGAAGTTGCTCCAGGAAAATGGCCAGAGTTCTGAATGTCTGGGAAAGCATGACCAGGCTTTGGCTGGTACTGAAAGAACAGGTGGAAAGGGGGAAATGAGCATCAGACAGCTAAGGAGGCTGAGGCCCCAAAGTGCTGCCCTAGGGATGCTCTGCAAGTCTGCACCAATGGATCGACCTCTGAACAAAACACACATGATCGTACACTATTTCCTGTGCTAATTCAAATCCTGAGGAGAGATTCCCTTCCCAGTATTATGAGAGAAAGGGGAGGTGGGGTTCAGTCCATGAGGAAGGGACTCCCCCAGTGGCCTTCAAGCTCATTAATATCTTTCTAGCTATCTAACTGTCCCTCTTAACTGGGTCCAGCACCGGAGCCTGAATGATATCCCATTCCTCACCTGCAAGCCCTCTCTCTGGTATTCAATACTCAAAGCCTTCTCACGTACGGTAGCTACAGGTTGCTACGTCATTTCTGAATTTTAACAAATTCCTTACCTTGGTTGTTTTGTCGTACATTGTACAGTTCTAAAATGATGATGTCTAAAATTTCAGCTTAGTTCTATCAAACGATTCCCTAAGATTTAAGTGTGTGTGTGTGTGTGTGTGTGTGTGTGTGTGTGTGTGTGTGTGTGTAATACTTCTGGAAAGCACAAAAGGTTTTCCAGGACATAACCAGCTATTTTAATACTTTGCATTTCTCTTTAGTCAAATTATAGTACCATAGACATTAAAGACTGGATTAGTAGAATGACAAACAACTATAACTACAAAATTTTATTTTATTTTAGAAGACTCACTCTCCTGAAACAAGACCAGAATTAAGGTTCCAAACCTGAGGCTGGAAAAGTGGCTCTGTGGTAGGTTAAGCACATAGGGTGTAAGAGGCCCTGGCTTCAATCTCCAGCACCCCCACCTCAACCTGTGAAAAATGCTGGACCTACTATGGCAGTAATTGGCTATGGTGCTTCAGAGAGTGGCAACCTCAGAAATGAGACATTTTCAGCTACAGGCTAGTCAGACCATGTCCACTTGCTGAAGCCTCTTCTCACAGCCATAATTTTTAAAAGAAAATGGCAAGCCCAGTGCCAAGAGCCTGATTGTGAATTTAGATTCTCCAGGTCCCACCACCCAAGAGAATGGCAGATGTCATTTTAACTTCCCCGAAGGAAGCTTGTAGGCTCAGGTTGTCAGACCTGACACCTGTGGGAAGGTACCTCTACTCTGCCTTGTGTACCTGAACTCTCACCAGAGACCCTCCAGGCTGCTGCCTGCCTGTCTGTACATCCATGGCATTAAATTTTAATAAATCTTTTACCTAAAACAACAACCACCCTCAATGTCTCCCCGAACCCCAAACTCAAAACTTTTCAACAGACACTGAATTTTCAGCTCAGAATTTAAAAAGAAAAAGAAAAAAGAATTGGTAACAGAAGGGTTATAGTAAACACTGATGATTCTCAATATGAATCTCTGAGACCAGCCATGAAAATGAAATTTTTTCAATGCATAACAGACAATGAGCTAATTTATTTCCCTTCTGGAAATGTCCCACAGCTTAATATGAGTCCTTATTGTGACCCCTTAAAAAAGCATCAAACTGAAGATGGAAGAGAGTAATTATAGTATAAAAGAAAAAATATATGTGTGGTTATATTTTATTTGTGCTGAAATGTGATATTTTACTTGTATGTTAATAAATAAAGTTTGCCTGGAAATCAGAGGTCATAGCAAGCCATAAACAGAAGTCAGACAGTGGTGGCACACACCCTTAATCCAATCACATGGCAGGCAGAGTCTCTGTGTGTTCAAGGACACACTAGGGAACAGCCAAGCGTGGTGACACAAGCCTTTAATCCCAGTACCAACCATAGAGACCTGGAGGTCTGTACAGACAGGCAGTGACAAGGAAATGAGGTGACTGGGCTAAGAGCCAATGAGAGGGCAGAACAGCAAGACAATGAATGCCTGGCTAGACAGGAAGCAGCTCTCTTGGGAAGCTATGGTAGTGTGGTGAGTTAAGGTTAGCTGGTGGCTCTCACTATTTCCCTGATCTCTAAGGCTTTCACCCCTATATTTGGCTCTGTGTTTCTTATTTAATAAGACCGTTTAGAAATTCGTCTACATATATGTGTCACTCGTGAATAGACCATGTGGAAATCAGCCTTACCATTTCCATGTTAGCAAGAGTCCTAGTCTTGTCTCTGCCATCTGTCTTGGTTCTCTTTGATGTTTGCTGGGAGTTGGAGCTCTCAACAACACACAGTTACAGCAGGAAACAACAGTTTTGAATAATCCTGGGCCAGGATAATGAGGTCACAGGAGGAAAAGGCTCGAATGTCACTGGGCTGAGGAAGCCTCTGGCCTGCTCCACCTACATAGTGCCTTTCCTCTGGATTTACACAAACATCGAATGTCAGGTAAGGATTTACATGAAAAAAATGTTTCTCCAGAAAAGCTGAACTAATTTGTCACTCTTTGTCATATAATGGTATCTTTCTGTACATATTACCATAGCTTCAAGTGTAAGTAAAACAAAACAAACTTATTTTCATATTTTTAAATGTCAGCTTTCAAGGCTGCAATCCATATTTTACATGGAATCCTTTAAAGTTTTTTTTTTTTTTTTTTTTTTTTTTTTAAATCAGTTCTCTTCATGTAACTAACTGGCACGACCTAGACTGTAAAGTGCCTGATGGAAATAATAAACTGAACCAATCAGCTTGCCTAGGTTGACTCATGAAATTCCTGCAGCTTTTGCCAACCATTATGGTAATCCTAGACATTTTACAGTAATAAAAGGCAGCAACTGCCGTGTTGCACTGATAAAAGTCTGAGTCATTACATGCAGTTTGGTTAGAAAAAAAGCCATTGAAACATAGAACCCATGGTAACAGAGTGAACAGAACAGTACTACTCAATATGAATGCCTTGGGATTGGACAGCCAACAGACACTCTTAAATCCTACAGAAGCAGAAACTGAGCCCGAATAAGAGGTCAATTTGCAAAATGCTCTTCCAGCTCTGAATCTGTTTGCCTAATGAATATTTGCTTCATTTTTTAGCCTTCCCTATATTCCAAGTCTAATAAATCTCACTGGTGATAAATATATTCAACCTCTGTTTCTCCTGTTTCAATTAAAATCCATTTCTTCTGGGTAAATTCTATTCTATCGTACTTGGGAAAGGTACTGATTAATTTAAGCAATCCTGTAGCTGCATACAAAGGGATAACATTCAATCTTGGCTCCTTCAGCCCAGAAAATCTACTAGTAAAATATATTTTACAAAGCAAACAAACAAACAAATGTGAGACATATGTATTAAATTCCATTCATAGAATATGTGGCTTTAAATAATGGGAGTGTGGAGATTTGGCAAAAGTATTTTGTGTTCTGCCAAATCCAGTATTCCAGACAATATGGATTTTGAAATTTAACTAAGGCTAAGCTCTGATCCCCGATTTTCTCTCTGTGAGAAAATACTCTTATAACTTATTAAGATTTTTAAACATGCTTTTTGTAGTTTTTCTTCTGTGCTATAAAAATATGGGATAGAATATTAGCAGAAAACTAATAAATCAGGTGAACAACTTCATTTAAAAAGTCACAATTATCATTAATTATACAAATATTGTTAAGGGTTTGTTTGGCCCTGTGTGATGAATAAAAGGAAAGAATGCTCTAAGATGTTGCCGTGACTGACCTAAGTTCTTTGAGTTAGACATAACTCTTGAACTCTGGGAGACCTTGAAAGCCCTTGGGTGGGAGAGGGTTGGCTTTGCTCTAAAAAGCTAACTGCTGTCTTAAAACAAGAGCAAACTACATAAGAGTACATACTTAGCCAACAAGTGTTAAAAACCAAGGTCACAACAGCTCTTGCCACTTGCTGTATTTACTTTAGGTGTCCTGCATAGACGTTTACTGAAGATGGGCAAAGCCAAGGTCCTCTGCTCCATCCTCTCCTGTGAACAGCTAATAAACCCATAATCGGCAAAGAAACACAGGGTTGTTGAGGAGTCCAGACTGGAACACCCTTGTGCTATACAGGCTTTGTACCTCATTGGATCTAAATACAGACAGAACGTTTCTAAAATGCCTTAGCGGGTTGTGAATACATTCACAGGCACCAATGACGGCCCATTTTGAACATTCATCATGCCTATAAATAAACCATGAATTTCCCCAGATAAAAACCACTTCTGACATTTAGTATGCTAATTAGTCAAGTCTTAGGTGTGAGATGTAGATAGCTGAACACTTGTACTAGTTACCTTCCAGAAAGTGGCATTTTCTGATCGCTTGAGGTCCATCTCCTCAATTTCCATAAAGGGGCATTGCCTGGTCATTGACTCAAAACTGAAGCTAACAGCCATGTCTCTGATAGGATCCTGTTCTGCTGGAACATTTTCCAACTTCATAACCTGAGCTCAGTTTTTATTACTATTAAGCATTGTGACACAGCCTTTAGAGCAATAATCTGTGGCACACACAGTAAACAGCAATGCCTCCCTGGTTTCATTTGTCGTTATTGTGTGCATCTTTCCAGGAGTCAACGTTCCTTTCACCGCGGCCATTTCATGTGACCTCATCAGGATAAATAGGCAAACACTGTTTGTGGTAGAAGTCTTGGTTAATTCATGTTCCTTTGAGGACTGTTAATTTGAAACACTCGAGATAGGAACGGTGACAAGAACAAAGGAGGTTTAAAGGATAAAGAACGCCACTGTGCTTTTCTTTCCCTTTTTAATGCTAGTTGCTAAGCATTAGAATTGTGAAAACTATTTTTAAATTTGAAAGCATTTTCATTATCTTGCTCTTATGAATTCATAAGTACACAGAGGCAGATTCTGAAACAGTGAACAGGATTTGACACTGAGTCAAGAGAAATAACCATTATGGCCAATCTTCTAAATAAGTGTATTCCCTGCTGGCATTCCAGAAAAGCCCCGGAGAGGCAGCCAGGGGCTACAGAAACATGATTGTCTCTGAAGCTTGCAGTGTTGGGGGAAGTCAGCTAACATTTGTCGAGTCATTATGTGTCAGGCACTGTGCCGATAACTTACATTCACTATTATTCTAAATGTATTCAAAATAATCTCATTAGGAAAGGCAATGGTGTACCGTTATGAGATCAATCCTTAAAGCTTTCCCAAGTCAGCCTGAAGATGCTCTGGAATTATTGTCAAACTGTGTGTGTGACTCTGTGTGTGTGACTCTGTGTGTGTGTGTGTGTGTGTGTGTGTGTGTGTGTGTGTGTGTGCATGTGTGTTAATGGCTAGCCAAGAGAAAATATTTTTTATTTTCATAATTTTACTTCATTTCCTTTGACTATATTAGCAATACTACCCAAGGGTTCTCACAAATTAGGTTGGTGCTCTACTGTAAGCTACATACATTGCAGCCAGACATCTATAAAATTTCAGATATCAAGTGCGGCTTTTCCACATCAAATCATCTATTAATTCTCCGGGAAAGCAAACCCGGTATTATAGAGTTTGCATTGGGCCCCGCAAATCTACCTCTCTTTTCAACAAATGGATGTTGTGAATTCCCCAGGTTCCTTACACTGATGCAAACTTGCTATAAACCAGGGCTCCTAAGATCCACTTCTCAAGCTTGGTAACTTGTGGTAACTACTGACAGAAGGAGAGGAAAAGCTTTGCTTACTATTATCAGTTTACTATGTTGACGCAAGTTGAACAAATGGATGATGTGCATAGGTATAGAGAAAGGGCATGTCCCCTGTGTGGCGAAAGAGCATAGAACACCCCTGCCTTCGGTAAATGTACTGCTCTCCTAGTCAGTGTTCCATGTACTGATTGACCAACCAGGAAGTTCTCTAGCTGCCATTACTTAAGGTTTGTAAAGCAGTCCCATGGCAATGCCTTTGGTGATTTCATCTACCCTATCCTCACTTCCTCTTCCCAGCTCTCAGCAGACTTAGGGGACAGAGATGAGTTTCATACATTGATTTCATGCTTATGTCCCCTAAAGGCAGTCCCCACCCTGCAGGACTCGTTAGCATAAACTCAGGTGTCGTTGAAAGGGATGAGTTATGAATTACAGACCATGCCCTTCCTGACATAGCACTTGGGGGTTCACAGCTTCTGTGCCAGGAACTAAAGTCAGAGAGCAAATTTATAATTATTACATCACCCTGGTATATCGTCACCATGAAAATGTAGTATCTGTTTTCTTACTGTTAATAAACCAGCATTTCTAAAATGAAGATTTATTATAAGCTAAATTGATGTTGACCATCATACTGAAGGCCTATTATCCCCTCTCCACTTCAGAATGTGATTATATTTGGACACGGAACAATTAAAGAGATGATGTTACAGTGAGGCTATTATAGTGGGCTCTGATTATGTCTCACTGTATTCTTAAAGAAGAAATTTAGCACCAGAGAGTCACCAGCAATGTACAAACCCAAAGGAAAGGCCTCCTGGGACACAGCAAGAAGACCAGGTGTCTTGGTTACTTTCCTGTTGCTATGAAGGGACATCACGACCAAGACAACATACAGAAGAAAGCACTTTTAATTGGGGGCTTGTTTATGGTTTCAGAGGGTTGGTCCATGACCATCACATCAGGGAGCATGGTGGCAGGCAGACATGCATTGCACCGCAAGCTTACATCTTATCTACAAGCTGGAAGCCAACCTCCACCCAGTGACACACCTTCTCCGACATGGCCACGCCGTCTAACCCTTCCAAAACAGTCCACCCACTGGGAACGAAGCATGTAAACATACGAGCCAATATCTCCCATGCAAACATCAGGACACTCTGCAAGTCTAGGAGAAAGGCTTCAGAGAAACCAGACCCGTTGCCTGCATCGGGCATTGCAGTCTCCAGAACTGAGAAAACAAAAGTTTTGTAGTTTAATCAAGCTTTTCTGGTATTGTTATGGCAGTGCTGGAAAAACTAAAATGAAATGTTAAGTACAGTTATCCGCATGCTAGCACTGACACCAATTAAATATCCTTAAACTCTTCCATTATCAAACAACTCTAATATACAAGAAGATGAAAATAATTCCAAAACAAAAGCCCTTCTAAATGACAAAATAACAAATGGGATGCCTTTTTAGGAGCATAAATAATGTGTCTGTGGAACAGAGATAAATGAAAGTTGGCACTGGGTGCATTTATCTATCTATCCGTCTATTGTGCCATCTGTGCCCAGCCCAGGTAACAGAAAGACAAATTTAGTGCTGTCCCATCCTTAACGGGCTCAAAGGCAAACCATACTTCATTCATTTTATAAAAAAATTCCTAAGTCAGGTGATGGTATCGAACACCTTTGATCCCAGTCCTTGGGAAACAGAGGCAGGTGGATCTCTGAGTTTGAGCCCAGCCTGGTCTACAGAGTGAGTTCCAGGACAGTTAGGGCTACACAAAGAAACTCTGTTTTGAAAACAACCACAAAAATCCCTAACTGCTCAGAATGGAGACGACTTATAAGTTTTCTCATTTCCCAGAGGGCTGAGAAAATGCAAGCTGAAGAACATTCAATGGCAGTTCCAGAAAGACACTGGTCTAATGAACCATTTCCTCCATGCAGTGAATTCTGATGACAGTAAATGTGGCACTGGAAATGACATAGACAAGCCAACCCTTGTTAAAAGTTAGAGGATCTTTGCGTATCCCCTGCGCCTTGACTGTCTCAACCTCCAAATATTCATTTTCCTTAGAATCTCCTCTGTCTGACCACATTGTCTGAGCCCTGCCATCTCCATTCTAGACAGCTTTGGCCTTCTACCTCTGTAATCCATTTTTTAGAGAATAGAAGAGTGATAACTTTTATTTATAAAACAGATTGTGTCATTCTTGTGTTTAAAACACTTTATAGAGCTCCTATTCAGAATTGGAAAAAAAAATATGCCTGCTTTTTCCCCATTGCCTGTAAGACCTCTGTGTGCCTCTCTCTCTAACTCCATCTGCAATAACCATTTTCATGACTGCTTCTTTCTCTTCCACAGGCAAGGAACACTTCTCTCCATTTTAGGTTCCTTTGCATCAGACAACATCTGTCTGCAACGCTGTTATCCTAGATATGTATCTGCCTTCGACTATTGTCGTTGCATCTCAGCTTAGATATCATCTCCTTAAAGAGACCTCTTCTGAGTGGGAGTACACAATCTAGTTTATCTGTTGGGGTTTTTTGCTTTTACTCTGGTACTTCTTATGAGCTGGCATCTCCTTGTATGTTGCTTCTCTGCCCACTCCCAGACCCTCACCAAATGGAAGCTCTCTGGGAGTCATGCTTCCTGCCTGTTTCACTACCGTATCCCAGCATCTGAGGTATGTACCCAGAGTGAACTGGATAAACTGTTTTAATCGGAGCTCTGTGAGAGATAGGCAGGTAAGACCATGATTAGCATTATCATGGCGATCCATAAACTGAGATATAAAGAAATCAGACTTTTTCTTTCTTTTCTGTTTTTGTTTCATTCTGTTTTGGCAGAGCTAGGGATCAAATCCAGGGCCTTACACATTGGAGGCAAGCATTCTACCACTTAGCTATAGCCTCTCAACAACTCATATTTTAATTGTTCTTCAAGGGAATATGCACTCTGAAGTCACTGGTCACACAATGTTAGTATATTAGGCATATAAGAAGCACTTCTTAAAAGTGGTAACTTTAAGAGAATAAAAATACCATCTAATCAAAAAGAACCAACTGTTTTTACTCAGAAAGCAACTTCACACACAGGTTCAAAGGGCTTAGGTTCTTTGGAATGAACAAGTGTAGTTTTTGTTTGTTTGTTTGTTTGTTTTTGTTTTTTTTTTAATTCTTTGGGGGCCCACGACCCAGCTCCCAAATAAGTACATGGAGACTTACTCTTATTTAAGTATGCTGGCCTTAGCTTGGCTTGTTTCTAGCCGGCTTTTCTAACTTAAATTACCCCATTTCTCTTTAACTATGTTTTGCCTCTGGGCTTTTTACCTTTCTTTATTCTATCTTATTCCATGGCTGGCTGTGTGGCTGAGTGTCTGGCCCTGTTATCCCTTTCTCCTCCTTTTATCATTCCTCATTCTCTTCCCTAGATTTCTCCTCCTATTTATTCTCTCTGCCCACCAGTCCCACCTATTTCTCTATCCTACCTAGCTATTGGCCGTTCAGCTCTTTATTAGACCAATCAGGTATTTTAGGCAGGCAAAGTAACACAACTTTACAGAGCTAAACAAATGAAACAGAAAAGAATGTAACACATCTTTGCATCATTAAACAAATACTCCACAGCATAGACAAATATATGTTTTAAATGAATATTCCACAACAAACAAGTTCTTCCACTGTAAGTAAACATTGGAGCCATTTACTTGATAGACTCTTTAGTACAAATGAATACAGAGACCAGAACTCAGTCTTATGAGGGAAAGCCTCCACTTCCTGGACACTGGTAACAGTCACAGGGCGGTAAGTCTCATTTTGTTCATAAAATCTTCCAAACCCAAAGTTTTCTAAGTTGGTTTTAACTAGACATAAACTAAACATTTTGGAAACTAGTCACACTTTGGGGATTTAATTGACTTGTCATGGAAGACTAACCCACTCTTTAAATGACACACAAGTTTTGAGTATACTATTGTCATAAATCACTCTATGGTTTCACCAGGATGGTATGTGCTATGGAATGTTTTGTATGCTGTGAATATGTGTTGCTCTTATTGGTTGATAAATAAAATGCTGATTGGCCAGTAGCCAGACAGGAAGTATAAGCAGGATAAGCAGATGAGGAGAAATCTGGGAAGAGGAAGGTTGAGTTAGAAGTTGCCAGCCAGACACAGAGGAAGCAAGATGTGAAGGCAGAACTGAGAAAAGGTACCAAGCCATGTGGCTAAACATAAATAAAAATTATGAATGAATTTAAGTGCAAGAGCTAGTCAGTAATAAGCCTGAGCTAATGGCCAAGCAGTTATAATAAACATAAGCCTCTGTGTGTTTATTTGGGGGATGCAAGTGGAAGAGATTTGTCCGGACCTGCCTGCCGGTCAGGACACATGAGAACTTCTGGTTACATTTGGCTGCCCAAGGTGGAGCAAGAGTTTCCACCTAAAACCTGAGAAAGCTTAAAAAAAAAAAATTCTAAAACAGAGCTGAAAACAGCTTCTTAGTTGTGTCTCTCAGGCAAGCCATGAGCTATAGTATGTTGGGTTCACGGTGGCATGTGGGCTTGACCTGCAGCATGGCAGATTCCTGCTGTGGTATACAGAGACGTCTCCAAGCTGTGCAGTATGCTAGTATGCTATGTGGTGCATTTAGCTTTTGCTAGTGCAGACCAAAAAAAAAAAAAAAAAAAAAGGTTTCTGGGCAACATGCTGCTTCTTAGAGACATACACATATTGTAGACGTATTGCTTCCCAGAGTGCTTCCCAGGCATACTTCCATCATGTTGGAAAGCTGAGGTGGGTGGAGCCAGCATCCAAAGCTGCCATTTCAGTCCTAGTTATGCTGCAGTTTAAAGCAATAGATTCACAATAAGACAAATAGAAAGTTTTAAAAAATAAAGTTTTTAAAGAAAAAGTAAAAGTAATATAAAAAGCCACGTAAAGATGGAAATAACACAGAGAGTCTAAATTATATTGTCTTTGGAATTTTTAACTTCAGAAAGACATTTGATTATAAAGGCTGCTAAGTTAAACCTATATCTATCTATCTATCTATAAGTAGATAGATAGATAGATAGATAGGTAGATAGATAGATAGATAGATAGATAGATAGATAGATAGATAGATATTATAGGTATCTGGACTTCAAAGTTTATGTTTCAAGGTATGTTACTTTGGAAAAGAGGTTCTGCTTTTGTTTCCACAGAAGATGAGAACCTGTGGATTTGTTCCAGGTTAAGATGGATCAGATTTGATCAAGCTAGACATTCTGAACCTTAACAGATGGTACCTATCAACAAAGGTTGTAGTCAGTCTTCCTAAGACTTGAACATTATCTCGAATTTTCTCAGGATCCCCATAAGACTACCAGCGCTCCCTATCAGCAGGAAGTAGCCTAGAACACTACACCCACATTCCCCAAAAATAGATCATGGATATTTGTCTTTGTTAGAGACCGGTTACAAATTGTTATTGGTCATAGTCAATATCTTTCTAAAAGAAAAAAGGGAGATAGGATATAAAGGGTAAATTATTGAATCTACTTTTAAGAGCAACTTGTTTAAAATGTTTTACATTGCTATAGATTTTAATTTATTATAAATTTAAAGTTAATTTTGTTATACTGTATGTATATTTCTACTCTTGTTTAAGGTATGTTTAAGCGACTCATTTAAAATTGTAATGCATAATTAAGAAATACAGATTAATAATTAGTCATCTATGATAATCACACTTATAGTTATGTCAGTTAAGTTTTCTAGATATACATAGATATAATTCAATTAGGTAGATAATATGTTTAAGCGACTCATTTAAAATTGTAATGCATAATTAAGAAATACAGATTAATAATTAGTCATCTATGATAATCACACTTATAGTTATATCAGTTAAGTTTTCTAGATATACATAGATATAATTCAATTAGGTAGGTAATCTTCAAGCACTTCAAAGACCTACAAAATATGGCATTTAAAATGTTTTAAAAACACTTTCTGGACAATGAGGCACATCTGCTTCTGGCAGTACCAATTACTTCAAGGAGAATGATAGCATTAAATAAACTCATTATGGAGTTTGCTTTCTTTGTGGCAAAAGTTAGCCACTGGGCAAAAAAGTGCCTCTGTCATTTCCAGAATTTTAGAAGTTGCTTACAACTTTTAAAACAAGAAGTTGCGTTTCTTGTTTACTTAGGTAATATTATATCTTCTGAGGTCTCTGATGTAGTTGAAGACTAAATAGCTATAGTTATAATTTTCCTTGGTTATGATAAAAGATAATTAGATATGAAACTTTAGACTCACAAATATAGGATAGATAGAATATTTCCTTTAATTTTGCCAAATACAAATAGACTAAAATATTATAACTGTAATTCTTACTTGATAACTGATTTGTTATATATAATTTTACTATGTTAAAATTAAAACCTTCCTTTTTGATTAGACAGAAAAGGGGAAGTGCTGTGGGATGTCATTCTGTATACTGTGAATATGACTTGCTCTGATTGGTTGATAAATAAAACACTGATTGGCCAGTAGTCAAGCAGGAGTATAGGTGGGCAAGCAGACGAGGAGAATTCTGGGAAGTGGAAGGACAGGATCAACAGTCACCAGCCAGACACAGAGGAAGCAAGATGACAAGGCAGAACTGAGAAAAGGCACCAAGCCATGTGGCTAAACATAAATAAGAATTATGGGTTAATTTAAGTGTAAGAGCTAGTCAGTAATAAGTCTGAGCTAATGGCCAAGCAGTTATGATTAATATAAGCCTCTATGATACAAATGGGAGAGATTTGTCCTGACTGCCTGCTGGCCAGGACACAGGAAAACTTCCAAATATGGGTATGACTTAAAACAAATATTTAAAACTTATATTAATCAGTTATTTGTCCCTTATACTCTAAGAGGTTAAAAATGGCAATAAGAATTAATGATAATATCCAATAAATACGTTATTTTCTAGACTTACATATTTGGAAAGAAAACTTGTAATTTTCCCTCTTTTGCTCATAGACTAGGTCATTATATCTAAACTGTAAAGTTATCAAAGGTCACAAAAGTTCTGTCACCAACAATGTAATGTATGCAGTCTTAATTTAACATACCTATGTGAATGACCCTTGATCTCCTCTTTCATTACCAGAGCCTGTTGACTTGATACTTTACTTTTTTGTTGGTTTGTTATATTATTTTCTTGGAATCCACTGTGCATGTGACTTTGTGCCACTCCTTGATTTACTCATTAATTAATTAATTCATAGCCTCATTAGACTCTTTATTACAATCATATTTCTGGATGTTAGAGATTGATGGATAAGGTGTGACTGCTTTTAGGCCACAAGAAATAGTAAATGTATTTTCTTCTATCCATTGGCTAGTTTTTTATTCCTCTGTTTAATAGAAAATTACCATGAGGTTTCAAAAGGATGATTTGTTGTGTTACTGAAGGGTTTTGTTATTTTTGTTTATTTGTTTATATTTTTTGTTTGCTTGATTCTTTTTCTTCATTACCACACAGACATTTAAATATGGAAACTCTAATATTATTAACTCTGCTATTTATATATTGGTGCACCAAAATTCAGTTTTTTTTTCTGGGCTAAGAATAGTTCCTTTCTGTGCATGACTACAGGCAATCCAAATTTATAGGAACTGTGTTCTCATAGCTGTTTAGGTCAGATCAGATTTCCCTGTGGGTGGTACTGCAGGCATTTGTTTGGTTCTTATGCCACTTCCAAAGCCTGCTTAGCCCACAAAAAAAGGTTTTAGTAATAGCACAGATCTAAACCCTGCATCCTAGATGCAGGAAGTCATTCGGACAGAAAGAGAAAGCTGTGCCATTTCCTAACCCCATCTACAGAGCCTGCACTTAGTGCTATTTGGAAATGAAAAGTAGTTTTTTTTTCTTTTTAAGCAAGATTTTCAAGTTTCAGTAAGTATAGAAGTCATCTGAGGGTTTTGTTAAAGTGCAGATTCTGCTTCATTAGGCTTAGGATGGAATCTCCAACAGCATTTTTAGCAAGCTCCCAGGGAATGCCATGTGCTGGTCCTCTGATTGCAATTTGCAGGGAAGATTAACTAGTCATACAACTTTGGTCCCCACAGGCCCCTACTCCCTAAATTTGCTATAACAGCTTGTCATCCCTCCTTCCCTTTAAGTTTCTTAAGCTCAAAATAATCACAAAACCCCTCTATTCCCATCTAAAGCTGTTTCCAGCTAGCTTCAGAAGAAAAAAAGAAGTAACCTTTTATTTCATCTTCATGTGACTAATGTCACACTAGCCCTAAAAATTCTGTAATGATTTATTTTAATAGCTCTAGGGATCAAACCCAAGTCTTACTGTGTGCTTGGCAAGCACTGTACTACTGAGGCTTTTGGTTTGAAAAGGCATGCCTTAGTTAAATGGACTCTCCAGGGGAATTTGGAATATTGTAAGAAAGTAAAGCCAAGCTCTGGTGGTACAGGTCTGTAGGCCTAGCAACCTGGGAAGCCTGGGCAAGAAGACCGCAGGAGCCCAGGAATTCCAGACCAACCTGGGCAACACAGTGACAACGTACATGGAGTTCCTAACCAGGGGCTAAATTCTGCCCCAAACAACTTGTGTTTATCGGGAAACTACTTTGGACAGACACTGTGATGAGTTGACAGAGGCGCATAAACAAGCCTGAGTTCACGGCTGCAGTTCATGGCTTCATAGGGATGCACTTTTGCCAAAATTCTTTCTTCAGAATAAACTAAATTTCACATGTGCTATCACTTAATATACTTGCAGAAAGCTAGCTAGGAGCCAGGGAAAGTTGCTGGGTTTTGGAGCTTTTGTTTTGAAGCCTGCATTAGTTATTCCAGCTGGAGGCCTCTGGTCATCACTCTCACTTCTACCCGACCCTACTCTACCTCCACTTACCTCTCTGAGTGCTGTAGCCCACCTCCAGCGACACACCTCCTGCTTATTTATGAGATTTGTTATCTGCTAAAATATATGCCATTATCCAATATAAATTTATTAAACTGCATGAAAAACTGCTGGTCTAATGTGGCCAACAGATTTGCTTTTTAATATTTGATTGGATTAATTTATACGGTCTAAGAATAAGAGTAAAGAAGAAAGCAATTGCCACAGGCCTGGCTACTGTGACAAGTGTGGACCCCTTACCTGCCAGATACTAGATAAACGTCCTAAGATCACTGGAGGCATGTCCCAGGACAGGATCATGGAAGCCTGACTGTTTTCTCTTCACTAACTGCTTCCACGTCATGAGGCAGGCAGTTTGCCCTGCCATGCTCTTCTGACGTTGCCATTTGTCACGCCCACCAGAGGCCCGAAGCAGTGAATGGTTCTATCCAGTCTTCAACCACCAAAAGTGTAAGAGAAAGTCAACTTTATCTCTTTGTAAATTAATTTATCTCATGTATTTAGCCAGCATACCAGACATCTGACCAGCGCAGACGGCAAACCGAAGAGCAATAGGTAGAAAGGTAGATGAAGAAACTTCCCTGAAGGAGTTGGCTCACGCGGTGACAGTGGCTGTCCAGCCTAACACCTGCAGGTGGGCCAGCAGGCTGAAGACCAGGGAACACCAGGTTGTAGCTAAAGCCTGAAGACTGTGTGTTGGTTAAATTCACTCATTTTGAGGAGGTGAGTTCTTTTCAGACTTTCAACTGGTTGAATGTGACCCAGTCACACAAGAAAAGGCAATTTTTCTTACTCTTAACATTGAAGCCTACCAAGCAGAATGTTCATCTCATCAAAATTATCCCCACAAGAGTATCAAGACTAATGTCTCTTCACTTACCTAGTGACAAGCTAAGTTGACATGCAAGTTAACCACCATTCCAGGAACAGATGTCAACAAAGATTACACTGTATTTCAAAATAATATGGAACAGTGCCTCATGCATGAGAATTATCTTAAGGGTTCTGGGGACTGATCTGAGCCAGTGACTAGAAACTTTCATCACTGTGTCTTCTCAACCCAGATTTCACATTTATGTTAATCCAATCAGGAAAATAAAACTTTATCATCTGGGTTGGACAGGGACCAGAGGAGGAGAATGGAGAAGGTACAGAATGTCTGTTATTAGGAAGGATTTTATTCTCCTACTTTTCAAAGAAATATTTGTAGATGAATTTCTAAACAGTCTTATTAAATAAGAAACACAGAGCCAAATACAGGGGTAATAGCTGAAGAGATCACAGCAATAGCGAAGAGCCACAACTAGCCTCAGCTCACCACCACGCAGTAGCTTGCCCAGAGAGAGCTTCTTCCCATCTAACCTGTGTTTTTATTGCCTTTCTGTTCTGCTTTCTCATTGGCTCTAAGCCCAGCCATATGACTTCCTCATCACTGCCTGTCTATACAGACCTCCAGGTCTCTATGGTTGGTACTAGGATTAAAGGCTTCTGTCACCACGCTTGGGTGTGTTCTTGACCACACAGAGACTCTGCCTGCCATGTGATTGGATTGAGGGTATGGGCTACCACTGCCTGACTTCTGTTTATGGCTCACTGTGTGAACTCACTATGTGACCTCTGATTTCCAGGTAAACTTTATTTATTAACATACAAATAAAATCACATTTCAGCACAATTAAAATACCACCACAAATATTCATTTCAAAATTACTAGGATCATTTAAGAATCTTGGAGTTGATAGTTCATGTGCTAAACTATAAAACATAGTGCAGGAGAAATATTCACTTTGTATAAACATGCTGTATTGAACTCCTTTTAACAATGTCTGATTCCTTCAACGTTTAGAAGTTAATGACACGTTCCTGTTGACTCTGAGTGCTCCCTTTGCTGTTCCATATTCAGTCTGTTTGTGATGCTGCCAATGAAAAAGTATTTAATCTTAAAACTAAGTCGAGTCTTGAAACTTGCAAGGATGGAGAACATGGCCAGGGTGACATCATAACTCACATCAAAACTGTGGACTCTTTTAGTTCCATACAAACAAAGAATGGGAATTGACATTCGTCTCAAAACAAAATTATCACAGACTGCTCTTTGGATATGCTCTATTGGGATTTTCAGAATGAGATAATTTGTGTTCAAAATGTCACTGCATTGTGCATGCTTCCATTTATGTGAAGTACCACAGAGATAACCTTGTTTTTGAATATGAAAGACGTTATTAGACTATGGATCACTGAAGTCTACATTTCTCATATTATTAGAAGAATGAAATTTATCCATAAGGATGACCTATATCTCATATGCCAACTTAAAGTAGATTCTTATCTTATTAACCAAGTGGTGAAATTTTTCTGTTCTGAAATTTGAACATTTTTTTCCTTATAGTACATTGGCAAGTTATGTCCAAATAAACTAATTTATGAGTTGGCATCATGCTCACACCCCTGGGCAAAAGGAGGCACAGAAGAATTACAACGGGGAGATAACATTAAAAATCAGCAGTGTGTAAATACATGAGCACCAGAAATTCAAGACTGACCCAAAAGTCCAGTACCCCGTGTAGGAGAGGGACTTCTCTTTCTGTCCTCTATCAACCTATGTCCTTCCAATTGATTCTTTTTTAATATTTATTTATTTTGTGTGTATAGGGGCTCTGCCTACATGTATATCTGTGCACTACATATGTGCCTGGTGCTCTCAGAGACCAGAAGAGGATGTCAGAGCCCCTGGAACTAAAGTTATGGAAATTTGAGAGCTGTCGTGTGGGTGCTAGGAATTGAACCCATGTCCTCTGGAAAAGGATGTGGTGTTCTTAATTACTGAGCCCTCTCTCTAGACTAGCCTTCCTATTCTAGTCCGTCTTTCTGTCAAATCTTGATTATTTCTGAAGGACAAGTGTGGCTGCTGGAGCCCCTATGCTTCAATCATCAACAGTTCCTCTGCTGTCACCAGAGACCAGCTGAATCAGCAGCACCTCAAAACAGGCTCCTGGGCAGGTGACCTTCAGGGATGCTGTTGAGAGTTGACCCCTGAACCACGGCAAAACAATAAATATTACATAAAATATACAGTAAATAATTTAAATTAGTTTATATCACATATAAAATGTAAGTTCTAAGTGTTATTCAGCAGATATTATTCTTTATGGTGTCAAACATTTTTGCATATGTGTGAACTCTGTCTAAACACCTGTGGTTGTCTTTGACAGCACACAGAAACTGGGTCTTCGTAGTTCATGTCTTCTGGGGATGGAGCATGGTTCTCTAAAGTCTTGGTCTGTACTAAGTGCTCTGAAAGGAAATCAACAAAATGTTCAAGAATGGCAGGTCAAGGGCTGAAGCTGTCACTCAATGGTGCAAGACTTGCTTTGCCAGCGGAGTAGCCTGGGTTCACTCCTCAGAGAAACCACAGAAGTGCACTAACTATGGCTTGGATGTGTTAGAGCAGAGAGGTGGCTTGGGAAGAAGGATGGCATCTTGGAACCTTCAGGAGTAAAGCTAATTGTACAAGCTGTGAATGCCAATGTCACGTCCAATGCAGTAGTGAGAAACATGGGAACCAACTTCAACCTTTTCGACTTACAGAACAGATCATACTGTAATAGTGACTCCATAGGGATCTCTTTCAGAGCAGTCTCATTTGTCCACAGCAGATGAGAGTGAATCCCACTCACATCAGCTAGGGTGGTGTATCTAACAATGTATGTACAGATTGACAACAGGAATATAGTGAAAAATCTGCATGTTAAAGAATTCATCACTCTTTCTAGTGGCGGAGGAGGTATGTAGAATTTTGAAATTGGTTTCAGATGTGAAGGATATGGAATGATGGATGCTTGATTTTTGTTGTTGGGACAAAATGCTTGAGAAAAACAACTAAGGGGGACAGGATGAATTTAGCTTGCAATTTCAGTTCAGTTCATGGTTGACTGGATCCACTACTGTGGACCCCAGGCCAGGTGGTAGATAACAAAAGGGAGGTTGCTCACCTCATGGTATCCAGGGAAACAGAGAGACCAAGAGGAAGCCTAAGGACAAAATACATCCTTCAAAGGCACACTCCCAGGGACCTGCTGTCTCCCACTGGTCTCCCCACGATAGCCCGTGCAGCATGAACTCATCGATGGATTAACCGACTGATGAAATAAGTGCCAACATCATCATCCTGTTATCTATCTCTCAATGGTTTTGTCCATCAGAGGCCAAGCATTTTCGAGGTAACCGTTATATTTAAACTCTTCAAAAAAAAAAGAAAGCTCTTTTACTTCTTATGCAGAGAAAGGAAGCAGCTGAAGATGTGACTTAGAGTGTATGCTATAGTTTGGGTGTAGTTTGAGTGTGTTCAGATGTCAGAAACTCGGTCTTTAATTTGATGTTTTTGTGTGATGGAACCTTTAAAGGGCGGAAAGGTGGAGCCTACTGAGAGGCAATTAGGCTACTGTCCTTGGCAGAGATTAGGGAAGATTTGTGTCCTAAATTAATTATTGCAATAATAAGATGCTCTGGGGTCTTTATTTTAAAGTGAAGCCTATGTGGATTTGTAGACTACTATGTGATAAAGCAGATACACACTCTGGTGGGAAAGAACAATTCCCCGTACCAAGCTGTGTGTGTGTATGAGGGAGAGGGAACAGAGGTGGGGGGACCTTGATGTGGCCATGGGAACAGTGTGATCCTTGCAGACACTACTGCTAGCTTTGCTGCTGCAAAGAACTTTCTCCCCACAGTTGTCTCCTCTGTACCTGAGGTGCCTCTGGAGCTGGGATGCAGTTAATGTCCTCAAAACAAAGCAACTTCCTCCTACTTCTTGAAATCCAGGGGTCTCTGCCAAAGCAGCAACAGTGTGGGCTGAGTGGGAAAGAGGAAGTGCTTAGCAGAGAATTCCTGAGCCATTGGTAGGTGATGGTAGCTCCTCTGTGCCCTTCCAGGCAGCAGTCCCAAGGAAAGCACTTTCTTCTGGATCCCTTGTCAACTGTGAGTGTGTCAGCCCCCAGGAAACTGACAACAGAGAAAAAAATTTCCAAAGAGTGGATAATGCAGAGGAAAAAAAAAATCCTCATTAGTTTTGAATAGTACCAACCACCCAGAAATTTTGATTACTTTCCTGAATCACACACAGATTATACAAACCAGTGCTGACACACATAGAAACCTGTACAGCCTGCAGAATTTGTGGGAAATGAACACTATCACTCTCTAAAAGTTTGCTATTCGTAGTCAGAATGTGAACAGTGACTGAGTATCCACATGTTTGCACCCCAGCTAGGCTGCTTGCGTATTGAAAGCCAGGCTGGCTCTTATTCATCATTGTCGGTGGGAAAGTGGCATTAGTACAGTGCCTGGCACACAAACTCCCAGTGAGAGCAGCAAAAAGAAGCCTGGGAAAAGACTGTGCATAACTATTGTAAAGCGCCTTGTTCAGACTACAGACAAACTATTGGGTGTGCTTAATATCCTCTGTGCTACATCAGTCTTCCTGAGTCTGTTCCCATTGAGTAAAGTGTGGAAACTTGAAATAGAAATACTTTATTAAGCAACTGGCAATTTCACAGACATTGTGCATTCTGTAAATCCCTTTTCGGAAGGACCAGTAATTAATTAAATCAGAAGAGCAAAAAAGTAGAAATTATAACTGACTGTAAACTAATAACCACCTGTCTACAAAACACCCTCCTTCCTCACATCTTGTAGCATTTGCATCAAGTGCAGTACATAAAATCATCCTTCCAGTATTAAAGATGAGTGGAGTTTACTTTTCTGATAGATTAAATGTATTCTAACTTTTGCATAGACATAGAAATAGAAAAAAAATTATTGTGGTCCAGGTGATTGAACCCAGGACCTCAGGCATGTTAGGCAAACACTCCACCAGTTAGCTGCATCTTCATCTAGAATTTTGTGTGTCAAAAGGTACTTTTGTGCAACAATAATATTTTCCTTCTATAATATTAGGTAAAATTCCACAGTCAATTATAATTTACATTTCAGAAGTGAAGCATATATTGAAGGTAACTATTAAAGGGACTCTATCATGTTAAATTTAAAGTAGGTATATATATATATCTATATATAGATATATAGATATATAGATATATAGATATTTGTCATATTGAATTCCAACAGTAACATTTATAAATTTAAGATGTATATTTATATATACATATATGAGAGTTTTGATATTCAATGATAAGGATATAGTATCTCTATGCTTGGTATTGTTCAGAATTTGTTTTAATTGATTCTTTGAATCATTTTATATTCATTATATTACATTTAGTTTACAAATTGTACTACTGTTGATATCTTGAGCTCCAAATTTTAAAATATATGATGAAACAGGGTAACAAGTTGATAAAATCTAACACCTCATAATTTTGTATCTTAGCTTTTGCCTCCTAAAGACAGTAGATTATCTTTGTAAGTAAGAGATATCTGGAAGACATGTGAAATTTTGATTACATGTTCAATTATTTTAAGACTTGTGCTCTGCTATGCAGAGATGATGGGTCTGCAGCCCCTTTAATTAGTTGAAAGAGGAAAGTTAATTACATATAATTATAATTGCTTCAGGATAGGACATCCATGTATTTGTAGTGCTGCTAGGTAGCCAATTTTGCCAATGATATTCCAAGAAAGCTTTTGTGTTCATGTTTCTGATAGCATTAACCTACCCCTCCAAATTTGCCAACCAAAGTCTATAGATTTTAATTGAAAATAAGTAGTTCTATTTGCTTTTTTATTTTCATTTTCTTATTGACTGAAAATTTTATGTGTTATGCTAGTTTTACACCGCAAGCTAGAGTCACTTGAGAAGAGAGAATCTAAATTGAGAAATTGGCTCCATAAGATGGGGCTGTAGGCAAGCCTGTAGAACATTTTCCTAATTCGTAATTGATGTAAGAGGGCCCAGCCCATTGTGGGTGGTACCATGCCAGGGTTAGTGGTCCTTGGTCCTATAAGAAAGCAGCCTGACATAAGAAACAAGCTAGTAAGTAGCACTCCTCCATGGCCTCTGCATCTGATGCTCCTGCCTCCAGGTTCCTGTCATCTTTGAGTTCCTGTCCTAACTTTCTTTGATGATTGTGATGGCTATTCTTGGTTGTAAAACGACTACATCAGGAATGACCTACAATCCAGAAATGGAGGGCACACCTGTGAAAGATTATTTTTGCTTGCTTTGAATCCACTTCTAGTCTGGACCTTTGAGGTAAGAAGGACCTTAATAAAAATACCTAAAAGTTTTACTGTTAACCTTTCTCCAGCTCTTGCCAAAATGGGCCTACCGCCTTTAAAAGTGTAAGTATACACCAAGGGGAAGAATTTCAGAATTTGAGAAAGAAATCAGAATTTCCAGGGTCTGTTGGATACTGGTTCTGAGTTGACACTGATTCAGGGAGATCCCAAGAAATGTTGTGGCCTTCCAGTTAAAGTGCGGGCTTATGGAGGTCAGAGGATTAATCCCACTCAGTGGGTCCCAAACTCATCCTGTGGTTATCTCCCCAGTTCCAGAATGTATAATTGGAATAGATAGAAGTTAGCAAAATTCTCACATTGGTTCCCTGATCTGGGAAGTGGGAAGGCTAAATGGAAACCTTTAGAGTTGTCTCTGCCAAGGAAAATAGTGAATCAAAAACAGTATCATATCCCTGGAGGAATTGCAGAAACTGTTGCCACCATTAAGAACTTGAAAAATGAAGACATGGTATTTCCCACCATAACTCCCTTTAACTCTCTTATCTGGCCAGCGCAGAAGACAGATGGATCATGGAGAATGACATTTGACTATTGAAAACTCAATCAAGTAGTGACTCTGATTGCAGCTGCTGTACCAGATGTGTTATCCTTACTTGAGCAGATTAACACATCTCCTGGTATATGGTATGCAGCTACTGATGTAGTAAATGCCTTTCTCTCCATACCTGTCTATAAGGACTACCAGAAGCAATTTGCTTTCAGTTGGCAAGGCCAACAGTATACTTTTACAGTTAACTCTCTTACCCTGCATCATAACTTAGAAGGGATCTTGATCATCTGTCTCTTCCACAGGATATCACATTTGTATACTATATTGATGGTATGTTGATTGGACCAAGTGAACAGGAGGTATTAACCACTTTGAATTCATTGGTAACTCATATGTTTTGAATTCATAAATTTTGAACTCATTTATTTTCCAACAGAGGAAATAAATTAGCGTGTATTACTTTGGCCCACATACCAAGTGACTCAGAAAACTGATAGCTTTGAGTGGTGCCTAGAACAGGAGAAGGCTCTTCAACAGGTCCAGACTGTTTTTAAGAATGTTCTACCACTTGGACCATATATGATCCAGTAGACCCTATGGTATTTGAGGTGGCAATGTTAGATATGGATGCTGTTTGGAGCCTTTGGCAGGTCCCTATAGGTGAATCACAGAAGACACCTTTGGGATTTTGGTCAAGGCTCAACCTTCATCTGCAGACTGTTCTCCCTTTGAAAGACAACTGTTGGCCTACTATTGGGCCTTCACGAAAACTGAACATTTGACAATGGGTCACCAAGTTACCATATGATCTGAGCTACCCATAACGAACTAGGTGTTATCTGACCCATCAAGTCATAGAGTAGAATGTGCATAGCAGCAATCAATTATCAAATGCAAGTGGTATATGTGTGGTCAAGCCCAAGCAGGTCCTGAAGGCTCAAGCAAGTTACAAGAAGAAGCTGCCCAAATGCCTGCAGTTTCTACTCCTGTTACAATGCCATCTGCTGCCAAGCATACACCTATAGCTGTAGCTGGATTTTTCTCCAGTACTGCCTGGCCCACAGTCAGGACAAATCTCTCTCACCCACCAGTCCCACAGCTGCTTAGACCCAACCAAGTAAACACACAGAGACTTATATTACTTATAAACTGTATGGCCGTGGCAGGCTTCTTGCTAACTGTTCTTATATCTTAAATTAACCCATTTCTATTCATCTATAAGTTGCCATGTGGCTTGTGGCTTACTGGTACCTTACATCTCGCTTGTCATGGTGGCGGCTGGCAGCATCTCTCTGCCTCAGCCTTCCACTTCCCAAAATTCTCCTCTCTCCTTGTCCTGCCTATACTTCCTGCCTGGCTACTGGCCAATCAGTGTTTTATTAATCAACCAATCAGAGCAACACATTTAACATACAGAACATCCCACAGCACTCCCCCCCCCTTTTTTTTTCAAAAAGGAAGGTTTTAACTTTCACATAGTAAAATTACAGATAACAAAACAATTGTCAAGCAAGAATTACAGTTACAATATCTAGTCTATTTATAATAACTAGTCTATTCATATTGGCAAAATTAAAGAAGATATCCTATCTATCTTATGTTTGTAAGTCTAAGGTTTTATATCTAACTTATCTTTTATCATAACAGGAAATTATATCTCTAGTCTTTAACTACATCAAAGACCCCAGAAGGATATACTATTACCTGAGAAATGGGAGAAGGATGCAAGCAACTTTCGGGAGTCTTGCAGGGTAGACAGAGACAGCTGGCAGCCTGGACAGTCACCTAATGTTCCTTTGTAAATTTGGGGCATCTGTCTTCAGACCACAGGCCTAGAGTCTCTCAGTCATTTCTCTCTGTGTCCTGTAAAAACTCCAACTACATATAGCCTCATGGAATGTGCCCTATAATATGTTGACTGAGGAAGACTAGGCCCTGATTTACTGGTGGCTCTGTACATTATGCAGGCACACAGGAGTGGACAGCTACAGCATTATTATAATCCCTTTCTGTGACAATTCTGAAAGACACCAGTAAAGGGAAATTTTCACACATGGTATTACAATTTGTTTGAAAGGAGAAATTGCCAAATATGTGCTTGTTCACTGATTCAAGGGTTCTAGCCAATGGATTGACTGGATGGTCAGGGACTTGGGAAGAGCATGATTGAAAAAATGGTAAGAAAGATATCTGGAGAAAAAGTATGCGGATAATCTGTGCAAATGAACAAGGAATGTGAAGATATTTGTGCCTCATCTAAATGCTCATCAAAAGATGACTTCAGTTGAGTTCAATAACCAAATATATAAGATGACCTGTTCTGTGGATAGTCTCTTTCCCCAGCCATTCCTATCATTGCCCAATGGGCCTGTGAACAAAGTGGCTACGTAGCAGAGATGAGGGGTATTCATAGGCTTGACAACATGGACTTCCACTCACCAAGGTTGACCTGGCTACAGCTGCTGCTAAGTGCCAGATCTGCCAACAGCAGAGACCACCATTGAGTCCCAGATATGGCACCATTCTCCAGGGAGACCAGCCAGCCACCTGGTGGCAGGTTGACTACATTGGACCACTTCCTCATTGGAAAGGACAAGGCTTTGTCTTTACTGGAGTAGATAGTTATTCTGGTTATGGATTTGCCTTTCTTGCATATAATGCTTCTGCCAAAACCACCATCCATGAACTTACAGAATGCCTTATACACTATCACAGTATTCCATACAGTATTGCTTCTGACCAAGGAACTCACTTCACAGTCAGAGAAATGAGACAATGGGCCCATGATCATGGAATCTACTGGTCTTACCATGTTCCCTACCATCCTGAAGCAATCCTGATAAAGAGATGAAATGGCCTTTTGAAGACACAGTTATAGCACCAATTAGGTGGCAGCCTGGAAGGCTGGGGCAGGGTTCTCCAGAAGGCAATATATGCTTTGAATCAGCATCTAATACATGGTACAGTTTCTTCCATGGCCAGGAGCCATGGGTCCTGGAATCAAGGGGTAGAAAATGGAATGGGTCCACTCACTATCACCTCTAGTGACCCACAGGAAAATTTTTGCTTCCTGTTCTCATGACCTGAAGTTCTGTTGGCCTAGAACTTTTGGCTGGGAGAGGGGTGTGCTCCTGCCAGGAGCCACAACAAACATTCCTTTGAACTGGAAGTGCAAACTTCCTCCTGATTACTCTGGGATTCTGATGCCCTTAAACCAACAGACTAAGAAAAAAAAGGAATAACAGTGTTAGGAGGGGTGATTGATCCAGGTTTTCATATGGAGATTAGATTGCTTCTCCACAATGAAGATAAGAAGATTATGTCTGGAGTTCAAGAGATCCTTAGGGCATCTCTTGGTGCTACCATGTCCTGTGATTAAAGTCAATGGGAAACTACAACAGCCTAATCCAGGCAGAATGACCAAGGACATAGACACTTCAGGAATGAAGGTATGAGTCACTCTCCCAGGAAAAGAGCCAAGGCCTACTGAGGTTCTTGCTGAGGATGGAAGAAACACAGAATTTGTAGTAGAGGAAAGTAGTTATAAATAGCAGCTAAAGCCATGTGACCAGTTACAGACATGAAGACTATAGTTGACATGAGTGTTTATGTTTTATTTTGTAAATGTTTTTGTACAGATAGTTATGTTTTCTTTCCATTTCTTTTTCATGTGATGTAACATCAATTTAGAGAATAGCAATGGTTATCATAAGTTCAACATGCTAATGCTACAAGAATGTCCCCCAAGAGACACTGCCACCTATTCTAAATTTTTAATGTATTTGCAGTTGTATGAGGGGCTGTTATATTGTGTTAGGTGTAATTATGACCTGCTTAAATAGGTAATGCATTTACTATTGTATGTGGCATAGTTCTATTATGTTTAGGTATTATTATGAGCTGGTTATTATTTTCTTTCAGAAATTAATCATGACATAAGGAGGTATAATTGTGTCAATTTGACAGGTTGTAGACTTTTGATGGCTATTCTTGGTTGTCAAGTTGACTACATCTGGAATGAACTACAATCCAGAATGGAGGGCACACCTAAAAGAGATTATTTTTGTTTGGTTTGAAGTGGATGAGTCCACTTCTAGTCTGGACCTTTGAGGTAGGAACATGCATGCTTGTGATCTGAATCCTCAGGCAAGAATATACAGTATCTCTAATCTGGGCCACACCTTCTGCTGGAAGCCTATATAAGGACATGGAAGAAGGAAGCTTTTGCTCTTTGCTTGGTTGTCCTCACCTTGATGGCATATCCATTCCCTCACTGGTCTTATAGTCTACTTTGAAATTCCAGCATGTGGTGATATTTTATTTGTTCTGATATTTTATTTATATGTTAATAAATAAAGTTTGCCTAGATATCAGAGGTCATAGCCAGATGTAAACAAAAGTCAGGTGGTGGTAGCATATTCCCTTAATCCGATCACATGGCAGACAGAGTCTCTATGTGTTCAAGGACACAGCCAAGCATGGTGACACACGCCTTTAATCCTAGTACCAACCATAGAGACCTGGAGGTCTGTATACACAGGCAGTGATGAGGAAGTGAGGTGGCTGGGCTTAGAGCCAAAAAGAAGACAGAACAGCAAGGCAATAAAGGCACAGGTTAGACAGGAAGATGCTGGTTCTCTCAGGGGAAGATACAGTGGCTTGGTGAGTAAGGTTAGCTGGTGACTATCAATATTTCTCTGATCTCTACAGCTTTCACCCCTGTATTTGGCTCTGTGTTTCTTATTTAATAAGACTGTTTAGAAATTCATCTACACCAGTATCTACTGAAGACCAGCTGAGACATCCAGCCTTGTAGACTGAGCAACTTCTGGATTCTTGGACTTTCCACTCACAGCCTACCATTGTTGGATATATATAAAGAGATTAATTCTATAAGTGCTATAGAGAACTCTGACTAATACAATGATGAGCATGGAAGTGTAAGCAGAAAAACATCTCAAGATGCGTTTTTGTTCATGGAGTTTCATCACAGCAATAAAAACTCTAAGTCTGTTGGTCAATGTTGGAATCTCAAAGAAGTAGGTTTTAGAACCAGAAAGAAAAAGAAAGTGAAGGAGTGCCTCAGAAACAGGATAGATAAACTTGCCAGCAGGAGTGAGGGCAAGCAGGCAAAAAGCAAACCCTTCTTCCATGTCTTTTTATGTAGGCTGCCACCAGAAGTGTGGACCAGATTTAGGGTGGATCTTACCTCAAATGACCAACCAAGAAAATCCTTCACAGGTATGCCCAGCTGCTTGGCTTTTAGTTGGCTACAGATGTAATCACGTTGACAACCAATATTAGCTATCAGAGAAGGTCTATGGGGCCCCACTGACCATCAACTCCAAAATAGGCAACCCATTCCTGGACAGGGCTTTTAATTTAATAGCTTTGCCCCCACCCATCACAGGGAAACTCCATTGTATTTTATGAAGCTTCTACACTAGTAGATTTCCATTTGGCTTTTTTTTTTTGTTTTAATGTGTTATCCTTCCCCATTCTCCCTCTTCTACCTTGTCCTCCTACCCCCCATCACTCTTAACCCTTTCTTATTATCCCCCCATGATACTTAACCCTTTATTACTCCCCACTCTCTCTCCATACAACCTGTGTTCTATCCTTACTCTCTTAAAAGCCCCCCTATGGTCCTTTACTATATTCTTGACTTCTATAGTACTGTGATATAAACACACATATCTAAAGGTCCATAACTAGTATCCACATAGGGTATTGAACTTGTACATTGTCTTTCTGAGTCTGGATTACCTCACTTAGAATGAATGTTTCCAGCTCCATCCATTTACCTAAAAGTTTCATAATTTCATTTTTCTTAATAGCTAAATAATTCATGCTTCCACTGCTACCTGATTTTGACAAAGAGGCTAAAAATAAACGTTGGAGAATAGACGGTATCATCAAGTGATGCTGTTCAAACTGTGTAACTACATGTAGAGTAAATCTAGATCCTTTTCTGTCCTTCTAACCAAACCAACCAACCAAAACAAACAAAAAACAACTAAATTCCAAAGGGACCAAAACCCTTGATATCCCGAATCTGTTAAAAAGACAGGAAAGGATACATGAAGCTAAAAAGCATCTCTACAGCAACAAGCACTAAGAGACATTTAGGAGACAAAATCATTCTGCAGAGGCTCTCTTAACTATGTGCTTACAGTTATAAGAACCATCAGTATGGGCTTCTGCGGGCACACAGTAAGATTGCTCCAAGACTACACACTTACTTCCAAAACTTGTTGTTGGGAATTCATGAGTCATGACAGACACTGGAAACACAAAAGATACTTTCTGCACTGAAACAAAGCAGTGAGGCAGCCAAGCCCTGTGCTTTCCCAGTCTTCACACTCCTAACTGTGGTCAGACCTTGCTGTTCTGAATTCACTGGGTGCATTCAGCCCTTACAGTTCAGAGTGTTCCTTGCTCCCCTCTTTCCTTTCCTGCCTTCTTGTCCAGCGGGCTTATTTGTGTGGTGTGTGTGTGTGTGTGTGTGTGTGTGTGTGTGTATGTGTGTGTGTGTGTGCCCATTCCTACACTCTTCTTATGGGATTTCAGGCCTTGATTCTATGCTAATGATTTATAGGTTTCTCTTTCTTTGCGTCAGACTTCTCCACATAATTTATACCCCTTTCCACCTGCCTACCTAAATCTAACCAGATTGAAGTCACATTTGAGTCTAGATCTGAATAGATCTTCAGGGAGATGAGGGTAGGAGGCAAAGGTGATGCTTTGGAAAAACGGCTCCATTTGTCTACAGCACAACTAGGGTAGAGAATAGTAAGGCATGCTTGAATGGTAATGAAGCTGTAAAATTTAGAGCCTGGTAGCCTTGGATTTTATTAGGTCTTACTCTAACTATGGTGTCTGTGGACTACTGAGGGCAAAAGAGATTCAAGCTCTGGTTGCATTTTTAAATAACCACTCTGATGACAGAAAGTCAACGAAGTAGGGAGAGGAGCCTGGGTGGAGAACAGTGTGCTGCCCTTTCAGGAAGTTAGGAGTGGACACTGCCAATCAATGCCCACCCCAAGTGCAGTATGACTGAAATTGATTTCCTTAAAACGAGGAAGAAGGAAACATTGTCACTAGAAAAGTCATTAAGTAAAACAGAAAGAATATTTAATATAACCTTTCTTTGATCCTTAGCTTTTCTGTTGCTTTGGAATATATCTTGCTATGTTGCACAATTTCACCTTGGAATTCAAGGCTCTGGTGATCCTCCTTCCTTAGTCCCTGGAGTAGCTGGGACTACAGGCATATGCCATCACATATGGCTGTTGTCCATGTACTTTGTATAAATATTTGAAGGAAAGCTGGCTGTTGTTCAAGGAAAATTTAGAGTTAGGGAGAGATTTTAAAGATGGCTAATGGGGGCTTTTAAGAGTTCAGAGGTAAAACAAAACTGTCCCATATTGTGTGTTTAACCTTGCTCTGAAGCTTATCACTCCAGATTAACATGATTTTGTCCTGTTGATTACTGTCTTAGGGTTACTGTTGCTGTGAAGAGACACCATGACCATGGTAACTCATAAAAGAAAACATTGAATTGTGGTGGTTCTCTTAGAGTTCAGAGGTTCTGTCCATCATGGCGGTGGGCATGGTGGCATGCAGGCAGGCATGGTGCTGGAGAAACAGCCAAGTGTCCTACGTCTTGTAGGTAACAGGAAGTCGACTGACTGCCACACTGAGGGAAACTTGAGAAAAAGAGACCTCAAAGCCCACCACCACAGTGACACACTTCCTCCAACAAGGCCATATGTCTTAATAGTGCCACTCCCTTTGGGGGCCATTTTCTTTCAAACCACCACAATTACAAAGGAAAAGAAACATGAGATAGAAAAAAATAAGGGAACTTTTCTATTGAGGTGAGAAAGATAAACTTTGGGTAAAGTGATGAAGAAATGGAATTTAATGGGATACTGGGTGTATAACAAATATCAGCTAAAATGGAATTAACTGAGCTCAGGAAGATACCCTTTTAAAAAATGGAAGATTGTCTGGAGCAATGGCTCAGTTTGCAGAATGTTTGTTTTGTAACCATGAGGATCTGAGTTCAGTCCCCAGAAACCCCATAAAAGGAAAAAAAAAGTGCTGAGCTGACAGAGACAGGTGGATTCCAGGGCTAGCCAACCAGTCCAGCTGAATCCCTCACACAGACATCTATGAGATCCTGTCTCCAAAGTTAAGTGAAAATGCAGTTGAAAAAAATACTCAGTGTCAACCTCCAGCCTCTCCATTCACAGGAGAATTCACACCTACACGCACACACATACATACCCTCCCACACATGCACATATACACATACATATATGCCACACGCCAACCAAAAATAGAAGACTACAACTTGTGCATCACCTTGACATAAGCCAAAGTCATCTGAGAGGAGGGAGCCTCAACTGAGAAAACACCTCCGTAAGACTGGTTGTAGGCAAGTCTGTTGTAGCTAGAGTTTTCCTGCCTGACCCACAGTGAGGACAAATCTCTCTCACCCGCCAGTCCCACAGCTGCTCGGACCCAACCAAGTAAACACACAGAGACTTATATTACTTATAAACTGTATGGCCGTGGCAGGCTTCTAGCTAGCTGTTCTTATGTCTTAAATTAACCCATTTCTATTCATCTATAAGTTGCCACATGGCTCGTGGCTTACCAATATCTTAACATCTTCTCATGGTGGAGGCTTGCAGCGTCTCTCTGCCTCAGCCTTCCACTTCCCAGAATTCTCCTCTCTCCTTGTCCCGCCTATACTTCCTTCCTGGCTACTGGCCAATCAGTGTTTTATTTATTAACCAATCAGAGCAACACATTTGACATACAGAACATCCCACAGCAGTCTATTGGACATTTTTTTAATTAGTGACCAATGGGGAAGGGTCTGGTGCACTGTGAGTACGGCCAACCCTGGCTTCTTGTCCTGAGTTCCATAAGAAAGCAAACCAGAAAGCACCAGTTCCTGCCTTGTTTTGAGTTCCTGTCCTGACTTCCTTCAGATGAGCAGTGACATGGAAGGAAGTATAAGGCAAATAAACCCTTTCCTCTCCAACTTGCTTTTCAGTCATGGTGTTTCATTGCAGCAATAGGAACCCTAACTGAGACAATGGTATACCTTCAAGAGAAGGGAAAAAAATGTAGGAAAAAGAAAAGGAAGGATTAATAATTACATGGTGAGAATTCTTCTTGACCTTGCAGAAGATAGTGGAAGAACTATACCATCGAAAACACAAATGACAGGTAGGAATATAAACTCCTTATACCTGAACTAACTCATCACAACATAGTGCCTTTATTGTTTAGGGGCTATAAAGTATTAAAAGTTCCTCTGATTGTTTAAGGATCAAAATCACTAACATACCTTACACCATCCAATGGATTCAATGAATTTCCCACTCCAGGATGTGTTGAGATATTAAGGACAGGAATTTTAGTAAAGGATGATGACTTGAGATCAATTGGGAAAACATGTTCAAGCTTTAATCCACGAATGGATTCAACCTTAATGAAATGGGAAATGGGGAGACATATAGTTCCTAATTACACACTTGTTACATATTTGTTTTACTATTGAACATATCACAAAACCAGTGCATACGTGGACATGTGCAGAATGGATGTCCTACATCATTCTGGATAATGATGTCATAATACAGGCAAACACCTATGCATGATTTTGCAAAAATTTCACTGAAGTATTCTATATGTAAAATATGTAAAAATCACAGATAATGACATTTAAGTTCAAGCATACTGAATCAAGACAATATTCAAATATCATATAATACTTGAAATGTTACTACTTCATATCCTCTTCAACTTAATTTCTTTGAAAACAGAGGTAAACACATGCTAACCACAGCAGCATCTACAACAGTAAGAAAGTTCATGTGTTTTCAAAATAATTACCAAGAAAACTGTCTTATATTTATATCTTTTCTGGCCAGAGAAATTATGCTAACAGCAGGCTAGCAAGAATCATCCCTAATTCTCATGAACATGATTCTAGCTGCAGTGTAGGCAGGGCCTTAAATACATTTCTCACTACTGCATCTATTTTTAATTTCCAATTCAACATGGAATTCTTAACTCACTGGCTCTAAGTTGGAGGCTATTTGCAAAGTCTTAGGTGAAACAGTAAGCCTTTACTGAGTGCTTCCATTTTAACATTTCCCCAGCAATAACAAAAAATAGATCTCTTAAAAATCTGCTGAGTTTTCCTTCCTCAATATACAAAATAAGTAGGTTAGCACACCAGCTAGTTAACCAGTTAGTTAGCCAGTGAATATCAGTGAGGTGTGGTTAAACAAAAGGTGTGAGAGGATGCCATGAAGTAGAACCAATTCAGAACAGCAAACATTTCTTAAAAGTATTTAGGACACTTTTATTCTTGTTTTTGCTTTCTAAGACAAATAATGCTTTGGTCTTGTCATTCCTGGTAAGATTTCATGTCTGGGTATGAAAAATGCTCTTGTTATAAAGGAAGGCATCATCACTTGGAATTGTGCAGGCCAGTTCCAGGTGTGTTGCCACTCGGCACAAGTTTGAACATAATGAATAAAATCTACGTGTTCAAATACACAAGCAAGGCACACTTTCTTCTAAAGTTCCTAACGGATGCATTTAAATAATTTTTTCTATATGCTGGTATGGGTACAGAATCCAAATTAACTCCATTGTTCCCACATATCCTCAGCACAAGAAGCAGCCTCCTTTAAAGGAGGAATTTCTCACAAATGTTCTTCCACAAACTAGATGATGGGACCATTTCCAATCTGGAGAAGCCAGAAAGCAACAAATAAAGGAATTCTTTAAGAGATTTTTTTTTTTGAGACAAGGTTATACTATGTATTCTTGGCTGACCTTGAACTTAGAGTGTACTTCAGGTTGGCTTTGTTCAAGATCTTCCTCTCTGGGCCTCCCAAGTGAGTATGGGCACAAGTCAGCATACTCAGCATGCTCAACTGTGCCTTTGCTTTTTAAAATGCCATAGCAAACTATGATATGATGCTGAAAGAATACAGTTACTTTGGGGGTACAGGTGGCTTGTTACAGGCTGGAAGGGCCCTGAGGGAGCCATTTACTGTGCCTGGTTACAGTAGTTGCATGAACATGAACATGTCTTCTTGCTGCAAACCTACAGTTATCATCTTTTAATATGATTGTGCTACATACTTCAAGCAAGTATGGATACTTCCATGCATATGAGAGTGTGTATTTATGTCTGTGTGAATATATATGTAATGGAATTCCCATAGATCTAGTGTCCTGGTTTTCTCTCCATTGCTGTGATAAACATCATGACCAAAAGCAACTTGGAGAGGAAAGGGTTCACTGCATCTTACTGGCTCCAATAACAGCTAATCATTGGGGGAAGCCCAGGTAGAAACGCAAGCAGGGCAGGAATCTGGAGGCAGGAACTAAAGCTGCGACCATGGAAGAATGTTGCTTACTAGCTTGCTCTCCACGGCTTGCTCAGCTTGCTTTTTTCATACAACTCAGGGCTATCTGCCACCTTCCCATATCAGTCAGAAAGCTCTCCAGACTTGCCTCCCTGCCAATCTTAGGGAGGCATTTTCTTAGCTCTTCCCAGGTGACCCAAGTTTGTATCAAATACACAAAATTAACCAACACATCTAGCAATCTCACTTCTGGTATATATCTGAAGAAACTCAAATCAGCATGTCCACACCTATGTCTTCATCTCATCGTTACTCATAATTTGTAATAGACATCATTATCTGACAACAGATGAATGACAGGGTCAGGAAAATGTGTCATATACACTGAGGAGAACACAATACAGCCTTACCCTGCCCCCCAAACACTTCATTTGTGACAAAATGGATTCAACATTAAGTGCAATACATTGGACAGGGAAGGAAAAACACTGTTATACTACATTTATGTGGAATCTGAAAATATGATCTCCAAGTAACAGGGCACAAAATTTGTCTGGGAAAAGAGAGAGGGGTGTGGAACCATTGACCAAAAGGTTCTGTATCACGTACTGTCCTTGTTGCTATGACCAAATATCTGATAAGAAGTAGTTTAAAGGAGGAATAGATTAACTGGATAACATCTGAGGAATATGATGATTTGAATAAGAATTGCCAACCAGCTCCCAAATCAAGACACAGCGACTTAATATTAGTTATGAATGCTCGGCCTTAGCTTATGCTTGTACCACTAGCTATTATAACTTAATTTAACCTGTTTCTCTTTATCTATGTTTTGCCTCGGGGCTTTTTACCTTTCATTCTGTATGGCCTACTCTGTGTCTGGCTGGCTGGTGGCTGCCTGGCTGGCAGGCCCCAGGCATCTCCCTCTTTTTCTCCCTCTTTCTCTCTTTGGAGCCTAGATTTCTACTCCTACTTATTCTCTCTGCCTGTCATCTCTGCTTATCCCTCCTCTGCCTAGCTGTTGGTCATTCAGCTTTTTATTAGACCAATAATAATTAGACCAGGCAGACAACATAAAACAGCAACACATCTTTACGTAATTAAACAAATGCAGCACAAACAAATGTAACACATCTTTACATAGTTAAAGTAATATTCCACAACAAGAATGACCTCCATAGGCTTATATATTTGAATTCTTAGTCACCAGGGAGTGGCACTATTTGAGAAGGATTAGAAGGTGTAGCCTTGTTGGAGGAAGTGTGTCATGGGGGATGGCTTGAGATTTCAAAAGCCTATGCCAGGCCCAGTTATTCTCTCTGTCTCTGTCTTTCTGTCTCTGTGTGTTTCTTTCTTCCTCCAAATCAGAATATAGCTCTCAACTACCTCTCCAGCATCATGCCTGCCTGCATGCCACCATGCTCCCTGCCATAATAGTAATAGACTAATCCTCTGATAAAACAAGCCCCCAGCTAAATGCTTTCCTTTATAAGAGTTGCCTTGGTCATGGTATCTTTTCACAGCAATAGAACAGTGACTAAAAGTCACAGTCCATCATGGTGGGGAGGCATGGCAGCTGGTCACATTGTATCATCAGATAGAAAGCAGAGAGAGCTAAGTACTGGTTCTCAGTTCATTTTCTCCTTTTTGTAAGTCTGAGATTTTAGATCATAGGGTAGTTCTTCCCATACTCAGGATAAATCTTCCCTCTTCCTTTAAACCTTCCTCAAAAGACCCTTACAGACATATTCAGAGATGTGCTTCCATGGCGATTCTAAATCCAATCAAATTGACGAAGATTAACCATCACAAGTTCCAAGTTTCAGTTGGAGAAATAGGTTGAAATGATCTGCTGTCTGGACAGTGACTACCATTAGTAATATACACTGAATGCTTCAAAATTGCTAGAAGAATGAATGTTTAAAGCTCCTCCCATAAACTCACTGGTAACTTGAAGTGACTAATATGTTAATAAGCTTGATTCAATCTTTTCCCAGTGTATGTACATACATAGAAGTATCGCATTGCACATATATGTACATAAATAGTTTATACCAATAAAAATGCTTTACCTTTTCAACATCAGCCAAAAGATAAGGCATTTTTAATGAAAATATAAGAAGTAGAGTTATAGGGATATACTATTCCAATTTTGTATCTGCTCTTGGGCTAGACTTCAGGAGAAAACACTTGCCTAGTGTATTTGAGGCCTGAGGTTTTATCCATGATCCTGAAAAACAAAAGTCAACTCTTGTTTAATATCAACAAATAACATTCATTTGGCTAAAAGTCAATGTTATGTTTATATAGAAATTTATGATCCAATCATAAAGTGTTTTTTTTTTTTCAAGTGAATTTTATTCTCTTCTTTGTTCAGATTTCATTTGGGCAAGAATTAGACATCTGATCTTCAGAGCATCAGTTCCAACACTGCCCACTCCTGTCAACCTTTCCTCTCCACACTCTTCTTGGTAAGAGAAAAATCACTCTGTTTTCCAAGTTGGGAGCAGCCATAAGTCTATTACCAAAAAAGACAGACCTGGAGTCGAACCTAGAACCATCTGCTAGGACTAAGAGTGTGTTCCGTACTGAGGGAGGAGCACCAGGACTGCTGTGGGATGTATGGCAAATGTGTTGCTAATTAATCAATAAAACACTGATTGGCCATTGGCTAGGCAGGAAGTATAGGCGGGGCAAGGAGGAGACTAAAGCTGGGAAGTGGAAGGCTGAGTCAGAGAGACACTGCCAGCCGCCACGATGAGAAACAGCTTGTGAAGATGCCGGTAAGCCACAAGCCATGTGGCAAGGTATAGATTAAAGGAAATGGATTAATTTAAGCTATAAGAACAGTTAGCAAGAAGCCTGCCACGGCCATACAGGTTGAAAACAACATAAGTCTCTGTGTTTACTTGGTCGGGTCTGAGTGGCTGGGGGACTGGCAGGTGAAAGAGATTTGTCCTGACTGTGGGCCAGGCAGGAAAACTCTAGCTACACCAGGACAACTTGGTCCTACGTATCTTTATGTATGGTGAATTTAGTGTTGTAGACTGGAGAGTTTTGTTTTCAGTGCAGAGAACAGAATAGGTGTCATGGTGAGAAAAGTAAATGAACAAACCTATGAAGAAGTTTTAGAGATGTCTGAGAAAAGAGTCATCTTAAGCCCTCCTCTCTAATTATTTGTAGTTTAAAAAGCTCGGTGCCTCCTTTTTTGCTTACTCCTTCCATTCTTTTTCCTATGTGTGTTTGTGTTGGGGCCACAGAGGTCCTTGTGCTCACAGATCAGCACCAGAGAAACCAGGAATGTGAAGCATGCAGGACTGTCTCTTCAAAGAAAGGGATGTATAACCTGTTTTTCACCCATATGGCTGGAAATGGATGTAATTAATAGCCCAGGGGACCTCTGCACTATCTGTAGGGCCAGGCCACACCTGCCCCCATGCTAAAACCCTTACTAATAGGACCAGAGGTGGTTAATAGCCTGGTGACCTTTGCGCTATCTGTATGACTGAAACCACACCAGATTGTCCCTCAGGCCCTCCAGATAATGCATGAAGTCTATTTATAGAACCCACCTTCAGGTGCTTTGAAAAGAGTTTTGATATAATTATGCCTTAAGCTTTATTGTGCACATGGGATTATGCTACACCAGGAAACTTTTTCAAATTGTATTGTACTTAAATATGCCTAAAGTAAACTGACTGGGATCAGACTCTAGCAGTTTGAACCAACACCAGTTACTGAGTCATGTTGAACTGGACTTCCTTCTCACCTCTCGGGGATCGTTACCTCTGCTGGCCACAGCATTTGCAGAGACCCCACCCCATTCATTTGAGCATTTGGTAGTCTCTGAAATGTGTTAAGCATATTTCACGACTTTAAAGATCTTTTACCCCAAATCAAAATAAAGTTTGCAATCTGAGAAATATAGTTCATGGCTATCACAGGAGAACTGCCATAATTATCATGCCAGGGCTAGTGATCTTATCTGAAGGAGTTCAGAAATAAAGCCTTCCTTCACGTGTTTGGGACAGAGTTTACTCTATAGCCCAGGCTGGCCTAAATGAATGATCCTCCTGTCTATCCAAGAATGCATTCCTTAAAGAAAAGACAAAGATCTTTGTGTCTTGAAAATCCATGACCCCTGGAAACTAATACTGCTCCAGATCCTTACAAATGGAGCAAGACTGGCCCAGCAGCTCCAGAGAAAGCCCAACTGACAGTGGTCATCTGCTTACCTCACCACAGCTCGGAGGATTGACTGCACCTTACCACACAGCAGGAAATGATGGCCAAAACCTTCACACATGGCAGGTGATGTTTGGAACTCCACATGCAGCTTGTGATTCACTGTCTATCACAAAGCTTTTGATGGCTGGCTGGACTCCAGCAGGCAGCTTGTGAGGTTGACCACCCTTTACCACTTTCAATCTTCTTCAGAAAGAAAGAGGCTTTGTTACTCACTGCTTGCCGAGTGAAAAATGAAGAGGAAAAAAAAAGTCATCATTTTGAGAAACCCCTGGAGGAATTCTGGCCCAGTAGTTACTTCTAATGTGGCTGTTCCTTACAGGTTCCTCTCTGGAGAGTTCTCGGTCGTTAAGTACCTGATCCTCTGCCCATGATTCTCAGGGAGAAACTGGTAAGGAAAAAAAAATGAAGGTGAGCTGAAAGACTTCCACAGCAGTGACTTAATTATAATTTAATCAATAATTTACTGATCTGGATAGTTTGTGGATACATACAGGCATGCACAGCGTTTTGAATGAACACTCCAACCTGCCATTTTAGCTGCTTTCATCCTAAAATTATGGTTGAAAAATAATCTCTGAATTAAGTACAAAGGTTAAGATAAGCGTTTTTCAATGTTCTGCTGAACCTATTACTGTGTAACAAATTACTTCTAAAACTGAGAAGCTTAAAACAATAAAAATGAATTATGTTGGGCATGGTCAGGAATTCAGGATGACTTAGCTGAACAGTTCAGCTCAGTTTCTCATACGGTTGCCGTGTGATAGAGCTCAGATAATGCTTTATCTAAAGTTTACCTGCATGGTTGCAAATTAATGCTGCCGGAGGTGGGGGCTCCATTCCTTCCACAAGGACCCCTGGAGTTCCCTTAGTGTCCTCATGATACAACTAGACAACAGCTGCTTTCCCCTAAGGAAAATAATATGATAGAAAAGAACATGGAAACCTTTGAAAGCTGGCCTGCCTTCTGTGCAGTGTCCTGTTGATTCTAGTGCTCGTGATATTCAGTGTGAAAGCTCCCCAAACAGGGGGATGAAGGACAAGAAAGGTATCAGAGAAGCTCACCTGGAGCCTGAGTACCACTGTATTCCCGGGTCTCTATTTACTCATATTCCTCCTTATCCCAGAACAGTTAGCTCATGGTCTTGTCATCAAAATCAGCCAATGAGACTCTACCAGTATAATTCCTCATATATGGCTCTTCAAGCATTAGCTCTCCCTATCTAACAGCCTAGAGCTAACCTCTGTGCCCAGGCTCACAAGCATACTCATCACACAATGGCAGTGCACGCACACATAGGGTAACCACTATGGATGTTCTCTTTTAAAATTGGGACACAAAGGGGGCCACATCTAGAGTACTTCTGAAAACCCTCCAGGCAAATGTTGGAACTGTAAATTCCCACATACACTGATTTTCAAATGAAGTCACATTCCCTTATGTCCACAATGTACTGTTGGCACAGAGGCTAGATCTATTCAGTGGGTAGTGTTGGAGAATGCATCTGCACATGGAAACACATGAGAATCTCTGTTTGATTGTTAGGAACTCTTCCATTTTCAATGGTTTGTGTTTTGTGTTAGTTAGATGGCAAATAGGTAAAATAACACTGTTTATGCACCACAACATCTGTTAAAGATCCTAACAGAAAGCATATTGAAGGTATGAGATTCGTTCTTAAAAAGTAGAATGTCTTCAGGGAACAGCCATTCATAGGGGCTTGTAGTTCTGCTTTCTACCTGTTGGTGAGGCACCTTCATCCAGATCAAAGACAGAATGATGATTTTTTTTAATTCATATTCGTCATCCAAGATAGTTCCAAGCTTAAATCCTTCAGCAGGAATTGAGGATTTACTAGTTACTAGACTTGTAGCCTTGGACAGGTTGTTTCCTCAGCCTCTTCTTCCTCTAATGGAGACACTGAAAGGATTAAATGTGATAATGGATGAGAAGCTTCGGTACACTCAGCCCAGAGTAAGTTCTGAAATTATTATCATTATCTAAAATTATGGGAATTATCTGATCATTTCACTGTTCTTTAGGGAAAGTTTTCCCATCTGTAAAATTAGAGGTTGCTCTTTATTTCTCAGGCTGCGCACAGCTCTTTAAACCTACAGTTTTCCAGCTGAGTTACCTGAGCAGCTAGCTCCCTTTTCACAGCAATCATTGCATTTGCCCAGCACTTGCAGCTTCGAAATCTGTTCACAGCTATTACCTCTTTAGAGTCTCCTTGTCATTCTGTGAAGCAAGAGTGCAAGGCAAGCAAGATCATCTTCATTTGAATAATAGGGAAATGAGATGATGAACAGTTATAACTTGCCCGAAGGAGCTGGTTGCAAAGTTAAAACTAGAGGAATATGATTCTTGGGGGGAAACACACATACACATACATACACACACATATGTATACACACACATACAGACATAGACACAGACACACACGACACACACGCACAGATGCCCCTTCCTCCAGGCAACATGACCTGGCTTAGTATTCGATCTACTTTTTTTCAACTCAGAAAGTACAAGAAGTAGTTTTTACAAAGTTCCCAGGGAAGGATAAAGACACTGTTTATAAATAAATAGTTTTGACCAAGACCAAGCAGTAGACAGGAAGTAAAGTCTATCTCACCTGTCCACACCCATCTGAAAAGGAACACTCACTGTGCCCTCTGCATGACACACTCTGATGTCATAGCTATTGATACCTCACTGTTATAGCTTCACTTTTCAACAACAGGATGTGAGTAACTGTTTACTCCATTAGCTTCTTCTTTGGCCATGGTTTCCAATTTTAGCCAAGATTTCAAGAGAGTGGTTGGGCTATTTCCTCTCAGTAGTCCTACGTAGAAAACCTGTGCAGAGCAAATTCAGGATGCATATTTGCTTAGCTCAGGTTGCTCACTGAGGTATGGGAACCAGCACAAAGAGGTTGAGACACCTGCAGCCCTGTTCTATAGCATTTCTCCCACGAATGACAATCCTGCTCTGTGAAGGGCACAATGCCAAAATGGTCACATATTGGCTTTTCACTGGTGGGAATATCTGTCCACATCCCAGTTTCAGCATGGCAAAGATTTCCTTAAACAAGTGGCACCAATTCAATTAGCCTTTGTTTAGTCAAGGTACTTACTGTTATTTCAATTCCTGTTGATGATGGCTAGCCCTGCTTTCAGTGTTTGCTGGGCATGGTCTATGCTTATGACGGTGGATGATGAGACAGCTTTCTTTCTCATTTTAAAAATATGGTAAAGAACATGTCATCGGGAAAACCCTGCTGGCTGGAAGATGCGCCAGACTCTAAATGACAATGTCAAACCCCAACTGTGCCTTTACAAGTCACCTGCACTTGCGTTTTCATCTTAGGCTAAGGAAATTCTACTTATTTATAGATCACTGCAGGCATGCTTTTTGAACATTAGAGATGTTGTATGTGTTTAAATAATAACTGTTGGCTGTGGCATAGTGCTCTTTTTGAGGAGCCTGTGTCGGGAAGTGACTTGTTGAGAGATAGGACATTTTAAAAAGCTTTTATTGAAGTGGCTTGATTAAAAATGTATTTCAGGTAATGCATGACTTTTGAAAACTTTTCAGTCATATTAAAATTCTATTTTTACAAAGGTAGGCTTGGATAAAAACAACTCCTAAACACTGTGTATCTTAAAAAATCTTCAATCAGTATTTCCTTAGGCACAACAGACACTGAATTCATATTGAGGTTAGAGTTTTCTTTCCTGAGGAAATGTTTGTACTGCTTAGTTATATATAAAAATTCTATTGTTGGAAACCAAACAGACATGTGAATGGCAAGGTTTCTTTCACCTTGACTTTTAACCTTTTCCACGGGTCTCTACAGCGATGTCTGTGGAGGTGCTCCGCAGAGAAAGGCTGGGGAATATTCTACCACACCCATAAAGAAGAACGAGGTGCCTCAGAATGAAGACTTCTCAAAAGGGTTGGATGTTTGGGCCAGTCTTCATTATCACATATTGCAAAAAGTAACTTTTAAATTTCACACCAGGCTCCCTGCCTTGTCTGTGAACTGAATAAGCATCTAGTTCATATTGTTCCTTACTATTTTATATAATTCCTATTACATGGTCTTCAGGGCCACAGGATTACAGAGATAAGTGTTTATAAAGTTGAATTACTTCACTAGGATGAAGAAAGAGAGACAGAGAGATGGGGAGGAAGGGGGGAAGTAGGGGGAGGAAAAGGCAGAGAGAGAGAGTGTGTGTGTAGTAGAATGTTATTTTAAGGTGTGTTACTTTTGCTTATGTTGCATTTGTTTAACTCTGTGAAGCTGTGTTACTGTGCCTGTCTAATACACCTGATGGTCTAATAAAGAGCTGAATGGCCAATAACAGGGCAGTAGAAAGGATAGGCAGAGAGAATATATAGAGGGAGAAATCTGGGAGAAGATGAGGAAGGAGCCAGAGAAAGAGGAAGAGAACTCCAGGGGCCAGCCACCCAGCTACACAGGAAGCCACGGAGTAAGAAACAAAGAAAGTTACACAGGAATAGAAAAGGAAAAGCCCAGAGGCAAAAGATAGACAGCGTGATTTGAAGTTAAGAAAAGCTGGCAAGAAACTAAGTCAAGTTAAGGCCAGGCATTCATAAATACTAATAAGCTCCCATGTGTGAATTTATTTGGGAGCTGGGTAGAGCTCCCCCCACAAAAGAACCAAAAAAAAAAAACAACAAGAGAAAGAGAGAGACAGACAGACAGATAGAGACAGAGAAAGACAGAGAGAGGGAGAGAGAGATTACTCTCTGTCCAGATTAGGCCCTGATTATCCTGAAGACTGCAGCTCGGGACTAGCCTCCTCTGCCCTGTGGCATCACTGGTTAAAGTCTAGAATCACAAAGCCGTTACCCATCTGAAGGGGTCAGACCTTGATCTCAGTGTTGTTCAGCCTCAAGGTGTCCTTGAAAGCAGCACTAAGAAAGCTCTTCAATGTTCATTCTGTCCCATATGTGTTTTTTTCTACTACACGATAGCAGAGCTGTCTGTATCATAAGAGTTTAATGGAGCTATTGGACAGGACGAGATAAAATTATGATGGTTTTGTTTCTATTTTTACACTTGAGCAGCAATAGATAACATACAGGTTCTTTGTGATCATCTTCTTGCAGACTTTTCAGAGTATCTTCCCCTAAAAGAGAGTTTTAAAGGTTGTTTAAATGACTAGTATCTGTTTCAAAAATAACTGTGGCTTCTCCAGAGGCTATGACATTTGAGACAATTATTCTCACAAATGTCTATCATTTTTATATGTAAATGACTCAGTATTTTGCTTGTTCAGAGGACTGGTGTAATAGGACATCTGATGCATGAATACATTCTTATTTGCTGATTATTGTGATAAAGCTTCTTCTGGTCAGGATCATAAATGTCAAGCTTGGTCTATTTCACCTGTGTACACACCTATGTAAGCATCACCTGGACTGTGACATGCATGCCCAGCACTTTGAAGTTTTCCTATGCCTCTTTAGGCAATCAATATGGTGTCCCAAAGAGAACCTCTTCTGAACTCTGTCTCCCTAATTGACTTGATTATATTTTAACCAGCTCATCTTGATCTCATTAGAAAAGACCATTAATCCCATTTAGGTCCAGTCCCCATTGTATAATTTATCATCTGGGGAAATGTTTCTACAAAAGATTGCCTTCATCCAAGTTGTGTATTCAACCGACACCAGAAAACTGATATTAATTGGGCAAAGTAGCATTAGCCTGTCATCCCAGGCCTGGGAAATGAAGGCAGAGGGGTTACAAGTCCAAGGCCAAGCCACTGATCCCAGCATCAGCAGGCAGAGGTAGACAGATCAGTGAGTGTGAGGCCAGCCTGGTCTCCAGGGTGAGTACCAGGACAGCCGAGGCTACACAGAGAAACCCTTGTCTCAAAAAGCAAACAAACAAACAAAAAACCAAAGCCAGGCAACCCTGGGCTACGTAGTTAGGTCCCAAATGAAATACATTTCAATTGCCTGCTGTGTCTCTCACAGCTTGGGTCTTGGGACCCTGACTAAGGATGTTAAGGGAAAGGAAAAACCAAAACACACATACAGAAAAGCTGGGGTCTGTTGGAGTGGCACCCACTACTGCCACATTGGGTAACCACAAGCATTTTTATTATGTGCAGCCCAGGGAAGGGACTAGCTAATACCAGTAAGGAGGTCTTTGTAGGTCTGTAGATGAGCAGTCTTGGGTTGGATACATATGGGGGAAGGACACAGCAGTCTCAAGTTTTTGAAGACACTGGTCATTCACTTGCTCCAAGGCTCCCAAGGGAAGCTTTGTCCCTCCTCTGAGCCTCATCCAGGGAAGGCTTCTCTGTTCCAGTGGGGCTGAGGCACTGGGGTCTTTAACATTGCTACTCAGGACCTCCCTCACTCGGGGCTCCCTCTGCTCCCTACAATTGCCCTATGCTTTGTCTTGCACAGTTTAATTTCAGGGACGTTCACCTCCTTCTTACCTTACACCTGCTGTCTCCTGCCACCAGTGTTGTAGTACGTTTTCAAGGGAAAAGAACTGAGGTTTGTAACAGAGAGGGCAAATCTATGAAAGGGGTAGAAACCAAAGAGGGTTGAGAAGAGTACATGGGAGGGGGTGTGCACTGAAAATCAGCATCTTCTTACAGGTTAGTTAGGGAGGGAGAGAAGGTGAAGGCCCACTGGGAGACCATCACTGAAAAAGAGAAGCATCGTGGAAAAACGTGAGTCAGGAGTCTGTGAAACTTGCCTGTCCCACTGAGTCCGTTCACTCGTTGGTCATCACCTCCTTAAAGAGCCATGGCTACTGGGGGGCCCTTTCAGGACTGGCATCTGGACAGGAGCTGTGGTGTGCACTGATGTGAAGAACCATAGAGAAGTCCTCGTTTCCAAACTGTCTTTCTGCATCAGTGGTCTATACAAACTTGGCCTATCAGTTTATAGCATGCTGTGTGCAAGCACTCCAAACACTGTGCTGGCACAGAAGCCATCAATGTCAGAAACTATTCAGAAACCCTGTGGACCAAGGCCTCTCAATAAGGATTCCTTTTTTCTTTTTTCCAAACAAACACAAGCAACATGATGTCCAGCATTCAACAGAACACTTTAAATTATTTCCGTATTTACTACTTAAGAATTAGAGTATTCCATGAGGCTATGAATGTCAATCAGTAAAGGAGAATAGGTTTTATAAATAAATTCCCAAAGTATATATTTGTTTCTTTTTTTTTCTGGGTATTGTTGTTTCTGTATAGTATATTTCTGCTAAGGTCTACTTTTCAGTAGAGAATTTAATCCCTAAAACTAAATAAAATTATTTAAAAAGATTGTTTCCCCACTATGTAACACAGAAGCCCCAAACTTCAGAGTTTATTCTTGGAATGTTCTATAAATACTGCAGGTAAAACTGATAATGTAGAGTAGCTGTAATATCTAAAAAGCAGACTTTTAAGTAAGCCATAAATGTCCCAAGGAAATTTTTTACATTTGTTTATTTTATGTGTATGTATATGTGTCTGAGTGTATGTATATGTACCATGTACATGAAGGAAGGCAATTTTAAAAAAACATTTATCTTGATTTTATGTGTATAAGTGTCTTGCATGCATACGTGTGCATTCCTGTACCCACAGAGGCCAGGAGAGGGTATCAGATGCCCTAGACTGGAGTTATAGATGGCTGGGAGCTGTCAAATGAGAACTAAGCACCAAACCCAGATCCTCTTCAAGGATGGCTGGTGTTCTTAACTGCTGAGCTATTTCTCAAGCCAGCCAAGTTTATATTTTGAGACAGAGTCTCATGTAAACCAACCTGGCCTCAAATTTACCATGTGGTCAAGGATGACCTTGAATTTCTGATCTTTCCTGCCTCAACCTTCTGCATGTGCCATGTCTGGTTTCTCCAATGTAGACTCTCAACCCCTGGCTCCCCTGCATGTTAGACAAGCACTCCAACAAATAACCTACTGTTCTAGTGGAAGCTCCATCTCAACCCCTGGCACCCTGGTATCCATATACCCAAAGAGTCTGGAATGTTCTGGTGGAGGGTCTCCTGCCCCATCTCTTTCCTCAAACCTGCCCCCTCAAAGCCCACCAAACACGGCTCCTCCCCCAAAGATGCTCAAGACCACTTCCATACCACAGGGTATTTAAGCTGTATCCCAGAAAACAGACACGTGGTTTTCTGGTCACTCATCCCCATCTCCTCTCTGGGAAGCTAGAAAATCACCCAGGAATGCTTTACCCATTAAACCGGGGCTTTTTCTAATTTTGTCTGATTTGGATTACTACATTTTGTCTGATTTGGATTGCTACATCAGTGGAGAGGCTTATCGGGGTGCAAAAACCTTTCACCTACAACCCTAGCCCACAAAGCAATTTTAAGAATAAGAATTTATAAGTAAATCAATGTGGTAATTTCTTACTTTAAAATGGCAGTGCCCGAGAACAATTTTGAAAGGAAGAAAAATATCACAAAAGTTTCACAGGGCCACCCTGAGAAACATATGAAGGGAAGAAATTATTCAAGTCTTTTACTTATAATTAATATTACTATGCTCCACTGAGCTACTTCTCTATCAGGGGCAAGTTTTCGAAGTACTGACTGCCCAGATTCCAAGTACCTAACAGCAGTGTAGGTACTTGGAAGTCGTGTCTAACAAGAATGATGACAACTGATGTGACAAAAAAGAAAACAAAACAAAACAAAAAGTTCACTTTATCGCCAGTGGCAAGAAGTACAGGTGAAAATCATAAACAAAAGAGCTAATACACAAGTTTCCAGATACAAGAAATGTATGCAAAGGCATACTTTTCAAAGAACAGATCCTAAAGCAAAAAAGGGAATTAATTAGGGAAGTTGTTACCTTTGAAAAGACTGTGGCCCTAATACCTAACTGTAAACGCCAGTCATGGTGGGCTATGAGTAGACTTGGTGATAAAACATAGGAGCCATTATTATAGTTTCCTCTCACCAAGCATGACTCCTCTGCTGAGCCAGCAATTAGTTCTTAAAAGTCTCTAGTGTTTCCCTGAAAGCTCCTGAAGGAAGAGCTTCCTCTCAGAAAATGTTACACTTTGTCTGGAGCCTGAACAATCCCCCCTTCCTTGTGGTTACAGGAGTAGAGCACTGTTGGTTGAAAATGTGAGTCTGGTATGCATGCAGTTTGGGCCAGAGTTTGATCCCTCCCATGGCAGACTTTTTAAGAATGTTGCCCAAGGGCACAGTGGCTGAGACTCATTAAAGGAAGCTGCTGTAAAGAACCAGGGTGAAACTGCCCTGCCCATTCCTCAGGCACAAAACTCAATGGGCTAGAGAGACCAAAGGTTACAGAAAGATGAGTTGGCATGACTCAGGTGGAAGGAGGCTGGCCGGAAGGAAAACTCTCAGCTTGTTTTGCCAGATCAGCATTCATCTAGGCTGGAAACAAGGAAGGATACAATGTGTTGAGGGGACACTCCTCTGACTCAGTCTTTTATCACACCTTCATCAGTGAGTTTCTTGAGTTTCCCCTTGAGCAAATAAAAGTTTTGCAATGATATCATATTTAGATGTTGTGTTTCTACTTATCCAATGCTTTCCTTCTTTGTTGTTTTCTCCCTTGAAATACACCCAGTAACGATACAAATGAAAACAAACAAGCAATCGAGTCTACTCCTTTTCATTTATTTTATTTTATTTTATTTTACAATATAATTTAATTCTACATATCAACCACGGATTCCCTTGTTTTCCCCCCTCCTGCCCCCCTCCCCTTCCCCCTCAGCCCACCCCACATTCCCACCTCCTCCAGGGCAAAGACTCCTCTGAGAATTGAGATCAACCTTGTAGACTCATTCCAGGCAGGTCCAGTCGCCTCCTCCCAGGCTGAGCCAAGGGACCCTGCATAGGCCCCAGGTTTCAAACAGCCAACTCATGCAATGAGCACAGAACCTGGTCCCACTGCCTGGATGCCTCCCAAACAGAGTCTACTCCTTTTTAAATCCTAGGCATTCCTCCTTGGGAGGCTTTTGAACAGAGTAGATACTTGGGAAAGGTGGATGGAGGGGAATAGACAAAGCTTCCCAAAGCAGAAGGAACCTGAAAAAGCATTGTCATCATTTGCTAAGGTTATGATGCAGCAAGATAAGAGGAGAGTTGAAATTAGATTTTAGTGGTTTGATTCCTAATCTTAGTGTTTACGATTTTATAAATCTGGAAGATGCCACAGAAATTATGGGGCACAGAGTTTTCAAATTCTGTTCACATTTTGTTACAAATAACTCGTGTTTTTAAGACTGTGAACTAGCTAAAATGTCCCCGAGTAAAAAACATGCACTTCACCTCAGGCTGCAGCCCCAACCTTTAGCTTTCTGTTTCTTCCTCAGAGGCCCGCGGAGCTTTGCTCTAAGACAATTTACAAATCACTAATGCTTCCTGGTGTTCTCGTTTAATTAATGAGAGTGAGAACGCGGAGGCCCACTGAGCTGAGGTGGGGGCCTACTGTTCTGAACTCAGGAAGTTAATACCTGGGTAAGTCACTCTTCAGGCCTTGACAGTTTAAAACGTCAGAACCAACACAGAGTTCTGCATTTAAACCCTGGAGGACAAAGAAAGGGGGGAAACTGTGATTTGTGCTGTTCCTCAAGGAGAAAACATACAGACAGCATCTTAAGCGGCAGTTCCAGGACACAGTAGACCAGGGCTCCCCATGCTGAAATCAAACTCAGAGTTCTCAGGTCAGACCTCTCACAGAGTTACATGAAGGTGGAGCGCAGACCTCTGAACTGGGCTTAAAGAAACACCCTGCTCACTTGTGTTTTTTTTTTTTTTTTTTATGTCTTTGTGAGTTTTAGGTTGTATACTGCAAAGGCCATGGAATACAGATGAGCTCTCAGCTGTTCGTCTTTCGAAAATGGCCAGATTTCATTTGTAGAACCTGGAGACTGTATTTGTGGTGATCTGGTTTTCATTATACACACATCTGAAATTCACTTTCCAGGTTCTAAGGATTTATAGCTTGTCCCCTTCTTGAAGGGGGCAGCAGTAATGGCCTTTCCCACTATTCCGTCCACTGAACACAGGAGACACAGATTCTTTATATTAAAATGCTGCTGCGCAGGGAAAGCAAACACCATTTTACAACATGCAGCAGAGCTCACTAGAAGCAGCCAGGGTCCGTTTATTAAAGAGCAGGAGTGAGTCATCTAAGAGCACCAGGTAGACCAGCTGATACTCCAGATGTTCTGATGAATTTAAATAAATCACTTAGGTTGGTGAAGTTCCAGCTTTCTTTTGGCATGGCCCGCTCTCCAACATTGCTCCAGATTAAAGGACATAGCCCATCAGTCAGATCTCACCAGAGTGGAACAAGCTTCATACCCACCTCAATGTTTGAATGGGAACATAGATTTTTCTGGTTGTCAGCTATGATACTGAAGTGTTGTTCTTGATCCCAGACAGTAATTTTCCTTGATATGAAGATCATTGTTCTCTCTGGAGTTCAATGAGGGCCAAGTCAGTGTGCAGCTCACATTTAGGACATGTGATAGCATAGGAGCATAGTCCCATGGGCATGTGACAACATATCCTCACTTAAAATTGGCGTCTCTGGAGACGTAGACCTATTTGGGAAATCTCTAGCATATTAATGAGGAAGTGCAGGTAGACCCTACAGAGTACAGCTAAACCCTAAGAAATAATTGTTAATGAGTAAGAACTAAACACTTCTGATTTTGTTATGAGAGAAGACCAGGAAGCAGTCCTTAGTGATTAGACATAGATGTAAGTAGGCAAAGTAAATAAAAAGTCAAACATTTTATGAGTGAGGTAATACAAAGTAAATTAACTCCAAATAAATTCAGGAACTATGTGAACAAGAGAGAAGGTGGTATAATCAGTGAATGACTTTACTAAAGGGGAAGGAAGCCTGAGAAGGCTTATTTCCTCCTCTTTGGGTGCCTAAGTCTGACTCACAAGTGAAACTGCAGTGGAGTCAGCCCCTTCTAAACAGGCCTGGTATCATCAGACTCAGAAGGTCAGATCAAGCCATTCTGTGTTGCTCCAGTTTTGTGTGTGTGTGTGTGTGTGTGTGTGTGTGTGTGTGTGTGTGTGCTGTATGTGTGGTTTGTAATCTTGTCACTGTTATAATGCACTGAACTATAATAAGAGATGAGTTTCCCTCATTCTTCCTTTGCCTAAAAAGGATATACAATTAAGAAGCTTTAGCTCAGCGGTTATAATTAATTTATTTATCTTATACTTATTCAACAAATATCTCTTCTTAGTACAACCAGGTACTTGGTGATTGGGTAGAAATGTAAGCAGTCTAATTAAGTAAATAAAAGGCACAGATTTCATGAGTTCTATTAAGACAAAGTAGATGCTTTGAAATAGCTTCCTTCAGGAGTGTCCTGGATAGTCTCACATCTGTTGCTGTGATAAAATACCCTGACAGAAAGCAACTTAAGGGAGAAAGGGTTTAGTTTAACTCACAGTTCTAGGTTACAGTACATCATTGTGGAAGTCATGGCAGCAGTAACTTGAAACAGTCACAGCACATCCACAGTCAAGAGTGGAGAGAAATGAGTGGATGTATGTTGCTTTCCAGTCAGCCTCCTCTCCACACTTACATATCGAGAATCCAAACCCAGGAGATGGTAGCACTCACAATGGGAAGGTTGCCCTACCTCAATCAATTGAAGCATTCAGGACAATTCCTCACAGACCTGCCCACAGGCCAACATGTTCTAGACTGTCCTTCATTGAGATTCCTATCCCATGTGGTTCTAGATTGTGTGAAGCTGATAATTCAAACCAAGCATCATGGGATGACGTGTGTTTTCTATGAAGAGCCATATTAACCATATGTGGGCTAGTCCATGTTTTTGAAATGATTCTAATTCTTATATCTTAAGAATAGCCATAGCTGGTTGTACATGCCTGTAACCCAGCACTGGGAAGGTAAGGAGGATCTTGAGTCCTAGCCTTACCTGCTACAAATAGTCTTACCACGAAACAATTTAAGCTACTATATGTTAATAGATTTATGACTAACTAAAACTTACTAATTGATAGTAAACTTTGACTTTCTAATATTTCTACACCATCATTAAATATTATTCATTTATTCTAACTTATAAAATGTTTAAAAGCATTCTTCACTTGTGGACTATACAGAGGTAGCTGGAAGTCAGATCTGGACTACAATATGCCCCTTCCATCAACTCCTGGGTATGTGGCTCAGGGAGAAACCTTTGCAGTTAATCTGAAGATAGGTTGGTAACATCTCTGCATGGTCCAGAGCACCTGGATTAGGGCTATAACTCAGTGGTAAAGCACATGCTTTGCACTGTCAAGGTTCTGGGTTGAATCTGTAGCACAAAAAAAAAAAAAAAGACAGTTTCATGGATAAAGGGACCCAATTATATGAAATACTGAGGAAAAAATGAGAGAGAGAGAGAGAGAGAGAGAGAGAGAGAGAGAGAGAGAGAGAGAGTAAAAAGGGCCTAAAGCTATCCCTAAGGCCCCCACAGTGCATACAGTTGTATATAAAGGTTTGCCATGAAATAGAGTATTTATTTTGGAAACCAGCAAAATACATGGATTATTGTGTGTGTAGGTATTGATCTCTGGCAATTAGGTGAAAGGTGTGATAGGAAAGAAGAGCACACATGGGACATAAGTAATTTTTTAACAAAATGTCAGATTTTCTCACAGTCATTGTCTCTGTAGAATAAGTTGATTTCTTCCCCACTTCTGTATGGTGACTTGGCAGAATAAAGAGAATCGTGTAGTCTTTGTGTTGATTAAAATGAATTATCCTGTGGAAATGGTAGATTTTTTTTCATTGAATGATTTAACCATATGTCAGTGTCACTGAGAATGTTACCATATGTTTGCCAACCAAATGTCATAATTCATTGGGGTGGGATTTGTGCAGTGAAATCATGAGTAAAGATGAATAAAACATTTTTATTCATATATACATTTAGAGTCTATTCTTTAGCTCTTTCCTTACATTTGAAATGGGGTTGTTTTTGCTGTCACAGACTTGTAAAGTGGCCATCTGGGCAGTGTGATTGGAGAACATCCATAAAAATGATTGATGAAAAGAAATATCCAAGTACTGCTTTGTAGACTGGCTTTTGTGGACTCATACTTCATCTGTGATTTCAAAGCTTGAGATGGAAAAAAATAGGGAAGCGTTCGTTACCTATTGAGTAACCTCATGTGGCAGAGAGATGATTACTTCTGTTTGTATTTCAGAGCTGTGACAGACCTCCACATCTTACCCAGATGCCGTGAAGAGGAACATTTTCTTCATGTTAAAAAGATACCCAGAGAACACACCCATCTGTCTGCTGCAAGAACATGTACAAGCTCCTTGTTTACCAGAAGAATCTGAAGCGTTGCTGAGAACTAAAATATGCCAAGGAAAGAAATAAAAGAAAATTATGACACATTGTGTTTTTTAAGAGGTATTTTTGGTGAAAGCAGAGATTTGGGGTGTTTGACACCTAAAAGGCATCTTCCAGTATATTCTATCAAAATGTTAAAACAACCTGCAGGAAGATGGATATACTGTTCCTCTTGTGTGGAAAAGACAATGTTGACTATCACAAAGCATTTGATGTCTACTTCACATTTTCCTCCATTAGATGACATATCCAGTGGTGTAGGAACTCATCACTGGGCCATTACACCAATGCATATTTAAATTTTGAGTGTTGGGTTTTACGATGGGTTGTTGTCATTTTTATATAGCTTCAGTTATATCTATGTAATTATCTATGTAAGACTTACAGGTGAAACAAATGACTTAAGTATTTTCTCCCAATTACACATTTATTAAAAATAACAACTTGAAAGAACTCAGTTGTAATCAGTGAAGTTAAAAAGTTGCAATAAAAGAAGAGAGTGCTATAGGAGTGCTATAAGAAGGAAGAGATTGATTAATTTTCTGAAAAAATCTGGGTTGTCTCAAGTGTGAGCTGTCACTGTCACTGGGCCTGCAGCAGCTGAAGTTGCAGTAGAAAGTATTTTAATACAAGGGAAAGCAATGTTCAGAACAGGAATGATCGTTCCGATTCACTTCTCTAGTTCGTTTTTTTAAATTATAAAACAAAAAAAAACTTGCAAAAAATACATTTATCATATTCAACTTCAGAACTTTTCTGAAGCAAATATTCATATAACAAGACAAAGCATGAGAAAAACCCCCAAAGTCACCAGTCAGGGTCAGCATCATGGCTGCACAGAACCTGGTGCTGACATGGGTTCCCTGCTCAGTCTATACTATATCTTTGCATTCATAATGACTTTTTAAGAGTTATGTTATGCACAGGGTTGTTTTGCCTACATACATGTCTGTGCACCATGTGCCTGCAGTGCACAGAGGCCAGATGAGGGCGTTGGATCCCCTGGACCTGGAGTTACAGACAGCTGTGAATCCCCATGTGGGTGCTGGGAATTCAATGCCAATCTTCTGGAAGAGCAGCCAATGCTCTTCACTACTGAACCACCTCCCCAACACTCATAATCATTTTTTTTAAGCAAAGAGCCCAGAGTTTTCATTTAGCATGACCCCGTAGTTGATAAAGTTGGGGAGATGACTCAGTGGCTAAAGTGCTTGCTCTCTGAATGTGAAGAGTCAAGACGAGATGCCCAGGATTCCCATAAGTATGGGCAGGCATTTACCTGTCATGCGGAGATGGGATCCCTGGGGTAACCTGGATAGCTAGAATAGCTGAATTGGCAAGATTTAGTTTCAGTGAGAGACCTTGCCTCAATAAATAAAGTGGAGAGAAGTCAAGGAGATCACTGTTGTATGATGAAACTTTTCTTAGGGAGACACATCACTTACATCTGTTCACCCCAGATAATGAACCCATGACAGATTAAAGTACGGATCCCATCAAAGTCCAAATTGGTCAAACAGTAAGTTTTATTGGGGTTACTTACAGGAGCAAAAATGCCTCAGACACCCTCAGCATTAAAGCCCACCCCAGCATGGGTGACAGCTCATAAAGCTCGGAACCTGGAGTACTCTGCACAGCCTACTGGCAGCTCAATGGGTTGGAGAGTGTCCTTTGTACCTGCGTCAGTTGGTCTGAACCTCTTTCTACACATCTTGGCTGGTTTCTGTTTCTTCCAGGCAGCTGTCCTAGTCTCAAGTGTCTTCTTGCTGTTTGCCTTGTCTGAGAGTCTTTATAGCTTAGTTTGTCTGAGGGACTCTCAGCCTCTATTGCTTACTCTGGCAAAGGGGATCTAGTTGATATGGTCAGTTTCAGGGACTTTTAAAAACCATTTTGAATTGTTTACCTTCTTATTACTTACTCTGGCAGGAGGGGAAGTAGTTAATCTGCTAAATTTCAGGGACTTCCTGAAGTTATTTTGAGTTGTTTACTATCCTGTTTAAGGAGCTTCCCTGCAGGATTGGATGTTTCAGTCTCTGGGGGAAATTGTTACACAATAAGCATCATTGTCCATTTGGGGCCTACACACACACACACACACACACACACACACACACACACACACAGGGGCACTTATATACATATATACAGATGTACACATAACCATGAAGATAAGGAGCACAGTTCAATGAACCAAATGCTATTTGTGTATGCTGCTATAGCCAAGAAAGAAAGGAGTGTTACACCTGGATAAAACTTAACTGTGTATGTGTGTAGATACACAATCTTTTTAGCATGAAAGAAGTGAGATATAGAAGTAGTGTAGGACAAGAAATGTATGTGTAAAAAGTGAAGTAGCATCAATAATATGAGGCTACATAACAAAGTTGACAGTAGTACTTGAAGGGACACACACTACAGGGTGCTCCCTTCCAGACCACCTCCCAGACCAAACTGTTTTCACTGAGATATAGTTTATTAAGCAGGGAAAGTAAAGTGGCTGATTTCTGAACCAAGCAGAAAATGGCAGCAAATGACCTCACAGGTTTGATTTTAAGAGGAAAGAAGGGGAGGTCTGTGTTAGAATGGGCTAGGTTGGGGTGGTGTGTTTTGATTGGGCATGTTAATTAGAGTAGTCAAAAGGAGGCTTTTGATTGCTGAACTTCAATACTTCGGTAGCTGGACCTTGCTGATCGGCCTTAGGAATGAATCTGGCATAAGAAAGTGTCCAAATAAGGGAATAGACCTTGGTGGCTAGCTTTAGGGATGCAATCTACAGTTTACAAGGGAGAGGGAAGGTGGAAAGAAAAGGACTGCCAACAACGTGTTTGCCATGCTCAGGCCTGCTAGCTCCTTTCCTCTCTAGTGATGGTGCCTGTGATTAGAGATGTGTGGGGCAGTAGCAAAGGTCAAAGACTACAGGCAAAAGGAAATCAGAGTAAACACTCTGAGTGCATGGCAGGCAGTCCTCACCAGCCACTCCCTATTTCAGAGACATGTTAAAGGAGAGACATTATGGTAGTGAGCCATAATAAGATCACAGAGTCTTTCCAGTGGACAACAAGACTGATCTATATCAGCCACAAGCAATATTATGTCTTTTTGGTAGCCCACTAAACCCATATCCAACAGTAACATCCCACGTTCTGATTAAGATATTCATTATTAAGCACAATGACTATAAGTAACAAAACCATCCAGATGTAGTGTAGTGGCAAGGTGATGCCAAGGTCAGCTCTGGTGGACGACATGCATTCTGCAGTGGTACTAGAGAAAAGCAAAAGACACATAGGTTTAACTACAACAATGCTAATCCTAAGCAGGAGTCATTCAAAGTTAAAAGATGTAAAAAAAGATCATGGAAAATCAGCTTTTGTCAAACACTCATTTTCTATGTAACTATGTTGCAGAAACAATATTGGATAGTTTCATACTTTATCAGCTTCATGATATGTATATATGGCCACTTATAGTTAAACTGTTGATATTTAAGGAAGTTTTATTAGTTACATACTTTTGTATAACAGGTTACTCAAAACCTTACCCACTTAAAATAAGAAACATTTATCTCACCTGGTGTCTTAGGGTTTTTATTGCTGTGAAGAGACACCATGACCATGGCAACTCTTATAAAGGAAAACATTTAATTGAAGTGGCTCACTTACGGTTCAGAGGTTCAGTTCATTATCAGCATGGTGGGACATGGTGACGTGCAGGCAGACATGGTGCTGGAGAAGTAGCTGAGAGTCCTACACCTTGCAGGCAACAGGAAGTGGTCTGAGTATCTGAGCAAAGCTTGAACAAAAGAGACCTCAAAGCCCTCCCCAACAGTGACATGCTTCCTCTGACAAGGCCACACCTCCTAATAGTGCCACTCCCTGTTTTCTTAGGTTGGGACCCTTGGAACAGGTAAGCTGGGTAGTTCTAGCCAGGGTTTCTCTTGGAGTTATCATTAGTGAAATTCGGGAGGATGGACTTCTAGCTTCACTGCTTCAGTTGACTGCCAGGTTGAGCAGGCTTGAACAAGAGCCTTTTTAAAATACTCTCTTCCATATAGTTGAGTGGCTGTCTGGAAGACATAGAGACTGACTTTCTCCAGGGTGAGAAAGTCAAGAGACAGGAGCTTCAGTCTTAATGATCTAACCTAGAAAGTGATCCACCATCACTTCTGTCTTCTTCTATTCATCGTTCTCACCAACCTTGATGATCTGTGGGTGAAGAATTCCAAATGTGGCTATAGAAACATCAGGTGCATGGGATCTATTCCTGAAGACTAATTGTCACATACATTGAGTAAGCTTTCTCACATTTTTAAAGCTAGACATTCAAATTTTAAAAGAAAGTCAGTCAGGCTAGAAGTTCTACATTATCTCTATTTCATAAATTGTTAGACATTTGGAATCAAATAAAATTTTTTGAATTTTTTTTTTCAGATTTTTGTGGAAATCCATACATTAAATCAGGATTGGGAGTGCAGCTCAGTGGTGGAGTATTTGTTGTGCATGAATAAAATGCTGAGTTAGAGCTTTACTGTCATAGACAAACAAACAAGTCTTTGCATGATGTATAACCAACCTAAAAATAAATCAAGATTCTTAAAGTGTAGTTCTTAATGAAAAAATAAGAGATTATACCCATCTCTCACATTAAGCTTATTGGAAAAACAGGAGGAAATTCAATTGAAAGAAAAATGTATCTCTGAGATAGGTTTGGGATTTGATGTTGACATGATAGGATGGCTCATTAAATACCAGTCCCAGCTTATTTTTCTTTAGTCAGTCTCCCACCTCTGTGAAAGGTGGAGGGGTAAAAGCTAAGATTCTCAGCTTCCCTTCCAGCTTGGAGAACAGTCACTGCAGGCCTAATCAAAGAACTCGACTAGAAGTCAAGTCGGTGGGATTTGGGGCTTAAGACAAAACAGAGGCCCTTCCTTGAATTAACTTGATATCCCAGCCCACCCTCTTTGCCACAAAAGGTGAATTGATTTCTGATTTCCCTGAGCTCTCAAACTAAATCAAAAGCCCGCCAGTTATAGACTTCTTGTCACGTGCTAAATAAATACTTGTTCAGTTCTCTGTCCCCTTGCTTGGCTTTCCTGCTCCTTGAAGTCATAAGTACTCCTAATCCTGTCTGTGAGTTCATATTAGAAGATATTAAAAATAAAGTCAGAAGAACCCTACGGGGACAAAGAGGGATGCTGAGAAAACATCCGTGACTTATTGAGTGATCGTTTCTAAACAATTCCTTGTGTATCTTAATTTCCTCCATTAAGCTGCTAAAGGGATAAGATAGTCCCAAATAATACATTATATTATTATAATTGCTGCTGCTGTTGCTGTCTTACTTTAGTTTCTAACCACAGTAGGTAAGTCCAGACCCCCTCTTCCTCATCACAAATAGCACTTAGAGCCTACAGGCTTGTCATGCTGGCCCTTTCCCTGGACAGCCTTCCTGGCTGCTTGGTGGCTGGCTGCCTGTAGTCCTGCATTAGCTCACTACAGTGAAGTTTTTCTACAGTTGTCAACATCCAAAGTGACTGTCACTTGTTCTAGTCATTGTTTGCTGCTGTGTCGGGTCTAGCTGCTGTTGCTACCGGTGTTGCAAGCCTGGCACCGAATGTCAGGGAGTGCACGTCGTCCTCAGCATTAATGGTATCTTGGGAGCTTGTTCTCACAAAAGCATCTCTTCTCCCTGGGGAAGCTACGGCAATTTCAAAATGTTATCTATCATACAAACTCGGTACTTGACTGGCATCTCTCTTTGAGGATCTCTGCTGTCCTTCGATCACACTTCGGAACCTGAATCACGTTTTCCTAAAGGTAACTTGGACCTTTTTAGAACAGTGCAGGGCTTCTTATTTGTTATGTTTTCAACCCCTTTTTGCCTGAGAAATTTCTCTGTGATTTGGATTATATGGGAATGTAAAACAGATATGCAAATCAAACATTTACTGATATCAAAACATAAATTTATCTTAAAATAGGTTTTGTTATACATATAATTTCCCATTTGTTAAGGATGAAAGAAAATTTCCATACTAATGAGATAATGTGCTGAGTTTATTTTTACATAAAGAATTAAATCTTGGCAGAATATTTGATACTGCAGGACACAGAGCATCTTCAATGTTTTACTGAGTTGATTGATATTTATTATATAATCATCAATGCTGAGAACACTGTTTTGAAAAAAATACATCTTACAAAATGGCAGAAATATGTTCAGGCACATTTCATAAATTACTAGAACATCCACCCTAATCCCAAACCAAAGTTCGTTTAACAATATTTTATGAAACTTAATTCAGCAATTCAGATAGCAGTATTGAAAATCAAGCATTCTGACACAATCCAATCCAAAACAGCGCAAATTTGGTACTTACATGCAGAAGAATGATGGTAGGTGTACTGGGTGGTTTTGTGTGTCAACTTGACACAAGCTAGGGTCATCAGAGGAGGGAGCCTCAGTTGAGGGAAATGTCTCCTTGAGATCCAGCTGTAAGGCATTTTCTCATTTAGTGACCAATGGGGAAGGGCCCAGGCCATGGTGGGTGGTGCTATCCCTAGACTGCTGGTTCTAGGGTCTATAAAAGGTGAGCTGAGCAAGCCATGGGAAGCAAGTCAGTAAGCAACACCCCTTCATGACCGCTGCAACTCCTGCTTCCAGGATCCTGCCCTGTTTGAGTTCCTGTCCTGACTTCAGTGATGGACAGCAATGCTGAAGTGTAAATCAAATAAACCCTTTCATCCCCAACTTGCTTTTTGGTCATCGTGTTTTGTCACAGCAATAGAAACCCTAACCAAGACAGTAGGGAAATATCAAATGTTGTCTTCCTCTGGGCAGTGGTGGCGCATGCCTTTAATCCCAGCACTCAGGAGGCAGAGGCAGGAAGATCTCTGTGAGTTAGAGGTCAGCCTGGTCTACAAAACAAGTTCCAGTTACACAAAGAAACAGGCAGTTCACAGTCCCCAGCAGGCTGGCTGAGGAACTTTGTCAATAAGGCAACTTCTGGGCAACTTTTGATTATAATAACATTAGCAAAATAGATATGAAATTCCCATGAAGAGATAATTAAATAAGAAGAAAATTATTCTCTAAGCAGGTATTTAGGGCTCTTAAATTAATTCCCGTTTGTAGAATACTTAAGAGTCTAAATTGAAATGTAAGTTGAGGTAGTCATGAGATTAACCTTGTGCAGAAAATAATTCTATAAAATAAAGACAAAGGATTATCAACCAAATTATTAAGATATGTTTTAAATGATTTATTTTTATTTTTCCTGCATTTCTAGACACCCTGAATTTTTATGACAAGGATATACCTCTTACATAATGAAAAGGATATAACTATTTTTAGTAGTGTGACAATACCTCATATAACATAAACATTTTGTAGACAACAACCAAAAAAAGCTACTCAAAATGACTAATTCCCTGAAAGTTTAGTTGAGCTTTATTGTAAGTTAGCATTCCTTGATAGAAAGAGAAATCAAAAGATCACCTTGGTTACAGTTTTCTTGAGCTCATTTAATTACCTATTTGTGATGGAACTTTGATCACAGGGTCACAAATATACTTCCACTAAGGCTACAGATACACGGGGGTGGGAAGTGGGGGAGTAGAGGGGAGGGTGTATAGTTCATTTTACAATTATGTATTTGTATGTGTTGCAAAAATAAAAGCCTTCAGATATTTCAATTTATTTTGATCTGACATACTTGAAAGGAATCATCAACATCTAAATTCTTGAGAAGGTGAATTGGTGTCTTCATAAACACATGTCCCCAAACTAAGCAACCTAGCATCTTCATGCTGTGTGTGTGTGTGTGTGGCACAGACGGTGTGACAAAGAGCTTTGTTCTCCTGGGACTCCTGGCTGCTCCTCCTCCCAGCGGGTTTACTGCCATTTTTTTTACTGATGCTGAGGTTATTTGCAGTGCTGCAACTTCCCGGATTGTCAGCTCATCTTCAGGTGCTTAGCTTTTCTTTCTCTTTCCTTCCATAGGAAGGAAGCATCCTCCCGCCATCCATGCTCTTAGATTCCTGGCTCTTTTTCCTCAGAAGCTGTTGTTCCATGGACATCCTGTTATTCGGGGTTCCCTTTCACCATCTTTACTGATGCTCCTCTTCATCTGAGAAGCAAGCCAACACGTAACCATAAACATGCTAGAAGAAAACACCAGCTTATGAAAATGAGAGGTGGCTTCTTACCTGTGACATGAAATCCACAAAGGAAACCCATCGGGAAAAAGACAAATTCAGAAAAGAAATATTTTTAAAACTTTTAAAATTTGAAATCAAAAGTTAATCACAAATTAATGAAATTATTTTCAAGGTATATATGACTGACAGTAAGGTATACAACATACAAACACACACATACACACATACACACAATGGTCATAGGTTATGTAATATATATTATATAACAAACATAATCCATAATCAAAAATTAAAAATAAATATGAAAGAAATAAAAATAATAAAGCATGGTTAAAGCCTTTGACATTTGTGTAAGAATAGCAATATGAGCATTTACAAATTATATAGACTGAATTTTATTTGTTGATATATACTCACTATTTGGCTGGTACTTCCCCATTGATTATTGCCCAAAGTGTAACTACATCTATTGACAGACTACTAGTACTTCATTTTTATTTCGAGAAACTCTGGCAACAAATGAAGGGTTTTTCTCCCATCCCCTTCAATTCATGGTTTAGAAACTGACAAACCATGGACTTGCACGCCAAATGCAGTCCACCACCTGTTTCCACAAAGGAAGTATTATTGGCACTCTGCCATGACCACTTATTTGCATACTATCTAAGGAGGCTTGTGTGCTAGATGAAACTTAGAAATCGTAAAGAGAGAGTACAGTCTGTGAAACCTGACATGTTTATGATCTAGTTCTTTACAGAAAGGGTTTGAAGCATTCATTTAGAATATTCAGCTTACACAAAATGCATAAATATTTGATCAGTTTTCTGGGGTTACTCCTTTTTTGTTCCATAAATTTGTTTCTATAAGACAATAAGATTTTTAAGGATAGAAATCTCTTCACAGAAAGGACCTTTAAAAATATATTTTGTAGTCATATGACCTTGTTGCAAATGTTGAATATAACAATAGTAATCTTTGGGCACATGAGGCTTTAAATCTATTTTCCTTACAAGCAAAGCTAACAGACTTGAAATCAATAACCTCAAAACCATCCTCTGCTTTTAGGTACAGTCCTCCTAAGCTATGACTCACAGATCTTTAATACTATCTCATGATTGCTCAATTATGTAATTCCCAGTAAGACAGAGTTCCCTATTAGGCAGATCCTTTAAAGCAGACCCCACTGCTGGTGATAATTTACAAGGGAAACTTCCTTTCCGGAGCACAGGCCCTCATTGTCTCCATCAAAACCACAGGCTGAAAGACTTGGTGGAGCCATGCTGCAGAGGCCTGATAGGCTTCAACTGTGTTAGGGGAAGTGGCATGCTCTCATCCCTGCAGGCGGAAAGGGGGGCCCCTTTCATCTGGTGGTTTGTGAGATAAAAGAAAGAGAGGAAATTTCTTTGTAACGGAGCTAAGCAATTTCTCCTATTCTTTCTATATCTGGTTCTCTGGAACAGAACATTCTGAGGAGAGGAATCTTAAACAGAGTGGGATTTGAGATGGCTCTTTCAACCAAGGAAACCTAGGATCAACTAAATCTCTCTAAAACTGCCCTTCCTTGAGCTTACTTTGCACCTTCTTCACATACTCATGCTACATGCTATTATTATGTCACAATACAAGAGGAATACACGTCTTCCCCACAGATCAGGGGAAATCTGAGACCTGGGGGAAAAGGTTGGATCTTGTGCCTTTAAGAGGAGGGACTTTGACCTTCCACTTGTTTTCTAAAATTGGCTAGAAGGATTAAAATATGCCAAGCCATTCAAAACGTTTGATGGGATGCAAACCTACTGGGTCATTGTGCTGTATCAGCCTAATCCCACAAGACATCTCAGCCTAGGATAACTTTTCTATTGTGATAAGAATGGGTTTTATTTTCAATACTAAAAGTGTATCATTTTATTTGTTGAACTTACATGCAATACCAAACTGATAATGAGACAAGTGAGATAACAGTTGATTTGATTCTTGCAAATCATATTCAACATCACTATTTCATAGGTAGGCAAACTAAGGTCAGGAAGCTTAACGGTCTTGCCAAATGCCCTGGGTAGTAACTGAGGTCCAGTGCTTAACATTAGACACTAGGCATATAAGCCTGAGGCATTTTCTTTCAGATACTCAAACTTACACCTTTGTGAGCACAGAGTGTGCATAGAGGCCTACGGGTTCTCCAGAGTAACAGAACTTGTAGAATGAATCTCTCTCCATATAGAAAGAGGATTTATTAGAATGGCTTACAGGCTGCAATCTAGCTAATTCAACAACTACTAGCTGTAAGCAGAAAGAATTTAGTAGTTGCTCGGGCCACAAGGCTGCATGTCTCAGCTGGTCTTCAGAATATGCTGGAATCCCAAAGAAGGAGGCTCAAATGCCAGGGAAGGACTGGATGTGTGAGCAAGGCAAGGGCAAGCAGGCAAAGAGCAGAAGCTTCCTTCTTCTATGTCCTTATATAGGCTTCTAGCAGGAGGTGTGGCCCAGATTAAAGGTGTGTCTCCCTACCTCTAGATTCAGGTCAAAGACACGTGTCTTCCTACTTCAAGGTCTAGACTAGAAGTGGATTTACCCACTTCAAACCAAGTAGAAAATCTCTCACAGTTGTGCCCTCCATTTCCAGATTATAGTTCATTCCAGATGTAGTCAAGTTGACAAGCAATTATAACATCCATCATACCTACTTAGATTAAATAGCATCAACAGTATTTAAGTTATCAACCAAGATGAACAAATTGGTGAAATGTGATCGATCTTTGCACTTTAACAAACACATCTTTACAAGAACCTCTGCAGCCAGGTGTTGAGTTGAGAATTTGTGGACTCCTTCAAGGACCAGGTTGGAAGGAGTCAGAGTACTGATGATCCCACTGTCTTTTCTCCCAGCATTCAAGATGGCCCACAGCACCTTATTAAAGTGCACAGCCCAATAAAGAATTATTAATAGGATATGGGTGAGTTGGGAGTCCCAAAAGATCCTTGAGGTGGGTTTGGCATGGGAAGGTATTTCAGAGCCACAGACTAGAAGAGGAAGTGCCATTGAAATAGTGTCATCTCCACAGGAAGAGAGCAAAGTATGGTCACAGCAGGGTTGTCCTCCTGCTTTGTCTTCAAGCGGTTTGACCACTCTACAATCAAACACCTAGGTTATAATCCATGCTTTGCCCCGCTCAGGTGAGCTACTGAACCCCTGGGAACCTCAGTTTCTTCATCTTTCAAGTGGCCGTAAAAGTAATCATTATGAGGGGTAATTGAGATAGTGTATGCAACACACTTGGCAGAATGTTGGCAGAATTCTGCCCAGCTATATTAAAGTTTGTTTCAGAGATAATTCTCTCAAAAATTATATCAGCATAATTAAATCGAAGCAGTCAATAGTCGACCATGAAAACCCTTTCTCCACTAAATGGCAGAGTGAGCCAAGGCAGAATGAGCATTGCCAACGAACTGAGACACAGGATAGAGAACTCCCTCCGGCTCTGCGGGCTGGAACTTACCGCTGCGGACACACACTTAGGGTCTGCAGCCAATAGTCTGGAGCAGGCCCACTCGCAAATGGGGCCAAGAGTACTGCAGTAACTCGGAACCAACCAAAACCAAGTATCTATACAGTGCCCTGTTCTCCTCTCAGAGAGGACAGTTAAAGCAGAACCTAGTGGCAGCGGATAAGAAGGCAATCCACTGAGCACCAGTTGACACAAATCTGATTCCCACCCCTCTGCACTCCGCGGCTCCCACAGGCAGTGCTTTGAGCTGACAGGTCTAGACATCTCTCCCAGCAAGGAACAAGAGAGACTCAGGACAAGTCCAGGCGTCACCTCGCATCCCTGTGCAAGTGAGTGGAGCCAAGTCCTGCAACTGCCCGCCCCACCATGCAGAGCTTGGGAAGAGGCAAGCCTGGGCAGCCCCACCTCTCCTGCTGCCATGAGCTCCCGGTGCCTCATTGCTCATCCCAGCTCCCGGCAAATACTAAGTTAGAAACTTTAGGATTTCTTGCAGACCGAGAGCAGCAATGAACCCTGGCTGCTCCCTTTAAGGGACGGTCGTGACTGAGCTTGAAGAAATCAGACTCCCTCCAAAACACCAACAAAGGACTATATTTAGTTTGGAGCACTCCGCCTAAATTCCTTCTTTTCCCCTTCTCTGCTTCAGAGCCACAGGCCGGGGCAGTGGGTGGAAGGGGGCGGGGAGCAGTGGAGAAGGAACAGCTGGGCCTCCGCCTCTCCACTCAATCTCTATAAATAACCAATCCCGAGCGGAGGCGACTTTCCAGCCAATGAAGCTGTCTAAAGTGACAAAACCTCGGCAGCAGCCAATAGGACAACATTTGTGGGTGTGAGACTCGCATCCTGGGGCCAATGAGTTGGGAGTCTGGGAGAGGTAATTTGAGCTGGCGTGTGGGTGTGCGGTGCGAAACCTTCCTACTTGCAAGCCCCAAACCTGCTCGGCCGACTGAGCATGCCCTGACTAGGTGCGGGGGGCCGCACGCCTTCCGCGAGGCCGGATCTGCTAGCCGGGTTTTGGTTCCAGCCAAAGGGGAGGTTGAATGACCCTGCGAATCCTGCCCCGAAGGCTGCGGTGCCCCATTAATTCCCATCCCTAGCTCTTAGTCCGGGACCGGGAACTCGGGACGAGTTCTTGGCAGGGAAGCGACACGAGAACGCTAGGTCAAGTGGGGGCATGCGCCTCTGCTACATTCCCTGGCCTGAAAATGCCCAGCAGGTGTGTGGTCCAGAGAAGCGCGCACCGGTCCGGATTTGGGGACTGGTGTCTATCCGCCTTTAACAGCGCAAGGCTGCGAGAAGGTCACAGCCAGCTGCTACCCGATGCGCCCACGAGAGGCTCGCAGCGTCCTGAAAGGAGGTAGCTTCGGTCCGGAGCTTCCCACCTACAAGCACAGGGAGGACTGCCCAGTTCCAAGATTCGCGCCGCCCCGCCCAGCCCCGCTTGGCCACACCTTCTATCCACGCCTCCTCCCGACGCTGCGGAAAAGCTGGAGCGGAACTCGGGCGGGGCGCCGCAGGCAGCTCACTGGGCATGCTCGGCGGGGCGGGGAGGGTCGGCTGCGCGCGGCGAGTAGGAAGCCCTCGCCCAGCGGAGGCTGCGGGAGAGAGAGCGATGGGCCGCGGAGCTGGGCGCACGTTCCGCGGGGACACATGCCACGCGTGTCCCAGCCGGACGCGCAATTAGCATCCGCCTCTGCAGCCAGCCGCCACCGTCTCCCGGCCCTCTCGGGCTGCGGTGGAGAGGAGCTCCAGCGGTTGCCTTGCTCCGGCTGCGCGCATTGTCCTCAGGGTCCTCTGCCAGGGCTGCTGCGGGGCCCGGGACCCTCGCCCCAGAGACGCGCCCCCGCTACTGGTCGGCCCGGCGCAGGACTCCGCTAGCCGATCGGTGAGCCCGAGCTCCCGGGCCACTCTCGCCGGGGTTTTTCCTGCGGAACGGAGGAAGGGGAGAAGTTCACCCGCCCAGCCCAGCCTTCCCCAGCGCGCAGCCCCGACGGGGCCGCGGCAGGCGCGACGAGGGCGCGGACGGAGCCATGAGAGAGTACAAAGTGGTGGTGCTGGGCTCGGGCGGCGTGGGCAAGTCCGCGCTGACCGTGCAGTTCGTGACAGGTTCCTTCATCGAGAAGTACGACCCGACCATCGAGGACTTCTACCGCAAGGAGATTGAGGTGGATTCGTCGCCGTCGGTGCTGGAGATCCTGGACACCGCGGGCACCGAGCAGTTTGCATCCATGCGGGACCTGTACATCAAGAATGGCCAGGGTTTCATCCTCGTCTACAGCTTGGTCAACCAGCAGAGCTTCCAGGACATCAAGCCCATGCGGGACCAGATCATCCGCGTGAAGCGGTACGAGCGCGTACCTATGATCCTGGTGGGCAACAAGGTGGACCTGGAGGGCGAGCGCGAGGTCTCATACGGCGAGGGCAAGGCCCTGGCCGAGGAGTGGAGCTGCCCCTTCATGGAGACATCCGCCAAAAACAAAGCCTCAGTGGATGAGCTGTTCGCAGAGATCGTTCGGCAGATGAACTACGCCGCACAGCCCAACGGCGATGAGGGCTGCTGCTCGGCCTGCGTGATCCTGTGAGGCGCCGGCTGCCGGCGCTGGCCACGCTCTGTGCACAAAGCCAAACACACCCGATTCTCTTAATGTGATTGTCTTCTTGCTTTGAGATTGGAGACGACTTTGTATTGGCCGGGATGTCCGAGGAACCTGGCTGACTTGCGTGGCCAGCATCCCCAGCCTTCAGCGGGGATTCGAGGGGGTGTCTGTTCCTGATCATCCAAGACCCTGATGGAAATGTGGCTCTTTACAGCGTGTACGTTCCTCATTGATTTCGGTTCATGCATAATTTTCCCGTTTAAGTAGCCATTAAGGCACAGTATTGGCTGCTTGACACCGGCAAGCAAAAGTTTCAAGCCTGAAAAAAAAAAAAAAAATGGGGGTGGGGAGGTGGAGGAAGTGGAAGGGAAGAAGGAGGCAGTGGGGGAGGGTTCCCCCAAACAACTGTTCATAGTTCCAAGTTCTAAATACAAGGAAGGAGGTCTGAGAAAACCGTATGAAGGAGCCAGAGGAGGGGAAGAAACTTGTTTTTTCCCTTGTTTTCCAGGATTATTTGGAAATTAAGACCAGGGGTTCCTTTTCTGCCAGCTTGGAAGGGCAACCCAGGGACTGATTACGATTCTGAGGATGTCTATGCAAAGTTGGGTTCTTGTTACAGTGTATCCAATCTGAAGTATTGCACATGTGAACTGGGACTGTTAACACTGATGCCAATACAGTGTGGGGTGCCAGGAAGTGTCTGCTGATATTTGTGGGAAAAAAAAAAATCTATTTTGATTACCTACTGTATCAAAGGGGAGTCTGGGGGAGAATGGTAGTATTTTTTTTTAATCAGCTGTGAAAAAAATGTTAAAGATCTGCACATTTTTGTGTGTGCTGTTGTGTGTGTGTGTGTGTGTGTGTGTGTGTTTAAGTATAGCTTTTTTTTTGTGGTTGGCAGTGACAGATTTTGCTGACTAGCTTTTAAAAATACAATACAAAGACTTTGTAAATGTGATTCAGGGCCCCCAGCACCCCTGTGTCTGCAGAGTGCCTTCAAACTCAGCTGTTCCAGCCGGTGCCAACCTGTGAATTCCCACCATATCCCAGAATCTGCTGTTCTGCTGCCCCCCAAAACCACTTTAAGTATCTTCCTGTGAGAGCCAGGACAAATGGGGCCTGTTAGTCCATGAATTGCTTCATTAATCTTAGCTTTTTAATGTTAAGCCCATGTCTCGATTTTTTTTTCCTCTTCATTTTGTTCAAATTTCAGGTTTTAGCCCCCTTTCTGTTGTGTTCACAGTGTCTCTGTTATTTGTTACAGGGTGTCCTCCAGAAGCAAAGAGCAGAATTTTTATTGTTGTGATGTACCAAGAGAATTCTAACAAACTGTAACTTTTAATTCCACTCATTTAGTCATTGTCTCTTCATTTTAAGACTTTTAATACAAATGTCATTTTTAAAGAAACCCCAAGCTATTTGTGTTTTTGTGTTTCATATTCAGTGGTTTGGTTTACAGTATCCATGATAATGGTGTCAGGCAGAGGTGGACAGGGCCAGGGACATGATGCCTTCCAGAGTTGTTTGTCGAATTTTAAAGATAGAGTTGTTTCAATGACAAATTGGATAACAGTGTTTCTAAGCACTTTTTTTTTTTTTTTTTTAAATGGGGAAAATTATCAAGGCCTGAGCATCACAGGGTATGACCATACCATCTGACTCCCCAGAGGAGGAAGTGTGTTGACTCTGTAGTACTGACCAAGATCAGTGAACTTCACTGTTGTAGCAAAGAGGAGAAGCCCACTGCTCACACCCTCTTAGGTCTGGGAAAGTTATATCCATCTGGGAGAAGGGAGGGGGTACTTTCTATTTGTCTTGGTTTGGTTTTGTCTGTTTATGTCATGCCTCAAGTCAGAAGTGTTCTCAACTTTGTTCTCACACACAGTGTACTTAGGTCGTGTATGGAGTGCATTATTCCAGTCATTGTTTCAACCCTTCCAAAGTTTTTATTTGGAACCAAATCATTAGATTCAAAACAAAACAAAACGAATCTATATACAGAGGATTCCCTTGCTCTCATTAGTTTGTGGATTGTATTTGACCACAAGATTTGTTTCTTTTAAAGAGTAGGAGCCAATGTGTGTTGTGTTGTTACTTTTTATTTGTATTTTCCTTAAGCTTCTCTAGTACAATAATCTTTACAGAATGAGAAAGTATCTGTAAGAGATTATACCATAGGTTCATGAGGCAAAGCTGAAGTCTCAAGAGTCTTAACCAAGGAATTTCCTCCTTCGACCAAGCCAAAAGAGATCACAGGTTTCTTTAAAGTGATAATCAATCTATCTTGCCTTAATTTTTTTTCTCCATGCAGGTTGCATCTCACCATTCCAGTGGGAAGGGAGAATAGTTCTGCCTGTCCTGGCCTTTGTTGCCCAACTCTGATCTCATTTCTCCATTAGTATCCAACACAATTATGTTTCTAAGTATAAAAAAAATCGAAACTGCTCAAAATAATGTTTTTACAAGAATTCATTCTTACATTTGAATAAATGTGGTTGCTTAAGTAGATTAAAATGATGCACATTCTGGAGATGTGTCAAGCACTGTTGGAAGGGTTGTTTTTTTTTTTTTTTTCAATGTGTTTGGTGACCCTCTTTTGTCATTATTTGGAAGGCTTTGGATAAAAGTGTTGCCAAGTATATAGCTCATAAGAAATGTACGTACTCCTTACAGAAAATATTTGAAGGTAGACAGTGAAATAGATTGCTGGTGCATTAATCACCTCCACAGAGGCTTTTGTAGAGGTCATAAAAGGCAGGACAGGTTTTTTTAAAAACATGTTTCTACTGAGTACTGTAAAATAAATGCTTTTGGATTGTAAAATTAAAGCTGCTGCAGGAAACTGGAGGTCTGAGTTGTTTGGCTTTCACTTGTTATATTCATGGCAAAACAGAAATTGGCATTTTTTTTTCTTTAAGAAGAAACGTTAAATATGAAAGTTTATTTGACTAGGAAGAACCTCATCTAGTATGGTGTAAAGAGATGAAAGCATTTGTTTCAATGAAAGTTGGCCTGCTTCAACTGCTTGAGGAAGTGAGTCAGGGAGGGTGGAGCTTGTTGTGAGGTAATCCCCTGTCAAGGGGGGGTGTGCTTCCTGAGGGAGTGAAAACTGACTATTAAACTTGACCCCTGCTGGAGTTTTGGTTTGTTTGTTTGTTTGTTTTTTGAAACAACTTTTCTTTAGGTCCCTGACAGCCAGCCCAGTTATCTGTCATTTCAAAGCATGATTTTTGATCATTTGTAAACACCTCAGAAAAGCTAAAGGTGCCTGCCCAAGTCTCCCGCTTTGATCTTCAGGTAAACTGTTTCCATCCTAACGGTTAAGATCTAAGATCGTTCATTGAGTCACATTGAGAAACCAGGCCTATTTGAAGTTAGTCTTTAAATGCCAAAGGCTTCATACACCGTGAGTACTGCATATTTCCATTGGGTGAGAATCCCAAATGCCTCCTTTACTTGAACTGTCTGGGTAGTTTTGTTATTACTCTACCTTCTGGATGATGGAAAGTGAGAGAACAAATATTATATGGAGCAGGACATTGGAGAAGTCGATGTGAAATGCCCATGCTGTATCTATCATAAAATATCCTGCTCTATAAATGTGAAGGGAAAACCAAGATTGAATTTGGAGATGACCAATGCTAAAATGATCATGTTTGTCAATGCCTGCTTAAAGGCAGAAAGCTTGCTAATACAGATTTTCTGTAGGAAATGTTACAGGTCTAAAAATCAAGAACATGCTCTTCTTGATTGTGGTGTTTTATTCAGATTACAAGAATGATTGAATGCCTTTACTTGGCATGGCACTGGTAAGTGGAGCATTTGATCTCTTCACAGTAGCATTTTGGTGATTTGAGACAATAGGGGTCACCTATTCCGGAGGTTCTCAAACTAAACTGCATGTGAAAATCACCTGCAGGTTAAAACAGTATGTTCATGGCTGCTTCCTATTTTCTTCGGGGATCTGAATTAGATTCTCATATTTCAGGTGACAGTGATGTTGCTGGTCCAGGGACTGTAGTTTGAGAATCAAAGATTAAGTCCCAGCACTAAATGCACATCACACTAGAATCTACCTAGATATTCAGACACTGCCACTTAAGATGTGCGTTTACATTTCAGAATGCTTTTGTTTCTGCTGTGGTGATGAAATAGACTCCACAGAAATTTACCGAAGAGGACATACACTAATGAAAAGGACTGTTAGGCTGTTGTGTGGGGGTAGAGCTTTGTCTAGCTTCACATAATTATCTGAACAATGCTGGCTGTGATCTTCAATGCTAAATCAGAAGCGGACTCTGAGAAAATGATTACATTACTATTGTTATTACAAAATTATTATCCCTACTCCATGAAAAGAAAAACAAGTAATACCCTTGCCTAAGGGAGCACTTGAAAATACTTACCTCCTGTTTACTTTGAAATTAAAAGGCAGGGGCTTTAGTTTTTCATGTTTCCAAGCAAGGACTCTGAAAATAAGCTGAGAGGATTTCGATGTTCAGGTCATAGTACACACAGGTGTGTGTCTTCTTCTTAGCCTCCTCCGTGTTAATTCAGTCTGAAGTTATAGTCTCCATTCTGAGAAAATACACATTACAAAACAGTCATGCGTTGTGCTGTGTTTTATTATTCAGTTTTGTTTTGTTTTGTTTGAGACAGGGTTTCTCTGTGTAACAGCCCTGGCTTTGTAGACCAGGCTGGCCTTGAACTCACAGAGATCCAACTGCCTCTGCCTCCCGGGAGTGCTTGGGTTAAGGCATGTGCTACCACTGTCTGGCTTGTTGTGCACTTTAGTGCCCAAGGATGTTCCCAAAACCCTGTTTTAAAAATCTGCCTTCACTAACTTCAAAAAGAAAACAACAGAGTTGAAATCCAATGGCAACCAGAGAAACTGCTTTTCACAATTGTCTTTTAGGTGGTGGAGAGAGTAACGTGAGATATTAGAAGAGTGAAGGTGGGTGAAGATAAGAGACCTGAGCAAATCTGCTTGGTTCACTTGGAATGTGTTCTGGACTTGGGTTGCTGGCTTGCTTTTGCCTCAATAATAATTAGTAATAATAATAATAATACATATTTTGGTGAAAATGTTTGCCCCACCCCCTTGTTGCTGTTATTGCCATTTTTATGCACATCATTCATGCTGGAAAGTTAGAAACTTTCTGAATAGAAGCTGAGAAATGACTGAAAAGAAGTAGGCTTTTGTCCCGTCTACTCGTGATAGATCCATGGGGAGAATCTAGAATTGTATTTTCTATTCCAATTACACAAAATGAAAGGTTATTTTAAAGTGTAATTCATCTACATGATAAAAGAACATTCTTGTACTTCGTTCTAAGTTTAAATGTCACTTCAAATAGTTGCAAGCGTTTGTTTGTGAGAGTTTGATATCTGTAACAGTTGTAGAGGGCTGCATAAAATCCTGCTTGTGGCAAGAGAACAGAAAGCTAAAGAGATGGAATATTTTTATATTGGCCTTCATTTTGTGTTGCTTTGCATCACTGTTAACTTGGATCACTAATACTTTGTTGAACTGTTCAAAATCGGAGGTTATATTTATTTTAGAATAATATATATTTTTAAAGTATGCTGTATTACAAAGATATTTACCTTGTCTAAGAAAATCCAAAGTGTAGTTCATTCTAACAGGTTAATATTCATTAGAGGGGAAGTTTGTTACTTTAAGGAAAGGAATGAAGAGTAGGGTGATAAATGCTGAAGCCTTAATTAGTGAAATAATTTGTCCTGAAGAGCAGAGATGGCTGACTACTAGAGATAGAGAGGAAAATACAAATGATCTCACTGCATTTGGAATTGTATTGATCTGTTCCGTAAATCAGAGGGAACAGCTCTTTGTATTTTTCTCATTCAGTGGACTAAACTTAATCCTCAAAGATGAATTATCTTATAAGATTATGTAAGGCTAAATTTTTTGGAGTTTAATACATGTATGGTTCTTTTATTTGTGAGAACAGAAAAATTTCAAAGGCAGAGGTTTTTTTTTTTTTTTTTTGATAGAAAACAGAAAGATTGTCGATGGCTTTGGAAATCCAGGTACCTAACAAAAGGTGTGAGATTGTTATTTGATTGTCAAGAATAGATTTGCAATGGGGTTGGTAAGTAGGGGTAAAATGAATTCATCCATCATTCAACGAACATTTACTGCGCATGTAGTATTCACTACAATGTCAAGACCAATGCTTGTTGAGTGTTTTTAAAACTTAAAAACAATTTTTGCTTCCCTTGTACCGTCAGCTGCAAAGTAACATCTGTCAACTAAGAAGGGTCTATGAAAAAGCACATCTGCATACACTACCAGTTAAAATGCTGTGTGTCTATGTGGTGGGCACATGGGTGATAAATTCAGAGAAAAGTGTACCTTTTTCTCAGAAGGACAAATGGATAATATGAATAAAAGTGGGTCCTGTGAAGCTTAAGCAATTGATAACATTTGTTTTATGTGATATTGTGTAATAAGACTATCCTCGTTTTGTTTATTTATGTGGGTATTTTTTTTTTAGATGATTAGCTAAAACTGAGTACTTGGAAATATAGTATTTTGCTTTTATATGTTCATGTCAAAGGGAAAAGAGAAAATGCAAAATGAGATGAAACAAGAAAGGACAGTTTTGTACTCTCAAAGAAAGGCAGAGTCTTCTGGAATTCCTTGTGTGGAGAAGACATAGGCCAGGGTGCTTCTGAGAGAGAGTCCGATGAAAATGCGTGTGCACAGTTAGCTAACATTTTAAGTCTGCTAAGCTAATAGTTATTGTATGCAGAAACTCTTGTTCTCGGGATCGAGTGCTGTCTGAAAGAAGACAACCGACTCAGAGAAAGGGCTCTTGGGAAACCACCTATAAGAGGTTAAAAAAAAAAAAGAAAAGAAAGAAAATAGCACTTATCATGTGACCATATGAATGGAAGGGTGGAGTTGTGATTATTAGCCTGTTGTGGTTTCCAAAATGATTTCTGCTGACCACTTGTGTAAACTGTCTGGAGAACTGAACAGCATACTTTTTAAATGTGAAGTTACAGAAGTAGCTAGATAGATCTAGAAGGAATATAATTATTTTTTTAAAAGAATTGCTATAGGACCATTCATAAAATTCAGATTTATTATAGTTATATTAAAGATTCAATAAGGGCTTCAGTATTTTTTATGCTTTCTCACCATTGCTAAAGTTTTGAATATTTAAGTTATAAACCCAGAATCTATCATTATTATACAGTTAATATCATATAGATCAGTGATTCTCAACCCGTGGGTGTGACCCTTTAAGGGGGTCAAACGAATTTTCCACAGGGGTCAGATCAGATATTTACACTGCTGTTCGTAACAGTAGCAAAATTACAGTTATGAAGTAGCAACGAAAATAATTTTATAGTTGGGGAGTCACTGCAATTTGATGAACTATATTAAAGGGTTGCAGCATTAAGAGGGTTGAGAAACAGATACAGATATTGACATCTACATTGTATGGTGATATGCACAATGTAGATATATAATTAATATACGTATTAATACTAACATTTGAATATTCTCCTTAGATGCTAACAGTTATTGAATTATATGCCATGCACAAAAAGAACTTATACAGAAATCTGTACTGACTAAATTGTGTAAGGGTACATGCAAATATCTTTTGTTGACTTTAATATACATTAATACTAAAATATGTCCTAGTTTTAAATTTTACACTTTTAGGTAGAATTACAAGATATTTAGGTTTTATTTAAGTATTATTCTTTTATACCTTAAAAAAATCTTGAGGTTGGAATTCTTCATTCTGCATTTAGTTAGTTTGTTTAGGCATACTTCCTGTTGTTTTTTCTTTTGTGTGGTGATCAGTCATCCATATCTAGTTCATGCAAATGGTTTTTCTGTCATTTTAATGTAGTCTACATTAACTGATAAAAAGATTTAAGAACTATTAGCTGTATAAATGCAGCCATCATGAAGCATTGTAAAGAGAAGCTGATTTTGCACTGTATTAGAAGAGCCACACCTAAACCTCCAGCCGAAAGTAAACAGATGTCAACACGCAGACCTCACCATTGGTTTGGGTGTAATTTCTGTGCTTCATTTCTTAGAGTGATTTTGTTTTTTAATGAATTAGCTTGGAGACCAATTCAGTTAGATATATTTACAACTACTGAAAAATATTTCCAGCCCAGCTCTTTATCCCTGCTGATCTTGTACTGTAGTTAAATGAGAAAAAGAAATCATACCCTCTGTAAGAGAATATTGTATCATGAACAGCCAAGTGAGTAATAACCAAAAATAATCTAAAAGCAACATGTCTGCATTTGTTATGTCTTCTTTCTTTTGTTACTAAGAGGACATAAATAGGGGTAAAGACACATGGTAGTAGCACTCATCAGGTCGTGTTGGCATTGTAGTTGCCAAGGTGTAAGAATGTGATGGAGCTAGAAGGAGAATAAACCACAGTATGAGATGGAAATACGCAGCCACCAGGCTCTTGCTGTGTTCTAATTTAGAGGCTTTCCTTGCATTCAGTTATGGCTCATGGGTTGACTGAGACCTCAGACAACTACTAGCCCAAGTAAAGAGGGCTTTGTGATGGAATAAAGGTGCTATGGTGATGAATGGGACCCAGGATTTCTCAGTTTCAGCATGTGAACTTGCAGAGCAGGATAATGTTTTAGGGGGGTGTGTGTGCATGTATGCACACATGTGCATTGGGACAGCCCATGCTTTTTAGAATGGTGGGAACAGCCTGTTCTTTCATCGCTAAGTGCAGTTATTTTCCTCCCTAATTTGTGACAATCAAAAGAATTACCATGTATTGCTCCAAGGTGCACAATGAGCCCCTGGTTGTGAACTGCTGCTATCAACTAGACCTGATGGAGCAGCCATAGAACAGAGGAGTAAGATTGAACTAGTGAAGTGGGAGCAGTTAAAACTCCACGACATACAGTGTGTGCTTTTCTTTTAAAATACCAGTATGCTTTCTTATGCTTCAGATAAGATCACTTGGAACAATCCATTAAATCTATACCTAAAGATAGTAAAAGTATGATGTTTATTAGGGATTTCTTTAACCTGGGACAAGGGGTGTTGTAGGAGTTGGGCATTGCTATTCAATACAGGTGCTCTGGTTGAAGGTGATGGACCTGGGTGGCCAGAGTACCTCCACTCAGCCTGAGGAACAAACAGCTAGACTTAGAAGGTGTAGGAATCCTCAAAGGAAAAATCAAAGGCAACTCTTTATTTCAGCCCCCTCAAGTCTCTACTGGGGCACTGCATGGAAGTTTCTATTCTTGGTGCATCGTCCTGCAATTCACCTCAGTCTCCAGCTGGATCTGCAGCCCTACACAGCACTTGGCCTTTGGAACAGAAAGCTTCTTCTTCATGTATCTACTTCTAGTTAACTTGCAATTTTACAATTAACTCCTTCATTATATTTTTTCTCTCCCTCCACCCCCCACCTCCCCCCTTTTGACATTTAGGTAACTGGGTGAATGCAGGACAGATTCCTGTTACTGAGTTGTGCACGCCCACCTGTACCCAAAGTACATAGCTAAGTAAGTATAAAAAAGGGGACAGTGAGAGGACACTGACTACTCTGAAATGAAGTCCTCAGCAACCTGGCAGCCTCTCCATAGCTCATAGGCTGTGCCTGCCAAGCCCTGGAACTCAACGTTGAGAATCCGGTCAGCAGTTCATTAATGTGGAATTAACTCAATAACCATGGATCTTTAATTTACTCTGAACCAGACACGATTGTTCTGTTCTTACAGTTTAATGAAATAGAGTCAATATACACATAAAACTTCAAGCAACCAGACTACTGGGCACCCTATGTGTTGGAGAAATCATGAGTCTACATTTCAAAGGGAGTCAGGTACACCTAGTATACAGGGAATGCTAACATTTTGCAAATGAACAGGAATAATTCTAAGATCACCATGGAGCTTTTCCCAGTTAGAAGGGTCTCTAAAAGCCATGTATGCAATTAACAAGATAATCCTTTACAATTAGCAGAAAGCACTGTTTGGTAGAGATGAGAGTAATTTGTGTAGCTTAATTTTACTCCCAAATTTGACAATGATCTTACATTAAAATGGATGGTATTGGTGAAATTATTTTTTCTCTAGTGCCTTTGTATTAAATTGCACAGTTTTTGTACTAAATTGCACATAGAAACATCAGATTTAGTAATGTGATCACAATTAAGCTTAAGAAAACAAGTTTTTTTTCTAAATTGATTAATTTTTTCTTATACTGTCTCTCTGTTTTACATTTTTTGTCCCTAATCTCTTGGTTTTATTGACTTCTGGAAATGTTGTATTTTGTCTGTAATAAAAAAGTCTAAAACAAAGGGAAATATTCTAGATGCCAAGAAATACGTATATTCATAAATTTAAACAAATAAGTTAATGGGACAGGATTTTGCAGTGTCATGATTGACATTTATGTTTTAGAGCATGAAAATAGTTTTCAGTGGAAATGAAATTTGTCTTTTTAGGAGTGACCATTTGATTATTGATTGTAAAAATCATTATATTTATTCTTTTTTGTTGATGTTGTTCTTTGAGACATGATCTCTCTATGTAGCCCTGGCTGTCCTGGAGCTCTCTATGTAGACTAGGCTGAGCTCGGACCCACAGATGTCCACCTGTCTTCTCTTCCCAAGTGCTGAGATCAAAAGTGTATGCCCAAAAGACTATTATTACTTTTAAAGAATTTATGGTTATAAATTTATGATTATAAATCTCATTTACATTTGGTAGCAAGATTACTATTTTGCTATTTTAGTTTACTAAAGAAGAGTAGCACTTTACGGATGAGAAAGAAGGCATGTATGTTAATTACCCAAAAGACAGATCTGCTATTCAGATATATCACAGCAGTGGAGAATTTGCCAAGATGTGTACTCTCTTAATTACAAGGAATAGAGTTGGTTTTTACTAGACAAAGTGCACACAGAGTGGAACTAAAGTGACATTTTGGTGTCAGCAGTTTTGAATAATGAATACAGTAGATAATGTGACAGAAATAAATGACCCCGCTAGAACGGATTTCTTCCTAGTCATTAACATTACATTTTTGAAATTGTGGAATAAAAATGATCCTTTTTGTTTCTAGTGCTATTCAATGAGAACTTGGGGTTTTTGTATATTAGGAGTAATTTCTGAATTACTGTGTTATCTTATTTCTCAACTGTGGCCCACTTTGGCTGTTGAAAACACAATTTTGTGTGTGTGTGTGTGTGTGTGTGTGTGTGTGTGTGTGTGTGTGTGTATGTGTTTGTGCCAAAGGGAATGAGCAGATTTTGTTGTCTGCACCCAAATTCCAAATTCAGTTTTAAAAAATTAGGAATCAAAGTTTTAAAAAAATTATAAAAATCTTGACTTTGAGTATTGGAATGCAAGCAGTATATACAACCTGGTTTCATTAATACGTAGAAAATTTTATCAAAAATAGTTGCATGGATACAGTTGAAAAAGTGAACTTTTTGTTTACTATTGACATCAATATCACTGAAATTTCAGTTCCATATGTATGTGCAACATATTTTCTTGGTTTCTCTTTATGTACTTCTTAAAGAAGAAGTACATAAATTTATCCTAAAATTGACCCTTCAGCATATATTTCTTGGAATTAATTTTTAAAGCACAGTTTATTTGAAAATTTAGGCTTTTGTGCAAACTAGTAAATTATTTTCCATAGCATCCATGGTTTCCTTTTTTTAAGTAGCCCCCATCCACTCCATGATGAATCTTTGCAGTATAGCTGTTCTTCCTTTTGTTTTTACTTAGATGAAATGTAGTTTCTAAGGATGAAGGTAGAGAACAGTGGAGAGCAGTTAGATCTTCATAGAATTGACAGGTTGGGGATTGATAAGTAAGAGAAGCATTTCCTTAGGAGTTCAACCATGTTTTACAATGTCTGAAACAAGTAACTGTGCTAAGATACACATTTAAATTGATGATGGGCATTGTGCATGGATGGAGGTTTGTTTTTGGCTGGGGATTGAACATGGGGCCTCATGTGTTGAGCAGGAACTTTACCATTGAGCCTCCTTCTCTTCCTTCCCTCTCACCCCCCCCCCCCCTTTATCTTTCTTGACAGAGTCTCACTAAGTTTCCCAGGCAGGCCTTGAACCTGCGCTCCTGCCTTGCCCTCCGTGAGTAGCTGGGTTATAGTTTAGTGCCAGCCGACTTAGAGGTTTCTTAACCTGTACAGTAGTCCAGATGCCCTGCAGCTTTTTACTGATTCCCGGGCCTCATTCCCACGAAAAGGCTAGCTTGCAGTTCTAAGGCATGTAGCTCACTCCTCTGTGTACCTCAGTGCCTACAATGATGCCGTATACAAATTAACACTTGGCAGAAGTTGATTGAGTAAACGAATGAATGACTACAATATTTTAAAAAGCCAAAGAAATCTGTAGAATGAAAGCCACAAGCAGCTTTTCTTAATCTGCAATTGTAAAAACATGGGACTTAGAATGTCAATGTGAATATAGTGTCAGTGGAACTTACATTTTCTTTAAAGGTGTCAAAAGAAAGATTAAAATAGTTTAAGAATGTTGGAAAGGGTGAATATTCTGTCCTACAGACCCATTCCCTAACGTGCAATGTAGGCATGTCTTGGTTTAGATAGTATCATTCCGAAAGGGCATTATGTAAAATTAAATCATATTCAATATGTGGTTTAAAATGTACTATTTAATAGGTCCATCTCTGAATCATTTGAAAACAGATATGCTGTTTTGTAATGTCTACCAACTAATATTTGAAAGTAGTGATGTAACTCACTATAATTTTCTGCGCAACGAATGCAGAATATATGGTGACACTGGATTTAAAGTGAGGTCCCTGGGCCAGGGACTCTGCAGATTCTCCAGGCACTGCCTCGGGCATCCTTAGGGAGGGACACTGAGGTTGGTGGTCAGTAATTTGTGTCTTCTGGTGCTCTTAGTTCTGGTGAAGTTTGAGAGCCACTGCTATGTGGGATGTAAGAGGGAAAAGTTACCAATGGTGACATCTCTGTAGGAAAAATAAAGACCCAATGACCCAATAAAAGGATGAAAGTAACGAAGGAATGATGTGCACCATGAAACAGGTATGCACAGAGTATGAAAGAAATCCGGGAGCAAGGAGATTCCTATGGAGCTGATTCTCTGATGTCCTATCTGTACAGTGAGACATTCTATGCCTAGAACACATAAGATACAGTCCTTGAACTAAGCTCACAAACAGGTCAGTTTCTGGGCTAATCATAGAAGATCACAGAGTCCACTGGTCTGCATCCTTGAGGGTGTGTCAGAATCACTCCACCGTATTATTATAATACATATTGTTGGACTGGCAGAGTAAATCAGCAGGTAGAGGCGCTTGCAGCACAAGCATGGTGATTTGAGTTCAGTCCTCAGAACTCACGTAAAGGTGAAAGTAGAGAACTGACTCCAGGGTTGTCCTCTGGTCTTCGTACATGTGTCCAGCCACACATGCTCCTACACACATAGGAACACACATATCTTACCAAGGAGTTTCTGACTCAGTGTTTGCAAGCTCTGGGAAACAGTGTTTCTGACAGATGCTCAGGTGATACTGCCACTCACCTAAGGCTTGGGATTCAGTATGTTTAAGTTAAGGATGGTAGGGCTTATGCCCGGAATGTGACTTCCCCACTAAAGTCAAGTGATACTGAGCTGGAAACACAACTGGATTCCCAACTGGACAGAACCTATGTAGGCTGCCCTTGAGACACTCTGAGCTAAGGATGTCTGCTTGATGGTAAAGTGATTCTAAATACCCACAAAAGTAAGGAACTGATAACTTGAAAGTATCTCATTTGGCTTCATTTATTTGTATTTTAGTTGGTTAAGAATTATTTGCCGGCGGGGGGGGGGGGGGGGCGGCGGCGTTGCTAGAGAGATTGCTCAACAGTTAAGAGCACCAGCTGTTCATTCAGAGGATCCAGGTTCAATTCCCAGCACCCACATGGCAACTCAAACCTGTATGTAACTCCAGTTCCAGGGGATCCAACACCCTCACACAGACGTATGTGCAGGTAAACCATCAATGCACATACAATAAAAATAAGTAGCCCGTCATGGTGGCGCACACCTTTAATGTCAATACTAGGGAGGCATATGCAGGCAGATCTCTGAGTTCAAGAACAGCCTGGTCTACAAAGAGAGTTCCTGGACTACACAGAGAAGCCCAGTCTCAAATGAATGAATGAATGAATGAATGAACAAATGAATAAATAAATAAATAGAAATTATTTTTTCTTATATTTATTCATGGTGTGTGCATGGGAGGGGTAAATTACACTGCACATGTAAAATTCAGTGGACCACTTGTAGGAGCCGGTTCTCTCCTTCCACTAAGTAGCCATCTCACTGGTGCTGTATTTTACTTTCTTATTCTAAAATCAATGCTCCTGACATCTATAATCCAATAGTGGACCTTTGAGCATCCTATTTTGTGTATGAAGATTGATCTGTGTATAAAAGTAACACGTGTAATGTAGCATTGCTATTGAAGGGCCATTTTAAATCTTCCTAATACTATCATGGGGATATGTATGTGTATATATATATATATGGCATGTTATAATGAGTTCTGGGGGTAAACATCCTCAGTTATATTCTTCTTCTCTGTAGACTTAGAAGATTGATTGTAGCACTAACAAAAAATGTACCATAATTTTTTTAAACAAGGAATTAAAATATATGCAGGAAGACAATTAATAGAGATAATGCACTGAGTTATTTGCTAATAATTCATTTCTGTTTCAAAAATCTTTATCCATAAATCTGTGATTAATTTCTCTAATTCTCTGAATCAGAGAAAATATATTAAGCTCTCTTTCAATGGTTATAAAGATAGATTTCTCCCAAATTTAATTAATCCATTTGCATTCTTGAATGAGTGCTCAAAAACTCAGACCCTTCAGCACAAATCATGTAATTGCAATTTAAATGATAATGTGGAAAAATTGGACATGGGTAAGAATAATATATTCTGAATTGTATCATGACTCCCTTTGTAATTTCAAAAATGCATTTTTAATTGCTTTCATTTTGAATTAAGTCTTGTCAGGAAATCCTTTTGAATTACTGAAGGTTAGCGCTGAGGAAGGAGCAGAGTCTCCGGAGAGGAGGCACAGCAGCCAGGTCTTAGCTTCATTGCATGCCTCCCGACTAATGGACTCTTGTGGGATAGTGGCATCTTTTTAGTCATTTCTATTACATACACAAATATGCCGTTCCCTGCCATCCAACCAATGCCATCCAATAAAACACGGGAGAAACAGCTCTTCTCTCTTGTAGTGAGTTTCTCCTTTCTCTCATTTTTTGGTCGGCTAAGGGATAAAAAGTACCCAGACTCCACGCATGAAGCCTTCATCACTCTCTCTTGTCACATCATCTACTCTCCCAAATTAAAGAGCAGCTGTTCGGATTCTCTTGGGTAGGACGCACAAGCCCTATTTCCCACTTCCTGTGGAGCTGTTTGAACTATTTCTGATCCTCTACATCTTCAAGCAATTATCCACTCTTTAAACGAAGACAAAAAAACTCAGAATGGCTTTGGGGAGTGATTTGGATGACCAGTTATTGCTCCCAGGCTCGGAACGACTGGTTTATTTTGTTGCCAAATACAGCATCTTAGAATTGCATGAAAAATTTTATTTCGTGTACCTATATTGTGTTGCTAGAAATAGCACAAACTTTCTGGTTCCAGAGAAAAGAAGCCAAATAATTGCAAGTCTGTTCTGAAAGAGGTTTTGTGCCTGCAATGATCCCGCTTTAGTAGAAAGTGACTTTCTAGTGCATTTTAGCTCTGCTTCCTAAGATTGGCTCCTAAGAAGAGAAAAGTGATGGTTAAGTGAAAGGAAAAAGATCATTTAAGATGGATCTCTAATAGAGTGTTTCCCATTAACTTCTGTGGGTGGGGGTTAGGGAGAGCAGGGAGTTTTAAAGTGCCTCTTGGCTCAGATTTCACAGCTTTGGAGTATTTAGAGTAAACTTTGTCATTCAGTCAGCTTAATTTTGTTATTAAGACTTATTAAGGCCAGAAGGTGGTAGCCCCACACCTTTAATCCCAGCACTCAGGAGACAGAGGCAGGTGGATCTCCGTGAGTTCCAGGATCACCAAAGCTGTTAAACAGAGAAACCGTCTGGAAACACCAAAAAAATGAAACAAAACAAAACAAAACTTATTAAGAATCTGATACCAGCTTGTCACATTGTTTTACCGTTGAATGTGTATAAATCAAGCAGGCACCTCACAACACAGATTCTAACTGAGCAGGTTTGAGAGCTCCATGGTGATGCTGAGGGACCTCATGTTGAATGCCTATGAATGTTTACAATGAAGTAAGTATCTTATTCCTTTCCTTTTTGTTTGACTCACATGCAGACAACTTTTCTGAATTAAATGGCTGTTATAGAATTAAAGGCTTTCATTATAGAGGGAAAGTTGATTATAGGGAAAAACTCAAATTGCTTTTCATAGTAGAGAATTTGGGCTTTAGGGTTTTTCTAAAATTTGTTTATTTATTGTGTATTTCTGCGTGCATCCTATAGATGTTGGTTGAGTTCGGGCTTGGAGACGAAGACCTTTACTTGCTGAGTCATTTCTCTGGCATGGGGTGTTCTTCTCTTTACTTTTCAGAAATTAAAAGAAGGTACTGAAGTTACACAGTTGGTATCACCTTTAAAATCAGAAGTTTGAAAATGTGTCTCATTCCTAATGATTCATTTTGACTACCCTGATTTGCTTAGTTTTCATTTCAAAATGAATGTCAAGCTTAGAAATTTGGTGTCACTCAAAAATTAAGTACCAATTTTATGAATACCAGTAAGTGACTCTTGGGGCCAAATTTAATTTTATAACGTTATGTTTCAAGAGTCTGGATAGCAACTAAATATGCCATGGTTCAGCACTCAATGAATTGTTCACAATGATTTTTCTCTTAATAAAAATTGAGTTTGGTTAAATGAGAACAAGGGAGAATCACTGAAAAGATGGAATATTCCATATGTAAAGTATAATTAAATTGTATAACAAAAGCCTCACCATTAGCATTAAGTCATTTAACTTAGATTGTACATGGCTACTTTTATCATGACAGTGTCAATGGACAGTTTAAGGCCACAGAGCTGAAGTAGTTTCCACTGATAACTCAAACTTGAAGTTAAGAGAGTAAAATTTTAACATTGCATAATTAGGGAAGTTATTGTTTCTCTTCATTTTTCATTTTTAAGTTTTATTTTTATATTTTTAGTTGACATAATAATTGCTTTGATATAATGCTACATAACTAAATCCAATCAGTATAATGCAGGTATTAGAGTTAACATGAAGATAATTTTATAAAAATTTTGAGCATTCTTTTATTCATACTTCAGTTACTTGAATCTTTATGATTGAATGAAATTCCTTACACATGTGTGTTTTTTAAATAACTGATACTGATTTTGTGTTCTGTTATATACACTTCTTAGGATGGTTTTCATTGTGGGAAAAGTTGCTTTGTAAGTCATTTAAATTCTGAGTGCCCTGAGAAGCCCTTTGTCACTTTTCTGGGTTGATTTACAGATCCTTTATCTATAAGCCATGAAGCTCAGTTGTAATAGTTTACTATGTATAAGCTATTGAGCACACACACACACACACACACACATACACACACACACACATACACACAGGCATGCATGAAATTTGCATATCCCTGCATGTAGTTGATGGTCATTCTTTTTTTAAGTCAGAGAATCTGAGTAATTTATGAAGCCACCAGATTAAAAAAAAAAAAACAACACCGAGCTGGTTTTTAATGTCTGCTGTCTTCAACAATTGTATTTTTACTCTCATGGTCCCCTAAATTGCTGCTTCTGAAATGCCAATTAATTTAAATATTTGTCTGTAGCAAATATGACAGTGATTCATGTTACACTTGCAAAAATGAATCGGTTCTGTTCTGTTCTAATGCTGGACATTTGGTATGTTATGATTATTGCATTTTTATTATTCCCATTCTGTTGTCTTATTCTGGTAATTAAAGGCAACTAAACTCCCTTTTAAAAATCATTAAATGACCATCAGAATAATTGTTTTAAGATGCTAATCCAAGTTTGTAGCTCATTAAAGGCAAGCAAGACAGCTGTCTCAGCATCTCTAGCCTGGATATGTTTACTAGCATTTCTTCATGATTTTATTGCCTGTTTTTTATTATGAGAATAAATGTTGAGTGCCCTAATAATTCAAGCATTAATTTAATGTTTGAGGTATAACTTCTCAAATAAAATTATGTTAACCTTTTCATAATTGTTTGGTCTACTATTCCCTCTACAGGCCTTCCTAGGGGGATTATACTTCACCATGTTCTTTTTTATATTGGGCATGAGATGGTTACAGGTGAGAAAATGTAATACAGACCATAATCGGCAAAACTACTGTATTTTTCTGTTGGTTTAAGCGTTATCTTCAATGCCATTTAAAAACTAACTCTAACTTGACAAGTACTATGTCAATAAACAAGACTTCTTTGTGAAATCCTGCCATTATTTTTCTTCCAATAGCTGGAAAAATAACGAGTTTGTTGATTTACTTATAAATTACTTTATACATAAACTATCTGATGCAATCCTACCATGGGTATTCAAAGCAGCTAACTTGCTTGCTTAGGTAACAATTTTTCAAGGATTTTTCCAGGTAAGTTTTTCCATATGCTTACATAATTCTCTTTCATATAATCACAGTTCAAGATGTCCCTGCCTCATTCCCTCAGATATTGTATCTGTTTTTGTAAATGCAAAACAATTGCCTATCTTCCTGGTTCTGTGTAAGAAGTAAAGTGGAACCCACTGCCGTTAATGCTACTTGGCAAACCGCACTGGTTTTCCTCACCACCCATCACTCTGATTTGGTATGACTGCATTCTTTACTTTGCCACTTCCTTGTTTGGCATCACAGCCCTCACTGAAGAAAATAGTATCTGCCACATGTTCACATAGGCAAGATGCCCTTTCCTTTCCAGGCTCAAAGTTGCCTTACTCATCAATGAATTTATTAGCAGGGATTTTTCTTTTCTTTACTTTTCCCCTCTACAGTTAATGCAGTGGAGCACAGTGGGTTTGTCCATATGTAAATGTTGCAAACAAACTTTTTCTAAGAGTCAATTGGAGGCACCCAATGATCAATAGTGAGTGTGCTTCCATAAGTAAACTCAGAAAGCCAAATTCTTATTTCTAAGTAAGTACTTTGGATAATTGTTTATGAATATGACTGAACCTTTTATTTTATCAAACAGGATTTTTCATTTATTCTCCTGTTGAGTCAAACTGTAATGTGTTCTAATTAGAACATGACATCAGTCAGTTATAGCTGAGGCTCAAGAGAAACAAAGCAGCCTATCAAATATTGAGTTTAGGAACACGGTCCAGCCAAGTGTGTCAGATTTTTAAATAATTGGTGTCAATGTCATATCATTGTTAAAGAGTGCCTTGAAAATGGGAGCCATAGCCTGAAATGAGATTGGGCACTGAAGGTTGAAGGCTCATGTTGTGGGAAGTACATCTTAATGAATTTTCTTGGGTCTTTTCCAGAAAAAAAAAAAAAAAGGTTTTAGTAGCTCTAAAATTTGGGTTTTTTTTTTTGTTTTTTTTGTTTGTTTGTTTTTTCGAGACAGGGTTTCTCTGTGTAGCTTTGAGCCTCTCCTGGAACTCACTTGGTAGCCCAGGCTGGCCTCGAACTCACAGAGATCCGCCTGGCTCTGCCTCCCGAGTGCTGGGACTAAAGGCGTGCACCACCACCGCCCGGCTAGTAGCTCTAAAATTTATCTAAAAATATATGTCTAGAAGGAATAATGGTCCAATTCTTAAGGCCGAATATATACTTCAAAATTTTATCTGAGAGATAGCTGGAATGTGATTCTACACTGAAAGCTAGTCATATATACAATATCAATGTGTTAGAAGCATCATTTATCAATAGTACAGTATGGATACTTTCAAGATGGTTATTTCATTCCTTACAGAGCAGCGTGCACAGGGCTAGCCATTTAATTAAGCTGCTCTGGCTTCCATGTATTTATGTTTGGGTGGACTTTCTTGAAAGGAAGAAGAGGAATTAGATTGGGGTAAAGGTCTTCAGGACTGTACTTCAGAGATTGTCTTCAGCATAAGCATGGGAGCATGTCTTCAGCATGAGCATGGGAGCATGTCTTCAGCATGAGCATGGGAGCATATCTTCAGCATGAGCATGGGAGCATGTCTTCAGCATGAGCATGGGAGCATGTCTTCAGCATGAGCATGGGAGCATGTCTTCAGCATGAGCATGGGAGCATGTCCAAAGCATGACTATTATGGCTTCAGAGAATGCTTGCAAGGGAAAAGCTCACAGCTGCCCTTGCAGTACTTAGTGCCACAGTACAAAGTGCTGATTAACTTGAAATGTCAAGTGCGATGTGGGCTATATGCTATAAGAAGAAAATAAATGCTTGTCTTGTTCTTTTCATTACTTTTAGTTATCAAAAGTAGACTTGAACCATCTTCCACTTGACTTTAGATGAATAAAGAATGTAAGTTAAATAAAAATAAAAACTAGGTGGGTACAGTGGCACATGTATTTCATGCCAGTGCTTGGGAATTGGAAACAGGAGGATAGGTACTCAGGCCAGCCTTTCTGGGTGACACAGAAAGTTTGAGGCCAGGGCAACATGATACACTGTCCCCCAAATTAATTAATTAATTAATTAATATCAAAATGGTAAAGGCTACAATGTGTGTAAATATATGTGTGTATTATATATATATATACATATATACATATATATGTGTATATATGTGTGTGTATGATGTATGATGCATATGTATGTGTGTGTGTGTAAGTTAATACGTGTGAGTGCGGGTGCATGCTTGTCATACTGTGCATGTGGAGGCTGGAGGGCAGTACCAGGTTCATTCCCTGTCTTCTATCTTGCTTGCAGCCGCGTCTGTCTCTCTTTTGTTGTTGTTTGCCTCTGAGTATCTGAGGCTAGCTAGCCTGTAGGCATCCCACGATTCTCTGGTCTGCCTCATGTCTTGCCAGAGAGTTGCTGGGATCACAGATATGTACTACTGCTATGCCCAGCTTTTATGTGGGTTCCAGGAGTTTAAATTCAGAGGCCTTCACACTTCTGTGGTAAGTGCTTTACCTACTGAGCAAGTCTAAAAAGTGCACATGTATTTCTGAAATAAAAAGTCAGAAAATTCCAGAAGGTTGAAGGTGGCTTTTATGATTTATTAATTTACTAATTCATTCAGTCAGACAGAGTGTTGCTACATAATCCATGCTGGTCTTGAACTTGCTGACCTGAGTACTGGGAATATAGGCATACACTATGGTTCCAGCTTGATGGCGTTTTGTAAAAGTGCTTTAAGCAAGTTGATAATGCATAAAGGAAATTTTATTCTTAGTTTTTATTTCCTACTTTATATATCTATTTTAAAATCTGGAGAGGATTATATTACAGGTATAGAAAAAATAACCCAGTGAAAAGACAAAGAAACGGGCCTTTTAGTTGTGATTATGAGAGTGTACGCCACATACAAGTGCTTTTGCAATGTATGGTATGTGATTTAGAGTCCAGAAAATGCAGTGTTATAGGAGGGTCTTGTGATTGCAGTGTTGGCCTCTCTTCTTCCTAGTCTTTCTCAAATGCTCAGATAGAACCGGTAAGCACCTGAGGATAGAAAAGGTACCAGAAGGTAGATCTGGCAAGCATCTGAGGCTAGAAAGTCAGATCCAGTAAGCACTCAAGGATAAGAAAGGGTGCTGGCAGATAGGTATCAAATCTGGAAAGCACACACCAACCCTAACAAATGATAGGCGGCTTTTTAGAAAAGCAGCATACATTATTTAATTACCAAAGATGATTTATTCATAAGCATTAAGAATATGAAATAAATTCAATTTATGAAGATTGGCTTCTTACCCTTTGCTTGTGTGGTGCAATAAGATATAAGGTTAAGTGGCTTATCCCTGGTGACTTGACCTTTCTCTTTATATTCATTATCTAAAGGGTTTGATTTCATTAAAGAAGCATTAAACAAGACATTTTATAGCACGTAACTCAGGGCTGGCACTTCAGGATTTGTCTCTTTGGGTTTCCCTGCAAACAGATTAAACAATACATCAATAACTCCTATAGTATTAAGTTTCTTCATTCAAAAATTCCTAAAGCTTTGCTTCATACCAGAGTTCCTCATGCCCTAAAAATTTTGAGGTAAGAGTTTCAGTAAGAAAAATGTATTATATGTATCTTATATTAATAGAAACAAACCCCCAAACTCAAGACCACGTACAATCCTTTGCTGAGGGAAGAATAAAGCACCCGAAGAGCAGAATGTAGCACATTTCAAAACAGTTTTATACCTCAAAACGTACTTGAGCCTCACTCCTAAGCAAATTCATTTAATCCTGAATAAACCCACTCAGTTCATTTCTTTCCTCCAAATATTCCTGTTGTCTTCTGACTTTAATATTAACGGCACAGCTCCGGTCAGAAGCAAGGACTTGGATCTGTAGCCCTTAGTGCCTCTTGACAGCTGGTGATCCATTCTTTTCAGGTCCGGACTGACAGAGACCTAGAGTCTAATATCAGGCATGTACAAGCTAGCAGCCGGTTATAACAGCAAAAAACACAATTACTTGTAAAGTGATAATGCTATTGTTAAAAAAAATCCTGAAACAAAGACTCTGAAGTCTTTCTGAAACAAGACTAAAGTTTAGGACTGAACTAGTGTCCTTAGCACGGTCATGTTCATCGATTGCGTTTTCAAGTTTTATTAACTTTAAATCATTACTTTTTAAAATTAGCTTTAAATGTTACTTTATTTATCAAAGATGGTTTTGAACAATTAGTTGTGTCTTCACTAACAGAATGCTAATCAACTCCATTTAAAATGAAAAGGCATTTTTTTCTATGAAATAAAGACGTAATTACAGGAACTTCATGTGTCTATGATACTTTAAACACTTGTTTTTGAGGCAGGTCTCTTTCTAAGTTGCTCAAGCTGAGTCTCCTCACCCCTCACCTTAGCCTCCCAAAGAACTGTTGTTCTCTACACCCACGCCCGCATATGTGGCTGATAGCACTTTTCATTAGGAAAGTTATGCTGTGGCTTGGGGGTTTGTTATACTTGATTTTAGGGAGACTTTTCATATGGATTCATAGCTATATCAGGTATAGTATGTTCTAAAAACTCTTAATTTATCCATTCAGAGATCAACAATTTCCACAGCTTTAAATGAAATTATTTAGGAATAGTGATGCATCTTTTAAAACACGTTATATAGCCAATCTCCAATCCCTGTTGCAAAAGCTGGAACTCTGACTAGGAAGCACCTAACTCTGTTTAGAGACAGAATCTTTATAAAAATGATTAAGTTAGAGTGATGACATTAAGGTGGGCTGTAGTCTAATTTGATATCCTCATACTAGGCAAACTTGGGAAACAGACACACAGAGCGAAGAACACCAAGTTACAGGGAACTGACAGCTGTCTTCAGGCTGAGAGACAGCCCAGAGGGACTGACCTCCCTAGTGCCGTGATTTTAGATCCCTCGCCTGGAGAATTCTCAGGAAAATGTATTTCTAGTCTTTAAATTATCTACTCCAAGATACTTTGCTATGGCAGCCCTCACAGACTAATATATATATATATATATATATATATATATATATATATATATGTGTGTGTGTGTGTGTGTGTGTGTGTGTGTGTGTGTGTGTATCACTGATTAGTGCGGGGGGGGGGGCATTCATAATTAGAATGGGAATTTCAATATTTGTTGCTTTCAGTACCTGGTGATCCTGTGTGACTGACAATACAAGAAGCCTTCCAGTGTCAGGTTTATATAACAGGCAGAGAAAAGGAACATGAACTTGCTGGAAATTCATTACGTAACTCAACCAAAGCATAGGCACCATTCGGAAGCTGAGGTAAATGTAATGGTAAAATGATCATTCACTTTCACAGAGTGTCGATAGTTCCAGCCACCGATGTGTTCCCAATAATTTACATGTAACATGTCACTCACCCTTATGACAAGTCCATGAGGTCTAGGAACATATTATTCATTTTATCAGTGAGGAAATGAAAGCCAAAGAGAACCTTAAAAAAAGGAAGTCAGAAATAAAACCACACATCAAAGCCTGGGCGGCAGAGCTGGAGACAGGGTTTGTGAGTGGAGTAACAAGTTACTGGAGGCTTATGGGACTAGATTGTATCAAATCTTCATATGAACACCAAGACCTTTGACTACATGAGAAAAAACTGATGCGAAGTTTTGTATTTTTCATTTTCACTTTGTTTTCACCTATTAAGATGAATGTGCTCTCTACTCACATCATGCCACATTCTTATGTTGCATAGATTCATTTTATTGTACTACAGTTCCAAGAATAGCTCTTAGGAAGAGGATTTTTTCCATGTTTTTCATTTTCTTTGTATTTTTTATGGTTTTTTTATAGGTGATAGTTATGTTTAATAGTTGATTGTAGTGTTACTATTAAGAACAGATCCATATGGACAAACTCATCAATATATATATCAAACATGTACAGATTTTGAATATAAATGATGTGTTAATTCATACAATATGGACACACATATGAACAATACAATAGACTGCTTAAATGGAGCTGGAGAACTGGCTCAGTAGTTAAGAGTACTTGCTACTCTTTACTTTTCCTATTATTGAAAATAGATTTTTTTTTCACATGTAACATATCCTGATTATGGTTTCCCCTCCCTCTACTCCTCCCACCTCCTCCCCACTTCACCTCCCATCCAGATTCACCACGTTTCTGTCTCTCACTAAAAACCAAACAGACTTTTAAGAGAGTATAATACACTATAACATAACATAACATATATTAAAAGATAAAACAAAAACTAACACATTGGAATAAGACAAAAGGAACAAAAAGGGAAAGAGTTCAACAGAAGGCACAAGAGATAGATAGATTCAGACACCCACCCTTAGAATCCCATAAAACCACTGAACTGTAAACCATAATACACACGTAAAGGACCCGTAGAGTAAAAATGGGAAAGGTATAAATAAAATAAAATAAAAATAAAAAGTAAGATAAAATTAAAATAAAAGAATAGCCCTAACATGACATTATGGGACAAGGAGCCTCCAAAGACACCACTGAGTTGGTTTTCTGTTGGCCATCTATTGCTGGGCCTGTAGTCTACTCTTAGGAGTAGTTTGTTTTCCTCATGAGACTCCCTTGAAGGAAACTAAATTTTCATTTGCAAGTGGTTATCAATTGGAGATTACTTCTGGTTTAGAGATGGGGGCATGTGTCCACTTCTGCTTTCAGGTCTAGGACCCCATCTGGTGCAGACCTCTGCAGGCCATACTCATGCTGCCTTGGTGTCTGTGAGTTCATATTGTATCCATGCTGTTGATTTAGAGGGCCTGTTCCCCTCATGTGCTCCATGCCCTCTGGCTCTTACAATCTTTCGGCCTTCTCTTCTGTAGCATTGCCTGAAGTCTGAGGGGAGGGATTTGATAGACATCCCATAGCTGTGTGTTCCAAGATTTCTCATTCTCTGCATAATGTCTTTATATGGGTCTCTGTATTTGTTACAGTCTCCTACAGGTGAGAGCTTCTCTGACAATGGCTGAGCAAGGCACTGATTTGCTTCCCGGGCCGGTCTCTGTGTTTTCCTTTAGTGTTGACAAATTGAAGTCCTTTGGCAAGAAAGATAGGACAACATAGTAGTTAGAGAATGTTCATATAGGGGACAATGTGCAATACTCATGAGATTATGAATTGTTATGATTTTTATATAGCCTGAAAATAACTGACATTATGTTTTCTATAGATAAATATATAAGAAAATAAACTTCCATGAATTTATATTCTTAAAAAGTAAGAATCATAGTAATCCATCTTTTAACTCCTGAAGTTTGCATATTACTCATTATATATAATAGTAGTCTACAGCTGGACTACATAGAAATAACTCTGGTGCTAATCTTGCAACAAAGCCACGTGAGGGCTGGGGATGCAGCTCGGTGGTAGAGCACCTACCTGACACTCACAAGGCTCTAGTTTCAACATTCTTCAATCCTAGTAGTTCTGTATTTTTTCAGTGTGGGGTGGTGAACAGGTGCATGATTGGGGGGCTCCCTGGGTGTCAAAGACATGCTCTGCCATTCAGCTGTACCCTAGCTCTAAACTTAGAATTTTTAAAATTATCATAACCACTAACCATATAGTATTAACTACTATTATAATACACAACTATATATCTTTAACTATATATAACTACTAACAATATATTAACTATTATTTAAAACTTTTTAACTATAGCTTGAACACAGACAAACTTCTTACTACATCTGAATATCTCATTTTAGTTCTTCTAAATCATTAGGTACTAACATACAGTCACTTATTAATGTTCCAGTATTAAGTATCATATTTACAGATGATCACTAGAATTTTATGGTTTCAATCTTGGCACACTGTTGCAAATTGTGTTTTCTCCAATTAATTAACTCATTAATTAATTTTCGAGATGGACTTTCAGTATGTTGTTGCCCAGACCAGCCTCGAACCCCTGGGCTCAAAATAATTCTCCTGCTTTAGGTTTTTGGCGAGTGGGGCTATAGAGATATCCTACTAGCCGTTAAGTTTATTCTTAAAGAAAGAGCTAAAGTTTTGAGTGGTTCTGCACATCAGTTATGCTTCTAAGCAATTGATTTGAATATTGGTACCAATTTACAAATAGGGAAACTGAGTCAAGGGGAATTTAATACCTTGCCTGTGAACACCCAGCCAGTCCATGAAGGCATTCTGACTGTTGACTTCTGAGGTTTTCTCACCCCAGAGTGGAGCCTTTCTCTGAATGAGCTTTTGTTCACCTAAAAGGAGGCTGCAGAATAAAGGGCTAAATTTAGAGACAGTTGAGTTTTCTTCTAGAAACCAATTACTGGGCTCAAGAATCAGATTTTCAGTTTTATTTATTTCCCCTAAGACATGACGTTCAAAAACTCCTCAGGTATTTCTTTTAAGAAGCCGACCAAACTGGATGTTATTTCTGTTGACTCCCCAGGCCCTAGCGCATCTTCTCTGTGTTAAGGAACCATGTGGGTGTTAACACATTGAAGACTGAAATGCTCTATGTCACTTAGACAAGTTCTGGTGGCTGTGGGGGTCACTCTAGCAGTGCTGACTTTCAGAATTAAGAGAAGAAGGTTCAGGCAACTCTCGAAAGTTTAGAATATTTATTTTATTTTATTTTTTTTAAAGGTTAAGAATCAAAGGAATTAACTTTTTTTAAAATCTGTTAGTATTTACCAATCTAGAAAGCAGGGAGAATTTTTGAATATTTAATTCTTTTTTTTAAAAAAAAATCTAGCCGGGCGGTGGTGGCGCACGCCTTTAGTCCCAGCACTCGGGAGGCAGAGCCAGGCGGATTTCTGTGAGTTCAAGGCCAGCCTGGGCTACCAAGTGAGTTCCAGGAGAGGCGCAAAGCTACACAGAGAAACCCTGTCTCGAAAAAAACTAAAAAAAAAAAAAAAAATCTAGCTGGGCAGTGGTGGCGCACGCCCTTAATCCCAGCACTTGGGAGGCAGAGGCAAGTGGATCTCTGTGAGTTAAAGGCCAGTCTGGTTTACTTAGGGAGTTTCAGGACAGGCTCCAAAGCTACACAGAGAAACCCTGTCTTAAAAAAACAAACAAACAAACAAACAAACAAACAAAAAACACTAATAAAAATTTTAAATCCACAACACCAAAACAAACAACCAAATAAGCAAATCTAGCTGGGTGTGATAGCATAGCCCTCTAATCTCAGCACTCAGGAGGCAAAGGCAGCCAGGTCTACATAGCAAGTTCTAGACCAGCCAGGGATACTAGTGAGACCATCTCAAAAGCAAAAACAAACCCCACAACAAAAAATCTTGTTGGCCTATTAGCATGGGACCATAATCCCAGTATTAAAGGCTGAGGCAGGAGGATCACAAATTCATGGCAGCCAGGGATACACAGTAAGCACAAGACAATCCTGGACAACTTAGTGACACTCTGCCTCAAAATAAAAATCATATAATAAATAAAAGGTGGTGGGTAGTGGTGACAGTTTAATGGTAGAACCCTTGCCTAACATTTACCAGGCCCTAGCTTCAATTCCCTGGTAAGAAATGGAGAATAATGTATTTTCTAAAACTGTATCAGTTAGAGTGAGATTTTTTGTTGTTGTTGTTGATTAAATTTGTTCTTTGTCAATTTGATCCGTGTATAAAGCACAATTTGTTTACTCTTACCCCTCACCCTCTTTGATCTTGATCTCCATCCCACCTCTCTGGTCCCCTCTCCCTACCTTTTTATTTTATTTTGTGACCTGATACACACACACACACACACACACACACACACACACACACACACACACACGTGTCTTGAGAAATTAAGATATTTAGACTTTCCTATTTCAGTTAGCTGTGAAGTTTCTATAAAAAGAAAATCTGTCTTCAACCAGATATGGAATTAGCTTTTTAAAAAGATAATTAAGGCTCTTCTTCTTTGTTATTACACTTAAATCTATAAAGTTGTTACAGAAAATTTTGGAGAGTCGCCACAAGTTACTGAGAAAAAATGGGGTCCCCTCTTGGGGTTCTTAGTCTCGTTAATGAAATAATCTAAGAATGGATTCAAGGGAAGCTCCAAGACAAAGTTATTTGAGTTTAAAAGAAATAGGCCCAAGGCAGGCAAGCTTCCTGGAGGAGGAAGATGAAGGAGAGAAATGGAATCGGCTGTGTTGTTTGAGCTAAACTAGCTGGCTATCAGCCACATGGGGAGCAAGCAGCCGTCCGTAAACGAGGGGAGCTTTAGAGAAATAGTCGAAACCCACAGTTCCAGAAAACGCAGACAGGCTCTGGCCAGCATCCAGAAGTAAGAGACAGAAAAGAAGAACCAGGAAACTGTGTCTTTCTGTGTCCTGACTCAGGCAGAACCTCTTGACTAATGGTAGTGACTGCCCTGAGGGGTGGGAATTCTGGGAAGGAAAAGTACATTATCTCATTCAAGAGATAACTATTCCTGCTCTCTTGGGACTGGCTTAAGGTGATCTGCTTTCCTGAGGGATGGTCCCTTGGCCAGGGGATTGGTGGGCCCAACTGGATTAATTCCCAAGGAAGGGACAATGGCACGGCTCTACCCCGAGACAGGTTCCACTCCGTTGACCACAGCTTTCCCTTGATGAACTTTTAATTCTACCTTAACAAAGTGGGAATTTCTTATGCTGGTTGAAATGTGCGTCTGAAGTCAGATCAGTGAATGCCCAGCTCTGCAGTATTAAATCTACTGACTGTCTAGGAATTTAAAGAAATCATTGCTCGTGCATGATCCTCTAACACTGCAGACTGGCCATGTTGAAAATTTGCCTGATTAACACTTCGTATTTTTAATATTAAAAAGTCATATTTGCTACTATCCATACCAATTTCTTCAGAAACATCATTAAGAATTGGGAACCTTGCAAGTTTAAGGTAGAACTTACAAATTTTCTAAAATTCTAATTTTGGCTCAAAAGGTGAGCTTTGTCTCCAGTGCCTAGACGGCTTGCTTGCTATTTCTCCTGATGTGACAAAGAACGGCCACCTTGTCCATCTCTGCCTCCACTGTATTGAAGAACTATGAGATCTACTGCTCAGGCAGCTTACCATGTAAACAATAGGCACCGCAGACACTCAAAACTATTTGGTGTAAATTCACCTCACAACAGTCCTTGCTTGTCTGCCTTTCACTCTTTGTTCAGGAGACGGTCATTTCTATCCAAAAGCTGGGTGTGCTGCCATGACTGATATCCCAGCTACTCGGGAGGTTAAGACAGATGAATTGCAAATTCAAGGGGAGCCTGGACTTAATGAGAGCTTGTTTTTTGTTTTTTTTTAAAGGACTGCATATATAGCTAGAGCATTTGTCTAGCATGAGTGAAGCCCTGAACTCAATTTCCACACATGACAAAAAAAAAGTCATCTGTGGAAAAAGTTACTTCCAATAAACAAGTGTCCTCTGTTGACATGATATGAAGATGGGCCGGTGTATTGACTACAGATCTGGAGCAACTTTTTCATCATCCTTTGGCTTGGTTTCCAGAAATATAGAGGGAGGCATTTTGTTTATTTAGCTGTGGTTGCAGCTAGGGAGCAGGAGACATTAGTATTCAGAACACCAGAATATCGGATGTTCAATATTTTCCTGACCAGTGAGTCTTACTTCAATAAAATAATAATGTCTTTGAGAAACACTGTATTTTATCTGGCTTTCTGTAGTCAGGTACCCAATGTGTCTCTCTAGAAACACAATGTATCAAAGAACAATAAAGGCTGTGTCCAAAGTGAAGGATTGCTGAGGACATTCTGCTGGAAACCCGTGTGTGGAAGTCAAGGGCACTGAGCTCTCTGGCCTTATAAAGATGAAAGGAAAAAAGACTGAGAGAATATTTCAGAGAAAAAAAATCTTTCTTATCTGTCTTGTACCTCCAACTCTGGTTAGGGCATTAATAGACTAATGTTAGATTTAAATTTTCTATTTATAATGTGGTGCTATACAGATACACATACATGTACACATGCATACATATCTCAAGAGGTGTCCCACCTATACACCTCTTTTCAAAGAATGCAGAATGAAAAGTTCTGAAACACATAGCACACGTATTTTAACTTGCAGAGAAAATGAAGAAAGCCTGACTCACTGTTTTAGAATGCTGAGCTCAGTGGTTCACATTGTTTTCAAACGGGAAACTTACACTCCAAAGAGGGAACAGTCATTTGCCAAAATCACAAAGCAGCCAAATGAAATGGACTCTAGTGAAGGGAGATCACGAATTAGAAGGCCATGGCTGGATTAAGTATCTGGAACTGATTTACATTTTAAAATCTGAATCACATAATACTTCTTAATTTTTGGCAAACTTCTATCAGAAACACTCAAAGTTGTTTTTGTTTGGTTTGGTTTGGGTTGGGTTTGTGTGCGTGTGTGTGTGTGTGTGTGTGTGTGTGTGTGTGTGTGTGTGTGTGTGTTAAATAGACCAGCTTCTGTGTCAGTAACTTTCAGAAGTAACTATTAGTCAAAGCACAAAGTCTTCAGGGTTTTATGCAATTTTTTCCTATGGAACGCTCAAGTTCTTGTGGCTTACTTTTTCACTGGTGAGTTATTTGGAAGCTTCGACCCTTTTATCCTTTCTCTTACAATATTTCAGCTGCTTCCAAGCTCCTGAGACATCACCTACAAATGGACAGGTAAAAGCTCAGCTGCTTATCCTTGTTTTAGTGAAGCGACTGAATGAGAGAGTTTCCGAGGAGAAGTTCTGCACAGGCTAACCACAGTGCACTCACCTGGTCTGCTTCTTCATCTCACACCCCTGCTACTTCTGCTTTATCAGCTGCGGCCAAGTTACTGATTGATTTACCTCGATAATCAGAGGAAATTTCTTCAAATCCCAGGTCTGGGTCCATCAGGGAGGTGGCTTCGACAAGTTTCCATAGCTCTCCCCTGTTAAAGGTGTGGATCTGAGTTTCAGAATGTCCACTGGAATTCCCAGGTTCTTGTGTCCCAAGACAAAGGATTGTACCAGGGACACATGGTCAGAAATAGAAAGAGGCACAGCTTACTAAAGATGGCATGAGACTGGGCCAGTGAACAGGAAAAAGCCATAAACTCAGAAGCAGTTGGCCATGGGGCTTGTGACCCTTACCCTTCCTAGGTCATTTACACAGCACCCGCCTCTCCCTCACTTTCGTATTCTGAGCTTTTATCCAGCACCCTGGCTTGGTTGCGCCTAGTTCAGTCAGGGAAAGATTTTCTGATTTTTGGTTTTGTTTTTTCCCCTCTTTCCAACTGTTTTTTTTTTTTTGTGGCAGCCCAAGGAAGTTTCCAAGTGAGAGCTGAGCTTGCTTTACCAGCAGGGCTGCATTAGAGGATGATTGGACCACAGGCCTCAGTACCAGGTGTTTGGAAGGGTCTGCACTTGGCTGTATTTAGCAAGGGGGAAGTCTTTCCCCTCGTCCCTTGGCATTGATATAAAAAGCCTTTTGAATAAAGTTCTGGGCCATTAGGTTTTGACCCAGGTCCTCCCGAAGCTATCCTGTTCTTCAGTCTTTCCTCTTGTTGGCTAGGCCTATCATTCTACCTACAAGTTTGTCATCCCTCTCTTCTCAAGAGTACCCTGGGAAAGGTGAGGGAAAGGACCCCCACAGTTTTTTGTTTTTTCAAATGTTAATTTTGATGTCTCTCTCTATATATATATTCCTAGTCTCCTGCCACACTGGATCTATTTCTTCATCAGAAAAAATAAAGAATGGCATATATTATGCAGTTATTTGAGGATTAATTTACATTCTGCTAGTAAATTATAATGCTTAACGCCTAGCAGAGAGCTAATCATAAATTTAAATGACTCCCTTTACATCGTGTAACCTTTCCTGAAGCGATATAAGGGAACCTCTGTTCACCCCAAATAAAGAGGGCACCAGCAGGGATTCTATCCGAGTCCAGGGTGAACCAGTGAGTTTATTGGGGTTCCTAATGGAGCATGGGTGATGCACAGGCAGCTGCTCGTCCACTTCCACTGGAGTCTCGGTGACTCAGGAAGTGTTGCACCACTGAAGAGTCCTCTGCATTTACTATGACAAGACTCGGCACCCAAAATCCCACAACCACTTCACCTTCCACCTATTATAAACGCTAGCTCCTTCCTTCATCTGTAGCTAGGGCAGGACAGTGTGGTGGCTGGAATCTCAAGTGCAGGATTGTGATTCCCTCAGGACAACCTCCGGTAAAGAATGCAAATGGCCTCAGTATCATTGCCTTAGACTGTTTTTACTTCTCGGTGACTATGGGTCAGGGTCTACCATAGGTCAGGAGGTTTTGCTTTATAATGGCTGTGGTCGTGCAAGCCTGGAGGAAATAGCAATACTATAGTTTAATTCTCTCTTTACAAGGATAAAATGAGTCTAATAATTATGGTGATTGTGTTAATCAGCTTTGCATTGCTATAACACACTTCTGAGATAAGGCAACAAAAGAAAAGGCTTATTTGAGCTTATGGTTTTGGAATTTGTACTCTGATTCATTTTCAAACTTGTCAGGAAGCAACAGGTCCCAGAGGGAGTGCTTGGTAGAGTGAAGTCACTCCCCTCCAGAGTGAAGCCATTCTATTCTCCTTGATTACAGAAAACAAGAGAAAAAAGGGACTAGATCCCTTTGAGGACACACCTCCTCTGACCACAGACCTCTCACTGGGCTCCAGTTCGTAAAGTCGCTTCAGGTCTAACAGCAACATGATCTGGGACCAAACCTTTGATTCATAGGCCTTCTGGAGGGACAGTTATCCAAATAATAGCAGATCTGTATGACTTTATATTGCTCTGCTTTAACCTAGATTTAGTTCAAGGTTCAGTTTTGTTTAAGGTCTTATTTTTAGAAGCTACTCTTTAAATTCAGCATATATCTTTTTAAACAAAATTGGAATCTGACTTGACATTTAGTGTCCATCTAACTGGCTGCTTTTAGGACAAATATTTGAAAGCTAGCTTCATTAATTTGTTCTTTGAAAATCAGTTTCACTGTTAGTGTGACAAAACAAAGTTCAATCAAAGAATTCAGAATGAAATTTTGGGTAGTTTTAAAGCATGTATAACTCCTGAGAGTTCATTTTAGAAAAAGTTGTAAAAATTTTTACATTTAAAATTTTGAGTTTTATTCATATGTGGTAATGTTTCTCAATATCCTATTTATAATTTCCTCAAGAAATACTAACAGCATTTTAGCACATTATCATTTTTATGAATTATAAGTTGAGCCAACTTGTCTTGAACCTTGAATTTCATTTTCAACTACTGCAGTCCTGATTTTCTCCATAGAGAGGAAGTTGGGGGGACAAGCCTTCACTTGTCTGGTTCCAAGCTTTCAGCATAAATTGCTTTCTGCACAGGCAGGGTCAGCCTTCAGTGCACCTGCCTGCAAATATGAAGGCTAGCAGGGCCACGATCATTTAGTCTGGTAATACTGACTTCAGGCCTCTCCCTTCAAAGGTGACTAAGATTTTGCCAGCTATCCCAGTGATGTGTGAAAATTTTGCTCCAAGGAACTCTGACCATTAAGATGCTGAATGAGAACATTGCTTTGAAAGCGTATTATATCAAACTTCCCAAGGCAAAGAAAGCATGGGTTGTGAATCTAGCCATAAACCCACATTTGTGACCATACTTTTAAATATGATGTTGTTTTAACATTACAGACTTATGGGACAGAAAAGCCTTCTTGGCTGGTTTTTAAAAATGTTGAAATATTCACCTCTGAAAATCTAAATTTGCTTTTCACATGGTAATGTCTATTTGGCTGATTTAGCTAAAAGCTTGCACACCTCTAGAACACCTTCAGCTGTTTTCAGTATTAAGCATATGTGTATGGCATATATGTATACACGTGTGTGTGTTCAGAGGCAGATGCTGAATTGGTCATTATTTGTGAGTATAAATTGGCATGAGGGTTCTTTATGAGTTTTAATGTGATTGACAGCTCAGCCAATGTAAAGAAATAACAGGTGTATAGTTTGTGTGCTAGGCATAGCATAAACTTTCATTACTTCATGATGTCAATATCAATTATCTTCATAATTTAATACAGTTTCACTCATCCAAACCAGGCAATGAGCTACTTTCTGCTTTCCTTCTCTTCCCTTAAAAAGACTGTTTCCCAACCCCAGGGTTTATTTGACCATTTTAAAGGCCCAGATTTTCTTGCCATGCCCGGGTATACGAGGCTGTGCACAAAGTGAACAATGCCACAAGTTAATGTTGATCACTACAAAGGTTATTGAATTTTCAGAACCTATTCTAGAAATGATTTATATTTAGTTTCTCTTTCACAGAAAGATTCAAACACAGAATCTGGCCTTGCTTTTCATCTTATCCACCCAGAGAGTTGCTTTGATTCCATCTGTGTGTGCAAACAAGATTCCCAGAGGAACCGAGGGCTGGTTTTGTTCTGTCTTGTGCCTGTCAGTAATTGATTCAGGGATCTTCCTGGAAGAATGAATGCTTCTGTTGAATATGTTACACATGGTTTGTCAAAATTTGAACATGATAGAATGAATGGCAGTACATCCATGATGAATGCAATTTAGTCTTTAGGATGTGGAATACGAAGCAGGGTAGACATACACTTTGCACATCAATGATAATGGTTTGTAGCTACAAAACATACAGGAGATGGACTGTAACAGCCTTCATCCTGTAACGCTCTGAAGCTGTCTGATGAAAGGAATCCTCTCGATGGCTTGGTAACATTTCCATCTTTCATAAAGGAGAAAACAGAGGTGAGGGTGCAAGGAATGGGACATAAGGAGGAGAACCGGGGTGGGTAGTGAGATGGAGTTCTTTATTTCATCGTATTATGCTGACCTGTATTAGGACATGTATTCATAATATTGACTGACATGTAATCAGAAGCAAAGGCAAAGAGGAAGACATTGAGACACTTTATTTATATATAGCATCAGTGTGGGAGAAATGTCCCACTGTTCACTTCTTCAGGAGCTCAAACTCTTGTCACCCAGGTCATGACTCAAAGGTCTTAAATCATTCAGCCCCCGGGGAATCCTCTGTGTGTCCACCAGAGTGTGGAAAGATAGACACATTGGAGAGTTCCCTGCCATCCTGAGTCACTCCTGGCTTTGCCTCAGGCTCCTGAGTCACCTCCTAAGAACTGCAGCAGGCAGTGAGCCAGGGTGGCAATTTTTCTCCAAACAGCCTAGCAGGGAGGAAGGTGCCAACTTCCCAGCGTCTGCTTCTGCTTTCCTCTGGGCTAATTCCTCCCTATTCTCCTTCAAACTGTAGCTGGTATTTATCCGTTCTGCCCAGTGGTACTACTTTTCTGAGCAGGTAAATCGGGTAATTCTACCCCCTTCTACTGAGCGAGGGAGGGGGTCCCCTCTCTGACCAACTGAAGTCCAATTACTACGCGGCTCCTTCCGCTGAGACCATTTGTTGGAATGATGTTTCCATCCTTTACAATATTTCCACTGCAATGAGCTGCAATCTCCTTTAGAATTGGAAGAATTTTTTCCTAATGTCCTGTAATTTCATCAAGCAGGCCGCCTCCTGCTAAAAGACAAGACTAAGCAGGCATAGCAGTACCCACCGGTGATCCTTCCTTGCTGTTTTGGCCCAGCTTCCTTCTGTCTTTTACCCTGGCCTCCTCTTTCATGTGCCCTTATTCCACTGAAAGAAAACAGCGGGACTTGGGTGCTCTAGTCCCGTCACAGTCCTGTTCCCTTGTCTTGCCTTGCAGCCTCTTTTGATTTCAGTTTTTTTCTGTCACAAACATGGCAGCTGAGAAACCTGGGGAATCTGAAATAAACTAAGGAGACGAATGAAGGCATGCTAACTGTGGGAAGTATGGTGTGAAGCTTGTCTCCACACATCCCCATGGGATCTCACAATGGCTATCACTGCAAATGCTGGAGTTTCCCTCCCCATGCTGCGGGTTTATGACGGCAGAGACACACAAGCTTTATATTTGCTTACAGCATGTGCTGAACTCTGAAGAGCTCTGGTGCCGCTTTTAATACTTGTGAAGTAATTGGGGGATTGTCCCGTCTTAGATATCCAATTGGCTCCTGGCTGCCGAAGAGATATTGCTACCAGCTGATTTTACAATGAAAGGCTGTCATAGGCTTTGATGGTTTAGGCCGGCCTGCTGTTCTTGGACCCAGAGATCTTGAAGCCCAGTCTGCCTCTGCAATAAACCACTCTTTCATCTGTACTTTTGGCTTCCCCAGATGGCCTTTCAAAAAACCAGTCAACTTTTAAAAGAAATGTTACTTAGATTGGAAATTGGCTGTATACTCATAAGTTAGGGAGGGCATGTGCAGTCTCTTAAAGTTATTTTTATTTATTAATTTTGTGATTTGACAGTTTTATGTATGTGAAATTTGGCAATTCCATGTATATGATATATTCTGCCTACTTTCTCCTCCCTCCTCCCCTTATCTCCTTCCCATCCCCCTCTATTCTGTTTCATCCCTTCTTTCACAGAATCTCGACTCTGGGTTTTGTTCTGTGACCCATTTAGTTTAACCTGGGCCATCTGTGTCACTGTATTGGAGCTATCCACAGGAGCCTCTTGGGTTTCCTGAGTCCATCAATAGTAAATAGTTCAGCATGAGCAGTAGCCCCTCCTCCCTCCACACCCGCTGTTAAAGACATATTCTTGTGCAGATTCAGCAAGGGTATTCTCAGCTGCTGTGAATTCTTGATTGCAAAGGCTGTGTCTTGCCCAGAAGATGACTCTCCCAGCCCTGATCCCTCCATATACATTTTTTTTTTTTTTTTTTTTGGTTTTTTTGAGACAGGGTTTCTCTGTGTAGCTTTGCGCCTTTCCTGGGACTCACTGGGTAGTCCAGGCTGGCCTCGAACTCACAGAGATCCACCTGCCTCTGCCTCCTGAGTGCTGGGATTAAAGGCGTGCGCCACCACCGCCCGGCTCCATATACATTTTAATCTGAGCTGCCATGAGTAAAAAATCTTTGAATCTCTTTAATTCACTTAATACAATTTTAGCATCTGCAATAAGACATACTCTAAAAGTTGTACATTTTATTGTTTTCATAATGAATATTTAACATCTACTTTATTTTTAATTGTGTGTGAGTGTGTGTTGGAGGGTATTTGCATATGAGTGTGGGTACCCATTGAGGCCCAAAACATCAAATCTGCTGGAGTTGGAGTTATAGGTGGTTGTGAGGCACATGCCTGGCATGCTGGGAACCCAGTCAAGGTCCTCTGTGAGAGCAGTATATTCTCAGCTGCTGAGCCATCCCTTCAGGCCTCCACACTGTATATTTAAAATAACAATTTGCATTTATATTCTAGACTATTTTCAAGCTGAGTCATCTTGAATCTCCTAGAGCTCTCCAAGGCATGGCTTGTCAATATCTCCATCTGCACTGTGAAGCAGATGGCCATGATAACTTAAAACATTATTTTTTAAATTGATTTGTCTTATAGACTAATTTTATGTGATGATTTAAATATTTATTTACAATTCAGTACATTTTGGTGGTATGGAAATCATGTTTCACATACTCAATAACCCTGCTTATGTCAAAAATAGGCACAATGTATCTCTATTCTGAAATCAAAAGTTGTACTTCAGAAGGACACAAACAACTTCTATGATGTCCGTTTCAGAAATTGGTCAGCTTATATCAGGGCAAGGAAGCCATGTTGAATTCTTGTTTGTCTGGGTTTTTTTTTTGTTGTTGTTGTTGCTTTGTTTTGTTTTTGTTGTTGTTATTGTTGTTTGGTTGGCTAGTTGATTGGTTTTTGTTTGTTTGTTTGGTCAGAAGTAAGAAAGTATACAAATAGTCACTAGGGCGTATCAAAAGAAGAAAGAAGCCAGCTTATGTGCATTCTCATTAATCAAACCTGGGGGCAATGTTGTCAGGAGTCTGAGAGAGACGAAAGGATTAAAAAACTCACAATAATTCATATAGCTAAGCTGATTTTTAGCTAAATAAGAAAGGAGGCAATTTTGTTCTTTACAGGGAAATGCTGGCTGGTGGAGAGATACAGCTGATAGAAAAAACAGAGTTACAAACTTACCGTTTTGCAATCATCACAGTAAAATTGAACATAGCGAGAAAGATCAACAAATAATCCAGCAGAGGGAATTTAAATGAGAAATAAGATATGTGCAGAACCTCAAATTATCTCTCTACAAATCACTTAGTAATATGAACAATGAAGAGGTACACATACAGTACTGACACAGGACAGCATCCTGCACATCTTTACCACCAGCGAAGGGGAATCAAGTGCCTCTCAGCAAGAGACCACAGGAAAGCCACATCACACACACTGTGATCCAACTCAAACTGAATCATCTTTGTTTACCTACAAGGAAACAACAGAGAAACCCAGTGTCAAATAGATCCATGCTATGGATAGCTGGCTTTCTTCCATCAGAAATGCCAATGGCATGAAACCAAAGGGAGGCTGAACAAATGCCACAAACTAAATGAGACCCAGAAAACAAAATAACTACATGGAATCGGTGCTACTAGGCACTGTCTTGAACTGGGGGAGAATTCTATCAAAGATATCTTGGTAATAATTGGGAAAACTATCATAGACTTTAAAGTGCTGTGCCAATGTAAAAACGTCCTGAATTTGAAAATTACCCTGTGGTTCTCCATAAGAAATCAATCTTGTCATAGAAAACATAAATTTGAGTACTAGGGGATAAGGCAGCATGATGTGTAGAAGCTACTCTCTACAGTTAGAAAAGTGTATGTTTTAATTTTATTATATATGTGTATGTATGAGAGAGAGAGAGAGAGAGAGAGAGAGAGAGAGAGAGAGAGAGAGAGAGAGAGAGAGAGTGCTAAAATAGTAAATCTGGATAAACAGTAATTAGGTACTCTGCAGCTCTGAAATTATAATACTTCAAGCATAATTTTATTTTCAAAAAACAGGACATAGTAAGCCAAGTTATTTTACTGAATACTTATTATAGTCCTTACTGTTTTACTGTGGTTTGTGTATCCATAAAGTCCAATTTAAAGGGGTTTTGGTCCCAGAGTGGTGTTGTTGAGAAGTGATGGAACCTCTAGTAGACAGGTCTTGTAGAAGTTCCTTGGGGTCACTGGAGGACACTGTTCTCAAAAACAATTTAAAAGGGGTTCTTGACAAGGGGTTGCCTTTAAAGGGGAAGCTGGCCTAACTCTGCTTCCTGTCTCTCCGTGTGAGCCTTCTTCTACACAGCCTCCTGTGAACTACCCTGGGACTGTGTATAGGAGTTTTCAGGCCCCCAAACAAAAGCTGTGTAACCTCTTTTCTTTATGTACCTGGCTACCTCAAGTATTTCACTGTAGTGATGAAAAGCTAATACTGCTTCACTACTCTGAAAAACAAAATAGAAATCAAGGAACAGGAAAACACGTGTAAGAATTTTAAAGTCTAGCTGAGAGTACATTAGCAGATACAACAATCACATGAATGAATCTTCTGTAATGAAATACTGACCACTTCATGTAAATGACAAAATAAGCATTTACAAGTTTGGATTGCCCTGAGTGTTTTTCCTACAATCCTTTCCTTGATCAGATGCCTTCTCAATGCCTATCTGTTGGTCATTTTTATAGCATTTATCAATGTGTCAGACAGAGATACTTTGTTCCTAGACCATCTCTCTTAAAAATCAACATTTTTTTTATTCACCTTTGTCTTGTTTAGCTCTTAATTTCATATGGCCTCAGTTTCTACACCTGTGAGGTGAGGCGAACTTAACAGTCTTCGAAAGCTCTTGGGATTTAAAGGTCTTCTATCTACATGGTGATGCTCTTGCCGGTCTGTGGAGGGAAGGCGATAGACAAAGTTGGGGATATGGATCTGTCCTGTAGTGAGGACTCCTACTCCAAATGCTAGACTTCTATTGAAGCTTGGGTTTTGTTAATAAAAACAGTATGTTATGATATTTCCTTATATGTCTTTACTGCCTGACATTTTTTTGTCAAGTGGACATAAGGTGCACAGACATGTACCTTCAACTCTTTTTTCTCAAGACATTAAACCAGAGCACTAGGATGCTAGCTTTATATCTTTAATCAATAGTATTGCTCTCTTGACCTATCAACTTTAAAAATAAGGATCTATAATTACTTAAAAGGAGAAATTTGTGCTGATAAGCTTTCTTCAATCTCTTCTTTCTGCGTTTCCCATATAGTTAATTTCTTGTCATTTATTTTTTTAACCACTTGAACTATATTCTCAATGATTGATTAGCCTGTATTTTGCTAACAGGTTGATTAAATTATTTTTAAGTTAAAAAAAACTCCCTTCACATTATTATAATAATGTGAATATTATTAATTAAGGAAAGATATATTATGATTAGACCTATAAAAAGGAGCCATAAGCCTAGGTTAATAGAACTGGACTACTTGCAGAAGAATATTTCAAGTGTCATGGTCAAGTTGGGTTTTTTTTAATGTATTAAATATCACACAGTACCATAGCTTGCTGTGTATTTATTTATTTATTTATTTATTTATTTATTTATTTAATATCCCTTCTGGTTTAAGAAAAAAGTCTTTGAAAATTCTAATTAACTACATTTTTATAGTGGGCAGAATTATACTATGCTCTCATCATGTGATAGTTTCTTCATCTGTGCGTTTCGGGCACAGGTGTTGCACTCAAGGGCTGACTTTTGTATCCCTATCCCTAACTGCACTGGTAACTTTCTAAGCCTGCTAGCCAGCTCTCACCCAATAATTATTTTTTACAGATTTCTAGGTCAAGTTCGCTTTCTTTGGCTGTCATGATCTTCTTTATCTTGGATTGCTTTTCCATTTTTACTATAATATAGCCCAAGTAGTCTTTTTAAAATTTGTCTTCAGAAAGTATACAGGGAAAGTAAAAAGCTCTAACTACTTGCATGTCTGAAAATATCTTTTGAACTTGAAACATAATTTAGATTGGTATGTAATTCCACCTTTAAAAGGATTTGTTCTCAGAATTTTCAAGCAATTTCCATTGTCTTCTATCCATCAATTTTCCTAGGAGGAGAGTGGCACAGTCCAGTTCTCATTTCGGTACAGGTAATTTGTTTCTTCTTTAAGAAAGTTTTTAGGCTTTTACCTCTGATTCAGTGAAGTTTCATAAAAGGTTCTCAGGTATGGAATCCTTCTCACTGTCATTTGATGATAGAGATGTCCCAGTTATCTACAGAGGCCTTAGCCCTTCATGAGAAAGAAAATACATTAGCTAAAATGGAGAATACTTTTTTGGTTTAATTTGAGCAGAAGGTACACATCCTTCTGCATGTGGACACTGGAGCAGAGTGTGGTGAAGGTAGGCTTGGATGACTTCCTCTGTAGTCCTTCAATCAATACCTTGGATTCTGCTTTAGTGTGCCCTGGAATTTTTGCAATTCTAAACCTTGAACTTCCGTTTGTGCACAGTTGACTGTGGAATGAGGTATTTAGAAAAAAGTTTATATCTATATTGAAAATGTTTTTGTTAACATTGTGCCCCAGATGATATAGTATGATAACTCTTTCTGTAGAATCTACATAGATTGTAAGTAATCTGGAGATGGTTTAAAGCATGATATAGAGCCAATGTGTAGAGGATATAAATTGGCTATGAGCAATTTGAGTTCACTTGGAGCTTCTGCCGACTTTAATGTGTCCTGGATGTTGAGAGATGATACTTTCTTGAGTGCTGATATTTTTATTTTTTGGCTCCAATTTACAAAGGCAAAATCCAACTTTTATTGAGCAGTCTTTCAGGAAGGGCCCTAAGAGCTTCCTGTGTTCTAACCTGACTAATCTCCACTAAAACCCTATGGGGAAAATACTGTAATTGCCTGCATTTTATAATGAGGCACCAGAGATGTTCGCACAGCTCATGATTGGCCCTGCTGTTATGTGAATCCTGGCACTCCATGGCCCCACCCTCCACTTATCTTGGAGAAGTATGTAGAAAGCTTTAATTCTCTGATCCAGGGATTTATTAGGAGCTCATTCTCCTTCCTATTTTGAGAGGCATTTATTTCTGTGGAATGTGAGGTGCAGAGGCCAAGAGGGTGAGGCTTGTGTTCTGTCTCCTCTTCAGAGCGTCACTGAGACAAGGCTGGGATTTCTGAATGCAGAAGTCACAAAGTCAGCCGGCTGGGTCCAGACATAAGCAGTTGTTTATGCTGGGGTTTATGTGGCTCCACAGTGGCAGACGAGAAGCAGCCAGAGATTTACTTTTAGAAGCAGAAGACGGCTTGGGTTCATTTCACCCACTGCCTTAACTACTTCATATCGCTAAAGTCAGACAAGCTCTTGAGGATAGAATCCAAAATGGCACCCAGCTTGCCATGCCCTCCCATGCTCATTTCTCTGTTTGGGGTGTTTAAGGCCAGTCTGAGAAAGCAGCACCAGGGCCAAGGGGAGAAGGGAGAGAGGATTAGAATTTATATTCGTAGTTAGGCTTGTTATACCTGCTACTTCCTGAATGTCTGTAAGGAGTCACTTGTCCCCCCAGGTGTCTGTGCATGTCACCATTAAGTTTCTATAATGGTCTTGTAGTCCATACATTATGCCATGTTACAGATGAGGAGTGGAAGACATAGAGCACTAAAGATTTGCCCAAGGCTACACAAGAAGTGTGTTCACCTGACTTTAAAACCCATGTCTACTCCACTCTGCCATGGTGCTTTTTGACTCTTTAAGGAAGGAGCTGGTGTTGGTGCATGCTCATTCTCTCTTGCGCACATGCTCTCTTTCTCCATTTAATTCAACATTTACTGAATAGTTCCACCGCAAGTATCTGGTAGAGTAATAGACATACTCCCTCCCACAAGTCAAATTATACCTTGATTGCCTGGGTGTGACCTTTTGCCATGTGAAAAAGCAAAGCATCACTTTAGGAGTTACTGTCACCTGGAATATAAACTGACCTCAAGTGTTTCTTCAACATTACAAAAGTGGTTGCTAAGGACTTACGTCTTTGTGAGCATGTCTCTTTGGAGTTTTCATTTTTTCCCCATACTCCCCTCCAAAGGTTCAGTTTATTTGTCTTTTCATCTTAGACTGGAGAAGTAGCCAATGAGACATCAAAAAAAAAAAAAAAAAAAAAAAAGAGGTTTGAAGAGTGCTTGCCACAGAGTTTACCATCTCTTGATGCTGAGAATCTTTCTCTGTGAACTAACTACCTCAGAGTGAGAGGCTGTTGATAAGGGCCAGGATTGTAGGGAGGCATCTGAGATGAAGCCCCTCTTCTGAATACTAAGGGAATTAGACATGCATGTGGTACACATACATGCGTGCAGGCAATACACACACACACACACACACACACACACACACACACACACACACATATATTAAAATATCAAATTTTAAAAAGAAATGGAGGAGAGCAAAACAACTGAGTAAAAGTCCCTTAGTTTTCTTTCTGTTACTGTGACAAAGACACCATGAGGAGCAGCAACTTGAAGGAAAAAAAAAAAACGTTTATCACACCTTACAGCTTTCAGTCCTTCCTTTCATGAAAGGAAGTTAGGGTAGGAATTGTAGACAGGAACCCAGGAAGAGACTGCAGAGGAATGCTGCTCACTGGCTTGCTTGCTCAACTCACATTCTACTAGCTTTACTATACCTCCTGGGAACACTTGTGCAGGAAGGTACTGTCTACAGTGCCTGGGTCCTCTCACATCAATTGGTAATCAAGGAAACACCACCGCAGACTTGCATTTTCTCAGTGAGGTTTCTTTTCCCAGACAACTCTAGCTTGTGTCAAGTTGACAACATACTAGCTAGGACAGGATGTAGTGATGTGATCTGGTGGCAGAACCTGGCTGTAAATTTGAACAACCCCGAGAAGTTCTGATACTCTTGTTTACTTTTTGTTTACTAGCATGACAGAGATTTTCTCAGTAGATTGGTTTTGATCCAAAACTTGGAGTCTATACACATTCATGGTGTAGATGAAAACTCAGTCATTGCTTCCAACTTGGATGTGCTTGCCAAGCTCCCATCTCCTGTTTTCACACTGTGTTAGAGAACATCAGGCCTGGGGAACATCAGGCCCCATTTCACCATCAAACAAATAGGAGAAGCTGATGCACTTCTCCTTAGCCTTCCACACAATGCTTTCTGGCTCCTGAAAGGTAACTGATGGAAGGTTCATCTTGCAGTCCACATTTGAATTGAGGTTGTTATCTTTAGAGACTTTAAGCTTTCTGAGAGCAGGGTCCTTGTTTTATTCATTTGTCATTAGTTTATCCATGCAGGCAGTATTTATTGTATGCAGATGGTTCATCCCTGCGCTCGTGTGCTCTCTCTCTCTCTCTCTCTCTCTCTCTCTCTCTCTCTCTCTCTCTCTCTCCCTCTCTCTCTCCCTCCCCTCCTCCTCTCCCTCTTCTCCCTCTCTTTATTGAAAATAGATTCTTCTCACATACAATACATCTTGTTCCCCTCCCTGTATACCTCAGTCATTCCAGCTCCTTCTCAGCTTAGCACCTTTGAACAAGTAATTCCTGATGCTATTCTCCTCCTCTATATTAGCAGACCCTTCTTGTCATTCAGAGCTCAGCTACTGGATACCATGTGATCAGACATAGTGCCAACCATGATGTCTATGTGTCTTTCCTCTAAGCTATCCCTCCCTTACTCCCTCCCTCCCTCCTTCCCCTCCCCCCTCCCTACCTTCCAGCTCCATTGTAACAATGATCTTATTCTTCCTTACTCCTAAGCCTGTTCAAAAGCATACCACCATATAGTCCATAGAACATGAAAAGATAAATAGAAAAATGTTGGAGGATTAGCAGGCACACGTTTGTTAGATTAGAGAAAAAAATGGTTTTTTAGACACAGAAAACAGTTTGTAACCAAAGACATGAGAAAACAAGTATATTAAGAGTATGTTGTAGCTGAAACTCAGAGCACAAATTAAGATTGAGGAAGAATAAGGACACAGAAGGTAAAAACTATAATTTCTTTCTTCACAACACACACACACACACACACACACACACACACACACACACACACCACTGTTGCCTTGAGGAAGAGGGTGAAGTGGACTTGACAGAAGATACTGATAGAGTTGATCTGGTATAATTAAGTTTTAACTTTGACGTTAGCAATCTTGTTTTTTTTTTTTTTTTTTTGTTTTTTGTTTTTTGTTTTTTGTTTTTTTCCGAGACAGGGTTTCTCTGTGTAGTTTTGGTACCTGTCCTGGCTCTGCCTCCCAAGTGCTGGGATTAAAGGCGTGCGCCACTACTGCCCAGCAGCAATCTTGTTTTACAAGTGAATTCGAAATATTTCACATGACCTGGACAGGTGTGGAAAACACATAGACTATCACTTGTGAAATTATTCATTTGACGTTACAAATCACCACTAGCAGTGGCTACACTTACGATACATGTATATGTGTGTAATATATATTGTTTGGGTTTTATTTATTATTTCTGCATTTTATAAACAATTCTAGGGGATGTTGAAGAGGGGTTCACTTTGATAGCCTTCTTTTCTCTAAGATGGAGACAATCATGTGTAGCCAGTGAGATTTTGTAAGATTCAAAGGACTTTGAAACGTGTCAAATGCAGAGAGCAGTCTTTGCACTAAGGAACAGCTGTTGGAATTTATCCTAACAGTCTGTGTCATTGTCATTATTGCCACCACCCCATCATCATCTACTACTCACAGGAAGAGAAAAATGATGTAACTTTAATGAGGAAACTGTATAGCACGTTGAAAATCCTTTGTAAAGCCAAATGCCTTTTCCTGTTTCTTAATGTGGATGCCCTTCCTTCCTTCCTTCCTTCTTTCCTTCCTTCCTTCCTTCCTTCTTTCCTTCCTTCCTTCCTTCCTTTTTTCCTTGTCTTGCTATGCTGCCTAGGCTCTAATAGTACATCTGCACTCAACTTCCCCCTCCCCCTATCCATTGTTTTCATTTTTTCAAATCAGAACCAAGTCCAAACTATGCCACTGTGTGTTGGAAGAGATCTCAATAGAAAATATGTTCTCCACAATAAAGGGAACATCTCAGGACCCACGCAAGAGTCTCTGGTTCCAGCTCCTTTCACCAAGACTCAAGGCTAGTTGTGGCCTGTGGTTGGACACCTCAGCTCTTTGTGAGAGAGGAAGGAAGGGCGGTCCTGCTTGAGATTTCCTGTCACTGTGAGTCACTGATACAGAGCTGGTTTCTGGCACTTTATAGCCTGCTATCAGGAGAGCAGGAATGTGGCTGCAGAAGTGAAATGTGTGCCTGGTGATAACTGCTTTCCCAGCTGCAAGCAAGGGGGATCCCAGCTCTTCAATGTGGTTCCTCATCCCTGGTGGCAACAGATCCAAAGCTGGGCTCTGCTTTCCTACTCTAAGAATCAAATAGCAAAACAGGATAGAAAGAACAACCTTGCATGTCACTTTGTTGTAATGGAAAGACAGACAGTCTTGCAGACAGGAGGCCAAATCCTCATGCTGACTCTGCTGGGAAAGACCTTAAGCCTTCCCATCCTGACTTCTTTTATCCTCTGTCCACCCTATCTTAAGCAAGCTGGAATGGAATAGGGGGAGGATGTGTGTGAAATTCCTATAACTGTTTTGTAAATAAAATTGTAATTTTCCCTTCTGGAGTATAATGTGAAAGGGATTAATCTTCATAGAGAAATTCTGCCAAAAGAGAATGATGACAGCTGTGCTATATAACTTCTAAACATGCTGGGAGGATCAATAATAATAACAATAGCTACTGAGCCCATGCTTTATGGTAGACATTATACTTTATGTACAGTATTACTAATCTTTACAGCAACCCAGACAAGTCCATTGTTCTGTTCTCTGACTTAAAATGGAGTAATGCAGATGACAATGCTTTGAAATCTTAGTTGTTGAAGTTAAGAATTATAATCGGTTTATTAATAAATATGCCAGGGTTAATGTCTTATGAAGCTTGTAAAAATAGTACACTATGGATTTGTACAGAAACAGGTTCAAATATATATAGGTCTATAGCCAAGTTACATCTCTGGGTTTTGCTTTAGTCCCATGTAAAATGGGTACGATACCAACTACTTGTAATCACAACATAGGGAAGGACAAGTGTGTGTTTGACACATAGAAGATTCATCACAAATATGCACGTACGCTCCCCATCTTCCTTTTTATTTCTAAAAATAGTAGAAAGGGATCATAGGCTTTCAGTATCACTAAACAGGTATTGATTGCTTTTCAAGGTGTCTTTAGAAATACTTCTAGGTGTGGACAAGGCGGGCAGAAGAGTGAGGAGTAACAGCATTACAATGAAGCAAATCCTCGGTCTATGAAGAGAATCTGCTGATTCATCTTATAGTGATTTTTTTGTTGTTGCATGTTTGCTTTTAATTTTTCTTATAAGCTCTTGCTGTGTAGCACAGGCTGACCTTGGACTTATGATTCTCCTGTCTTATCCTCCTGAATGCTCGGGTTATACACTTGTGCCATTATGTCTGGCTTTTAGAACGCCCTTGAAAGGGGTTGTTTTTAATTAGGGACAAGAAAATGATAATATAAAGTTGCAATGGGAGAAAGATTATTAAAATGCACTTTCTTTTCTTCAGCATGGATTACAATGATATCAATGAGACGGTATGGTCTTTGTAGGGAAGGTACAATGAATTCAGCTGTGGTTGTGACACGAATTTAAACTGATTGTCATTAAGTAGCTACCTTCTAAAGCCAGGACTGTTGGAGTGTATGCTCATTTAGAGGGAGAGAGAGAGGAGAGGGGAGGCATCTGCAGTGCGTTGAAAACAATTAGATATTCTCTCAGTACTTTTGTTTTGTTCACACAATTAGGCTTTCCTTTTATCCCTGAGGCTAGGACAGTTCTCCAAATGGTAATTATTTTATTAAGGTAACAGCTTCTTTTTTTATTTGTTCACTATGTTTATGTTATAGGATAGAAAGTAATAGAAAATATTTTTTCATGTCAGCATAGGTCCCTTCAATACATGTTGAGGAATTTAGGGATGTGGAGTTATTAGTCCACTTAAAACTGTATGTCTTGAGAACTGTCCCAGCAAACACATGCTCCTGACTCTGGTCCATGCCCAAAGCTTTACAGTTCTTGTCAGATGAACTTTGTAAGGATCTGAGCATTATTATTGTGTAAGGCCAGAGACTTAATGAACAAGGAGTAGTTAGTTATCTTCTACTTGGGAGCAGCAGTAAAATATATTTTGTAAAGAAAAGACACAAAGACCAGAATGAACATTATTTAATAATAAGAAACTGTTTACAATGAGGCCTTCATTTTCTGTCACACTAACTCCAAAGCAAATCTCAACTCTGACTGTACTTTCACACCTGTTACACTGGCCCTGCTTATGAGAGGACATGGGGATAGACTGAAAGTAAAATGATAAAACAAAAGAAAGACAAGAGAAAAGAATCTTACAGTCTCAGTGCCTGACCTCCGTCAGTCTTGAATAGTACAGTTTTGAGGGTTCAGATAGCTCTATTTCTCTGTGGTGGTTGATATTTATTGCTTAAGTATTTCATAGGGAGCTTAAAAGGCAATATGGAGACATAGGAGAAAGGAAAAGAGAGGGATAAAGGGAAATGAGTGAAATTTAGTATATTGCCTCCTTTAGGAATAGTTTCTAAATCTTTGCATGAACCAAGTTTAACTAATGCTAACAGTGTTTGTTGTAGCTTGTATTAACCATGGATGCCCTGGGGATATCATTCAAAAGTATTTTAATGCGATTAATGCTGCTAAGCTTAATGCAATCTTTCTGATGATGAAAAAGAGAGCTTTCTCCTTGTTTTGCTCTTTGAGATAGACATTCTTGGATTAAAGTGTAAGCCGTGGTTATTTGAGATCTAGATCCACACAGCACAGGACCCACATCTAAGGAAGAGATGCTTGCTGGTGAGTCATATGGAAAATAAACTAGCATTTTTCAGAGAAAAGGAATTGCACAGTGATGTAAAACCAGCAGACGCATCTTTACTCATCCTAAGGATTTGTTTTTCCCTTCCCTTTTAATCTTAGGCATGTCACATAAACTAAATGTAGAGGTATTTGTCCTTCTCAAAATAATTGTATTTGAACTAAAAAGCAATAGAGGCATTTTGAAAACTAAAACTTGTTTTTTCTACTGGTTTACTATAAAATCAGTTCTTTCATGCCCATGTGTGTGTGTGTGTGTAGTTGAAAGTTTAATTGGAGGAATTAGGAATGCACTAAGACCCCACAACAGACCCAGCAGTATTTAGAGCAGTGTTTCTCAAACTTTCTAGTGTTGTGGCCCTTTAATACAGTTCCTCATGCTGTCGTGACCCCAACCATGAAATTATTTTGTTGCTATTTCATAATTAATTTGATACTCTCATGAATCATAATGTAAATATTTGATATGCAGGATATTTAATATGCTACCCCTGTGAAAGGGTCATTTGTCCATCAAAGGGGTCTTGACCCACATGTTGAGAACTGCTGATTTAGAGACTTATCATTCCCATTTAGATGCTGAACTTCAACTTTTTACTACTTTAACATTGTCCTTTTCTCCCCAGGCAGAGTGATCTCCAAGGCTGCTTCTACATGCTACAGCTCAGCACTTGGATTTCTCACTGCACAAGTCTGGTCCTGATCTAGACTGGCCTCTTCTACCTCCATGACGGTGCACCATCTGGGGCCAGTGGTTCTCAGACTGTACTGTGCATTAGAAATGCTTGGAAACCTGTTGAAACCCAGCTTTCTGGTGCCTCGGTGGACTCAAGGCAGCACTGGGAAGCCTGAAAAGCAGAATTTCGAATGAGTTCTCTTTTATGGTTCATCCTACCAATCTGGGAGCCTCATTTGAGGCTACTGGCATGGTGTAAACAGCCCAGGAGTAGAAATGAAGATATTGCATTTTAAATACTCGTATATGACCAAATGCTGAATGGAGAGCAACTTAGGAGAAGGGTTTTTATTGTCTTACAGTTCATAGGAATACAGTCCTTCAGTGCATGGGAAGATATGGTTTACAGGGCTACCAGGGACGTGAAAAAACAGGAATTCAAGTGCTCAGCTAGATTTTCCCTTTCTCCCCACCCCCTCTACCACTTTGGCTCAGTCTCGGAACTCAGCCTGTAGGATGATGCCATCTACATTTCACATGGGTCTTTAACATCACTGCGAACACTGTCAAAGGCACACCCAGAAGTGTGACCCATTAATGCCCTCAATGTTTCTTAGTCCAGTCAAGTTGATAATTGAGATTAATGATCATAAATCCGTCTCTTGTCAACTTGACACCCAAGTAATCATCTGAAACTGTAATATTCCACCCTTGGCTCCCTTGGGCTCATGGCTGTGTCATAAAGCAAAATGCATTTAGTTCAACCTCAGAAGTCACAACACTGTTCAAAAGTCCAAAGTCTCTTCTGACAGTCAAGGCAAACTCTACAACTGCTAGCCTTTATAAAATCCAAAAGCAATTTACAGACTTCCAATATGCAATGATTCAGGATACAGATTCTCATCCAAAGGAGAGAATTGGGGGGGTCTACCAAGGAAGTATCAGATCAGAACAAACTGACAATCCAATAGAAAAAACACCAAACTCTGATGCAAAGGAGTTTAGGAGTGTTAATTCTCTCTAACCTAGACCTAGTTCTGCTTCAGAAAGGGGAAGTTTGAAAATGTCACAACATTCACTCTCTTGTGACTGTCACATGTTCCAGCAACATAGCACAAAACAGCTCTGAAAAGATTTCTAATAAACAGTGCTGTGTTTATTTCATACCATTTCTTAAACCCCTCCTGCCCCGTGAACTCGTGCGTAAGTAAGGAAAGTTACGGCTTCAAGTCCATGACTAATTTATTTAATGCTAGCCAGTGTTTCAGACCGGCTCTTCCTGTGTGTTCCCTTCCTTCTGTGAACCCCGAGAGAGTCATGTGCAAGAAGATAGCAGGAGGGGCTGGAGAGATGGCTCAGCAGTTAGGAGCACTGGCTGCTCTTCCAGAAGTCCTGAGTTCAAGTCCCAGCACCCATATGGTAGCTTACAACTGTCTATGATGGGATCTGGATTCCTTCTTCTGGTGTCCTTGAAGATAGCTCACTCATATACATTAAATAAATAAGTATTTAAAAAAGAAGAAGATGATGAAGAGAGCAGGAGGAAAGAGTCTTGTGTCTGCTTTCCTAGTGTTGATGGGTATCTAGTTAGAGATGAGCAGGCTTGGAGGACAGTGGTGCCTCATAGTGTGCAGCCTGTGACACCAAGGACTGGGGTTATAGAACCCTAATTACTGCTCAGAAGAAAGGGAGCTGAGTCCTGTCTCCAGCCCTAGGACAAAACATGACACCTTGGACTGTCCGAAAAGTCACTAGTAGACAACTATCTGGTTCTAGGAACTCTAAACCTGTAAGATTAGTGCTCAGCAGGAAGTTTTCTGATGAAAAACAAAACAAAACAAACAAACAACAACAACAACAAAAAAACAAAACGAAGACCATACTGTTGCTCTCTCCAGAAAGAGAGAGCAAACAGGTCTCTCAATTACCTGCACATGAAAAAGGCCACAGAGACTGAGGGTATGGAATAAAGCCAGCCTAAAGTGTAGATGGCACCATAGTCCTTTTGTCCATTTGCCTCTTTGCTTTCAATAAACTCTTTTCTTTTACATTATTGGGACTTGAATTTAGGGCCTTGTACATGCTAGGTAAACACTCTAAAGTGAACCAAATCCTTGGTAAAACCAACTCTATTTTCTGCATCACATTCTTTGTGTTGTCATTTAAATCTTCCCTAGTGGGGTCTTAGTGACTGCTGGCCACACCACATGGTTGCAGAGACTCTTGAGCACATGCTCCTGATCTATACCTGCCCCTTCCAACTTTTTAAATCACTCTTTAAAGCTCTTGTTTTTATATTCCCATTAAACAGGTTGCATTGCATTCTTAAAAAAAGTGTGTATTAGTATTTTTGCCTCCATGTATGTATGTCCATTCATGCATGCTTGGTGCCCACAGAGGCCAGAGAAGGCATTGGATCCCAGACTCAGAGATCTGCTTGCCTCTTTCTCATGATTGCTGGCTGGGATTAAAAGTGGGTCCCACCACACCTGGCTCCACCTTAGTTTTAAGGAATATAATATCATCATGAATTTCCACCTCTTGTGCTAGATAGCCTCATGAAGATGGTAGTATTTAGAATGAACATAAGTGTTTATAAAGACACATAGAAAATAAAATTTTACCTGTGTCTTTAGAAAGCTCCTTTTATGTAAGTTATAAAAATTAGGATTAGGCAACAGCATTGGTAGTTTTTGTTTTCTATGACAAAATATTCCCTTTTATAATTCCATTGGCTCTTGCTCAACAAAATAAAAAAGTGACACTCATCTTTGCTGCTTTGTTATGTGTAAATATATCTTACACATTTACTTACTAGGTCACCATGGTCACTGGCAAAGGTACAGCACTTCATCAAACAGTGATTTTGCTGAAAGCTTGGCACCGCTCAGCAAAATAGCAGGGAGCAGGCAGATTTTGCTGTGCTTACAGATTTGATTAACTGCCATTTTTGTATGCAGCAGGATTGAAAAGAATGTTTCCCAAAACTTGGGCTAAAAATCATCTGGGAAGCTTTTAAACTGTGTGGATTGCTGGGCAAATAAAGCCAGTCCAAATTGGAACCTTTGGGAGCAATCTCTGGAAATACACATTATCATAATTCTTAAGACACCTTTGTGCTTAGTCAATCTTAAAACCACTAACCTTAGACTCACATCTATAGATTAAAAAATATACAATTCATCTCTGGTAAAACATATGCTTCAATGTGTCTGTCACTTGGCACAACTCTGTTATTTCCTATTTTCTTTTCTTGCAATTTCTAGAATCTTAGTGTTACACATCATTAGAATTCCCTGGTAATAAGCAATAGAACTAATTCTGTATTAAAATGAAGCAAACTGTTATACTATGCAGAGTAAAAAAAATTAAAAAACAAATCCAAAGCTCCAGGATTAGGAAAAGACAAATAGAATAACCTCAAATATTGTAAAGGAGTTCTGACCGTATTTATTTCTGTGCAACTTTATTCAAATTTCCAATTACATTGAAAAAGCATGAGCTAAATGTATCTGTTCATGTCCTCATATTCTGACCAATGTAGGAAGTAAAATGGAGGGATACTCAGGGCAATTACATGCCAGATGGTATCCACGCAAGTCTCTGTCTTAGTTTCTTTTCTACTGCTGGGACAAATACTCTGACAAAAAACACTATCAGGGAGGGATTATTTGTCTCACCATAGTTCAGGACCCCGCCCCACACACACCACCCCTTAGGGACTGGTGTTGCCCACAGTGGGCTAGGTCTTCCTTCACCAGATTGTTCACTAGTTAACAATCAAGACAACCCTCCACAAACATGCCTGCCATCCACACTGATCAAGACAATTTCTCAATGGAGGCTCTCTTCTCAGGTGATTCTAGGTTGTGGCAAAGTTACATCTGTGACAAATGGAGTGAGCAGGCTGTATTTATATGTATTCTTCATCGCAGCAGACATCAACTGCCAAGAGCTGCTCAGCTATGTGTGGGACTGCGTGGGCCCCTCCCCCAGTCACACTGGAACTTTGGCTGCCTTGATCTTATACAAGCCTTGTGCATACAGCCACAGCCTTGTGAGCTCTTGTGTGAAATGGCCCTAGCACATCCCCTCAGTCCCCCCAAACCTCTGGCTTTTACAACTCCCTTTTGTGATGATTCCTGAGTCTTGAGAAGAAGGGATGTGATCCAGATATCCCATTGAGACCTTAGCATTTCAATTTCTTCCTTCCTTCCTTCCTTGCTTTCTTTCTTTTTTCCACTTCCTTGAGAGTGGAAGGTGGTAAGGGTTGTGGTTCCCACAAGCCACACTTCAGTCTCTTAATCTCTGCACTCTGGCTAGTGGGGATCTCAGTTTAGCTCACCATCTACTGCAAAAAAGAAGCTCTCTGAGAAAGGTTCTGCTTCTTTCCACACACAAATGCAAAGCTATTGTGGAAAACAGCATGACTTTTGTGAGAAGCACAGCTCCTAAATTAGAGCCGCCTACACCTAACCTCAACCCTTGTAATTCAGCTTCCAAAGAGACAGGAATAGGCTTTACGAAGACCAAACTATTTCCCTTACCTCTTTCAGAAAAAAAAAAAATCCTCATATTCAGAATAAACCTCCAGCCATTTGTTTAAAATGAAAACCTCACTCCTCACTACTTCCTATTAGAACCTGGCTTTTCTGTCTGCTGGATGCTGTTAGGGCTGTCTGCTCCCACCCCAACCCAAATCTAGGGCTTCACCACTGTGGGAAGACTGACATCTTTCAGCTTCAGTTCTTTCTTCCCAAGTCATCCTCAGCTGATGATTACCAAGTTGCTGCATGCAATTTCTGTGTGTCGTATTCCATAGACTTGATATCCAAAGCTTTTAAACATAGTCCCTCATATTGTTAGTCTACTATTTTTAGTAATTTTTAAATCATACTTTTGAAATAATCAGTTAAGATAAACATTAAAAAGTTGATGAATAAATGCCCTCTACAATTCCTTTTAAATAGACAAAATGGAGATCCGTATTGCGCATCACCTCCCAGGATTTCCCAGTGTGGTGAATTGGGTTTGCTCACAGTGATAAAAGGCAGTGTGTTAAAGTGGCTTTTGTTTTCTGCTCATCTTTCCTCATCTAACCTTCACTCACTACCACACTTCCCAGGTCATCTCATCAATAACTGCTTGTACTTGGATCTTTGCCAATGCCTCTGATGGCAAAGAAGCCAGACAGACAGATATGATGCCAGGTATTTGATCTGGGAGGAGTTTAAGGAGGAGAAAGAATATGATGAAGATATATTGTAAAAATAAAATTATAACCGAACCACAAATACTTTAATTTTATCTATGAATGCTTTGTTAGTTTTTGTTTTCACTATTTTTGTTGACCTCCATGGTTTCTTTCCTTGTACGAGTAAGTTACTTGAAGAAAAGCACCATGTCTCATTTATTTTTGCATCCCTAGGAGGCTGGAGCCTCATTAGTACTGGAAAAATGTTTCTGCAATGGATGAAGGAGAATCGTCTGACATTCAATACAATTTTGCAAGGCTGAAGAACTACCAATATTTTCCCAGAGTAGTCCATATGAATGGTACCAACACATACATTTTAATTTAAGTCCTATGAATTCATCTGCACTCTCTTGAATACTCACCCCAATATATTTTTCTAGACATAAGTTAAAGCCAGTAACAAATTATGATTCATAAAACTAATGTCTAGTGTCAAATTCTGCCTGCTAGTTTTCCATCAATCATGTGAAGTGTCAGTGTGTAGTAATCAGGAAGCCTTTACTGGCATGCTTCCAAGATGACTCGTTTAAAAGCCTTGATGATCTTAAGTCACATCTACTTAGGCTCAACCAAGTAAGTGAAAATCCCAACATATCTTAAGCCACTAAGCAGTGTTCTCTGGGGAACAGAACCCAGTGTGTGTGTGTGTGTGTGTGTGTGTGTGTGTGTGTGTGTGTGTGTGCCTGTGTATGTGGTGTAATACATGCACACACACATATGTATATATGCATTTGGGATTTATTACATTAGTTTGTGACAGGGGCTGCATAGTTCAACAATAGTCATCTTCAGAGAACAATAGAACCCAGTAATGGCCTAGCCCACAAAGCTGGATTCCTCAGAGTCTCAATTTGGCTCTTAAGGTATGGTGATCCATGGGGAGTCACTGATATCGATTCCACCTCGGAAGAAGTTTGGGTCTGCTATCAGTGGCGATGTCAACAGCAGAGGTAGACAATACATGCTTAGAAACAAATAACACAGTCAGACATGTGCACACTGCTTTTCCCCAGACCTGTTTATGTCTGGGCCAAGCACTGTAAAGTGTAGTTCACTTTGAGGGTAAGACTTTCCACTCAGTGACTCCTCTTTGTACCTTGTCATAGATACATCTTGACATATGTTTCCTAAGTGACTCTAAATGCTGTCACAGGGAGACTGATTTTAAGTTTGTTTCTACAGCACTACAGGCATTTTCCTAAAATCCCAAGTTAGCCTGCTGAATTACTCTCAAAACTCATTTTAAAAATAGATTGAGGGCTGGAGAGATGACACAGCAGTTAAGAGCACTAGCTGCTCTTCCAGAGGACCCAGGTTCAATTCCCAGCACCCACATGGCAGCTCACAACAGTCTGTAACTCCAGTTCCAGGGGATCCAACACCCTGAATTTTGCCTCACACAGACATACATGCAAGTAAACCACCAATGCATAAAATTTTTTAAAAAATACAATTTTTTTTTTAAATAATAGCTGGGTTAGAGGTTGAGCTGAGGAGACAGTTTAGGGGGTGTGGGTAAAGCCCTTGCCACATAAGCATGAGGACTGGCTCTTGGATCCCAAATACCCATATAAATGCCAAAGGAGTCCCTCCTATGATCCCAGAACTCAGAAAGGAAAGACAGGGCACCTCCAGGAAATGAAGACAGTAATTAGTGAGTTCTAGGTGCAAATGAACGTTGTTTTCTCCTTGTAGCTAGAGTTGTCCTGGTCCTGCCTGGCCCATGGTCAGGACAAATCTCTCTCACCCACCAGTCCCACAGCTGCTCAGACCCAAGCAAGTAAACACACAGAGACTTATATTACTTATAAACTGTATGGCCGTGGCAGGCTTCTTGGTAACTGTTCTTATAGCTTAAATCAACCCATTTCTATTAATCTATAAGTTGCCACGTGGCTCATGGCTTACCAGTATCTTAACATCTCATGGCGGTGGCTGGCAGTGTCTCTCTCTCTCAGCCTTCTGCTTCCCAGAATTCTCCTCTCTCCTTGTCCTGCCTATACTTCCTGCCTGGCTACTGGCCAATCAGTGTTTTACTTATTAACCAATAAGAGCAACACATTTAACATACAGAACATCCCACAGCACTTCCCCTTTTCTTTTTTTCAAAAAGAAAGGTTTTAACTTTAACATAGTAAAATTACAGATAACAAAACAATTATCAAGCAAGAATTACAGTTACAATATCTAATCTATTTATAATAACTAGTCTATTTGTATTTGGCAAAATTAAAGAAGATATCCTATCTATCTAATATTTGTGAGTCTAAGGTTTCATATCTAACTTATCTCTTATTATAACTAAGGAAATTATAACTATCTAGTCTTCAACTACATCAAAGACCTCAGAAGGATATAATATTACCTGAGAAATGGGAGGATGCAAGCAACTTTCAAGAGTCTTGTGAAAGTAGACTGAGACAACTGGCAGCATGGACAGTCACCTAATGTTTTTTTGTAAAGTTGGGGCATCTGTCTTCAGCCCACAGGCCTAGAGTCTCTCAGTCACTTTTTTCTGTGTCCTGTAGAATGTCTGGCAGTTTCCTCTACAAAGCAGGAACCTGAAGGACCATTTGCCAAGCAAAGTTCAGTGGTCACCTTCCTATGGGTGCTGCATGTCCAGTCGATCAAGCAGTCCAGGCAAGAACAGTTTCTTGCCCAAATGGCTATTTTTGTCAAGGTGAAGATAAACTCTATATAGAGTGTCTTTGATGCCCATCCTCCTCTCTGAAGTAAATCTGTGCTACCAGAAGCAGACATGTCTCACTGTCCAGAAAGTCTAAATTTTTAAAACATTTTAAATGCCGTATTCTATAGGTCTTTGAAATGTTTGAAGATTACCTATCTATCTGAAATATATCTATGTATAACTAGAAAACTTAACTAACATGCTACAAGTTTGACTATTATAGAAGAGTAATTATTAATCTGTATTTCTTAATTATCCATTACAATCTAAATGAGTTACATAAACATAATACCTCAAACAAGAGTAGAAATATATATACAGTATAACAAAATTAAGTTTAAACTTGTATCAATACACTAAAATCCATAGCAATGTAAAACATTTCTAAACAAATTGTTACTCTTTAAAAGTAGGTTCATTAATCTACCTTTTCATCCTATCATATCTAAACTATCCCCTTTTCTTCTTTAGAAAGAGATTGCATTCATACTCCACCTGTTTTAAATAAAAATAATGGTTTTTCTCTGTCCCACACCAGAGGGCTCTTTTCTTTTAGCAATATGCCTGGATTTAGAGAAGGAGTGAGCCAATTCCGTCTTCAAAGCCAGCTTGGTATATTTGGGAATTTGGGTGTAGCTTCTCTTACTACTTCCTGCTGGATGGGGGGACTGTATCTTATGGGGACACAAAGAAAATTTTAGGCTTATGGGGTAGTCTGTGAGGCTGTATTGTCTAAACCAGTTGCTTTGAAACCATTTTGGATGTTGGATCATCTGGGCCATGGTGTCATCGGAGACCTTTCAGGGGGTCTTGGCTGGTCAAACCTGATGTATCTTAATCTGGAACAAATCCATAGCCTCTGGCTTTCTGTGGAAACAAAAGCAGAGCCTCCTTTCCAAAGCAACATATCCAAATTTTGAAGTCAAGGTATCTTTAAAATATACATATTGGCTTAACTCACCAGCTTTTACAATCAAATATTTTTTTGTAGTTAAAATTCGCAAAGACAACACAATCCAGATTCTTTGTGTAATATCCATCTTTATGTGGCTTATTTTTTATATTAATTTTACTGTCTCCTTAAAGACTTTATTTTTAAAAACTATTTCTTTATATAACTGTATATATCACTTTTACTCTCCCAAGCCTATGTGCATTTTTACACACATTATAAAGCATTTAAAGTCTTGTTCCATCTGAATCTGTCTTATTGTGAATCTATTGGTTGAAACTGCAGCATTTGTAAGACTGAAATGGCCTCTGTGGCTGGTGGCTCCGTCCACCTCAGCTTTCCAACATGGCAGTGGTACCTTTACTGCTAGCTCTGGAGCCATGTGTACCATCAACTATCAGAAGCAGTTCTATCAAAGCAGCGTGTAGCCCGGAAACCTCTTTTTTTTTTTTTTTTTTTTTTTTTTTTAATACTAGCAAAGGCAAAATCCACCACTTAGCATAATGTGCTGCTTATAGATGCCTCATTCCCGCCATACTGTAGATCAAGCCTGCATGCCAGGAACCCACCATAGTAGCTCAAACCTGCAGGCTGCCACTAACTTGAGAGAGACAACTAGGAAGCTGTTTTTAGCTCCATTTTAGAATCTTTTTTTCTCAGGTTTTAGAAACCTGAAAACCTGTTGGGCACCATTTGTAGCTAGAGTTTTTCTGGTTCTGCCTGGCCCACAGTAAGGACAAATCTCTCTCACCTACCAGTCCTGCAGCCACTTAGACCCAACTGAGTAAACACACAGAGACTTATATTACTTTCAAATTGTATGACCATAGTAGGCTTCTTGTTATCTAGTTCTTATATCTTAAATTAACCCATATCTATTAGTCTATGTTGCCACATGGCTCGTGGCTTACTGGTACCTTACATCTTTCTGACTCAGCCTTCCACTTCCCTGAATTCTCCTCTCTCCTTGTCCTGCCTATACTTCCTGCCTGGCTACTGGCCAATCGCATTTTATTTATACAGAGTGATATCCACAGCATCTCCTAATAGGTAAGATGGAAAGTGATTGACCAAGACACCTGAAGTCAAACACTGGCCTCCTCACATATGTACAGATATGTGCAGAATCACCCTCAACACATGTGCATACACAGATACATGCACATCACACACATACATGATTAAAAAGAATAATAGCTGAATTATAACAATTATCTTCCAAATTCTAGATCCTGTATGTTTGGGGAGGAGATCAGGGTTTTCCAGGCAGCCAAATATCCCTGAGCCCAAACAAGTGTATAGCAATGTTTCTAGTCTTTGCCTTGTCTGTACTACATAGTATACAAACTTTCACATTACTTCTAGTTCAAATATGCCTTCCCTGACCTAATGGTATTAATAAGGAGGAGGGCAGGTTTTTCTATTTCAGACTCATAGCTTCCTTTAGATACCATCTACAAACATTTCTATAAAGGGCCAAATAGTAAAATCTTAGGTTTTTTTAAAACAAAATATCACAAGTACCTCAACTCTTGTACTGTGCCACAAAGGCAGATGAAATGTCACACTGACGCGACTGTGCCTGACTGTTTATGGTCAAATTAATTAGTTGTCACTGAAATTTTAATCTTAAATGTATTTTAATTATCTTGGTCTTGTTCTTAGGATTTCTTTCCCAAGTACTTAAAAATCATAGAAGCGTTTATTGGACATGTTGTACAATAACTGCATATGGGTCATAGTGTGTGAATCTTGCCTTAATTCAACTTAACGTTTAAATTAAAAATTTTTGGCATCTCTCTCTGTCTTCCCTCCATCTCATTTATGGATGAATTTTGCTGTAAATCTCTTCCTCCTCATCACTTGCAGGACTACCCTGTGATAAAGTAACCTCTGCTTTCCTGTCTCTCAATTCACACCAAAATTTCCTGTTTTCAGGGTCTAGTTTTTCAGTCTGTTCTTTAGAAAAACAAATGAGAAGTGTCATGGCTAATGTGGTCATATTTTGGTGGATATTAACGATACAAAGCAAAGAGTAAAGAGTTTCATTATGAGGCGTCTATACATGCATACGCTTTGATACCCACCACCCTTTCTTACCTCCTTCTGCTTCCATATTCTTGTACTTCTCCTTTCAGTTTCATGGCCCCACCCCCAGACCCAGCTTCTACATAGAAGAGAAAGCATCTAGTCATTTTTTTTTTATGGGATTGGCTTACTTTAACTAACATAGAGATCCTCTGTTTGATCCATTTTTTTTTGTTGTTGCAAGCCACATAATTTTATTCTTTTTGCTAGCAAAGTGAAACTCTGGTGTCTGTGTCACCCACCTACCCACACATAGAGAAACAGAGACAGACAGAGAGATGCCACATTTTCTTTGCCCACTCACCTGTGGGTGGGCTTTTGAAATTACAGATCTGCACCATTACCCCTGTTCTAACATTTTCATGCCTTTCCTTTGAAGAAAACATACAGTTTAATTTTTCAGATAGACTTTACTCAGCCCTTTGTAATCTAACCCATACCTTATTCCTTTTCAGTTTTGTGATTCACCACACCCATAATCTAAATGCTGTGGCCAGATCAATATTTACTCCTTACCAAACAGGAACCTTGTCTACCCTCCTGTGTTTGTACAGGCCACTTTATCCACGGAATGTTCTAATCCCTGTTCTCTGAGGGTTCTTCAGGTAACTCTCCATAGCTTTCCTCTGATGATATTTAAAATTATGTCTACAGAGAAACCTCTGCCAGTATTCCTGAGAGGTCAGATTTTAAAAAGATTGTAACGTAACATACTTTCATTGTGCCATGCAGCACACTGTATAACAACTATCTGTTCAGATTTTTTATTTTCACCCTCATTCTGGCTTTAGTTAAACAAGGATTCTCCTTCTTTCAACTTCATAAATTTCTGCCTCTTTTGCTTATGGATCATAGCAGAGTCAGCACCATAGTTATGTTCCCATGAAAGAAATTTTCATTTCAAATCATCTATTGTTAGTTCAAATGGCTCAGTCCCCCCCCCCCCCCCCCGGCCAGGTACTGCTGTGGCTAGATGCTAGGTGCCTATCAGCTGTTTCTGCATAGGTCAGACTTCAGCACGGCCTGCTACCTCGGAATATCACTAAATACTAACAGAGGAAGAACAAGGGCTTTAAAATGTTGCGGTTGGTGCAAAACGTCGGTGAGTATTAGTTAACTAGGCAAAAATTGACTTATTGATTACCAACATGGGTAAATATTTACTGAGGAAAGAGGTGGATTTGACAGTAGAAGGAAAGTTCCAAGAAAATTAATATTTCTTGAAGGTCTTTTTTCCTTCCTTCCTTCTTTCCTTCCTCCCTCCCTCCCTCCCTTTCTCCCCTCCCTCCCTCCCTCCCTTCTTCCTTCCCTGCCTCCCTTCCTTGCTCCCTCCCTCCCTTCCTTCCTTCTTTCTTTTGTTTTTGACACCAAGCAGTCATGCTTTGCCTAGAACTCTGTAGGTGTGTATAAACCAGGCTGTCTTAAAATGCAGAGAGATCCATCTGTCTCTGCCGTGTGAGTACTGGGACTAACACCATGCTCCAGCAGGCCTGGCCTTGAGGTTTCTTTCCCTATCAGCACAGATTTGATTATTAGCAGGTTCGCTTGATATCTTAAGAGAGTGTAGACACAGTGAGTGGGGGGCAAACAGTGACTCATGTGAACATCAGCAAGAAAGAAAGAATGCTAGAACTAATTTCTTCCTCAACAAAATGGCTTACCTGAGAGTAAAACATTCTGAAACTGGGACTTTAGAGTCTTTGTTACATGGACATGAAAAACTTTTTTAAATGCTTTTAGCAGTAAGCTAACATATTTTTAAAAAACAATTCTTGTTATATGAGGTACATTAAAAATTTTGTGGAGTATCTTTAGATTAAGAACATCAGTAGATGGCTGATGGGGGAGAGGGCACCTATTTTATGCAGAGATGTGGCCCCTGGTAGGCTGTCCATGACACTCTAGTAGATTGGCCTGCACTCATGAACACACAGAGAACAGTAACTGAACTCAGTGGGTTGTAAGGAGAGGGGGGGGGGAAGCAAGAGTGAGAAGTGGAGGAGTAGAGATAAGGAGATGGGGATTGTTCAAACGGAGCAGGATAGGGGATGGTGCTTATATAATCAAAATTCATTGTACACCTGTGGGAAGTTTCCAAAGAATAAACAGCTAAAAATAGAATTCCATTCTGTTAGATTCTGTGTTGAGTCTCCTTCAAACTGATTTCTCTAAAGGAAACTTACTACAGATCACGTTGGCAAAGCATCTGTGCTAACGTGCTATTTTAGAGGAACAAAGAGCTTGAGTGAACTAGAACTGTGATGGGTTCTCAGGAGGTGGCATAATCTGGAACATGTTAATAATTTTTCCTTTGGAAAACTTACCAGGTAACTTAAATAAATTCCCCCAGAAGACGTGGAAGGATCCTTTTGGCTACTGCAACAAAATTCAGCTAAATATTCAGTGTTGCCAGAGTGGGAGAGAATCTTTGACAGCTACAGATTTGATAGATGATTAATGTACAGATCATATGAAGGATTTAAAAAGCTAAAAATGCTAAAAATGGCACAATTAACAATTGGTTATGTTTTTGAATAGAGAATTCCTAAAAGAAGAAATAAAATAGTTCAGAAAAAGCTCTAACATGAGTGTTCGTTGTCCTTAGCAATTAGGAAAGTGCAAATTCAATTAAGCTTGAGATTTCATCTTACCCCAGTCAGAATGGCTAAATTCAAGAAAACAGCTGACAACAAATGCTTGTGAGGATGTTACCAGGATTGCAAACTCGTCAAGGCTCTCTGGAAATCAGCACAGAGAACTCTCAAAAAGCTCAAAGCAAACCTCTCATATGACCCAGCTATACCACTCCTTGACATATGCCCAAGGGACTCAACAGCCTACTCAACCATGTTCCTTGCTCAACCATGTTCCTTGCTGCTCTAGTCACAATAGCAAGGAAATGAAAACAAATGAAATGTCCTTCAACTGATGAATGGGTTAATGAAAATGTGATGCACACCTACAGCTGGATTCTATTCAGCTGTAATGAAAAATGAAACCATAAAGTTTCCAGGCAGATAAATGGAGCTGGAAAATATACTGAAGGAGGTAACTCAGAAAGATCCACACCACCTATTCTCTCTCATGTGTAGTTCTAGCTCCAGATCTTTAGAATTGAGTTTGTGACCTAGAGTAACTACAGAAATGAGAAAAACAGGAAGGGGGCATCAGAAGAGGGTAGTCTAGAGAAGGGGCCTGCAGGTCATAGGTTCTGTAAAGGAGGAATGGGAAAATAGGGCAGGAGATTTAACTGGGAATGGGGGAGAATAGGTGGCAGTACAGAGGGACAGAGAGGGAGGAGGGATAAACAATATTAATGATATTTGAAAAAGCCATAGAGGATCATTATTTTATGCTTATCTCAAATTATTTAATGTGTCTGTCTATATGTATGTTTATATATGTGCTTGTTTGTGTTTGTTTGTGTGTGTGTGTGTGTGTGTGTGTGTGTGTGTGTGTGTGTATAGTTTAAGTGGAGTTATGACATGGGGTAATAGTGTTCCCCCAAAGAACTCTAGACTGTCTAACAAATCACCAGCACTAGGCATGAGAAACAACCTTTCCAGTTGTTCAAGGGAGCCCAAGGAACTCCTGAAACAACACAGACTATTGTCATTGCCCTTGGTTGCCTCCCAGAACTTGGAGGTAAGTCCCTGATGTTGAAGACACCACATATTTCAGACACAGGACTTGGAGGAATGGAGCTAGATCTGATCTGGATAATATCTAAAGGTGATATACAACCTGCCAAGGGAGAAAAGAAATCAATAGTCATACCCAGCTGAGATACCTACAAACCACAATGGTAACCAGCATGGCAAGATACCCCTAAAGGTGTAATAGTGGTGCTCATATCTTGGGGGTAGCTAACAGGTATGTAATTGAACTTGAGGCCTGCTAAGTAAGGGGAATCAATTCTTGCCTGATACAGTGTAGCTAGCAAGTTAACTATGACTATTGGGGCCCTAGAACCTAGAGAAGAACCTACTGCTACATGTTACTAAACCTTTATGATTTCAAACTAACCTCAGAATATTTAACCTCATACTCACAGATAAATGTAGCTCTCATCTCTTATCAAGAAAGCTTCTTTTTACAGGAGATGGAAACCACTGCAGACATCCCAAACTGGTCAAAATACAGAGAATAGCTGACCATGCGTGCCCAGTCCCAACTGACACATCTACCACACAATCCTTACACCTAAGGTTCAGGGAACATCTCAGAAGACAGAGCAGATGAATTTCAAGAGCCAAAGAACCATGACATCTGCTACAGGATTATATCTTCTTCTATACATGACAGAGAAGCCATATTTTAGCTAGAGTTTTCCTGCCTTGCCCACAGTCAGGACAAATCTCTATCACCCGCCAGTCCCACAGCCGCTCAGACCCGACCAAGTAAACACAGAGACTTATATTGCTTACAAACTGTATGGCCATGGCAGGCTTCTTGCTAACTGTTCTTATATCTTAAACTAATCCATTTCTATAAATCTATACCTTGCCACGTGGCTCGTGGCTTACCGGCATCTTCAAATGCTGCTTGTCGTGGTGGCGGCTGGCAGTGTCTCTCTCCTCCACCTTCCACTTCCCAGAATTCTCCTCTCTCCTTGTCCTGCCTATACTTCCTGCCTGGCCACTGGCCAATCAGTGTTTTATTTATACAGAACGATATCCACAGCACCATACGCACAAAATCTCAGCAATATGATCACCTAAGCCAGATGTGAACAAGGACATCAGTTGACGTGCCAATGTGTATGGGGGAAATCTCAGAAGCAACCGTCCATGAAGAATTATAGGTAAATAGTGACTTCTGACACAGGAAGAATCAGTCTTCCCAAGGGACGAACACCCTAAGTGTCCAATACAAAGTGGTCAGCCCTAGAAACACAAACACACAGCAACACTAAATGGAAGTTCGTATTTATTGTTTGTGTGCATATATATTTAATTAATTAATAATTAGAGAAAAGGAGACCATTAATTTGAGAGAAAGCAGGGGTAGGGGGAACAAGGAGGGGCTGGGAGGAGGATAAGAAGGAAGGAAATGATGTAGATATAGAACTCTTATAATGTTCTCAAAAAATACATTCTGATATTTTTAAAATAAACAAACAGCGTTAGAGAGGCCTCATTCCGGCAAGAGCCACTATGGCCTACTTTCTGCACTCCTGGCCAACTGAATGAAGACTGCATGATGAATATCTTCTGCACAGTCACAAATTCAAAGGTTTTCTTCAATGAAGTTGGAAAACAGGCACAGGAGTTTAATCTTCAATCAGATGCACAGCCAGTATCTTCAGGGCTGGTGGAGTCAATGACAATTAGAAGAAAGGCAGGTATTTAGATAAAAAGAGTTTATCAGAACAGGAATCTTGCCATTGGATATTCAATACAGCTTTTGAAGTCCAAAACGAACCAGTTAAATCAGCCAATGTCATCACGTGGTCTGCTGAGAGCGCAGGTGTCAATGGTGTATCACCACACTGTAAGCCACAGACATGAGGAAGGCTTTGCGTTCCATTCGTTATCTGCATTTCATTTGTTTTGAACAGTATTTTTCTGTTTTTAACATCTTTAATTAAATTCCTATTATTGGTTCTTATTTATTTTATATTGTGCTTGTGATATAACTCTACCTCTGGATCATGTCAGAGGTACAGGCTCCTTTACAGTCATAATTTTAAAGTGACTACATAAGAAATATTATAAACTACACAGATTTCCTATGCCTGAAATGCAGATGGATTAACATGTAACTCATTTTCTGATTCATCTCTAGCAATGCACCTGTATCGTATCTACATGGTGTCTAATTGACAGCTCTATTCACATGGTATCACTCCACCCACCTAGGATGCTTTATGTTTTCAATTTTACAAGTTATGCTAGAATTCAGACAGGTAATAATCTGTTAGAATGTTTCTTATTCTAGACCCAGCTTTCACAAAAGCAGATCAGTGGATAGAAGTAACAGTAAAGGAAATTCTCTATATTTTGGATTAAAGACTGTAGAATGTGGCGCTGCCTGGGAGAACTAACTTCCCCATTAGAAAGAAAGAACCCAGAAGGATGAATGCAATGCCTCTAATTAATTTTCTTAGCTTCTGTATGAATTCCTTCACGTAGCAAGCTTTAAAAACAGGCAATGAAAATACAAGGAGGCATCATTCACCATGGATCTTTAAATTGTTAGCAGTTGTGTTTAAGTCATCAGAGACAGAATTTTGTAGAACTTCACCTCATCTTTTACTAGAAATTCTATTGGGTTGAACACGCTGCCCTTCATGGAAACTATATTCTTAAATGACTAACTGTAGCTAGAGTTTTCCTGCCTGGCCCACAGTCAGGACAAATCTCTCTCACCCACCAGTCCCACAGCCGCTCAGACCCAACCAAGTAAACACACAGAGACTTATATTGCTTACAAACTGTATGGCCGTACCAGGCTTCTTGCTAACTGTTCTTACAGCTTAAATTAATCCATTTCTATGAATCTATACCTTGCCACGTGGCTCGTGGCTTACCGGCATCTTCACACGCTGTTTGTCATCATGGCGGCTGGCAGTGTCTCTGACTCAGCCTTCCACTTCCCAGCTTTATTCTCCTCCTTGTCCCGCCTATACTTCCTCCTGCCTGACTACTGGCCAATCAGTGTTTTATTTACCAACCAATCAGAGCAATACATTTGCCATACAGAACATCCCACAGCAACTAACTGCTTATTTTGAAACAGTATTTCTTTTCTCTGAATCTAAGTCACTGGCTAATACCTTCTAACAAACATCACAAGATCATCCATATATATTAAACTAAAAGGACTGTCCCAGGGGAATACCAGTTATTTGCATTCACTATATCTAAGATCCCATCCTCTGTCCCCAGAGAGACATCCCATGGCAACTAATAGAATAAGATTTCTGAAATCATCCTGTTTTCGATTTCATCTGACTATCGAGCAGTACGAATCCCTCCCGGGATTTGGGTGTATAAACTTCTTGTTCCTGTACATATATAACAACAGAAGATTAGCAAGGTAGTTCTGTAGGAAGGTGCTATTCTGGGTCCTTCTCCTCTATTAATAACCCACTCTTCACAATGACTCTCTGAAGAAAGCCACCATTAACAGATCAATTTTACAGTGAGAACAAGAGGTAGACACGTTAAGCAACTCACTCAAGGTTGTGGTTACTGAGAGTAGCGTGGGAATTAACATGGAGGCAGATTTACCTTAAAGCCCATGTTTTCACTACTGAGTTCTCACTTCTGCACCCTGCATCTTCTAGACAGCTGTGCTTTCTCTAAGAATGAAGCAAAGAAGAGAAGAGCAACAAAAGATTAACACCATCTTGAAATGGAAATGTAGACAAAATGGAAGGTGCTCTTAGCTGATTATTTATTAAAAAGGTGAATGCTGTTTCTTTTGTCTTGCAGTTCCAGCTTACGCGGGCCCTGCATAGACTCTCATAGCCTCTATATCATCCCGTAATGCATTTGTGTTCATCACAGACACTGTTTGAACATGCATTCAGAAATTTACATACTTCTTTGTGAACCATGTTTTTTTCTACAATTTTTAAACCATTTCAGGCTTTTGAGAAGGGAAACCATTTGTCATAAGGTCACTTCAAAAACTTTGGATCTAAGGAAACCTGGACCTAAGGAAACATGGGTCATTTATCTACAGCAGGGGTAGGCAAAAGAAGACACAGGAATTTGGAGTTACAGGATACAATGGAACTGATACAATTTGGAGGAAGTTTTGTGTAACCAATAGATTCTGAGAAGGCAGTTGATGGCTTCTGGCAGGGTGGGGGTGGGGAAAGACTCAGTTTTCTTTAAGGAGCTGGCCACTGGGAGTTTGACCATGCTCCAGTGAGTATATGGACAACACAAAATGGACTTGGAATTTTTTGTTGTTGATGTCTTCCTTCTCTTTTGGGGGAGGTAGTCATAAGGGTTGTAGTGGACCTGGGAAGATTGGGAAGTGTGATTGGGATACATTATGTGAAATTCCAAGGTAATCAATAAAAATATTATGTTGTATTAAAAAATAAATTAAATAGAAACACTACAAAATAAAAACTAAACTAAACTAACTAAATGAACTCTGAGATAGGGCTTCATATTCAAATGCTGGTGCTATAAATGATAATTGAGTGTATAAACTTGTATTAATATTTAAGCAGAGATTTTTCTGTTTTTCTTTCTAAGCCCAGGTTAAAAATATTTAATACTTAAACCCAGGTTTTCTGCTTTCTTTTACTTTTCCCAGGGATCTTGGGATTAAATATGAAAGTAAATGTAAATATGACATTTGATATGTATATTCAAATATATCTGAACATATAAAAAGCAATATAGACAGTAGGTGCTAATCGGACAGAGAAGTTCATTTTAGTTTCCTAGTAATGTTCAGGTGCTGTAATGAGTAAAAAGATCAGAGCAAGAGTTGGGATTTCAAACCTCAGGTACATCTGTGAGAAGCTTCAGAACTGTAGCCATTATGAGGGGGTTTGAGCACAGTGTTAGTTATTTCTCCATTTAGTGGTGCTACAGATTGAACATGTGTGTATTGGGATGGTGCGCCACCACTGAGCTACATCCCTACTCCTAAGCCTGAGTTTAAACATGCCATGAAGCTAGGTAAAATTTGTATGCTCAAAAGGTGGGAAACAAGGCCAGTGTCCAGCCACTACTGTGTTGTGATACCGGGGAAAGTGCACGGGTTCCACGTTCTGTGTCGTTTGGGCTAAGATTCATCATTCCTTCTGCCTAGTAGGTAGGGTTGCCTCTAGATGGGGTTTTGACCACAAGGTGAACAATATCTTGCCCAGTTTGGCAGTCTGGAGCCAATCTCTTACACTACTGGACCACACGTGGCTCTGGGGTTACATTACTGGAGACAGCTCCAAGTGAATGGAAGACGAGGATTCAAAGGTGACTTTGTGCTTTTTTCCAGAGTGTCTGAGGCCAAAAAACATGTCATTTAAAAAGGCTCAGTGCTGGGGTCAAGGGTGAAAAGGAAGAGAGAGGGGAGCAGAGTAATATTCTGAAAGGTAGGATGGAAAATGAACTGTAATGGGCGCCATTGGAGTTTAGATAGAAAGCCCAAAAGAAAATCAGGACTATAGTCAGAGTTCTAGAAACTCTATGAAATAGCCTCTCCCCTTTCCCCCAAGCACTTAGTGCCTTGGAGATGCCTTAACAAAAACACCATTAACGCTATGGCTTAAGTAACAACAACAAGATGATTGTCTTCTGATTCTGGGTGTTTTAAAACCAAAGTGTGGGCAGGGTTACTGATCCATGCCTCTCTTAGCTTCTGAGATCCTTAGGTTGAAAGATGACATTCTTCTTGTGTGTTCAAATCATCTTTCCTCTGAACACATCTTTTCCTGTGTCTAAATGTCCACCTGTATAAGGACATGAACATGTTAGCTTTTGTCTCGCCCCAATAACTTCATTTTAACTTGATTATCGGTAAACACCTGTTTCAAATAAGATAATAATCCAAGAATTTGTGAACTAAGTCTTATTATCTTCCATGAAGCAGTTTAGCATACTTAAAGAATTTAGAACAATCAAACAGAGAAGCTGGAGTAAGTTATGAGCATCGTTCAGAAGAGGTACGTGTTCTGTGGAATTAGCAGGGAGCCAGGAAAAGAAGAGCAACCAAGGAAGGAGAAGTTCACTTACAGGGTGCCATAATTTCAAACAGCAGAGAAGAATCCAGTGAGTCGACTGGAGACTGGAGAAAGACAATTGGATTTAGTACTGATGCCTATTGTAAGATGCAGTGTACCCGGAGGCAAACTCCAGGGCTACCCACAGGTTACCAGGACATCTCTCAAACCCTCTCTTTCTCAGCTTCCTCATTTACAAGGTGGAAATGAGGATGATACTTGCAAGCTGTGTTTAAATAGTGTCATTTAACTTTAACGTAGCAAAGGACAAGATCAACAGAGTGAAAAGGCAACATAGAACAAGAAGAAATATTTGCAAATCACAAGCCTGATAATTGGAATACAGGCAGACCTCCTGTGACTTGGCTACAACAATCCAATTAAAAAGGGCTGGGGAGACGGCTCACTGCATAAAGAACTCAATGGACAAGCACAAGAACTGAGATCATAGCCCCAGAACCCATGAAATGCCAGCCAGTAGAGTTGTCTGCCTGTACTCTCAGTGCTTGGGAGGCAAAACAGGATCCACAAAGCCAACTGTCTAACTAGATTAGCCTAATCAGCAATCTCTGGCTTCTGCAAAAGAACCGGCCTCAGCACAAAGTGGAAAATGGTCAAGGTAGACATCCACTGTCAATCTCTGGCTTCTTTACCTACTCTCACAAACATGCATGTGCACCTGCCCACACAATGCACCCACAAACACATAAGCATGCACATATACATACATATTAAAATTTTCTCTTAGATTAAAAATAATCTGAAAATTGGTAAATGATTTGCATAGTTATTTCTCCAAAGGCTATGTGTGTGTGTGTTCGTGTGCATGTGCATGCATATGGTCAATAAATAGGAAAAGATGCTCAATACCTCTAATTCAAACTTATGGAAAGATGCTACTTTATACCTATTAATAGGATTATTACTAAAAAAGATTAGCCTCATAAGATAATGGCTGGTGGGGAGCTGAGACTTTGAGACATTGGGACATAGCTGATGGGAAATGGAGAGTAGTGTGGCTCCAAGTGAAACGGATACAGCAATTCCTTAAAAATTAAAAACGGAGAAACGCATTATAAACATGTAGTGGAAGTTTGTTTAGCCTTAAAAGAGGAATAAAGTTATGGCACACATTAAAGCCTGAAAACACCTGAATGAATTATATTGAGAGCAAGAAGGCATGCAAATAGGAACAAACGCATATATGCGGTACCTAGCATTGTCAAATGCGTGAAGTACAGGAGTGGTTGATGGATCTGGACAGAGGAAGGAAGAGGGATTGCTTTATCACAGGTACACAGTTTCAAGTGGACAAAAGAAAATAGCCCGGTGATGGAAGGTGCTGATCCTTTCCAACTCTGTAAAAAGTAATTAACACCACCACGATTGTCTTTTTAAAAACACTCAAACTATAAGTTATATAATTTATCACAATAAAAATACTCTGAACCATAGTGCCGGTGTCTTACTATCTCCTAGAAAGGCAGGTAGAGAGGGTCTGAGTCGTAAATAGGAGACCAGGATATGGAGGCAATGAGTGAAATCTACAGATACACTGGGAAGGAACACAGGTCAGTAACATGCAAAAGCAAGGAAGGATCAGGGATTTCTTTCCTTTTAGGAACACAGAGGATGAACGAGAAGGGCCAGTTGACAAGGAACATTTATTACTCATATGAAAGAAAGGGATGGATCAACAGGATTCAGAGACTGTAATGGCAGTAGGAGTCTTAAGAGGAGGGACAAGGAGGAAGTACAAGTAGGAGAGAGTCCGCCAGCATTTCATAGTTCTAAAGGATTCTTGAAATTGTTGATTCATATTAGTTTATTCTATGGGGAGAAAATACCAAATAAACATTTAAAAAGCACACACTTTAACCAGTTTGTGTCCTGCTTAATGGGAGGACACATGAGTTTCTTCTGCTAAAGTTTTAATACCATGTCAGTCACAGACTAAAGCACATTAAAGTTAGATGGTGACTTGTTCAGTGGGTAACTTCTTAACATTGACTTTGGAAACAATTGAGCAGATTTCCCTCTTTGCCTTCATCTGAAGGAATACCCTAGCAGCCCCTTAAATTATAAGGTTAAATGCATTCCAAAGAATATGGAAGTCCATGTTTAGACCTAGAAGCGTTGTTGGCTTTAAACGCAGAAGTACAAAATGACTTGTGCTGGCTGTTTTCGTGTCAACTTGACACAAGCTAGAGTTACCTGAAAGAAGGGAACCTCAATTGGGAAAATGTTTCCCGAAGATATGGCTGTAGGGTCGTTTCTTTATTAGTGATTGATGAGGGAGGGCTCAGTGAATTGTGGATGGTTCCATCCCTGGGCTGGAGGTCCTGGGTTCTATAAGAAAGCAAGCTATACAAGCCATGTGAAGCAAGCCAGTAAGCAAAACCTGTCCATGGCCTCTGCATCAGCTCCTGCTTCCAGGTTCCTGCCCTGTCTGAGTTTGGGTTATGTCTTCCTTCAACAATGAAGAGTGATATGGAAGTGTAAGCCTTATAAACCCTTGCCTCCCCAAGTTTCCTTTCAGTCATGGTGTTTAGTCTCAGAAATAGACCACTGACTAGGATGCTTGTATCTCGTTAGCCCTAAACCCAAGCCTTTGATGGGTTACTTTTTAGAACTGAATCTAAAGAATTGAACTAACCAAATGTGGGAAGACAAGAAAGTGCTGGGTTTTTAATTGTGTACTCTCATAATTTTGCTAAAATATCTCATAATTGGAGAGTTAATTAAGATATTTTCAGTCTTTTAGTCAACTCGTATAAAATAAGTATAATTTGGCCCTTTTAGTAATTTCACAGGCCTGTGTTTACTGAGCTGTGCTATCAAGGTTAAATCCTTAAATTAGTGTTGAAAATGTGTTATAATTGTTAAAGCATGGTAAAAAAAACAATGGTAAGTTTTATATGTTTCAATTTAAGACTCTTATGCCTTTAAATCTTGGCATAGATAAAACCAATTTATTGGCTATTTCACAATTTTATAAAATGTGAACTCATGCTTCCTGAACGTTATTTCTTTGTGCTTCTTCCATTTAATGAAAATAATTAACAAATTCTTCCATCTCACTCTGTCTTTCTAGAGTTAAGATCATGGAAAATCCTACTATATGTTAGGTACTAGCTAGATATGAGTGGACATTACGATTTCCAGTTAAGATAAATGGATTTACATTTTCTTTATATAATACTGCCGTCAATGATTTAAAGTCCTAACTTTTGAAATCATCTCTGTATCTTATTTGGAAAACAATATTTGCACATGTTTAAATGCTAAACATTTGGAGATGAGAAGAGGTTTTGTCAGAGTTCACCAGGGAGATAGTACTGATAGGATGTATGCAGAGATACAATGTATGTAGCTTTATACAGGAAATTCATTTATGGATGATGGAGGCCTCGCAGTCTTACAGCAGTCTATTTGCAAGTTGGAGGCTCAGAGAAGCCAACAGTGTAGCTTAGTCCAAGTTCAAAGGAATTGGCCCGAAGGAAAACAGTGCTCAGAGAGGCACTGGTACATGTCAAGGATTTGTAAGGTGTGAGAGCCTGGGATTCCAATGTTCAAGTCAGAAGGGCCTCTTACGAAAGGGGAGACCATATATTCACCCTTCTACCTTCTTTTTGTTACTACAGTGTCTCTAGCTGACTGAATGATGCCCCACCCTCATCAAGGGTTGGTATCGTCTTTCTCCATAGACAGGGTCTCACTATGTTGCACTAGCTAGACTAGAACTCACTATGTAGACCAGGCTGGCCTCGAACTCAGAGATCTTACTACCTTTGCTTTCTGAATGCTGGGATTAAATGTGTGTACCACCATGCCTGGCTAGGTTTTTCCTTTTAATCCACTGAGTTATAGACCAGTGTTTTCTATAAACACCTATATGCTCACTTGGTCAGCCCAATCATTGTCATCAAAGGCCAAACTGCCTTAGTTTCTACAGAATTTGGATGGCCTAGTGCCTCTGGAAGCCATTTGAATAATGCAATGATTAAGAATGGCCATGATTGCTGGGTGGTAGTGGCACACGCCTTTAATCCCAGCACTAGGGAGGCAGAGCCAGGCGGATCTCTGTGAGTTCAAGGCCAGCTTGGGCTACAGAGTGAGTTCCAGAAAAGGCACAAATCTACACAGAGAAACCCTGTCTCAAAAAAAACAAACAAACAAACAAAATGGCCATGATAGTCCACCAGACTGTCAATTGACACTAAATCAGCTATCTGAAGGAATAATTTTCAGGTGGTCGATTTTGTGGATTCATTGATTTGTTTTCTCAGAAATCAGGATGTATTTAAGTACAAGTAGTATCAGTGAAGAGACCCAATTAATCTCTGTTTAGATGGCCACTACTTCAAATCACTTGCTTTTTATCAGTTGTGTTGAATATGCCTATCAATGCGTATCATCCACAGGTAGATATTTAGGAGATCCCAATTGGTTTCATGTCAATTTTATCCAGCAATATATACCAGTGACCCAAAGTGCTAAGTGCTGGTTATGTGTGAAAATGTAAAGACTGTGGACATTAAAATGAAGACCTGATCCGAGCAGCAGTCAGTTCATCCTGTGCTTCCTCAAAAGATTCCCAGGCATGGCAACTGTGCACAGGATCAAACTGGAGAGAAAAATATCCTTGCAGAAATAAGAACATTAAACATTTTGTAGTTATACGTGGCTCCGATCTCTTATGACTGGAGTCCTTGTAGAACTAGAAAAGACAGCAAGTAACATAAGGAGAATACTATGTGCCACAGAGGCAGATAACAGCCAGAATAGCAGGCAACACCAGGAGCCATGGAGCAAATCCTCACAGTACTTTGAGAGAGTATGGCCACACTGACAGCCTGGTGTGTAGACTTCTAGTGTCCATACTGCAGAACAGTACGTTTCTGATGGTTCATTATCCACCCTAGGCCTGCTCCTCTAAGTCTATAATATATCGCACATGGGAAAGTTGGAGGCATTTGCTGCTGGAAACATGTGTAGAGATTTCTTCTAAGCTCCCCAGTTCTGTTGTTACTTCACCCTCTTCCACTCTGCTTGTGCATTTCTAATCTTTTTGAATGAGCAGTAAATCTCTGGGAGCTAATTTCTTTTCCTCTTCACTTACCTAATAAAGATTCTTTTCATATTGAACTATGTTTAGGAGAAAGGGTAACTTGGGGTCTCCTATTTAATACTTAGAACATGTTTGCCAGTGCAATGAAAGGAGAGTCTCCCTTTGAATCACAACCGAGGCCTGGGCTGTTTCTGAGAAAGACACTTCTCACAAAATACAACAACATGAAACTCAGAACAGGTTTTTATCATGGCTGACTGGCTTTGTTAGTTGGAGTTCCCTAAGGAAAAAGGTGCCAAGCCATGATGAGCTGTGTGGAAAGCAGTCAAGGAAAAATGCCCACAGAGGATAAAAGACAAGGTGCTGAGAAGACAGGGGTGGGTTTTCAGGTCAGAGTACTGCCATGTCTATAAAAAGACTTAGAAAGGGAGGGAAGATTGGGCACAAAGAGTTTGACTGCAACCAATTTCAAAGAGATGTTTAGCCAGGTAAATGGGAAACTGTGTGCCAGTATTCCCTACGCATCAGGAAAGTTGCATGTCATGGAAATGGGTTTGCTTACATATACTTAGCAGGCTTATCTGTTAACTATGAACACTTATGGGATATGTACCTGAGTTTGAATGTGATGGTAAGCCCAGAGGAATAGCATCTTGGCCATCGTTTAACTGTGCTTCTATCAGCAGGACATCTGAGAAGTATATTTTCACAGCCATCATTGTGTCCAAAGTGAGAATAAATTTGCATTGTTAGCAGGGATCAGCAGAGGACCGGCATACTAGATAACAAGGCAATTTCAGCCTAGTTCATTGGCCTTCAAAATATTCTTTTTTGTCAATGGGTGGTCAGAGTTAGATTTCTCATCAGCTTGTTTGGTGGCATTAGGTTCTTGTCAGTGTGTCCTGGCTGTGCTTCCGGAAGATATTGTCCAAGGCATTTCCCATTGAGGAGTCCAGGTCCCTGGCAATTTAGTGCCTCACACCGGCACCTAGGTCTGCTGTGGTTCCAGGTGTTTCCCTCAGTGCAGGTGTGGTGTGCTTCAGCAGCTGCTCCCTTTTGCTCACTGTTTCTTGCTCAAGTATCCCTTCCTTCTGTGTCCCCAAATGCTACTCACACTTCAAAGCTCAGCTCCACCTCATTGACTATTACCAGAATTGAAGGATACGTGCTGTATAATTCACCATCTGATCAAATGTATCCTTGTACATAAACTCCATGTGTTCCTTACCTGATTTCTCTGATAATGGATGCTATAAGTTCTGTAATGTATGGACTAGGATATCTCCTTCTCTAACTGGCTCTACTAACTAGGAAAATCCTAACACTGCTGATATTGCTCAGCCACTTTCATTCCAATAAGTATTTGCCGTGACAAAGGCTCCAGTCACCCAGTAACTATTCCTGGCTTCCTGGCTGCTGATCACATTGTTCAGGATTCCAGACATTGATGATTCATTGTGAGTTCATGTTTCAGTGTTCTGGATGCTAAAAAAGCATTCCTCAGTATTTCCTAGTCAAAATAACTTCACGAACATTGAACTCAACAATCACAAATTATTAAAAGCTTTATCTGTGATTTATTTCAGTGATTTTCTTTAGTATATCCTTTATTATCATCAGTATTAAAAAGCAATAATATATAAAATTTCTTCAACCATAGAAGTTTTTTCCTTCATCAAGCATCATAAGGGATTTGAAATGTAAAATTTGGGGAGCTGGACTAAAAAATCCAACATTCACATGGTTGGTTTTCAGTTTTATGAGAAATTCTAGGAGGTCATGTGAACAGAAGGGGTGAGTTGATAATGTTGGAATTCCAGGCATAGGAAAAGTCAGGAGGCTGTGAAGAGCTGTGTGGGTCTGGATCTGATGCTGGTTGAGAATGACTTCTCTGGTATCCATAAGGAAGTTCACATGGCCAACTTCAGTTATGTGGTGTGCTGTTCTGATGGGATACACACTGCAGTACTGCATTGCTCATAGACTTCACACTATCATCTGTGCCTTATCTTGCTGCCTCTGAGCTGAGCCTCTCCCTAAACATCTCTGCATGTCTAGAAAAGGAATCAGGACTGTTACTCCTCCATTATCAGCAATGGGACCTCAGATTTTATTTAGTCTACAGCTTGAGTCCTGTCTCAAGAAATGTGGCATTTCCCATCTGGTTGGGAATACTTCCACATTAACAAACCAGCAGGAGCCACTGAACGAGCAGAATATTCAAAGACCTATGCTTTATGTTTACCTAATGTTCCCATTCCTGAAGCAATACAGACTAATGCAACAAGCTCACACTTGGCAGTTTGGCTGGTTAATATATAACTGAATATCTTGTTCTTATGTTTGTTGTAATAGAAGGTGAAATTTGATCTTAAGTGGTTCTTTTCTTTCTAAGCTGTGCATGTAATTGTGTAATGCTTCCTCTCTACAGCTTTATGTTTCTGATAATTGTTTACAGTTCATTATTAAAACCTTCATTCAAAAACATAGGAGTTTCTTATGGAACAAACACACTTATCTGTTAGACTTTACTCATCAGTTGATATGAATTCCCCACCACCAGTAAATGCAAGTGAATATACTCATATGTTCACTTCAAATAACTTCAAATATTTCATTTCAAATAATTTCAATAATTAAATAAGTTTCATATATACTTTTATAGTAGAAAAGCAATTTCCCATTTGAACATATCCTTGGAAATAACAATATTATTATGATTAGTATAATTTCTTTTCTAAAATATCAATAATGCTTTATAAACACAACTTCTCTTACACTGCTTTGTTATTTATATTTCCAAATACTAGGCTGATGAAGTTATTAATATTTAATGATAAAGAGAAACATGCTATTCAAGTATACTTTGTGTAGACTCATAATGAACAACCTTACAAAATGGCCTTGGCAAAGGACTTCCCTCCTGTAGGGACTTATGTTAATTATGAGTTGAGACAGGCTTGTTTCTTTTGTTTGAGGTTTATTTGGGGCATGCTGGCCAAGGGAGTCCCGAGGCTAGGAAGTTTTGGTGGTTTTGTGAGGCAAGTAGTCAATGACAAGGACAGTTTGTACCTTCACCCAAGGCAGCCTGTGAACAGTCCAATCCTGTGAAGTAGAGAGCTAAAGAAGTGGTTTTCCCCTAAGGACTAGTGAAGACCCAGGAGGCTCATAGCCTAATGAGCATGGGTAAACATAGCTGCTGTATACAGGCATCCTATATGCCCCAGTGTGCCTGGGGAAGTCCCTACTTATCCTGCTAACTAAAGGATGTTTTTGCACACAAACTGTTTGAATCCAGATAATGTTTTCTGCTAACACCCAGTGAGGTGGGAGAGCTTTGCTCTGCCATACACAAGGAGGCAGTATAGACTGGAGAGCAGGCTGGGGAACTGGGCACTTCTGGGGTTTGTGGTTTTAATAATGTTAGACTCATCCACTCGCTGGTCGTTTTCATTGAGTGTGGTGGTTTGAATGAAAATAGCCTCCATAGGCCTGTAATAAGTGGCTGTATTAGGAAGTGTGGCTTTGTTGGAGGAAGCACGTCACTGGAGGTGGGCTTTGAGGTTTCAGATGCTGGAGACAGGTCCAGTGTCTCACTGTCTTTCTACTGTCTGCCTGCTGATCTGAATATAGAACCCTCAACTCCCTCTCCAGCACCATGTCTGCCTCAGTGATTCCTGCCATGACCATAATGGACTAAACCTCAGAACTGTAAGCCAGTCCTAATTATACGTTTCCTTATAAATGTTTCTTTGGTTATGGTGTCTCTTCACAGCAATAGAAATCCTAACTAAGAGACAACTTGGTACCAGGGACTGGGGTACTGCTATGATAGGCCTGACCAGGTGTTTTTTTTTTTTTTCCTGAGGAATATGGCACTTCTTGGGACTTTGGACTAGAGAAGCAACTAGAAACAAGAGGTTTCAGAGGAGAATAATATTAGTAAGTGCCCTTGAAAGGACCAAGCAGATGCCATAACAGGCTGTCAGTCTTCTCTTAGAGATCAGGCCTCATTTTCAGTTTCCTGAGACTTGAGCAAACAGTTTCTGGGAGGGACTAAACAAAAGTCAGAGTCCATACAGTAGCCCCCTTTTTGTACGTACTTGTACTCTGACTGCTCAAGGTTCAGTCAATTGTTTACTATCTGGGACCCTTCACCAACTTCGAGCAATGTGTATGGGTCAATGTGAACGTGCAAGGTCAGTCAGCCTCCGTGGCAGCTCAAGGACAAAGCCTGGGACTTGTCCAGCCCTGCCCAAAAATGATAACTGCAACCCTCAACCAGTAAATTCAAAGGTTACATACCCTTAGTCAATCATGTGACACAAAGGCTTGTACCATCCTGCTTGCATTTTTTCCCTTTAAAAACCTTTCACTCTGAGAGCTCAGGGCCATCCTCCTCCACCTGATGTGTCAGTGTTGGATGCAGACCAAGCCTGGGCTTGCTTGTTGTCAATAAACCCCTTTGTGTTTTGCAACGAATATCGGCTCTGTGGTGGTCTTGCTCAGGGGTCTCAAGACACAGGCACAACACCCTAGAAACTGATCTTGTGAAATTTTGGTGACGAATGTGGCTTCTTTCTGCCCTTGTCCAGAAAAATCTACCGAAGGCTAAATTGAAGACTGTGGATTAACAGCTTTGGCAAAGGGGATTTCAGCTACTATTGACTGTGTTGTTTATTAGTGGCCCCATTATGCAGATTTATAATAGAAAGGAGCAAGCTGGGGAAGCAAAAAATTCAAATGTAGAGCTTGAGGAGAAAGGGGGCACCAGGAAGTACAAAGGAGATAAATCCTGTGTTTAAAGAGATAAAAAGTTTAAAGAAATTTGAGTTTCCTCTGTTGAGAATTGGTGATGGGATGGCCAAACACCCTAATTGTCGTGCTAGAAACCTCATCCAACTACTGAGGGATCTGGATGCAGAGATCCATGACTAGGCCCCAGGTGGATCTCTGGGAGTCCAATTAGCGAGAATGAGGAGGGTTTATATGAGAGAGAATTGTTGAGACCAAGGTCGGATAAAGCACAGAGACAAATAGCCATACAAACGGAAACACATGAAATATGAACCAATGGCTGAGGGGTCACCAACTCGATCAGGCCCTCTGAGTGGGTGAGACAGTTGATTGGCCTGATCTGTTTGGGAGGCATCCAGGCACTGGCACTGGGTCCTGTGCTCATTGCATGAGTCGGCTGTTTGAAACCTGGGGCCTATGCAGGGTCGCTTGGCTCGGTCTGGGAGGAGGGGACTGGACCTACCTGGACTGAGTCCACCAGGTTGATCTCAGTCTGTGGGGAAGGCTTTGCCCTGGAGGAGATTGGAATGGGGGGCAGGCTGGGGGGAAGGTGAGGGGGGCGGGAGGGGGGAGAACAAGGGAATCTGTGCCTGTATGTAGAACTTAATTGTATTGCAAAATAAAAATTAAAAAAAAAAAAAAAAGTTTAAAGAAAAGCCAGATGCTAAATGTGATCAAGGGAGTGGTGACCTCAGGGAAAGACCCCACCTAGGAAAGCTTCCAACTTGCGAAAGGAATTTTTAAAAAAGCCTAGGGCCAGGTGTGGTAGCAATAACCTTTAATCCCAGCACTGGGGAGGCAGAGGCAGACAGTTTTTAGAGTTCAAGGCCAGTCTAGTCTACAGAGTGAGTTCCAGGACAGCCAAACTCAGGCAGTGAAGGAAACCAGCAAAAACAGAAAAGCTGGGCGAGGCATGGTGGTACACTCAGGAGAAAGAGGCAAGTAGATCTCTGTGAGTTCGAGGCCAGCCTGGTCTATGAAAATGTATTTGAATTAGGGGACCATGTTCCAGCTCTAGCAAGCAGCAGAATTTGGCAGCTTTGATTATGTGGTTCTGAGTTTAGACCTAAGGACACAAAAAGGGGTTGTGGAATTTCCTTCTGCAATTAAGGGAAGTCCCCGAGGCCAGGCATATGTCAAGGGTGACCCTGTATGGAGGCCTAGAGAGGCTATTGCATGAAGCTGTAAAAGTAAATACTGGATTGCCTCGAAGACCCCAAGATGCTGGAGATGCCAGAGCCATGGGCTAGATGCCGAGGAAAGCTGCTAACAGGGAGTGGAACCAGCCCAAGAGAAAGAAGTGTGTTGCAGTCAACAAAGCTGAAAGGAGTTGGAGATCTGAAGAGTGTCTTGATATCAGACATGGAGACGCAGAGTTTGGAGTTTATCCAGCTGGTTTTCGGTCTTGCTTTTTCCCCGGTATTTCCTCACTATGCCCCCTTTCCCTTATTTTGGAATGTTAATGTACATACATCCTGCACCAGTATATGTTGGAAGTATGTGATCTGGGTTTTCATTTTGATTGTATAGGGGATTACAGTGAACAGATTGCTTGAGTCTCAGAAGAGACTTTGAACTTTGGCCTTTTAAACAGTGTTGATATTGTGATAGACTATGAGGACTTTTGAAGTTAGACTAAATATATTTTGCATTTTGATTTGGTTACAACCCTTGGGGACCAGAGAGTGGAATGTGATGGTATGAATGAAAATGGTCTCCACTGGACCATAGGAAGTGGCACTATTAGTTGGTGTGGCTTTGTTGGGGAAAGAGTGTTACTGGGGTTGGGATTAGAGGTCTCAGATGCTCAAACCAGGCCCAGTGTAGCTTTCTCTTTCTGCTCTCTGCTGATTCAGATGTAGAGCTCCCAGCTACCTCTCCAGCACCACCTCTGCCTGTGTGCCATTATGCTTCCAGCCATGATGACAATGGACTAAACCTCTGAACTGTAAGCCACCCCCATTAGATGCTTTCCTTTATAAGAGTTTCCTTGGTTATGGTGTCTCTTCACAGCAGTAGAAACCCTAGCTGAGACACTGATGAAAACACCTGGAAGCTAAGCTTCCTCTAAATAGCTCTATGAGTGGAAGGCATTACAGACAGGGAGCAGTGGAAGAAAATGATTTGTTTAAAGCCAGGTGTGGAAGCCTTTTGGAGACTGGCCAAAATTCTGGGAAAAAAAAATTCTATTAGTAGGGCCATCTTTCTTTCATAACCTCACAGAACCATCCAGGCTCGTGAGACCCAGGGAAAGCAGCACATGGGCTCTGACAGTAATCACATGTGGAAAGTCAGGGGAGAGTCAGGGTCTAGCAATTTATTTGTTCAGTGGCTTCAATAACATTTGAAATAAATGAGATTCAATCACAGTAACTCCTAAAAAGTTTCCCCAAGTTAAGTGGATCTAAATTATGTAGAAACCTTCATCAAACAGTAGAGGCTAGCAGTTCCTCAGGCTGTCTCCTAGTCATTGAAATCCTGTCACTGCTGTCATAGGCAGTCACTCAAAAATCCCCCAAATGATGTCAAGATGAGCACAGTGAGGAAGTCTGCTTTCAGGTGTGGAGCCAGCTTGCACGTAGCTGGAGCACGGTGCAGCCCAAATCCCTCACATTCTCCCCTCAGTAGAGGCATGTCTGTCTGACTTACTTTTATTATGCCGGATAACCTGAGTCATCTCCTGCACAAAAGTCAAGGGAGAGGACTGCACGAGAAGGTGTGCAAATGTCTTCTAGGGATGGTTTCAGTTTTGTTGCTGTTGATATTGTGGGATTGCAGAAGACTACTGTAAATTTATTTGTGCTTCATTCTCATAAGCTTCTCGAAAAAGGTGCTGTTAATTTAGGTATTCTGTTTGCTATAGCACAATAACTTATAAACATAGGTATTCGTGTATGCCTTTTGTATTAATGAACTGTAATTTATATTGTCTTCTGTTTCTCAAAGCATTAAATAAATGTTCTGAATAATTCTATTTTTGAATGATCCTCTTTTTATTTCTTATGTCTTGGTATATTTAATTTTTTTCCATGTTTGTATATTTTATGTTGCTTTTTTCATTGTACAATGTTCTAAGTAGAAGGAATCGTTTTTACTACTGAAATTTCCACTGTAATTTGAGCTTTATTTTAATAATTATGAGAGTGAACAAGTGAAAAATAGTTGTTTAGGACATAACTGAAGGGTAGCTAGGGATGGAAAGTATCTTAATATTGCATCTCTGAAAAATAACACTGATTATGAAAGAGATGCACACTTTGGGCTTTTGTTTTCCCTCTCCTTCTCGCTGTGACTTGCTCACTACACACCCTCATCCCCCTGTAGTGGGTAACTGTTCCAGCTTTGACCTTGAAGCATTGCCCCTAGTGAGGCAGCAGGTAACTGCTACACCTGCCTATGACCTGCTCCTAGGGTGTGGCCTCTTTGAATCCTTAAGACCTGAGATATGTACATCCTGGCCCTCTCTCAGCTCCTTGTGATCCTGGATGTTGGATTGCAGACCAAGTCAGAGTTCTCTAGTGAACCATGTTGGACTGCACCTCACCTCTCCTGGATCCTGTAACCAAACCCTTTACTGGTTGTAAGTTGCCCCAAAATAAGCCTCTACCAGATAAACTATGTGGAACTGCCTCCTTAATTGTCGCTTTATCCCCCCACTCCCTTTACCTTTCTATGGAAACCAACTCCTTTCCTATAGTACTCATCTCTTCCTTGCCTGGCTCTTTCCTTACTCTGTAGAAATACCAATCTTCCCTTATTCATAAAAACACACAAAAACAAAAGCACCATCACGCTTTCAATAATCCTGTCATTTCTTTACTTTCTCCTCGCTACAAACATCATGGAGAGAATTACCCCTGCCTACTGGGCCTATTTCTCTCTTACTAAATAAGTCTGTTGTTGGCCCTTTTTGTGACTATATCACAGTAACACAGACTGGATGATTTATAAAAAGATCTGTTTTTCACAGTTTTGGAAGGTGTCAGGTCCACAGGGCGTGGCATGGGGATGCTCTCTGCTCTTTGCTCCTAAGGAAAAGCTTTCATGCTTAGTCTTCACATGGCAGAAGGCATCAGGGAGAGAGGGGCTCCCTTCAATTCCCAGCCCTAAGATCCTACTCAAAAACTTATGGCTTTGTCACCTTCCCACAGTCACACTTCTTCATTCCATCATAAGGAGATTATGTTTCAACTTGAGTCCTGGGAAATATACCTTCACACTATAGCCAATTTGATCTGAACACATGATGATACTAACTGCACCCTACTTCCCATGGAACTTCACTCAAGACAGGACCATATTCATGACTGTTGGACCAGTTTGTGTCACTGACATTTCTTCAATGTAGTAACATAGATTTGCTCATTGGTTAGAAAAATTGATATTTTACTATATTAAACTATTAACCCTAATGTATAAACAAGGCAAAAGGCATTTTATTCTTTGAACATTCTTACCATCAGAGTCTCTGAAAATTTAAGTTGAAGTCAGTAAAGCTTCTGATTTTGACAAAAATCACTCTGTGGTCCTCCGGTCCTTAGAGTAACACAGAGTAGAGCTTCCGGTGACGGTAACTGAGTTTGCATGAACTGAAAGGAGATGCCACAATTTTTTTTATCACCTTTTGAACATTCACATGTGTTATTAAAGGAGAGGCATTTGGATTTAAATGCTAGCTGAGTGGGTGGTTACCCTCTTAGAATCATCTTCCAAGTGATTTAAAGGTTGAGAGCTACCTTGCCCAAATGCCTTGAGTGTTCTCCACATTGCCCCGTACCAGCTCCTTCACTCACACAGTCTGAGGTGGCACACAGCCATGGCTGCCCTATCCTGTCTCTTTTTCCTCTCTCCCTTGATAGTTATTCACATTCATAATTGTTTAATCAACATTTACTGATACCTACTGTGGGTGAAGTCATGTATTAGTCATAAAATACAACTCATATTCTGGTTTCTGGTCCATCAGGGGAAACATAGATAGTTAGACATTTATAAAATATATAAACTGACACTTTTGTTTAAATGGTAAAGGTGCCTCAGAAAAGCAAGATCTTTTATTCCGTGGAACTCAGTGATCAGTCTAGACATAAACAAAGCACAGGAGGCAAGCATTCCCATCAGGCCTTTCATAATGTTTAATACACAAATACCAGGGGTTTTAAAAATCTCATTTCCTGTTGGATATTTGAGACAATTATACCACATAGAAAGAACTGTTCTAAGGACAGTGGGGACTGTGAGTAACCGAAGGAGTGAGAAGGTCACAGGACATCACTTGATCACTTAACTCCACTCATTTTTATATACATCTGTGAATGTCAAGAGTTTGTACTAACACACACTTATCAGCATAACATAAATGACCCTTCTTCACCTTACTCGAGATCTTCTGAAAAATACCCCTTTTCTCCTGAAATAGCTAACTCTTTCCTGATTGGTTATCTATGAGCATCATCAATCTTTTATAATTCTAAGCGTTTTCACTAACATGTGCCTATACTAAGCCCATCACATATGGGCAACCTGGGATTATGGATTCAGAGAGCAAACCTAGAAAGACAAGGCTAGGCTGAATGGAGTCAGTAAAGTTTTCCTGAAGTACATCAAGGGCATTTTTTTTTAGTAGAACCTCTCAAAATATAACATATTGAAGTACAAACATTACCCAAATTGTTAAATATTCAATTACTTCATTAATTCATTTCACTCATCAACTGATCAGCACTTTGAAAACTTTACTTCACCAGAGAGGGTACAACTTGAAGTTTAATGCATTCCATACATAATTACTTCCTAAGGATGTGAGTCTGGAGATTCCAGGTCCAGACAATTCTATAGCCCAACATGCAGCAGGATTTAAAGTTTTGTCTGAATTCCATATTCCTTGAACTTTACCTTCTGAAGACTATACACATTTGGCCAGCTTTCTTGCAAGAGAATGAGTAACTCTAGTTCCAGGAATCCTATAGTCTCTTCTAGTCTAGTCACACCTACATACATGTGATGAACATACAGCCAAAAAGGCATACACATATAACAATTAAGACAAGAGACTCCAGCACTAGCTCTACCTACAGCTTCCAGGAATTTTCCTTGAGGAACCCTGCCCACATAGCCTGCTTCCCTATCCTTAGGCCCACCTACACTACCCAGGAACCTCCAGTGGAAAATGGGCATCTCAAACTTACTAAGACTAAGACTTAGTCATCTCCTGAACATCGTAAATACCTCACTTGGTAAAAGATGATTTGAACACACACACACACACACACACACACACACACACACACACACAGACAGAGAGAGAGAGAGAGAGAGAGAGAGAGAGAGAGAGAGAGAGAGAGAGAGAGAGAGAGAGAGAAACTCAAAATTTAGGAATGGAACTAAACATGGAGTCCTCAAAAAAAAGAAAATACAAAAGTCTGAGAAATTTTTTTAAAAAGGTGTTCAAAATCATTAGCCATTAAGGAAATGCAAATTAAAACTTTTGGGGGATTTTATCCTACCCGTCATATTGATTAAGATCAAAAGAGACCAATGACAACAACTGCTTGTGTAAATATATGGAAAGTGGAACACCTATTCACTTCTGATGGGAGTGCAAATTGGTACAGGCACTGTGGAACTCAGTGTGAGGTTCCTTAAAAAGTTAGAAACAGATTCACCGTACAGTTCAGTTATACCACTCCTGAGTATATTCCCAAAGGAGTCTACATCTTACCATAGAGACAATTCTTCATCCGCTTTCCTTGCTGCTCCTTATTCATAATACCAACAAGTGGAAACAGCCTAGATGTCCTTCCACTGATGAATGGATAAGAAAAATGTGACACAGGTACATAATGGAGTACACTTCAGCTGTAAAGTAAAATTAAATTCACAGAAAAAAATTAATGGAGCTAGAAATAATCATTCTGAGTGAGGTAATCAGAAAGACAAACACTACTTGCTCTCTCTCATATATGGATGCTAGCTTTGAGTATTTAAATATGTGTGTTTAAATAGGAGTACGTATAGAGGTTCAGTAACTAGTAAGGGAACATGGAGGTGGATTTCAAAGGATAGGGACTAGAACACAGTTAGTAAAAAGTAGGGAAATGGAATAATGGAACAGAAAGGGTTAAAGTGGTGGGGAATAAGAGGGAAGAGTAGAGGCGAGAGAATAAAAGGCATAACTGACATTAAAGACCCCTGAGAAAAGATTAAAACCTAATAATGTAGAAGCTTCCTAAATATACACATATACAGATATAGAAGGAGTTTAAAGAGAATAATCTTACAACAGAGGAGCAAGGAGCGGGGAAGGGGAACAAGTACTCTCCACAGGTTTTCAACTAAAAAGCCCAGTGCCAGGTATGGCTTACTTCTGTTGGAGTTTTTGGTTCATGGGTTCCCATAGGACCCTGTCCCCCTCCCCCTTCCCCAACCAAACATTACAGTCTATTGTCTTTGCTCTTGATCACTTCCAAGCATTGGATAGTATGACCTTATTGCTAAAGACACCACATACTCAAGTCAGAGGACATAAAAAAAACATTCTAGTACTGACTTGTAAGCTTCATTCTTACTGACTAACTTTTGAAGTGCTGGAAGGTTCCATGCATGCTGCTTGAGCAGGGGTTGAAATGAGGAGAAAGTCATCAACAGCCTTACCAAGTTGTGAACACAGCAAGTACAATAATGACTGCCCCAGCAAGATATGCCCACAGTCATATCTATGCTATTGGAGAAAACAGCCACTTTCTAAATGGATTTAAGGTCTGCTCCTCAAGATCAAATTCATACCTAGGACTATTTACTGGACCAAATCCTGTAGCCTACTAGGTCAGAGGCCTTAGAAGAGAAGTAATAATAATAAAAATGTTATCTGTGCTAAACAGAGATACTATTAAACTGCTCCTAAGTCCTTATCTTTATATTCATAGATGAGTCCATCTCTCTACTCTCATTAGAGAAGCTTCCCCCCACCCCATTAGATGGTGGTTAATCCAGAGACCCATAACTGGTCAACATGCAGAGAATAAGAGACTTGGGAGTGTTCTGCTTTAAAATGAATAACCTCTAATCCCAAGGTTGAAGATGGGGCAGAGAGATTCTAAGAGCCATAAGTAGTGGATGCCTGCAGGCCTTGACGGGACTGTTGCACCCATGAAATCATCACACTTGTGGCTGCATGCACAAGATCTGTGTAAGATCAAGTCCTCCAATTTTCTAGAATGAGTGGGGAAGGGCTCATTAAGTCCCACAACTAGCTGAGGAGCAATTGCGGGTTAATGGCTGCTAGGGGAGGCAAAGTTAGTTCTCTTCAGGGATGTGGACCATGAGAAGCTGCCCAGGCTCCAGTGGATGGTCCAAATCCCATGTACATACTGGACTCAGCAGGTTTAGAAAAGAGCAAATGAAATTGGGAGACAGAAGTAGTAGGGGAGTAGGAAAGAGGTTGTGTTGTGAAATATTTGTTTAACTATGTAAAGATATGTTACTGTTTTATCCCGCCTGTCAAAGGCATCTGATTGGTCTAATAAAAAGCTGAACAGCCAATAGCGAGGGAGGAGGCATAGGCTCCTAGGACTTCTGGGCAGGGAGAGTAAGTAGGAGGAGGAATTTCATCTTGGGGAAGAAAGAAGCAGAGGGCCAGCCAGCCAGGCATGGAGTTAGCAGGAAAGTAGAACATACAGAATCAAAGAAAGGTAAAAAGCCCCAAGGCAAAACATAGATGAATAGAAACAGGTTAAATTAAGTTAAAAGAGCTAGTGGGACAAGCCTAAGTTAAGGTCGAGCATTCATAATAATAAGTCTCCATGTCTTTATTTGGGAGTTGGTTGGCAGCCAAAAGAAAATTCCAACTACAGAGTTGGAGGAAAGGAGATGGAGGGTAGGTTTGATTAAAACATATTATGTGCATATATAAAATTCTTGAATAATAAAAGGTAAAAAGCCATGTTTTTTATAATAATTGTATCACCATTATTAAAAATTATATCTTACAGTTATTCTCAGTAACTAGAATTAGCTAACAAATTTAATTTCCAGTTAGAATGTTGGATACTGATTTGACATGTTTTCTAAAAAAGATAATATTTGAAATTAGTAATTCATTTTATTATTTGCAATTTTTCCATTAAATAATTGAGCAAGACTCCAAGATTCTGTTAATTTGTTTAGTATACTCATATCACCTATTAATGGGAAAAATGGCTCCCTCTACTTACTAAATCAGATGTGGAGAAAATTAATCAATTAATTAAATACACAAGATTTTTCTGGAACTCACTTTGTAGACCAGGTTGGCCTTGAACTCACAGTCCTGTAAGCTGGTTATTATTTTATTTACCTTCATTTTAAAGATCTGTACCTTAGGGAGACAGAATGAGCTGCCCAATGGCTTGAGCCCGTTTCTAAAACAGGAATCCAGTCTTTAACTCCTTCTTACCTGACGATACTGGTTTTGCATGAAGCTTTCCATGATTGCTTCCGTGCAAAGACATCCATGATGCAGGTGAAGCTAAAGGTGAAGATGAGCGTGTACCCGCCTTCACACTCTGAGGAGGAGGCCACTGTGGCTCGCACACATATGCCTGTGCATCGGTTGGCAGCTTCTTCAGGAACAGAGGATGGAGTCCGAACGATATCTCCTCTCTAGAGGAAAATGCTCTCTTGCCTGAGATTTCCTTTCCATCATAAAATCATCTTCCTCCAGCTTTGCTTTGTTTTATTACTATGGGTAAATAAAAGATGATTTGATTTGTGATTCAAATCCAGAATCAATTAGTAAAACATTCAGACACTAGACAGGTTCTCAAAGACTTTACTGCTCTGAATCAAACAAATACATGGAACATAGTTTATGAAGAAAACTTCCTTTTGAATATTGAAGAAGAAAAACTGGGCCCTTGGAATAAACTTGAAACTAATATGCTGAATTACTACTGTAATTCAGTGATCACTGTGCACTGCCTGTCTGTCTCTTTTGTGGAGAAGAGCGTTGCTATCCCCTGCTTTCCCTGGGTGATGACAGTGAGTGTCTGGTCAGAAGCCACACTTGGTCCCTGTGTCAGGATGATCTAGGGGTCACACTCCTTGCAGCTCCATGACAAACTCAGCTGGGAAACGGCTTCTGCAGAGCTTCTGTACTCTCCTCTGCGGGTAGGTGTTTACTCTCTGTTCAGAAGCAAATACGGGGTAAACCATGAACTTCTGGAAGCTAGCTCTCTTGCTTCACAGAAGAGAACACAGCCCACATGCAGAGGGACATGGAGAGCTCACCCTAGGAAGCTGAACATGAGGAGACAAATGTTGATGTCTCTCTTTCTTGTTTGTGTCCACATTTTGGAAAGCAGCCAGAAATCACTTCAGCTCACCGCACCATGCCGCCTTTGGCTTGAATTAAATCTCTTATCACTTGAAAAACAAACAAACTTTATCTCTGGTATTGTTCACAATGCGTCTTTTCTAACACAGTGTAGACGAAGATTACAGCTTGTTCATTCACTGGCTAGCTGTGTATCCTGGGGCCTGTCACGTAAGCTTTCTAAACTGCAGATTGCCACCTCTTGTAATAACTTACCTATAGAGTGGTTATGCAGATTAAAGGAGTCGCTGTGTGTAGAAGGCGCATCAGCTTCTGACTTGTACCTGTTTTTATTTTCTGTGAAACATCTTGGTGACTGATGAAGTCAGACAATGTGGCAGGATGAATTATTGAGCATAGTTTTTCTATCCATTCTGCCTCCACTTTATTTGAACGTAGCATCAGTTTCTCCCACAAAGGTGGATGCAGTTTCATATCCCACTGACTTTCAATTTTGCCGTGACTGACATTCTTATTTTTATTTTGAGTTTTAGTTATGTTTCTCCATGAGTACATGTCACATGTGTGCAAGTACCCACAGAGGGGGAAAAAAAGGGCTTCCAGTCCCCCAAAGTTGGAGTTGCAGACAGTTGTAAGCTGCCGGATGTGGGTGCTTAGAACTGAACTCGTATATTCTAGAAGAGCAGCAGTACTGATGGTTACACATCTCTCCAGACACTGTATGACTATTTTATCCCACAGGCTTTTATCCAACTTAATACATTAGAGTGCAGGCTTGGCCAGTGCCTGCTGCCTTTCACATCCCACCTGGTCAGTGGAGGAGTTGAATCTTGTGGAGCAGAATTGCCTCAGGCGACTCACAGGCTGCTGTAAAATAAATGCTTCCTTTTTTCAAATTTTGAGATTTTTGTGGTGATGATATAGCGAGCCAGAATGATAACAATTGGTAACCACGTTTTAGTGGTCTTTTAAAATAAGCCACTACGTTTGTTTAAAACTACTTTATGTGTATAAGTGTTTTGTTGTGTGTGTGTTTGTGCACCATTTGCATACCTGGTGATCACAGAGGCCAGAAAGGGTGTCAGAATTTCTGGCACAGTTATACATGATTGTGAGCCATCATGTGGGTGCTGAGAATTTAACCCAGGTCCTCTAGAAGAACAGTCAGTGCTCTTACCCACCAAACTATTTCGCCAGCCTCCTTGTTGTGTGACAAAACTTTTCCTGGGGAGATGCAGAACACACACCTACTCTCCAGATAGGAATCCCAGGATAGACCAAAGTACAGATACCAAGGAAGTCCAGTTTGGTGAACCGATGAGTTTTATTGGGGTCATTAGTAAGAGTATAGGTGGAGCAGAAATGATTCAAAGATACCTGCATCACCAAAGCCCACCTAGCATAAATGACAGCTCACGAAAGCTAGGAGCCTGGAGCACACTGCACAGCCTGCAGGCAGCTCAACAGGTTGGAGAGCGTCCTTTCCAAGTGACTCACTTAGTCTAAACCTCTTCCGGGCAGCTCAGCTGATTCCTGCTTCTTCCAGGCAGCTGGTCTGATCTCAGTCTTTGTAGCTTGTCTTATCTGAATCTTCTTTGCTGCTTTGCTCAGTTAATCTGAGAGGGACTTAGAACTTTCAGTGCTTACTCTGGCTGAGTGGGGCCTAGTGGATCTGGTCAGTTTCAGGGGTTTCCTGAAGTCTTTTTGAGTTGTTTCCCTTCCTGCAGGTTTGAATATTTCGATCTCAGAGAAAACTCTTACACAACACCCTTTTAGTAGATTTTTTAATTTGGTAGATTTTTAATTCAAACTGATCTTTATTAGAAAAAAGTCAATAAACCCATATATTCTACCAATAAGGAAACCATATCATTAAGAATATCAGAAGATAGAACCTTTATATATGCAGATACCATTGTAAAAGCAGCCAAGGAAATTAGTTTCTAACTGCCTAACATCACAGGTATTTGAGAATGGGATCAGAGCCCTGAGCTTCATGAGAACACTATAAAACAGTTTATGCTCAATCATGGGTAAGAGGCCATCACACTCTCTGAGTCTGCAATCCTAATTCAGGATCCCTGGTCTGGCAAGCCACAGTGCAGAACACCAAGAGCCTGTGGCTTGGAAAAGTCCTGATTCTCAGAATGACACAGGACTAAAGACAATGACTTCACTACATGTTTTAGTATATTCGCAGCTGATGTCCTTAGACTGCTCAATCTAAAGAATATGTGCATGGCATGCGTATGGCATCCTCCATGCCACCGTCCTCTTTTTATATGTACGTACTACACCGCACATCCAAGTGTTCAGCAGGAGGAAGAATGGCAAGAACCATGTGTGAAATGGTGGGAATGAAAAGAAGAAAAGTGAATCCTGCTGAATGTATGTTGGCCTCATCCGTTCTGTGCATGTCCTGAAGGGGCTTTCATAGGCTGACCCAAATGAAGGGAATTTTGCTCTTTGCCAGTCCTTGAGGTAAGATATGATCATCTCCTGACTGCAAACTGGTACTCAAACTGGAACCAACACTATAACCTTTCTGGTTCTTAGATACTTGAACTTGCAATAGAACTATAAATTGAGTCTCTAGGGTACTGCAGATGGCAATCTCTCTTCTCTCTCTCTCTCTCTCTCTCTCTCTCTCTCTCTCTCTCTCTCTCTCTCTCTCTCTCTCTTCTCTCTCCTCTCCTCTCCAGTGCACATGTATATTCACGTATATTCACTATATACACACAAATGCACACACACACATTTGTATGAGTGTATTCTCTAGATTAGAATGTGTGTGAACTGAGGGGTATTGTCATCAGAATGTGAATCTATTGCACAAAGTAAAGTGAATGACACTCATTTTGGCTAGAATAAATTTATTCCTATAAAAATTCTGAGAAAAAGTTGTGTAGAGGTTGGCCAGACTGTCTGTGGCGAGAGACAAACCAGCAGTGTGGATCTGCAGAATTCTGGTCTCATTTGTTCTCTATTACTCAAGAAGGAGCATAACCTAGAGGCAGTGGAGCTTGACTGGACTCCTTAGATTTTTGTTAAATTGCTTTTCACATTCTCCTCTTTTCCAATAGCACCTTTTTCTTATGGCACTGGCATTAAATGTAAATACAGTAAAAGACAAAAACCTAACTTGGCCATTTATTCAGTTTCCTTGAAGGTGTTTTATGCAAAGGCAGATGAGAGATAACCTCTAAGCACTGTGTTGCTTCTTTCCCAACTTTGGCTAGTGTTATTTTTGGGTACAGAATCTTGGAGTATTTTATCTGCATTGTTTTGTCTAGGGGCCTCTGGTTATGTTGCTTGTAAAGACTTCTAAAAATTTGAAACCCAGGATGTTGGAAACGCGAAGACCCCACTGTGCTGTTCAGTTTTCTGACTGGCATAGTGCTGTAGAAGGAGATGTGTGGGAAAGAGGAGTATTGTAAACATTGTCGCCCCAGTTAGGTAATAAGATGTTCTGATGGACTAGAGCTGTTGACATCACAGGATTGGCAGTTGCACCGCACACCATCTCTCACTATGAGCAGAATAGTGTGCTGAGTCACCAGAAGACATAAGGGTAACAGCAGTTCCTGCCTGGTGTGGCTCTTCCACACGGAACAGCATCTGTGTTAAAACCACACCTACAGATGTAGCTTCTTATTCACTTGTCTGTGAAATACTTATAAAATTGACAAAGATGGGATCCCTCTCATGGCCTGGGTCTCAAGTTGGTTGAGACCCATTCCACAGGAGAGGGATCCCACCCTTGACACTGCCTGGAGGGCCAGGGACCAGGGGCTGCATAGTCCAGAGACCTAGGATAGAGCTAAACATGACGGGTTAAAAAAAAATCAATGAAAGGAATTGTAATTATATCTAGCTATACGCATAGACAAGAGCCTAGCATAATGGTCATCAGAGAGGCTTCATCCAGCAACTGATGGAAAAGTTGTAGAGACCAACAACCAAACATTAGGTGTAGCTTGGGGGATCCTGCAGAAGAAGGGGAGGAAAGAGCCAGTGGGGGGTCAGAGACACAAAAAACAAACAAACAAACAAACAAACAACACAGAATCAACTAAACCTGGGCTCATAGGGGCTCACAGAGACTGAACCAACAACCAGGGAGTCTGCATGGGACTGACCTAGGCAGCCCTCTGCATATATATTATGGTTGTGTAGCTTGGTGTTCTTGTGGGACTCCTAACAGTGGGAGCATGGGCTGTCTCTAACTCTTGTCTGCATTGGGTCCCTTTTCCTCCTACTCTTTTCTCTCCATCCTTAATATGAGGGAGGGGCCAGTCTTTTTTTTTTTTATTTTTTATTTTTTTTATTTTTTTTTGGTTTTTCGAGACAGGGTTTCTCTGTGTAGCTTTGCGCCTCTCCTGGAACTCACTTGGTAGCCCAGGCTGGCCTTGAACTCACAGAGATCCGCCTGGCTCTGCCTCCCGAGTGCTGGGATTAAAGGCGTGCGCCACCACCGCCCGGCTAGGGGAGGGGCCAGTCTTATTGCAGCTTGATATGCCATGTTTAGTTGATATCCCTGGGAGGCCTACCCTCTTCTGAAGGGAAACAGAGGAGGAGGGGATCTGGGAGGGGAGGTGGGGGGAAGGGACAGGGAAAGGAGGAGGGAGGGGAGACGGCGTTTGGGATGTCATACACGAGAGAAGAACAAATAAAAAATTTTTAAAAATTGGCAAAGATGGGGAAACAAATATGCAAGCAATTCTGAACTCCCCAAAGAAAGTGACAATAAGAAGGAAACAGATAGTAGATTTGTGATACAAGATTTGACAAGATGACTGTGTGGATAGATTCCCTACCCAGGAACCATATCCCAGGTACTAAGGAGAGAGTGGGCAAGGGTTACTAAGAACAGGAGCAGCAATGGTTACATGGTTAAGGGAAAGTGAAGCCCAGCTCTTACCTCCCACTTAGAAATTGCAGCTTGAGAAGCTATGGCTTCCGGACTAAGAAACATGTCACGTATCCACGAGTCTACCTAAAAAGTGACCTGCAGCAGGGGTGGACAGTGGTTTCATTTAGTTTGAACTGAGCTGGTGGTAAGAGTTGAGGGTCTTTTTTTCTGTAAAGGGTTGACTGATGAGGTCAGGGAAAAGGAAGAAGGCCATTAACATACAGCAGAGAGAAAAGCATTGCTCAACCACATAACACAGAGTAGGTCACTTAATCGTCAAATATTTAGTTAGACAGGAGTAACAACATGTTTCTGGCACCGATTAGAAATAAAACTAGTTGAGAAAAGAAGCAACGAAGTTACTTTTCCTCTATTGATAACCCCAAAATTGAAAAAATATCATGTCCTAATTTTATCCTAGTAAAAAATACCAGGAGCTGAACAGGCCTATTCTATAACAAGTGTTTGAATAATGGTGTTAGCTTTACTACACCTAAAAGTATCCAAAGAATTACTGGAAATACAGACAATATAATGTGTGTTTAAAGGGTGCAAAATTTTTGCTGTTCTAAATTAAAAACTTATATCACTCTTACAGTGATCTAATGCAATAGTATTTTAAATTAACAAATAATTTACCAGCTCTGCGTGGTAGAGAAAGTCAGTCTCAGAGCTAGTGGGGCTGAGACAAGAGGCTTGCCTTAAGTTTAAGGCCAAACTGGGCTGTATGGTAGATCCTGTCTGAAAACAAAATCAAGACCACAGAAGTGATTTTTAAAAACATAAAATAGATGGGGAGCTAAATAAATGATACACAACCCAGTTATTTTTAGTATGTAAAAATCCTACCGGGCTTATGGAGCTATAAAGAGGCATTTGGCTTCTTGGCATATTCTTTTAATTCAGAGACAGGCTGATTTTTGACAGGGCCAGAGGCAAAGGTCGGGTCTTCATTTCCTTTCCCTTGTCTGCCACCCATCCTGCTGCAGGCCTTGGGAGGAAGGCATTTTCTTCAGATGGCATCCCTTGCTGGTGTGCTGTCTGTGGACAGGCGAACAGGAGCCTGTGGTGGAGGGATGGTCAACGTGGGAGTTTTCATAGACATAGTGGGCCTGGGCTTGTTTTCTTTCCATCTACGGCATCTCATGAATAAATAATTTCATTGTCAGTGTGCTTGCTGCCAAGAAGAAAATTGAAGCGGTGTTGATGTTTTCATGTGAGACTCTGCTGTGACTCTCCAGGAGGAGGCTGATCTTGATTTCTTCTACCACACAGTAGAAGATGGCATCAGTCTGAGTCATGTTTAATTGCACTAAACTTCCCTGCCTGGCCGGCAGAACGTCAAAAAGGAATGTTGCTTTGAAAAACTAAGGAGATTCATTTCCTAATTCCATCCTCTATTTTAGCAGGCACATGCACATTTTAAAGATTTTTGAGGCATTATTATGTACCTAAACAATCAGTAAAGTATCTGTAATAAACTCAAGTGAAATGACAGAGAAACAATAGCCCATGCAACTCTGAAGTGGCTAAGGATCGATGATTTTTCAATGATTGAGAACGTTCGATTTCTACAGAGGCAAAGCAGACATCTATCACTTCACACGCTTTAAACGTGGATACTTTGGATATCAATTTATTTGGACAACACAGAAAGGGAAAAAGCCCTTTTCTTCCTTAATTACCCAGAGCTAAGCAACTGAGTTTCTTGTTGGTCCTACTATTCTTAGTCAGTAGAGGGAGCCAGAGTTACCTTGCCAATTATCCTGACCCATGATCCCTCAATAGGGCAAGAAAAAGGGAGGCAGGCATCAAGCCCCCTCCTGTTTCTGACAGGCAGGGCAGGTGCCACAGTCGGTAGCAGCTTTCTGAATCAGATATGGCAGGTTTTTATTAAGTGCCGAAATGTTTCATAAAGACTTAGAATTTACAAACGAGGCCTTTGTGATTTCCTGTTCTGAAGAGCACATCCTGCAATTCATGCAAATCGTGCATTGTGCAATCTGCTTTTGAACAGCTCTTCTTGGAAATCTATTGTGTTCTTAGAACTGGCGAGTGCTACCTTAGGCGCTGGTGTGCTATTCCTGGGTGCACACAGCAGTAACTGCTAGGTTTTTGTCTTGGCAGTCCTTACGGTTGCTGTCCCAGCCTCCCTTTTGACTCTTCTGGAGGTCTGCAGAGGTCTCCTGATAGCGATCTGTTTCCACTCTCTCTCTGTCACATTCGGTTTTCAGCCTGGGAGCCAGAGGTGGAAACATGATGTATATGATCATGATATATTTATGTTCAGACCTTTGGTGACTTCATCCAGGCTCGCTCTCCCCAGCTCCCTACACTGCAGCCACTGGCCCCCACTCCTCAAACACTTATTTTTACCTTACAGGCTTTGCAAAGGCTACTTCCCTCAGGCAAACAGCAACCTCAAATACCACTTTTTTTTTTTTTTATCTTTAGGTAAATTTATTCTTTGACAGTTTCACACATATGCATAAATCATACTGAAAATAAACCGAAGCTCTTCCTGCTTCTCCATACCCAGGACTATTTTTTTTTCATATCAATTTGTAATCTACAATATAATTTACTTACCACGTTTATTACCACATTTTACTTTTCAGGCATTAGAAAATAAACTCCCAAAGGTAAGGAATTAAGAAAAAAACTTCCATTTTCAGGTGGTCGTTTATCCATGCAAAGTTAATTTGTATGCAGTGTTAACATGAATCCTTCAACCAGCAACTTGGTGTTCTCCGGCGTAACATCTAGCAAAAACTGTACTATGACATCACAACAAAACTAAAATGGATAGACTCTGTCTCCCTTATCCATATTACACTAGTTTTCATGCACCTATTGTTAATATTTCATTTGACTCCATTTTAATCACGTATGTAGATTTATGTGAGCAACACTGCAATCAAAATACAGAAAAATTCCAAAGATCAAGAATAAGGATGCTTGGTTTATTCATTTATGTGCTTGAAAGCCCCGGATCTGACTAATAAATGGAGTTGTTTTGTGCACATTGCCTGTATATCACATTATAAGCATGTGCTCTAAAATTTGAAAGCATATTCTTTCTTTTTCTTGGTTGTTAATTTGAAATCTATTTATATATTTGTATACAATTATAAATGTTGTGCTTTAGACATATGTGTATTGGCCAAGCTTTTCTAAAATGCTTGTTATTATCCTCTGACTAATAAAAGTGTTATTAAGTATCATCCTGACAGCATGATTATTCAAGAGCATAGACAAGTTATTAAATATTACTGTTCCTTCCCTTGTCTCTCTTTTCATTCTTTGTTCTTTAGTGCAGGAGATGGAACACAATGCCTCATGCATGCTAACCATAGCCTCTGTCGTTGACCTATACTCTGAACCTGCTACTCCCCATTTACATGTAGTGATTTTAAAATAAAAAAAAGTATTTTGTGGCCTTCCAGAAAACCAGATATGCTGTCCACAGTCCTTCTCTTCTCTCTCTGTGCTCCTAGACCCAATCTCTTAGTCTAGTTCCTAATGCTGCAACAGATCACCAGCTACATGCCCCCTTTTCCCCTGTCCATGTGTGCTGTAGATCCCACAGACCATCACCTCCTAACCAGCCTTTCTCCACTTATTGCTGCATCCCAGCATCTAATATCAGCAGACACTCCCTGTGAACACATCAACTGAGGAGGCCAGAAAAACAAGCAACACACAGCAATCACACTCTCCAAAGACCCAGACAGGAAATAGAAACCAAGGAACAAAATACGCACCCAACAAAGATAAATCCAGAAATCAGCACCTCAACCTGTGATTATTCCCAAACCCCAGATGCCTAGACACCAGCATAAGAACACAATCAATAATAGCAAAGGCAATCCAGGAAAATACAAACAAACAATTGGAAAAAATGAATAAATCCCTTGAAGAAATCTAAGAAAAAAAAACAGTTGAAGGAGATGAATAAAACAGTTCAAGACCTGAAAATGGAAAAAAAAGCACTAAAGAAAACACAAATTTAGAAAATTCTGAAATCGAAAAACTGAGAAATTTGAGCAGGAACTATAAAGGCAAGCCTTACCAATAGAAATCAAGAGACAGACGAGAGAATCTCAGGCATTGAAGATATAATACAAGAAATGAATACTTCAGCCAAAGGAAATGTTAAATCTAAAAAAAATTCTTGACACAAAACATCCAGGAAATCTGGGACACTATGAAAAGACCAAACCTAAGAATAATAGAAATAGAGGAAGGAGAAGGATCCTAGATCAAAGGCCCTGAAAATATTTTCAACAAAATCAGAAAAAATTTTCCTAACCTAAAGAAGGAGATGCCTATAAAGGTACAAGAAGCGTACAAAATACCAAATAGACTGGATCAGAAAAGAAAGTCCCCTTCCCACAAAATAATCCAAACACTAAACATACAGAACAAAGAAAGAATATTAAAAGCTGGAAGGAAAAAAGACCAAGTAACGTATGAAGACAAACCTACTAGGATAATACCTGATTCACTGATGAAGACTCTAAAAACCAGAAGGTCACAGAGAGATGTGCAGCAGACTCTAGGAGACCACAGATACCAGCCAAAACTACTCTACCCAGCAAAACTTTCAAGCACCATAGATGTAGAAAGTAAGATATTCCATGATAAAGTCAAATTCAAACAATATCTATCTATAAATACAGTCCTACAGAAGGTGCTATAAGGAAAACTCCAACCTAAGAATATTTACTACACCCATGAAAACACAGGAAATAATCTCACACCAGCAAAAACAAAAGAAAGGAAATGCATACACACACACACACACACACACAAACACAAGCACACATGCACACATAGATACACACACACAATCACCACCAAAAACAAAATAACACAAATCAACAATCATTGGTCATTGATATCTCTCAATATCAATGGTGTCAATTCCCTAATTAAAAAATACAGTCTAAGAGAATGGATGCAAAAACAGGATCCATCCTTCTCTATATCCAGGAAACACAACTCAACATCAAAGATAGACAGTACCTCAGGGTAAAGGGTTGGAAAAAGATACAACAAACAAATGGACCTAAGAAGCAACCTGGTGTAGCCATTTTAATATCCAATAAAATAGATTTCAAATGAAAACTAACCAAAAGAGATAGGGACATCTATGCACCAACATAGGACACCCAAGTTTCTAAAAGCAACACTACTACAGCATAAATCACAGGTTGACACCAGGCATGCACATAGTACACATACATACATGCAGGAAAAACACTCAGATACACAAATAAACTAATCTACAAAAATTCTATAATGTTTTGTTATTGATTTTGATTTTTTTTTGAGACAGGATCTCACTATGTAATCCTTGTTGGCCTACAACTTGCTACTTAGATCATGATGGTCTCAAGCTCACAGTAATCTGCTTGCCTTTGTCTCACAAGTGCTAAGATTAAAGGTTTATAGTATTAGGCCTGGCCAGTTTAACAACATTAATCTAAAAAAATAGGAGAAAATGTTCATGATTTGATTAGGGAGCAATTTCAAAAGATGAAAAGCATTTATTTATGAACAACAACAAAAATACCAATGAATGTTAAGACTAACTATCTGTTAGTGTCAGGTTACAGCCTACTTTAAATTACTCCGCATTGTAGAAAACCGTATTTTTCAGGCTATGCCCCAGAAGGCTCCATGTTACAATCAGCTTTTGAATCCATTTTGAGGAAGAAGGATGATTGCAGCCCCTGGGTGGACTCAGAAACTGCATCATCTGTCAGGTTCAACACATCTACCAGTACAGACTGATAAAAGCCTTATGCCTTGGTATGTTTTATGGTATGGTATATTTTTAGTGGAATTATGGAGAAAAATCAGAAAATATTTAGAAAGAAATATATCAAACAGTTCAAAACTATTGCCTCTGGGTGACATTTTCAGGGTGAGTATACTTTAAAATATATAACCTAGATAATTGCATAAACTATGGCTGGATAATTTCCTGAAGTTATACAACTTGAATAGGAGAGACAATAACGTGTGGAATGCAGTAAAGACTGTATGTCAAACTCTGTAACCATATGGAAGACCAATGACTATCAGTACATTCTGAAATAAATTTAACATAAATACTACTTGTACCCTTCTTGGCTACTTCACTAAAAAAGATGTACACACCTTTTTCATCTTAATAATTGACATTTGATAGTATATGTACATGGTATTATCTTTAAATGTTATTTACATGCGAGGGAATCAGCATACCTTTTTGCATCTTTCATTCTTTTTCTTTCTACTTTCAACTGTTTTTTTTAAGTAACATAGATTCCCTTCATTAACTATCGCCATCACTTTTTGTTTTGCTAAGTTCTTACTAATAAAGATAACCATTATTTATTGTTTGTGGGTGTGCTCTGCTGTTTGCAGACATCTTTCAGTTGAAGTTTGTCTTTCAATACTTTATGAAGAAGTGAGGGGAACAGATCGTCTGAGTACTTGCACAGTCAACTATTTCCTTTACACTGGCAGGCCCTCAGACTAAGTATGGCATGTTTGGGTCACATTGCCCTGTAGCCTGTGAAGGTACTTCTTCAACAGTGGTCAGAGTTGAGGACATCTTTGTAGATACTCAGTAAGGCAGAAGGTCCTTGACGTCACTCCCTTATTGATGGTGTACTTCTGCAAACATATTGCGAGGACTCTGATTCAGCCTCATCTCCCACTCAGTCTATTGAGATGATAGAGAAGACTCCACCACTCATCTGCCCCTCAGTCCAAAAGGATGTTGACAAAGCCCCCACCACTCCCATTCTGCCCAACCCATCTTGCCCCTTGATCTACACAAATGGTAAAGTCCCCACCACTAGGTCTTTGAACCTCTTTTGTCACGTCACGGCAGAGTAGTTGTCTGTTTTGAAATCGTTTAGAACACCACCACCCAAAGAGGAATGTGTTCCCCCATCATTTTCTGAGAATGTGTGCTACAGGAACTTAGGGAATGGAATGCCTGTCTGACCTTCATGGTTCTGGTGGTTTTCCACTTATACCAACTGGGAATTTTACTTATTTTCTAGGTTTATCAAACATGGAATTTGAATTTCATTTCTTGTTCTCTTTGTGGGTATGGGGTGATTTCTGAGAGGGAAGTGAGAAAAATCTAACTTTATTAAAACTAGAAGTCTTTTAAGCTTAGGTGTTTATATACAGAAAATAATTGCAATAATTTATAACAACACATCCTTACAAGTTTTTTTTTTAACCTCTGACTGACATTTTATCAGTTCCAAAAAAGTTGGCTATAGTTAACATTTGTGTTTCACTTCTTACTAGCCATTTTTATTTATTCTTAGGAGTGATTTCTAAGTTCTTTATCCATTCATTTTGTGTATTCTCTCTTTTTTTCCATTCTATGATACCTTTAGATAAAACAGCAGTTTCATAATATTGAGTTTTAGGGGATAACTGGGAATGAGATGAACTGGGGAAAACTACAGAATACAAGAAGGAAGAAGGCAGGTTGCTTTGGCTTTTGTCACTGCCAAACAAAAATGGCAGAGTAGTACCAGAGTGGGGATGGCGCTGCATTGTCAGTAGGAGCCTTGAAGACCTGTGCTAAGGTAAATGGTATATGACTACTTAAGCTCTAAGTATAAGGACAGAAGCAGGAAGACCCAGTATCAAGAATTCGTTCCCAACAAAATGTCAGAATATTCACAGAAAGACCAGATTGAAGTATTTCACAGACACTTGCTGTTTAGGTATGTTTATTTAGATGGATGTTATGTATTATAATCTTAGCCCAAACAATTTATCTCAATGAAAGCCCAGAAATAAATAATATAATCTTTGAATATGTATGTATGTATACCAATATATCTTGAATGTACAATAGTAAGTGTATTAATTTTTTATTCTAAAATGATGTTTTGAATGGCTTTGTTTGCTTTGAGGTTAACTTGTGGGCTACTTTGGTAGGGAGGTGACTTTAGGGGAGGTGGTTCTTTGTAGGTACTGCAGGCTAAAGAAGTTCAAGGCTGGAGTCTATTGCTTACCTTACACTGCTGGGACTCAAGCCCTTCATGGAGGAGGAGCCTGGGCAGGGCTGAATACTATCTGTTGACCATAGCAAAAAGTCTGAGTTTGAATTTTTATTCCAGTAAGGACACAGGTAACTGGCATATGATTAACTATTAGCTAGACTTTGTTTGTTTATTTATTTATTTATTTATTTATTTATTTATTTATTTATTTATCTATCTATCTATCTATCTACTTACTTACTTACTTACTTATTTACTTACTTACTTACTTACTTATCTATATGAGCAGCATTTGATGTAGCCCAGGCTATTTATTCATATGAGACAGCATTTCATGTAGCCCAGGCTGGCTTCTATTTGACCTTGAATAACTCAGCCTCCTGCCTCAATCTCCTAAGTGCTGGAATTGTACATGACTATGAACATGCAAGTGTAGCATGAATCTTAAAAGGTTTTATTAATAAAGACAAACCTGAAGCCAGGTATTGGGGTAACTGCTGAAGATCAGAGAAGGAGAACAAGCCACAGCTACCTCACCTCACCAATTCCTCAGCTGATCCTGTTTCCTCAGACTGGAAGCCTCTGAGTCCTCATCCAAATGGATCTCAGCTGAACTGCTGCTCAAAAGCCTAAAAGCTTAACCAGCCTAGTTCTTGGTCTTCACGCCTTATATACCTTTCTGCTTCCTGCCATCACTTCCTGGGATTAAAGGCGTGTGTCACCACACCTGGCTGTTTCCAGTGTGGCTTTGAACTTCCAGAGATCCAGAGGGATCTCTGCCTCTGGAATGCTAGGATTAAAGATGTGTGTGCCATCATTTTCTGACCTCTATATCTAGTGGCTGTTCTGTTCTCTGACCCTAGATAAAGATAAGTTTATCAGGGTGTATAATATTTTGAGTAACACAATATCACCACATTTCCCTCTTTTTTGTCAAAAATTAAAAAAGCTTATAGGTAATACAAGAAAAACTATATCTAATAAGTATATGCAATATATACAGTCACGAATTACATTTACAATGTCCAGTCCATTAACATTTGACAAATTCAGATAAAAAATTTTCATTATTTATCCTATTTAAAACAAGTAGTTCCTTTTTAAAAGTAGATTCAATAATCTCCCTTTTTATGTTATTATATCAATATTCTCTTTTTTTATTAGATCCAAAAAAATCTACCTTTTATCTTATCATTTTTATCTTCCCTTGTTTCAGAGTAGATTCAATGATCTACCCTTTTCTATATGCAAGGTTTTTGGAAAAATGTATTTTGCAGATATTGCAGACGTTCTTGCTATAACTGATAGCTCATGATATTTTTCACAGAGACAGCTCTCATCTCATGTTGTTCTTGTCTATTTAATTCTTTTCCTAGGTTAGAGGTGGAACCTTCCTGTTCACTAAAACCCTAACATGAACAAGAGGGAATAAATAGGATAATTATCTATAACATGAATAAATTATAGTGTCTGGTTAGGAAAAAAATCCTTATCTTTTTATAGCCTTGATCAAATGAAAGTAGAGTCATATTTAAGAATAAAATCCAGGAACCAGCTATGACAATGAATAAATTGCTTAGGTTTTGGTGACTTAGTTTCTTTTCTTCTTTCTAAAAATATGTTGTGCTGTTGAGATGGTTCATTGGGGGAATGGTACTTGCCACCAAGCCTGGTAACCTGAGTTCAGTCCCCAGAGCCCTCTTGGTTGAAGGAGAGAATTAGCTCCCAAGCTGTCCTCTGACCTCCACAGTCATTCCACACATGCTCATTGCCATGCTTGTACCCCATCCCCATACATAATAAATAAATGTAAAAACACTTCTTCTAGAGATGTTCACAGTATTTACTTATAACTTTGATATGGATCAAGTAAATTATGCTATAATTAGAGTAGCACTTTTAGTACTTATTTGGTATTATCACTATTAAATGTGTTATTGTTTTGACAGAGTGAAACTGGAAGTTTTATAAATTTTATCATGTAAATAAAATAAAATCTATCTGATATTTTTTTTTAAATTTTTAAATTTTTAATTTTTATAAAACCAGGGACAAACACTCACAGTACAGTCATTCAATAACATCTAAGAAGAAATTGGTTCCTAGCTAACTGAAAAATTTTTATAAATAGATGAGCATATCTTTAGGTAAAAGTGCTCTTGGTGATAGCTTTTTGATCACTCTTTCTAGGCATTTGCTAAGGTGTGGAAGTCAGAGAAAAACATATAGAAGTTGATTCTCTCCACTTAACATGTGGGCTCCTGGAGATGGAATTCAAATTGTCTGGTGTAGGGAAAAAGGCCCTCACCTGATAAGTCGTCTCTCCAGTCCAGGTTGAACATTTTAACTGGGAAGTAGTATTTCAAGGTTTGTTTGTAACCACTTAACTTCTGAGTATGTAAATTTGTGGATTTTCATCATTTGTCAGAAAAGGGTGTCTCCTGTTGGGATTCAATGGCAGTTATACATAATACAGTCTTAACGGGTTGACTAACGAATGGCTTGTTTTGTTCTCTGATCTTCAGGCAAATTTTATTAGGGTACACAAAATATCACCACATTTCCCATTTGTTGTCTAAAATAATAAAAGAAGTTTATAACTAATATAAGAAAAACTATATACAATAAGTACAATAAGTTCATACAATATATACAGTCAAGAATTACATTAACAGTGTCCAGTCCATAAACATTTGACAAATTCAGAGAAAGTAATTCATTATTTACCCTATTTTGGTGAGTCCAAAGTATACCCTTGCCTTGACTGTTGACAGTATGCTGTCTAAATGGACAAGCAGGACATAAAAGAAAGGACTGCTGAACCTTGCCAAGACAAAGTAGGACAGCCTTTCAGAAAATCTTGCTTCACAGAAAAGTCTGTCAGATATGCTAAGCCTGTAGGCCAAAGATGGATGCCCCAATGTTGCAGAGGAATCTTAGGTGACTCCTCAGGCAGCCAGCTGTTTCTCTCATTTCTCACATTTTTTGGAAGTTGCTTGTTTGCACTTCCTGCTTACTCAGTTAATGTCATTTCCTTCTCAGGTATCTGAGGGAGTTGAAGATTAGATAGTTATAGTTTTCCTTGTTAACAAATTCAGACGAGAAACTCATTAAAGAGGTGTAAAGTGTATAAGTTTGAAAGACCTCAAAAGATAGTTTTTGGTTGGTAATACAAATTAGGATAAAAAGTGAATTAGGTACACTTTGGACTCACCAAAATAGGATAAATAATGGAGTGCTTTCTCTGAATTTCTCAAATGTCTATGGAATGGATATTGTTAATGCAATTCTTGACTATATATATTGTATATACTTATTATATATAGTTTTTCTTATATTAGTTATAACCTTTTATTATTTTAGACAAAAAAGGGGAAATGTGGTGATATATTGTGTACCCTAATAAAATTTGCCTGAAGATCAGAGGACAGAACTAGCCACTAGATTAAGCACAGATGCCAGGCAGTGGTGGCACACACACTAAATCCTAGCACTCGGGAGGCAAAGATCTGTCTGGATCTCTGTGAGTTCAGAGCCGTCCTGGACTACATGAGATTGATTCAGTCTAGGAAAGAAATAGAGCCTGGTGGTGGTGGTGCATACCTATCATCCCAGAATTTGAGATCTCATGCCTTTGCTACCAGTACTTGGGAATCACACACCTTTAATCCCAGCACTAAGAAGGAAGTAATATGGCTGGGCGGAGAAAGGTATATAAAGCACGAGGAGATAATAACTAAAGCCCTTTTCTGCTGAAGCCCTTTTTTGGCTGAAGCTTTTTTGGCTGGAACACTTTTAAGATGGACCCATTTTGGGTGAGGACTCAGAAACATTTAGTCAGTAGATTCATGGAATTGGCGAGGTGAGACCTGGCAGTGGCTTATTCCTTTGTCTCTTTGATCTTTCAGCAATTATCCCAATATCTGGCTCTGGATTTTTTATTATAAGATCTATTAGATTTCATACAACAATAAAATATTATAAACACACAATAAAATGTTATAATAAAACATATGTGACTATCTCCAAATAGCTTTATTATATATTATTCACCTTTCACTTAAAAGACTTAGATCCTCATAGCTATGACTTTGGTAAACTACATTGCCACCACATTGACCTTGTTCTTTGCTATAACTGGACAGGGGTCATTACCAGCAAGACTTTGAGGAACAACATTGTGACACTGTGGCTGTTGATCTAAGATCATGACTGGAAGACTGGGAGATGGCTTGCCCTTGCTGCATGAGGGAATGATGTGTCCTAGGTCAGATCAAGCTGGATAGACAAGATTTCCTCATACCTCTCCCAAGAGTAACAGTTTACAACTTGCAAATTGTTGGTTTCTTAAAAAAAGCCGTGGGAAGAGAAACAGCAAAGGGGATAGTGACTCCCAGAACCCTTGTCCAAAAATATTCAAGATAATGCCTTAGATTTCAGATAATTTAGGAAGTGGGTATTTAATTTGCCTTGGAGTTTTGTAATTTATTTTAGCATATTCAATTTTCTGTCAGAATACCTAACCTTTTGTTAGTTTTTCTTAGGCTTATTGACTGAAGAATTTTATAATTATTATCATCATCAAAGTTCGTTTTAGTATTCCAACATTAGATCACTTGAGGAAATCATGATTTATGTTTTAATGCAGAATGTTCTGGTGCAAAGAAAATAGTGTGGTCACTGGGATGTTCTTAGTTCATAATGTATCAGAGTGAGAAATATGACTAAGGGAGAAGAAAGTGCTAGAGTTACTCCCAAATGTAGTATGTCTGCTTGCTAATAGTATCCAAAGTAGTCGACTAAGTTATCTCACAAAGAAAACTATTGTTTCTTCATTCATTGCTACTATTATTATTACAGTTGAAATTCTTAGTAAAGCATAGATTGAGGTTAATATTATTATGTATATGCTAGTGAGAAGGTCACCTCAGTTCTTTTAATTATGTTGGAAATATCATTAGAATGCTTTGAAAGAAAACCACATTCTGCCTGAATTTTTGAGCAGTATTTCCTAGAGAGAGGGGACATATGCTGATCATCATGGTCTGTCTGTGACTTTCTCTAGGACTTACAGATGACATAATTATTGAATTTTAGACTATGAAAGAAAAATTACAAAATTGACGGAAGGTGTCTTCAGATGCTTGCTTACACGTGGGTAATTTTAAGGTATGGACTTGTTTGAGAAATGGAAATAAATTTGTTATATGTGAAATTATGTGACTTGCTTTTAGGTAAAATTTATGATTTCACAGTATTGTAAGACATGGATTATGATGTGGAGTTTTCCAAATGTGGCCAGAATTTCTCTTCTCTTAGCCATGCCAAACAAGTATTATTGTGGGAAACAGAATGACTTTATTTTTTTCCCTAATAAAGGTTATGTAAATAAAGAAGACACCATTGGACAGAAAACATTAACGGGCTGGCTTCTTAAAGTGGAGTGCATCATTGAGCAATCAGCGTTTTTTGTGTATTTTTTCAGTCTTTAGGTTCTCATTGAATGTTTTCTATGCAGCAGACGTGTAAGGCACGTTAATGCAGATAATTTCTGTTTGAGTGAGAAAAACAAAGAAAAAAAGGGTAGTATTTATAGTAATGAGTGTTATGTGAAAAATTAGGCATAGGAAGCGGCTTGGGTTGGGGGGTAGGGTGGTGGTGGTGGTAGTGGTGGTGGTAATGCAGGCATGCTATAGAAATCAGTCTGCTACTCCTAGGAGTGAGATTTGTGTCCTGAATGGATAGGTGATCACAATTTGCTCCAAGGTTAGTAAGCAGCACCATAGAGCCCTGGCACCCCAGATTCTGAGCAGGGAGAGGAAAACTGTGGAATCCTTTGTGACCAAGTGCACTGAGCTATGCAGTCAGTGAAGCTGGAGACAGTGGGGTGCCAGGGTCTGGTCACAAAGACCATGGTTGAGAATTTGCAGTATTTTCTAGGCTTGAAAGAAACTACTGGTCCATCTCAAGCGAATAAAATGACAAGTTCTGACTTAGATTTTGAAGGCTCCCTTGGAGTACGTGGCAAAGGACTCCAGGTAGGAAAGGATGTGGAAATATGCAGGACTGGGAGAAGAGATGCTGGCATAGACACAAAGGTGAGAAATGACCACATTCAGCATCTTTGAGGCACAGCTGAAATGTCTTCCTGAGGGGTTTGATACAGAGTCAGAGACATAAAGAACAAATAAACCTTACCTCTAGATTTGAGTAACCAGGTCAGTGATACAAAGATGGCGAAATGCAGGCTTACTCCTAATGAGACAGGAAAGATGATTCCATTAACAGAATTAGAGCCCCTAAAAATTCCTTAAGGTTGTTTTTATAAAGTTAATTTACTTTGATAACGGAAAACACTAGCCTTTTAACATTTAATTACATAAATTCTTTCACTGGAGTAATGGGTGGCAAACAAGTATATTTGGATTAGAAGTTTCTTTTTGCAAGGATATTGAGAACATAAGTGAGAAAGACAAAAATAGTTCATAATGAGATATAGATTCATATCTCTTAACATCAGAAAAATGTAAAGCCGTTTGAATATGTTCTCAACAAGCTGTTCTAGGCTAAATTAGATAGTGTTTTCAGTAAATACAAAGGAGTTTACTTATACTTTAGGGGAGAAGAAAACAACTATTTTCCTCCAATAACAAAACTAAACTAGCAAGGAGAGAGCCTTGCTTGCCCTTAAAAATAAAGCTAGCTATTGTCCTGCTGAGTTATATGAGGGAAAAGAGCCTGCTAATCTCTCCCTGCACAGAAAACTTAACAAGGGCAAATTATGAAGTAGTGACTAGAGTTAGGAACAGACAAATGGGTTTTTGGCAGTAAATCAGTTTTATGAATACATCGATGCTAACAAGAGACTGGACTTTTAAAATAATTCTGTATAGCATGCTGATAAAGAAACAGTAAACACTGTTTTATTGCCACAGAAATCTATTCCTGTAATGACTGTTACATAATAGGAAGATGGGGAATAATTATGAGTATCTAAAAATACAAGTAAATTTCCGTAGTGTGAAGCAGCTTCATGACATGAGGACTGCAATGGTTGTTGAAATAATCTCAAATGTCATACAAGGACAGCTGACAATTTTGTAAATTTCTACACCACTTCTTTGTGCTGTGCTTTGAACTGTTACGTCGGTAGATTGAAGTATGGATTTGAGCAGATAGATGAACTACACAAACTTTTGTAATTTTTTCCAGGTCAGTGTTTACTTCTTTTCTGTTTTCTCAGTTTTAGATATACAACCACTTTTTGCTCCAGGACATAGTAAAATAACATGGGAACGGGTTGTAGTTCAATGGTATAGCTTTTGCCTGGTATGCATGAAACCCTGGGTTTTAATCTTTAGGGAAAAATAAAACCATTTAACTGTGCACAGGCATATGGATTTGTTTTGCTTTTGCTTTTGTTGAAGATAAGGTTTAGCTATCTAGCCAATGATCCTCAGCTTCTTGTGTGCTGGCATTACCAAACCTTCTTATCTCATGAGCTTATGACCAAACTTTCTTATCTCATGAGCTTGTGACTTTAAACATAAGCTAATAAACCCTGGGTGATCCTATCTTCTCATGGAATCTACAGTAGTTGAGTTGTTTTTAAGTTGTTATGATTGCATCTGAAGTACCATGTGCTCAACTTGGTACTTCTGAGATGGCTCAGAGGGTAAAAGCATTTGTTGATAAACCTGAGGACCTGAGTTCAATATCCAGGACCCACAAAGCAGAAGGAAAGAACCAACTCCTGTAAATTGTCCTCTGATCTATAAACTTATGCCATGTCAGGTATGCATCCTTACCCACCTCAGACAAACAAGCAAACAGACAAATAAATGACAAGGAGCAGAACTGCAAGATTTGCCACAGAGGACTGTTAGCTACTGAAGAGCCAAGGCTTGGTCATCTTCTCTAGGCTAAACGTAGGCACTAGAACTTGTTTTGGTCACCATTACATAACTGTGGTCAGAATGTGTACACAGATTTAGAAGGCAGAGAGTGACTTTATATTACAGAGAGTGACTATATATTACGAGAGTAACTAGTTTATTTTTCTATAAACTGTTCTCATCAGGAATTATTACTATGAATTGTGATTTCAATTTTGGTTTATGCCCATTGACTACGTTCATACAGAAAGTGGAATTTATATAGGACTTTTGGTCAGGCAGAGGCCATTTTGGGTCTATTACACTAATGCCATTCAGGTTGAATTCATACTCAAAAACCTTTCTTATTCATCAAATTGTAGGTGTGATTTATTCCTATCAATATCATGTTTGTTTTCCTACCTTTTTATTCATTCTAAATGTATAATAAAAACGAATGACTTAATTCAGGAGAAAATACTGCATATAAGTTTAATTCAATTTTCTTCTGTAAAAGACTTTTGTAAGTTCAAGCTTCTTTGCATTCAGCCAGATTTACAATAGTGCTAACTGTTTAATTGCCCCCACATTTTATGCAAGTAAAAAAAATTCTCAGGCTCTTCTTCACCTTATGATATTATTACGTATATTCTATAGCCAGAACTCAGTAAACAAACTCTACTGACAAAGATTTGTCCCCACATCCCTTTTTCAAAGTAATCACATTTTCTCAAATGTGGAAAATCAAACAGTTCCATCTGGACAGCCTCTTGAGTCGGGTTAGATGAGGGACTCACTTGGATCTTGCACCAGTAGCACCACCTGAGTGAGGTAGGTGTCTCCTCTGAACACAGAAACACCGCCTGGCTGGCCTCTGTGTGCTTTGGAGGGATCTGATGCAGTGGATTCTTTTGCTTAAAAACATGAACATTTTGATTCTCATTTGAGGACCCCAAGTAGAAGGCCTGCCAGCCTCAATCATCATTGCCAAGTGAGGGATGCTGCCAAGCTTCAGAAGATACCAAACAGCCAGGGCAGCTAGGAGACACCATACCAAAGTCAATCTTCAAGGCAGTGCTGACTTGAGAATGGAGAGGAGCATGAAAATGGATTGTCATAGCAATGTGACCCTGTTTTCTGGTATTGGAAAAAGGGGACCTTGGGGGAAGAGAGCCTGAGGATACACATAGGAAATGTGGGGCTATATAAGTGCATTTAGGAAAACCAATTTGTGATTATAGTTCTAAGGAATATTTGACTCCTCATAAAAGGCTTAACTAACTAATTGAAGGATGTGATGGTATTAGATTGGGAAGCTGTGAGCCACTCTATCTTTGAGAGTTGCTAAGGCAACTCTGAAGGATTGAATCGGGCGCTGTGGGGTAGATTTTAGAACAGACCTGGAGGAGGTAGAAAAAGGGGAGGAACAGAAAGAACAAGCAGCTGGTGTTAAACAGTAGCTAAAGGCAAAAAGGCCTGGGATCAGCTAGTGAGCAAAGCTGACTGGGTCCCCTGCTCCTGCAGAGCCTTTGGCATTTATACATGAGGGAATTTTAGCAAATTACTGGTTGGGCTTGCATATATTCTAGACGAAATATTGTGTGAAAGCAACGCTGTATGTCGAATGTGGAAAGACAGTTGAACTCTGTATTATCGTTGTTATTCTCAATTGTACATGCCTTCACAATTTCAACCATTTTTTCCTGGGTGGTCATAAGAATACTGGACTGCAAGCAGACAAAAAGAATTTCCTTTTAGAAAATAGCTTGTATTGAAACCACACAGCCAATAAAAAATAATTTAATAAGTGTGTTGTATTCTATCTAGGTCCCGCAAAAGTTGAAATCATCCGTTTCAACTGGCTAGTATAAATCTCTAGCTTCTAGCAGTTTATTTTTTTAAATTTCCATTGTCAAATTTTAAGAAATGTCTTATTCAATTTCCCTTCTTTTCCCTCAGTTTCTCCAGGCTCTGGGTGCCTTTTGTATGGCACTGTGTATACAGAATATTTTTTTCTAAGGCCTTAGCCTAAACCAACTGACAATAAAATTTGTTTATTTATGAAATACTAAGTTGTGATTATTTTAAAAATCAAGCATATTTTCCTAAAGTTCATTTACAAAATGTTTCTGGTGGTGTGCATGAATTTTAATTCGCTAGCATTGCAAATGGCTTATATAAGAAATGTACCTCACAAAGGACTCAGTAGTGAAGGCTTGACTCCCAATGAGTAGATCTAATTAAGAAGCTACTGGGTCATGAGGATTCTGACTTAATTGATTAGTATGCTCATGGAGTAACACTTTGATAGCGTTATCGAAAGGTGATAGGGATTTCAGAGGTGGGGTCTAGTTTGAAGCAGCTGGTTCCTAGGGCATGCCCTTTGGACTAACTTTTGTGCAGGGTTTATCTGTCTCTCTCTTTTTCTGCTTCCTAGCCACCAGGAATGGAGCAGTTTTGTTCTGCCATGCAATCTGCCGTGATAGTCTGCCTCAGCACAGGCTCATGGCCGGGAAGAAGCCAGTTACAGACTGAAGTTTATGACACCATGAGCTGAGCCTCACTGAAGCCATCGTCTGAAGTTGTGTTCTTAGCTGTTTGGTCTCAGGAGCAGAAGTCTGACTAACATTCTGTCTCCATGAGGTGCAACTATATTCGACACTGCTGAGGTCACCAAGAACCAGAGACTAGACAGCCCAGAGACAGGGTAAAACCAAATACTACTGTTCTCTTTTAAAAAATTATTTATTTACTTATCTCTCATATATTACATCCCTACTGTAGTTTCCCCTCCCTTCTTCCCTCCCAGTCCCTCCCCCCTACTTTTTCTCTATCCTAGATCCACTCCTCCTCCATTTCTCTTCAGAAAAGAGCAGGTTGGTCTCCCAGGGATATCAACCAAACATGGTATATCAGGCTACAGTAAGACTAGACATGAACCCTCATATCAAGGTTCGATGAGGCAATCCAGTAGGAGGGAAAGAGTTCCCAAAGCAGTCAAAAGAGTCAGAGACAGCCCCTGCTCCACTGTTAGAAGTCCAATAATATCCCCAACTATATAACCATAACATATATGCAGAAGACCTAGGTCAGACCCATGCAGACTCCCTGATTGTCAGTCTAGTCTCTGTGAGCCCCTATGAGCCCTGGTTAACCGATTCTGGGGCTGTGTTCTTGTGGTGTCCAGGACCTTCTGGCTCCTGCAATCCTTCCTCCCCCTTCTTCCACAGGATTCCCTGAGTTCTGCCTAATGTTTGGCTGTAGGTCTCTGCATCTGCTCCTATGAGTTGCTACATAAAGCCTCTCTGATGACAATGATACTAGACTCCTGTCTACAAGTGTAGCAGAATATCATCAGGAATAATCTCATTGACTTTTTTTTTGTACCCATAGCATACACATAATTGTACCAGTGGTTATGTCTTGCCTGGCATAACATGCAGAGTACATAATTGAGCAGGACCCTCAGTGACTATTCTCCACTTACAGCCTTCTTAATTCCTCCAATCACTGCAAAGCCATCCAGCAAGGAGTGAATGCCCATCCCACCTTCAGTCTGATTTCAAAGCTTGTGGTGTGCTCAAAAGTAGGGACTTCCTATCTGCTTCTTCCATGTATTCAGAAGCAGTTCCAATAACCTCTATGCTTGTGAGACCTCAAGAGCATCTGTAATACATATTTTACAGGAGAGTAGAACTACTTCTGAGACTGGGATTTTCACCCCACAACCTGATTGCTCCTTAGAGTCTTGAGTCTATTCATATTGGGTGGCTTTAGTTAACCTCTCTAATAGCTATCTCTAGTGGTCTTGGAGATGCTTTTACGAATCTGCAAGACTATCAAGTGTTAACATTTTATATACAAAAAGGGTTTTACAGCAAGCAGGTTTACTGTTATGGGTATAAACACTGTAGAAATGAATTTAAGGCCCCAGGAGGGAACCTAGGATTAGGACTAGATGACAAAGACCCATGATGGGGATGTCACAGTCCCTAGTGAGAGGTCAATTCTATGGTCTGTTAAAGGGATGTGGTCTCTGAAGGCTTACCACTGTCCACTCCAAGCAAATATCAATTGGTGTTGTACAAGTAAAAGGGTACTAAAAAAGAAATGTTAGCGAGATCTAATAGAGCATGAAAACATCTCACCATTTGTATTATTTTGGAAGAGAGGAAGGATGGGTGAAATGGTATAGATAGGAAGCATTGTTCTAATTTTACAGCTATAATCCACTATTGATTTATATTAACCCTCAGGACTCCTCATGATGGGAGACTGCTGCTGCCATGGGACTTCTGCACATCTCTCTACCCATGATGGTCTTGGCTGAGATAGCTTGGTTCTCATCCTGGGAGAAGCAGGGCTATCCTCTAGCTTGCCATGCATGACTCTGGAGTCGCTTCTCCCATTCTGATAGACTCTGGACAAGCACCATGGCCCTTGTCTTTCCATCAGATACACACAGCTGCTGGAAGGGCTTCAGTCTCCGCCCCCCAACCCCCCAGTAAACGTTCTTGCAAGGGAGAGCTGTACATAGCATAGGTGGGGGAAGATAACTGTCCATCCTTAGGACAAACTTATCTTTTCCATCTGCATTATTTGATCATTTATGTTTCCATGAAGAGTTTCTCATTTGTAAAAGCCTTTTAGAAGTCAATTAACATATCACTCGCTTTTCGCTGTTTCCTCTATGAATAAATTGACATAAATCTTGCCACATATGCTGTCGAGTGACCCAAGATACCCTTTCTTTACTTTGTCCTTTCTTTTTTATTCCCCGTTGATAACTTTAGTACTTTATCACTCAATTTGTCATCTGTTTTAAATCATCCATATCTGTTAGAGCCTTTCCAATCACATAAAGACTATGTCCCAACACATGGCACTGAAAAGCCACTGAAGTCCCATACTGATCCTGTGGTCCCCACTGAATGCTTTCAGTCTTTCAGTCCTTGGCATTCATGGAGACCTAAGTTGGAGAAAACCAAATATCCCTAGTCTCTCATATGGGCCAGTCCATTAGAGATTGATTTCCCGTGTATGTCCTCAGGTTGCACAGCCTTTGTGTCAGGGATGGGTGTTACATTGCTTAGTTTCTCTGTCTCAGTGGCACTTAGACTGATACCTGCTTCTCCAATGCTCTACAGTCCCATTAACCAGGCTGTGGCTCCTTGTTTAAGTCTTTCCCAATTCAAACAGTTCAGATCCAGAGCATTCCTGATTAGTACAGTTTACTGGGTCATATCAACGTCTCCATGCACACTGAATCATTGATTTTCTTCTCCAATTAAAGGTGAGATTTGAGAGTTACCTCTTTCTCTTGCTCTTTTTGTTCAGTTATTTCCATGAGTACCAAAGCTTTGGATCTAAGGAAGTGCTCTTTGGTGTAGATCTGAATTTTATTCTCTTTCTCTTGTACTCTGCCAGAGGTAAGAAATGCTAACCCAAAGCCTCCGTCTCATCCTCCTGTTTTTTCTACTTTCTCTGACAAATCCGAGGTTAATGTGGAGGATAACATCCATGTGTCTTTTTCCTGTTGGATTTCTTCTCTTACACAGTCATTCCTATATGGTGTCAGGCTCAGTTGCACTTTATATCTCCCAGCAAACACTGCATATATGAGCTACCCACAGCCTGCTTATGCACCCATTCCATATGTGCTGTTTTCAGGGTTTGCAATATATTCTTTAATGAGTCAGTAATTTGGGATCATCCCCACACTATCCCAGTGATCAAAGAGGAATGACACCTTATAGTATGGTCAGAAGGATTATCACTCCAAGATTCCTCCTGAAGTTACTCCACTTCAGGCAGTTCAGCCTCAGTTTCATGTCTTGCCAATCATGGCAGGGAGTGCGCAACTGCTGTTTCAGCAAAGAGACATATTACCCCATAGTACACGAGGAAAGGTGGTTATATTGGGGTTGACCTTGAAGATGCTTTATTCTTAGACATCTCAGCTGCAGTTGTGAATCTTGTTATTCATGGCAGGGGTCATGCAATGATTTCTCTCTGATTCATCTTTGGTTCTGCCAGTCCTCGTTTAGGTGACAACCATGTTGTGTGATTTTTCAAGGGAAAACATCAATAAACATTTATTTGTCCATTATAGAGAACCTATTACAGAAAAAAGAAATGAACCTGCTCAGGTCTATTTCGGGAACTAATTATTTAGATTACATATAGGAGCATGATAAGGAGTTACTTGTAGGAGCATGGGTAACACAAATGTAGCTGCATTACCAAAAAGCTTACCCAGGGCAAGAACTCCTAAAAGTTTCAATTCTCACATCCTCAGAAGTGGAAGTTTAGTTCCTATTGCTAAAGACATCATAAACTTCAGAAAAAGATCCAGAGGCCTCAGAGTTGGAACTGATCTGAATGGCTTCTCCATGAGGACTAACTTTCATGATACCAGAAGACACCATACTAGCTTCCCAAGGAGTGAGGCAGCCAACAGTGCAACCCAGACATAACATCCGTGAAACACATCAACAACCAGCATGGCCATCATAGTCTACTGGTACACTAGTGGCATGCCTATCTTAGAAGAAACCAACTGCTCTCTAATTGAACTTAAGATCCACTCAACAAGAGGGAGACCATTCCTGGTACTGGAAACCAGCTAACTACTCAGTGCTAGGGAAATCATGGTTACTGGAGGAGAATCATAACCACTAATTTGCTAAACCAGCACAATCCCTAACAATGATCTATAAACATTTGTCCTTACACCCACAGATAAGTGTAGACTTCACCCCTCATCAAGGAAACTTCTCTCTGTAACAGACGGAGACCACTACAGAAAACCACAACCAACCAAAACATATAGTAGTGGAGCCCAGTGCCAATGGACACATTTATAAAACACTCCCATACCTAAGGCTCAGTGAACAGAAGGGGTAGGAAGATTGGGGACATGGCTGTGAGATTGTGTCACCTAGTAATATGGACTCAACAAGTTATAATACATTGGGAATATGTATATACATATTCATAAATATAAAAGTATAATATATATATTTATATGTACATAAATTATATATAAATAAATACATATTTTGAGGGTATAAAAGTTAAATCATGCACCATATGTATATAGACAGAAAAAGGTCGAGCTAATACCATCTGGCCTACTGCTTGTATTGTGTTCCTCAAGTCTAACCACTCAATAACTGATGTGTATACTTCAGATCTTCTGCATTAAGACCATATTATCATATACTTTAATATTTTAGTAAGGCAATATTGTACTGTTTTATTTTATAAGGAAAACTTATAAAACTGTATTGCAGGTTTTTGTATTTAATATGTTCCACTTGCTCACCACTCACTACACATGGCTCTACTCTGTATTCTGAGAGAATAGTTAAGCATTTTATAGCAAGAGTTTATCACTTCCATAACAGAAGTTTTGGTGTCACTCAAGGTTATCAGTTTTTGCCTTTGGCTTTTGTGACTGACATGGCAGTAAGTGTTGTTGCACATATATCTTTCTGCAGTGTGTGAATTTTTATAGGGGATAGAAACCTAGAAAAAAATTACAGTTCAATCATTGTCTTTTTTTTTTTTTTTTTTTTTTTTTTTTGGTTTTTTGAGACAGGGTTTCTCTGTGTAGCTTTGCGCCTTTCCTGGAACTCACTTGGTAGCTCAGGCTGGCCTCGAACTCACAGAGATCCGCCTGGCTCTGCCTCTCGAGTGCTGGGATTAAAGGCGTGTGCCACCACTGCCCGGCCAATCATTGTCATTTTAAAATTTATTTTTCAATCACTGAAAGCATCCTGGCTTAATTTTTGGTTCTGTATAGTAGTAACTGTGAACCTGTTATCATCAATGTTAATAAATAAACTTGCAAGGTTTCCTGTCTTCTAATGTCATGCTTTGCTTTCAAATATTCTGAAGCTCTAAAGTTCTGGTTCTAGAATCCATGTTGGCTATCAATATTTTCATTATGAAATCATCTGACAATTATTCTTTTAATATGACAATTTTATTATTTGATAATTCGACACAATGTATTTTGATGTTTTTTTTTAACCTCTAACTCCTCTTATATTCATCCCTACCTCCTCATCCTCACTGTCTCCTCCAATTTTGTGTTCTCTTTCTTTCTGTCTGTCTAATAACACACTGAGTCCAATGGGGTCAACTTATCGGGGGCCACATTCTTAAAGACAACCAACTCTCCCTCTCCCAGAAGCCATCAACTACCAATAGCTCCTCAGAGCTGGAGGCTTGTAAGCACTTCCCCCTACATGTTAGAATGTTAACTAGCTCTTTTTCTTTCCAATCTCTGGCTCTTACAGTCTTTCTGACCCCTCTACTATTACTAATGTCTCTGAGTCTTGTCAGGGAGGTGAAACAGCTATCCCATTTTTGACTATGCATTCCATGGACACTTAGTCTCTGAACTTTGACTTGTTGTGAGTTTCTGTATTAACCACTGTCCATTACACACACACACACACACACACACACACACACACACACACACACACACACAACTTTTATGAAGCTCGAGAGCTTAACTAACCTATGGGTATAGATAGAGACATAAACTAAGAAGGTAGTTGGTTATTAGCAGAGCAACAGTAGGATGTTCACGACTGGGGAATGTGAGCACCCCAACCATTTTATCTTGGCCAGATTTACAATATAAGGCATGCATTTCCTTCTGTGCAATGGGTCTTAAATCTAATCAGAAAGCAGTTGGTTGTGAGCACTCCATCCATTTTATCTTGGTCAGATTTACAATATAAGGCATACATTTCCTTCTATGCAATGGGTCTTAAATCTAATCAGAAAGCAGTTGGTTGTGAGCACTCCATCCATTTTATCTTGGTCAGATTTACAATATAAGGCATACATTTCCTTCTATGCAATGGGTCTTAAATCTAATCAGAAAGCAGTTGGTTGTGAGCACCCCAACCATTTTATCTTGGCCTGATTTACAATATAAGGCATACATTTCCTTCTATGCAATGGGTCTTAAATCTAATCAGAAAGCAATTGGCTACCCCCATAACATTCATGACAACATTGCACTCATGGGCATGTCTTGTAGGTCATTATTGTAGTTCACAGGGTTCTAGCTTGGTAAGATTGTTGATGATTTTTTTCTTGCAAATGACCTACATAGCACCTTCCTGTACTATGAAAGCTAGCCAGCGGGGAGGAAGCTTCCTGAGCAGTACCAACTTGATTTTTCCGTGTCCTGTGTCCAAAGTGAATGATTTCGTTAGCAACAGAGTCTATCAAGTTTTGGTGGGCAACTAACAACAATGGCATAACCTAAATTGTTTTGAGGTTCTTCAGGACAACCCCGACTAACAACTTGAAGGGAAATCTGCCACACTTGGCACTGGGTTTCTATTTCAAAATCTATGATGCTGGAAGGAGCATTGTCCCCTGTATAAGATAACGCCAAATAAACAATTATATGAATATGCACACATATATATCTAGAAAGCCTATAAAATGATAGAGTTATATATATTTTTAAACATCTTTAGTGTTAGTTGTCCCTCTTCAAGCCCCTTCTCTGCCCTACCCTCCATTGCTCTCTTTACTTAAGCCTCCCACCCATTATCCCCCTCTTTCTCTACATATCACCTGTGTTCTATTCCCTTCCCTTGAGATTGCTTCCCAACAAATGATCCCTTTCTACGTTCCTGGATTCAATTGGCACTTTAATTAAACAAACAAGTCTAAAAATTCAATGTTAAGAACCACACAGGAGGGGCTGGAGAGATGGCTCAGTGGTTAAGAGCACTGGCTGCTGTTCCAGAGGTCCTGAATTCAATTCCCAGCAACCACATGGTGGCTCGCAACCATCTGTAATGAAAACTGGTGCCCTCTTCTCGCCTGCAGGCAAACATCCAGGCAGAATACTGTATATGTAATAAATAAATAAGTCTTTAAGAAAAAAAACCACACACACACACACACACAAGTGGGAACATGCAACATTTGTCTTTCTGGGTCTGGGTTACCTCAATTGTAATTTCATTTTTCTTTATAGCTAAATATAATTCAATTGTATATGGGTACTACATTTTGGTTATCCACTCATCAGTTGTTTCTATGTTCCAGCTATTGTGAATAGTGCAGATAAAAACATGGTTGAGCCTTTAGTCATTGTAGTGGGAAATAGTGTTCTTTAAGTATAGTATAGTTGGGTTGTATGGAAGATTAGAGGTTTTTTTGGAAACTGCACACACATTGATTTCCACAGTGGTTCTGCCAGTTTGCAATTCCACAAACAGTGCTTGGAGGTTCCTGACTCCCGGCATCCTAGTCAACATTTCCAATCTTTTGTATCCTTAATCTTAGCCAGTCTGATGGGGAGGATGAATAAGGATGGTGATAACTTTTTAAAACACTTCTTTTTCTGAGAACCCTGTTCAGTTCCATCACCAACTTTTTAATTGAGATATTTGTTTTCTTGGTGTTTAGTTTACACCAAGTTCTGTATACCTTCTGGACACTGAGCACTAATCCTCTGTCAAATGTGTAACTGGCAAAGACAATTTTCCAATTATGTAGGCTTCCTTTTTGTTAGGAGCCATAACTTTTCTTGGGAAAATCCAGCAGAGAGGGAACCCATGATAGACCATACCACCAATGTCCAATGTAGTACACCAATGAGTATTATTGGGATTCCTTCCAGGAATATGGGTGAGGTGTTACTTATAGGAGCAGAAATGATGCAAAGACACCTGTACCACTAAAGCCTGTTCCAGCATGGGTGATGCCTCACACAGTTGTGAACCTGAAAGACACCTGTACCACTAAAGCCTGTCCCAGCATGGGTGATGCCTCACACAGTTGTGAACCTGAAAGACACCTGTACCACTAAAGCCTGTCCCAGCATGGGTGATGCCTCACACAGTTGTGAACCTGAAAGACACCTGTACCACTAAAGCCTGTTCCAGCATGGGTGATGGGTCACACAGTTGCGAACCTGGAGTTCACTGTGCAGCCTGCAGACAGCTCAGCAGTTGGGAGAGTGTCCTTTCCAGGTGACTCAGTCGGTCAGAGCCTCTTCTAGGCAGCTGGACTGGTTTCTGCTGCTCTCAGTCAGCTTGTCTATTCTCAGCCTCCTTTGTAGCTCAGTTTTCTTCTCTCTGAGGAGGACACAACTTATTTGCTTATTCTGGCCAGTGAGGGCCTAGTGAATCGGGTCAGTTTCAAGAACTTCTAGAAGCTATTTTGAGTTGTTTATCTTTCTGCTTAAGGTATTTCCTGAAGGATGGTATGTTCCAATCTCACAGGGAGCTTTGACACAGGGATCATTGGTCAGTTTGCTCTGCAGTACAGAAGTTTCCTAATTTCAAGAAGTTCTACCTGTGGGTTGTTGGTCCTGTTTTCTGGGCAGCTAGAGTCCCAATCAGCAAGTCTTTCCATGAATTTATATCCTGTAGTGTGTTCCTTACTTTTTCTTCTGGTGGTTTCAGAGCTTTGGGTCTACACTGAGATTTTTGTTCCACTTAGAATTGATTTGTGTGCAAGGTAAGAGAGGATGATCAAGTTTCATTGTTTTCTGTGTATGTATCTAGCTTCCCCAACACCATTTGTTAAACACACTGTCTGACCATTATTTTTAAGAAGCAAGCTTTTATAGATCATGATTACTAACAAATCAGTGTAAATTTTAGTATTTTTGCATCAGTGAGCTCTTTAATTGATGATATAGTAGCTCATTTATTTGAGGCATATTTTTTATTAAAGTGAAGACAAACCTTAAAAATTTCTCATGTAGCGGAAATGCTTCATGGGCTGGAATGTGTGACAGTGATATTTCCAAACTATGAATAGATAGAGGTATATTATTCTAATAGAAATTTTCAGAGATGGAGTTAAATCAGAGAGTATTAAATAATTTAAAAATCAAAATTAGCGATAGACACTGAAAAAGGTGAATTCTGAAGTCTTGGTGAATTTTATAAGGCCTTAAAAACAGAAATTTGTCAGTTTAAGCATAGGAAACATTTTAATTACAAATATATTCCATGTTTCTTTATATTAGATACATCTGCTTCTTTACTTTCAATTTAACTGATTTACAACATTAACTCATTCCACATAAACTCACTGAGGTTACTCAATTACAAATCAGATTGTAATTTGTAATGAAGCATTTGAGATTTCATTTGCTGCTTTTTTGAAATGCTGATCAATGAAATCTAACTAAGTACAATATAAAACCTCTTTGGGGTGAGCAAAGAGTGGTGTGTGTGTGTGTGTGTGTGTGTGTGTGTGTGTGTGTATACACAAAGGTACTGTGTATTTATTAAAAATGGTGAGTTCAGATTAAAAAATCCAAATTTCTGGGGGTATGTATAGTATAGTAGTAGGCTACCTGCCTAAAAATACAAGATTATGTGTTTTGTCCTTAGATCTGCAAAAGTAAGTAAATAATGAATAAATAAAATATTATGATCTTTAGAAAGAAAATATGCCTCATCATGTATGCTGACTTGAAAAACTGATTCAAGTAACAACATTTAGCACCATTTTAAACAACAATGTCATGATCATAAATGAAATACTGATAATCTTTGTGTAAACAGGAAGAATTACCCTTATCTTCCTAGGTCACAATCCAAGAAAAGTCCATTGCTTTTGTCTACAGACTTGCCAACATTCCTCTTTGTACGAGCAATGCAGTGTGGGCATTACAGAGATGTTTGAGTGAATCTAGCTGTGGAAAGAGAAGACCCCTAGGAATGCAGTTCTGAGACTTTTGTTCTAAATTCAAGAACTGACAGAAAAAATACTATAGTGAGTAGCTCATTATAGACCCTTTATGATTTTATGACCCTGCTGTCCTCTATTGAAAAACTCGTGAAGTTGCTGACAAGGATTTAAATTAGGAGGCTTTGATTTCAAAAGTAAATAAACAGATGTACAATGATTAAAAAACTGGAAAATTTCTTTCTAGAATTCGGTCATCCTATCTTTGCTGCAGATGTGGGACTGCAAACCAGAAATGGTCATGCCTCATAAAAGCTGCATCCCTGGAGCTCCCCATACAACTTGAAGGCAGCTCCACCAGAGAGTCTTCTCTTCTCCAACATCACTACTGCTTATATAACATTGAGGAGTGGTCTTGTGAATCTGGGAACTCTCTGATCCTTTTGAGTTTCCTTAGCTTCCCAAGTTGTATAAACCTTTAGGGAGGAATTTATTTATCTATTTATTTTTACTTTTTATATTTATTTATTTTATGTATATGAGAGTTTGGTCTGCATGTATGGATGTGCATCATATGCATGGATGGTGGATGTGGAGGTCAGAACAGGGTGTCAAATCCCTTGGAACTGGAGTCATAGATGGTGGTGAGCCATTTGGATGCTGGGAACCAAACCAAGATCTTCTGCAAGAGTAAAGGATGCTCTTACCCACTGCAGCATATCTCAGGCTCCTAGGAAGGGATGTTTTATTTGGGAAGAAATAGCTATACAACACCATGTTGTGAGTAGGCCTAAGAAGATGCTATTGCAACAAAGAGCTCATGTCTTTGGCCAAAGGTCACATGATGGGCTTAAAAATAGGCTTCCTTAAGTGAATCTTAGGGTATATGAAAATCTGTATATCACTTTGATTGCACTGTCATTACAGATCGTGATATAAAAGTACCCAGAGAAGTAGTATCTGGGTTCCTGGTCCACAAGAAAAAAAAATGAGATGAAAAATATTCATGAATCAAGTCACCACATTCTTGAGTAATTTATTAATGAAACCAGTAACTAATATAAAAGAATTATCTGTTGAATTGTGTGGTGATATTTTGTGTGTGCTCTAACCAATAAAGCTTGCCTGGAGATCGGAATATGGAGCTAGCCACTAGTTAACTGTAGAAGCCAGGCAGTGGTGGCACACACCTTTAATTCCAGCGCTTGGGAGGGACACATGCCTTTAATCTCAGCATTAGGGAGGTGGAGACAAGTAGTGATATGGCTGGATGGAGAGAGGAATGTAAGGTGGGAGGAGACAGGAGCTCACCTTTTTCAGGCTGAGGAGCTGGTGAGGTAAGAAGTGTTTGTGACTTGCTCCTTTGTCTCTCTGATCTTTCAGCATTTATCCCCACATCTGACTCTGGGTTTTTATTATTAAGACCAATTAGAATTTGCGCTACAGAACTGTTTACAAAGTCTTCATCTACTTGCAGAACTTTTGGAAAACATCACAGTGACATGTACACCAAGTGTGGAAGCATTGTGTCAGATGAGGAAGCAACAGCCTAGTATGGCTATTGAGTGCTTGAAGTGATGCCAATCCTGATTGGAAGGAGCTGCAATTGCAAACCACTTGTTCGTTATCATACAGCGTTAAAAAGAACGCAAAACGTCCCCTTAGATACTTTTGTAATGTTTACATATGAAAAAATGGTTTTTTCAATGCATCGTGTTAAATAAAACTAACTTCATTAAATTTTTTTAAAGTGTGGCAACTAGAAATTCTGTACTGAAATATAGGACTCACTTTATTACTTCAGGAAACACTCCTCTGACTCTAAAGTTGCTTAAGGAAAACAGCTGCACGTTTCTCTCTTTTCCTTCACCTCCACCTGTAGCCACACTGTGCATTTTCACCTCTGTCGAGTGTTTGTAACTTTATCTCTGGGTAAAGTGAGGCTTTCGTTTGTTTTTTTCGTTTGTTTTCTTGTTTAAGCACCGTGTCTTGACTTTATTTATGTTCAGTGCCCCACTCAAAGGCATGACTTCCGGTCAGGCTCTCTCTTACATCTTTACAGTTTGTAGGGAGCCAGTTCCCACTCGACACGGGAAGGAACCATGATGATCTTTCAGCACAAGCTTCATTTTTCTTCTGCTTTATTTTCTGTGTTTTTCACGCACAGCCACACCCCTTGGTAGTTTTCTGAAAGTCATCTAAGAACTGCAGGTGTGCCTGGTGTTTTTGTGGTTTCATCTTTCCTGGGAAGTCGCACCATAGCCACGGGCTTTGTTCTCAGTCACACTGAGTGCCCTTTTGGTTCATCATAGTCTGGGAATCCTGTTTGGGGGCCTCTTGGGTTTCCCCTTCCCGTGCTCTGTTGAATCATCTCTTCTCAGCACCAGCTCTAGCCAGGACTTCCTCTTTCTAAGCTTGCGTCTTCGTTTTGGTGCGCCACATTTTCCAAAGACTTCAAGGAGAAGGGCAAGGGAGGGAAAGTGGTTTTCGTGTGTGTTTGTTTTTAAAGATTTAATTTTTCTTCGTGTGTGTATGTCTTTTGGTATGCATCTGTGTGCATACTCACAAATATCAGAACAGAATTTTGGATCTCTTGAAGCTCAGGTTACAGGCAGTTGTAAGTCATGGCTGTGGGTACAAGGAACTAAACTCAGGATTCCCCTGGAAGAACTGCAAAAGCGCTTAACCTCTGAGCCATCTCTAACACCCTGAAGGGTGAAGTTTTGAGACTTGTTTCATCTGAAAATATCTTGGCATGCTTGTCGGAGCTTGCCTGGATGAAGTTGTAGTGGATTTTCCTTTTTGATTTGAAGCATTTGTGTAAGACGATTCTTTTATAGTAAGGATACTATTGAACCTTCCAATCGTTATGATTCCTTAGACTTTTCCTGATATTTCCCTCTTTTTCTGTTCTTCATTTTATTGCCAGTGTTAGAAATCCCAGTATAATATACACTGGATTGGGTCCACTTTCAAATGAAGGCTATTCCTTCTGCCGGATTATGGTCACCCACCATTCCGCGCTGCTAAGGCCCTTACTTCCCATGACACTACTATAACTCTTCTCTCAACACTGCCCAGACTCCCCCGACATCCCCAGTTTTCCTTTCTAGGTCCAGTTTACATAGAGAGTATCCGATTATGTCCTCAAGTCCAGTTTATCGTTCATTCATCCTTCCTTCAGTTTGTCTTAATCTACTGCTTGTCCCAATTAATTTATTTCAATTATTATTTATTTCTAAAGACCCTGCTTTTGGGGGGCCTATCCATTTCTCTGTGGGAGGCCCCCTTTTACTTTTTCCCCAGGGTACTCTTGAGTAGGGAGAAGTGAGAAATATTTAGATAGAAGGATAGAGGGGGAGAGAAACAGAAACACAGGATAGCCTCAGGAGTGCCTGGATCCTTATCCACTGGCCCCTCCTGTCTCTTATAAAGGGCCTTTTACAGGAAAGCCAAGGGGTGGAGCAAGAGACCTCCCCTTAGCACAGCCAAGTGCAAACCCTTCCAATCACCTGGTAACCACACACATGGTCAAGCCATCCTCTAATGCAGCCCTGCTGGGTGAAGCAAGCTCAGATCTCAGTAGGAAACCTTTGTGGGCCTCCACACCTGCTTTAACCATAGTCTGCTTAAAATATTTTGATAGTCTTTTCCCTAGCCCATCACTTAAAAATTTCCCTTTTATACTCCCAACATAGGTTTATATGCCAAATACATTCTATATTCAGTATCTAATGACTTCAGTGTCTGAACTCATTGATGTGACTACTGACTCCTATGTCCTTGTCTGTGTGTGATAGAAATCACTAAAGCTTAGATTTGTAAATTCTCTGTGGGAACTCTGAGGACTAGGCTGGGAGAGCATTTGTAGGGACATTAACTTATCAGTATAATGAGATGCTGTTGGGGAGACATGTTAGGGTGACACAAACATGATTCCAGGCTTGTAACACCTGGTTTGTTCTTGTTAGGCCTCTTTTCTCTACGTTAGCTGAAACATAAATTAGACACTTACAGCTTTTACTTCACAACCATTAAGAAGAAATTTTGTGGTCCGCTCTGTTTTTATATGCACAGTGCTGGAGAAGTCATAGTGTTGCGTAGGGCAATATCAGGCCCTCCATTCCACCTGCATAGGTGCTTGGGTGGTACCCTGCCTGCATGGGTTCCATGTTGCATAGGTTTCATGAATGCCTTTAGGAAGTGTGCCGAACTCAGTTTTCTGGGCATTTCTATTTTGCTTTTGTCCTGGCTGAAGGACATGTTCCCAAACTCTAGGATTCAAGTTCTTAAAAATTGAAAACAGATTCTTCTCTCATACAGTGCGTCCCAACCATCAGTGCTGCCTCAGCCTTCGCCGGGGGAAGATGGATACAGGTCACCTACCCACAACCAAGCACTCTCATTAATGCTGTTTCAGCTTTTGCAGTTCTGCCGTGAGCAGGGTTTTCCCAGAGATCCACGGGAGCCTTTCGCGGAAAGGTTTTAACACGGCTGTGATTCACCAGGACATTGTTAGAGGTATCTAACCTGTCCTGAATCTGTCTCATGATCTCGCACATGTTAGGGGGACCAGCACACTCCATGATCACCAGTAGTTCATTTCATAGTTCTTTAGAACAGGAATGTTTTTTGTCCTGCATGGCTTTTATGTTTGTGTCTTACCTGGTTCGTGAAACCTCAGGAAGACCTAGCATAGATATGTGGGGATTTCATGGTCAGTTTTGAATTTGCCTTTTCTCCTGGTGTCTTCATTATTGCATTCTGACCTTTTTGCAAAGTTGATTTTCAGTTTCTGCTTTGTTCTTTCTGTGCCAGAGAAAGCTTGTGACTGTCACTCGGATGGCAGAAACTTACAAGTATAGTGAAACTGGGGATTCCCAGATTTAAAAAGAAGAAACCTCAAAAAATGAAAAGAAGTCTTATCGAAAGAAATATGCTCAAGGCTACTCTCTTTTGCTGCCAAGGTGACTAACAGAAAATCACGAGGAAGTAAAAACAAATAAACGTATGCATAAACAATTACCTAAATGCCTACTTTCTCCTTATTTGTTGAGCCCTCCCCCTAAAGGATATATCAAAGCTTTAAGATGAAATATATACTTTAGTAAGTCATTGTATACATTATAGCCTTTAAATTTTTTTTAAAAAAATACTTCCATGCCAGTGTTCTAATAGCCACAGTACTTGAAGATACATTTCATGCCAAAACTAGTTCAGGAATTTTGCAGATCAAAGGACAAAGGTGTGCTGCAGCTGGAAGCAAATGCTTCTAAGCATGCTGTGAGAGGAAGTTCAGAGTCCTATATTCTTTGAATAATTTCTTGGTATGGACAAGAAGATTCAAATAGACTGTGCAAACAGTGTAGCCTTGAGATTTGTGCATTTCTTGAGAAGTAATTTGAGTGACATGTATCTAAGATAATCCATTCATATTTGAGTACACTTATGCACTGTGTATTTCCTGCATGTCAGGTTGAACAAGGAGGTTAAAAGAATGGCAAAGCTTACTCTCATTTTATATAAAAATCATGGGTAATCATGTATTTATACATTAATTTATATCACAGAAGTATGAAAAGTGAGAAAAGAGAATGTCCTCACTTTGCAGGTGATGGCACAAATGGTTGTGAACTTCCATGAAGAGTAATGTAGACATATATCCAAAAAGGTTAGACATGACATAATTGTACCCTTATTAATTTTTCAGTGAGACGAGAAGTCTGATTTATTTAGATGTTATTGTGCTTACAATAATGAAAATTTAAAAAACCTACAGAGGCAAGTATAGAAGAGGTCATATGGCTTTGTCTCACAGTAGAATATTGTACAACAGCCTCCTATATATGATGACTTATAACCTCTGAGTTGTAAGCAATATAATGTTTTTCATTTGCTTGTGTGAATCCATAAAATATTTTCAGTCATTTTAAAGACAGTTGAAATGTTCTCAGTTTTATATTTTCTGTTCTTTATTACCATTTTATTTTTGGACTATACCATCCACTATCTTGTAGATTCAAACTGAAAAAAAAAAACAACATATAGCAAGTGTTTCATTTCTTCATGCTTAATAAAAATATAGTAGCTAAAAAATAATTCTTTCCTATCGGGAGGGTTCTTTCAAATTCTGTTTTAAAATTCTGAAATTTATAAAATTTTATTTTTACTATTTTATGAAATTCACATAAAATAGAGTAGGTAAAAGTGATAATTCACCATGCATTAGGATTCTGTAATTCTGTTGTTGATAGCATCAGAGAAGTTCCGGAAGGACTGGAAAATCTGCAATGTCATGTAATTTGGGCAGAGTTGCTGCTCGCCTCCAACTGAGTGCTGTGCTGCTGACTTTGCTGCTGACATGGAACCCTGTGAAGGGTTGGGCCTCCTTAGTACAGGATTTGGTCTCAAGAAATAGGTCAAGTAACGTTTCAAGTCTAGAAGCAAAGCTCCCAATACTGCTAAGATCTTGATCAGAAGTTCCCCAAGTCACATCTGCTGTATTTTTTTTTTCCATTCAAAACCTGTTCTACAAACAGTCTTAATTCAAAGGCAGAGGAATAAAGTGATTTACATAGATGAAGAGAGGAATTATTGGGGCCTAACTTTGGAAAATGACAATGAGAAACATCTCAGTATTAAAGATCCAACAATGTGCATAAAACGGATGAATTTAAAACTAGAAACACATCTCAGTGGCTCCGTTTAATTATCACAAACCCTACTGTCAAGGAGATTCCTGTCATTTTTTACTCAATTCTGTTTGTGTCTAGGAGAGTGACCTCCTTGGATTGGATTAGGAGTTATGTCTTCATATGTGTAGCATGTGTACCAGAGAATTGTCTTTTAAAATGTTTATTTTTATTATTTTCAATTATGTGTATATGTGTGTGTTATTGGTTGTTTCTGTTCTTTTGGAGGGCCTGCCCCCCACCCCTAAGCTCTCAAATAAATCACACATGGAGGCTTATTCTTAGTTATAAATGCCCAGCCTTATCTTGGATTATTTCTTGCCAGTTTTTCTTAACTATTTTTTAACCCATCTGTCTTTTGCCTTTGGGCTTTTACCTTTTCTTACTTTTGTATCCTTACTTTCACTCTTACTTTATGGCTTGCTGGGTGGCTGGCCCCTGGAGTCCTTCTCTTCCTCTGGTTAGTTCCTTCTCACTCTTCTCCCAGATTTCTTCTTCTATATATTCTCTCTGCCTGCCAGCCCCGCCTATCCTTTCTCCTGCCTGTTCAGTTCTTTGTTAAACCATCAGGTGTTTTAGAGAGGCACAGTAACACAGCTTCACAGAGTTAAACAAATGCAACATAAACAAAAGTAACACACCTTAAAATAATATTCCTCAACATGTGTGGGAGTGGGTATCTGCACTTGTATGCAGGTCCCCGAGGAGGTCAGAGATGTCAGATTCCTCTGGACCTGGAATTGCCCATGGTTGTGAGCTGCCCGACATGGGTGTGTTGTCAAGAAAATTTTGTCCACATGCTCCCATTACACCAGTCCTCACTTCTGTGCATCATGCAGTTGCTTAAACTATATAATATGTTAAAACAGGAGCAAATGTACATCTATTCTGAATTTATGATCCCCCCCAAATGACAGACAGGGATGAATAATCAATTGTGGGACATATTTAGTTCTTCCTAGGGTCCTAACAGATTGCTTGCAGCAATTCGAATCCAGTTTTTAGTGATCAAGATATGGCTTTATGGAAAAGTTTAGCAGCAAAATCATCTCTAGGAGAAGATGTGAGGTTTTTTCCACCTGTAAGATTCAGGAAAACCAAGTATGTACTCAGAGATGAAAGAAAGAAAGTGCTGATTTTTGTGCTAACACAGATGCTTAATTGTTCTAGGGTTGCATCTATCATCTCAATAAATGTTAAAATTAATTTTTGGAAGGCAGGTGAAGCATTATAATGATTTTAGAAATATAAACCAAAAATATTACAATGCCTTTTTTCCAGTTGAAATCTTATATGTATGAAAAGTAAATTCTGTGGTAGCAATGAAGATTCCATGAAATATTTATGAGTGGATAAGTTTTTGTGGAGACTATCAAAACGTATGAGTTATGTAAATTAGGCAGCACAATGGTTAAAAATATGTGTGTACATTTAAACTTCCTGGAAAATTTTGGCTACAAATAAATATGAGCTTTTCCAAAATTCATCCAAGAGTCAGCTCCAATATTTATAGTCTGTCACTGTATTCAAAGTACAGTACTTATGCTTAGAAAACTGAAATATGTTTAGCTTCAGTTAGAACTATAGTACACTTTATAACTTAACAAATTCAAGGGATTCCTTGATTTATAAGCCAAGTACTTTAATTCTTTTCATTAAGAATAAAATGGTAGCTAGGGAGATGGCTTAAAACATATAGACAGTTGCTCTGTCTGAATGAGGACCTGAGTTTGAATTCCTAGCATTCAAGTAAAAAGCTGGGCATGGTTGTGTGTGCCTAACAAGCCCAGAATTGAGAGACAGGAGACAGGTGGATCCTGAGAGGTGGCTGCCAGCCAGTCTAGGAGATACAGCGAGTTTCCTCTTCAGTTGGAGTCCTGTCTCAAAGCAGTAATGAGATGAGCTGTGAATGAAGATGTGCAGCATTCTGTCTGGCATCCCTTGGGATGTACCATGTGCATGTACCCTCCACCTCTTCACACAAAGAATAAAACAGTGCCATGACACTTCTGATTGAAGAATTGTTACCATTGGGGTTGAGCCATATAATATTGGTAGTAGTTCTAATATAGTACTACTGTATTTGCCTTTTAACTTTAGCTGCTTTTAGGTTGCTCTGTTAAAACACCATGACCAAGGCAGCTAATAATAGCAATTATCTAATTTGGGGCTTATAGCTTCAGAAGGTTAAAGTCTACGACCATCATGGTGGTGAGAATGGCAGCAAGCAGGCAGGCATGGCACGGGAACTTACACCCTTATCCACAAGCCAGAGGTGGATGGGGAACTAATTAGGAATGGTGTCAGAGTAGGAAACCTCAAAAGCCACCCCAGTGACACACCTCCACCAACAAGGTCATGCCTCCTAATCCTTCCCAAACAGCTCCAGCAACTGGGGGCCAAGTGTTCAAACCTTCGAGGGTCGTTCTATTCAAACCAGGACAGTATTTGACACCTAGTATATACTAAGTAAAAACTATGCTAATATATGCTAGCATAGTTTAATTTTAGCACAGCTTTAATTATTCTAATAAATACAAATAATTCCTTTCAATGAACTTCAAGTTTCTAAGGTAGCAGTAAATCAAAATTTGAGATAACTATTCAAGACCATAGCAAATTCAGTAGTGGGTACTGCATTACCAATGTAGAATAACCTAATACATGAAAAATCATACATAAATGAGATATGAAACTATCAGACACACCTTATTATAATGATGTTAAATGATTGGAATATTCATGCTGACATTATTTTGGAAAGATATGTAATAGTGAAGCATTAATCATTTATAGTTCATGGAATTTTACTTTAGATATAGACAAAATATTACATAAAAAACATCCTCCTTTCCAGATGGAAAATAGCCTATCTTTCCTCAGAATACTCATTCTGAACACTTTTTTTCTTTTCTTTCAGCACAATTGCTAGTTTTATAATCAGCTCCACTCTGCATGCTACAGTGTCACTCATAGTGCTTTCTAAATTGAGAACTCAAGAAAAATTTTAAAATAAAAAATTTAAAGTGATATATTTGTTAAATATTAAAACCCTTGGAGAACTATTATTCAATAAAAATCTGACTTAAAAATTTTAATTTTCTCCATTTTTTATGTTTAACAGCATAATTACAGAGAAAAATATGCAAGGGTTTTGACTTTAATGAATTGATATTTATAAGATTTTGTTCACTTTCTGCATTTCTCCAAAATCCTCAATAGAGGAAGCTATGTCTAATAAGCCATCTTATTTTGCTGACAGAGGGCTTGACATACCTGGCTGTGGTCACTGAGATGTTGTCTGTGGACACGATGTGAGAAGAATCTTGCTCAGTTAGCCTTTATTTGTCCATTTCTCTCATTATGTGAGAAAAAATAACCTGGGAAGCGACAGTCTCTCATAATAATGAAACCGACCCGTGGGGATCATGTGTTGTGTAGTTTCTCATGCCCATTAATGTTTGCTGAGATTGAGATTACTGTGAACCAGTGAGTCAATCTAAGGAGAATCAACATCTTTGTAAAACAGTCTCTTCTAGCCCACGGCATGGTTTTACTTTCGTTCACCCAGGATTTGCTTAATTATTTTCAATAATACTTTGTGGTTCTGTGATTTCCTGAACACCATTGATTACATTTATTCTTTAGGTACTTTTGTGATATGAAAAAATGGCACAGTTTTTACAATGGAAATGTATAATTTTTGTCTAGAATGTTAAAAACATTTCAGATGTCTCATTAATTATTTCATTGATCTTGATAATTTATTTGTGGATTATTTCAATTCTTCTTTGTGGAGCCTAATTACCTACAAATAAGGACAGTTTTACTTCTTCCTCCATGAAGCTGTGTCTTTCCTTGTTCTTGCTGGTGTTCGCACTCTTTAGGACTTTCAGGATAGTGTGTACCAGTGGAGATGCTGGAGATGCTGTCTTGAGTCCACATCTGTGACAGACTGTGTACTAAGGAGGATTTTATGGTGGTGATTAGCACATTGGAAGCTGTTAACGTGTTTTTGGGCTCTAAAGTAGGGATGAGTGGACTGGGAGAGACTCTAGCTGCAGTCTTAAGGAGCAGTCCTGCCTGACAGGAAGCTCCATCAAGGGAAGGGGAGAAGGTCTTTGTATGTCTGCATTCACCAGGGACCGGCTTCAAACGAAGCCTCAGCTGAGCCTGACTGAATACAAAGCCCCTTGGTACTTACCTTTTCTTTCTGTGTTTTTTAAAAATAAACATTTTCATACCACATATTCTAATCACAGTTTCCCCTCCCCCACCTCCCCCATCTCCTTCCTGGTCCTCTTGACCTCCCCACATGTCCAACTTCACATCTTCTTTCTCTCTTTGTATGGAAAACAAACAGATTAAACAATAAAAAGCAAACAAAGTAGAATAATAAAAAACAAAAAGAAAAACCTAAACCAAAAGAATAAAGAGAAAGTATAAGACACACACACACACACACACACACACACACACACACAAACAATTGGAAACAAGAAAACCACTAAAAAGACAAAATGTGCCCCCAAATCAATATGAACAAAAAATTTACAAAATACCCTTGAGTTTTGTGTTGGTCATCTACTGCTAGGCATGGGGCCTACCCTTAAGTGTGGTTAATATCCTTAGTGAGAATCTATTGGTGAAAACTAATTTTTCCTTTGCAAGTGGGTGCCAATAGGTGACAGCTTCTTGGTTAGGGATGGGAGCCTGTGTCCACTCCCCCTACCCTCAGCACTGGGATCCCATCTTGTTGTTCGAATGTTAAATGCTCTTATAATAAAAAACCTGGAGGCAGATGTTAGGGTAAAAGCTGAAAGATCAGAAAAACAGAGCAAGCCACAGCCACCATCTCTTACCTCACCAATTCCACGAATCCTCTGACTGAAATCCTCTAAGTTTTCACCCAAAAGGGTCTCAGCTGAACTGCCTTAGCTCCTGTTTCCTCACACTTTATATACCTTTCTCCGCCCTAAGGTCACTTCCTGGGATTAAAGGCATGTGTGCTTCCCAGTACTGGAATTAAAGGTGTGTGCCACCACTGTCTAGCTTCTATGTCTAGCCTAGTGGCTGACTCTGTCCTCTGATCCTCTGGCTTTATTAGGGTACACAATATATCACCACACCATCTGACTTGAATCTGTGTAGGCCATAGTCTCTATGAGTTCTTATATTCATCAGTCTTGTTGTGTCTGAGTGGCACTGTTTCCTTAGTATAATCTATCCTTTCTGATTCTGACAATCTTTCTGCCATATCTTCTGCATAGTTCCCTGATCTTGGACAGGAAGGGTATGATGAAGATATTCCATTTATGATTGACTATTATAAACTCTGACTCTGTACATTGTCTAGTTGTGGTTCTGTGTTAGTTCTCATCTGCAGAAAGAAACTTCTCTGATAATGGTTGAGCTAGACATCAGCCTGTGGGAAGAGAAAAATGTTGTTACGAGTTATTTTATTGCTATGTTCCTTTAGCAAAACAATAGCATTTGGTTTTGTCCTAGGTCCATGGCCTACCTATCCGGTCTCAGGTTCTTGGGCACTCAGTAATGCCAGTTATGGGTTCCATCTCATAGAGTGGGTCTTAAATCCATTCAGAGAGTAGTCAATTACCCCTACAACGTTTATGCCACTGTTGCATCAGCATATCATGTAGGGAGGTCACTGTTGTAGGCATCAGGGTTCATAGCTGTGTCAGTACATAAACAGTAGTACCAGTGCCATACACACTAGTCAGTAGGGGGAAGGCTCTAGTTAATGAGAGGCATGTTCATGCAGGAGTTGTTAAAAGATAGATAAAGGTGGTGGAACTAACATACTTTCTCTCTTATGCAGAATGTATATCAGACATGAAATTGGAAGTGGTACTATTTCAGGACCGGTGGGAGGGTCACAGTTGTGGATAAATATGAGCAAAGTCTAAATGATGCATATGCATAAAATAATGATAACAAAACACATAATTTCGTATGCTGAGACAATAAAGAAGAAAATCTTTATGTTGCTTTGTGTTAAATACTTTAATGTTGTATGATCATTACTATATAGGGGAAGATAAGATTTAAAATATTTAAATTTCTCTCTGTATCTGTGTTTCTCTGTCTCTGTCTCTCTTTTACTCTCTCTCTCTCTCTCTCTCTCTCTCTCTCTCTCTCTCTCTCTCTCTCTCTGTATGTGTGTGTGTGTATGGACATGCACATGCCATGATTCTTGAAAGGCAAGAGGACAAATTGTAGAAATAGTTTCTCTCCTTCCATACTGTAGGTTCCAGTGATCAAATTCAGTTCCTCAGTTTTTTTTTTTGTTTTTTTTTTTTAATTTTTATTTTGCAATACAATTAAGTTCTACATACAGGCACAGATTCCCTTGTTCTCCCCCCTCCCGCCCCCCTCACCTTCCCCCCAGCCCGCCCCCCATTCCAATCTCCTCCAGGGCAAAGCCTTCCCCACAGACTGAGATCAACCTGGTGGACTCAGTCCAGGTAGGTCCAGTCCCCTCCTCCCAGGCTGAGCCAAGCGACCCTGCATAGGCCCCAGGTTTTAAACAGCCAACTCATGCAATGAGCACAGGACCCAGTGCCACTGCCTGGATGCCTCCCAAACAGATCAGGCCAATCAACTGTCTCACCCACTCAGAGGGCCTGATCCAGTTGGTGACCCCTCAGCCATTGGTTCATATTTCATGTGTTTCCATTTGTTTGGCTATTTGTCTCTGTGCTTTATCCGACCTTGGTCTCAACAATTCTCTCTCATATAAACCCTCCTCATTCTCGCTAATTGGACTCCCAGAGATCCACCTGGGGCCTAGTCATGGATCTCTGCATCCAGATCCCTCAGTAGTGGGATGAGGTTTCTAGCACGACAATTAGGGTGTTTGGCCATCCCATCACCAGAGTAGGTCAATTCGGAGTGCCTCTCGACCATTGCCAGCAGTCTGTTGTGGGGGTATCTTTGTGGATTTCTGTGGTCCTCTCTAGCACTTTGTTTCTTCCTATTCTCATGTGGTCTTCATTTACCATGGTCTCCTATTCCTTGTTCTCCCTCTCTGTTGTTGATCCAGCTGGGATCTCCCACTCACCCAAGCTCTCTTTCCCTCCACCCTCACCCTTCACTACCCCCACTCATGTCCAGGCTGTTCATGTAGATCTCATTCCATTTCTCTGTCATTGGGCGATCCCTGTGTCTTTCTTGGGGTCCTGGTTTCCAGGTAGCCTACCTGGTGATGTGAGTAGCAGTCCAGTCATCCTTGTTCCACATCTAGTATCCTGTTATGAGTGAGTACATACCATGTGTGTCTTTCTGAGTCTGGGATACCTCACTCAGGATGATTTTTTCTAGATCCATCCATTTGTCTGCAAACCTCATGATGTCATTGTTTTTCTCTGCTGAGTAGTATTCCATTGTGTATATGTACCACATTTTGTTTATCCATTCTTCAGTTGAAGGGCATCTAGGTTGTTTCCATGTTCTGGCTATTACAAACAATGCTGATATGAACATAGCTGAACAAGTGCTCTTGTGGTGTGGTTGAGCATTCCTTGGGTATATGCCCAAGAGTGGATCTTGGGGGAGATGGATTCCCAATTTTCTAAGAAAGCGCCATATTGATTTCCAAAGTGGTTGTACAAGCTTGCATTCCCACCAGCAGTGGAGGAGAGATCCCCTAGCTCCACATCCTCTCCAGCATAAGGTGTCTTCAGTGTTTTTGATCTTAGCCATTCTGACAGGCGTAAGGTGGTATCTCAGAGTTGTTTTGATTTGCATTTCCCTGATGATTAGGGATGTTGAGCAATTCCTTAAATGTCTTTCAGCCATTTGAGTTTCCTCTGTTGAGAATTCTCTGTTTAGTTCTATAGCCCATTTCTTAATTGGACTGTTGGGCATTTTGATATCTAATTTCTTGAGTTCCTTATATATTCTGGATATCAGTCCTCTGTCAGATGTGGGATTGGTGAATATCTTTTCCCATTCTGTAGGCTGTCGCTTTGCTTTGTTGACCGTATCCTTTGCCCTACAAAAGCTTCTCAGTTTCAAGAGGTCCCATTGATTGATTGTTTCTCTCAGTGTCTGTGCTACTGGTGTTCTATTTAGAAAGTGGTCTCCTATGCCAATGTGTTCAAGACTACTTCCTACTTTCTCTTCTAGCAGGTTCAGAGTAGCTGGGTTTATGTTGAGGTCCTTGATCCACTTGGACTTAAGTTTTGTGCACGGTGATAGATATGGATCTATTTGTAGCCTTCTACATGTTGATATCCAGTTTTGCCAGCACCATTTGTTGAAGATGCTTTCTTTTTTCCATTGTGCACTTTTGGCTTCTTTGTCAAAAATTATTTGTTCATAGGTGTGCGGATTAATGTCAGGGTCTTCAATTCGATTCCATTGGTCCACATGTCGGTTTTTATGCCAGTACCAAGCTGTTTTTATTACTGTAGCTCTATAGTACAGCTTGAAGTCAGGGATCGTGATGCCTCCAGAGGTTGTTTTATTGTACAGGATTCTTTTGGCTATCCTGGGTTTTTTGTTTTTCCATATGAAGTTGAGTATTATTCTTTCCAGGTCTGTGAAGAATTGTGTTGGTATTTTGATGGGGATTGCATTGAATCTGTAGATTGCTTTTGGTAAGATTGCCATTTTTACTATGTTAGTTCTGCCTATCCATGAGCATGGGAGATCTTTCCATTTTCTGACATCTTCTTCAATTTCTTTTTTCAGGGACTTAAAGTTCTTGTCATATAGGTCCTTCACTTGCTTGGTTAGTGTTACCCCAAGGTATTTTATGTCATTTGTGGCTATAGTAAAGGGTGATGTATCTCTGATTTCCTTCTCCGCTTTTTTGTCCATTGTATATAGGAGGGCTACTGATTTTTTTGAGTTGATCTTGTATCCTGCTATGTTGCTGAAGGTGTTTATAAGTTGTATCAGTTCCTTGGTGGAATCTTTGGGGTTGCTCAAGTATACTATCATGTCATCTGCAAATAGGGAAAGCTTGACTTCTTCCTTTCCAATTTGTATCCCCTTAATCTCCTTATGTTGTCTTATTGCTCTGGCTAGAACTTCAAGTACTATATTGAATAAGTATGGGGAGAGCGGACAGCCTTGCCTCATTCCTGATTTTAGTGGAATTGCTTTGAGTTTCTCTCCATTTAATTTGATGTTGGCTGTTGGCTTGCTGTAAATTGCCTTTATTATGTTTAGGTATGTTCCCTGTATTCCTGATCGCTCCAAGACCTTTATCATGAAGGGGTGTTGGATTTTGTCAAATGCCTTTTCAGCATCTAGTGAGATGATCATGTGGTTTTTTTCTTTGAGTTTGTTTATATGGTGTATCACATTGACAGACTTTCGTATGTTGAACCATCCTTGCATCCCTGGAATGAATCCTACTTGATCATGGTGGATAATTGTTTTGATGTGTTCTTGGAGTCTGTTTGCCAGTATTTTATTGAGTATTTTTGCATCAATGTTCATGAAGGAGATCGGTCTGTAGTTCTCTTTCTTTGTTGTATCCTTGTTTGGTTTGGGAATCAGGGTAATTGTAGCCTCATAGAAGGAGTTTGGTAATGTTCCTTCTGTTTCTATTGTATGGAACAATTTAGAGAGTATTGGTATTAACTCTTCTTTGAAGATCTGGTAGAATTCTGCACTGAAACCATCTGGTCCTGGGCTTTTTTTGGTTGGGAGACTTTTAATGACTGTTTCTATTTCGTTAGGGGTTATTGGACTATTTAAATAGTTTATCTGGTCTTGATTTAATTTAGGTATGTGGTACCTATCCAGAAAATTATCCATTTCTTTTAGGTTTTCCAGTTTTGTGGAATAGAGGTTTTTGAAGTATGACCTGATGATTCTCTGGATTTCCTCAATGTCTGTTGTTATGTCCCCCTTTTCATTTCTGATTTTGTTGATTTGGATGCTCTCTCTCTGTCTTTTGGTTAGTTTGGATAAGGGCTTGTCTATCTTGTTGATTTTCTCAAAGAACCAACTCTTTGTTTCATTAATTTTTTTGTATTGTTCTCTTTGTTTCTATTTTATTGATTTCAGCTCTCACTTTGATAATTTCCTGGCATCTATTTTTCCTGGGAGACTTTGCTTCTTCCTGTTCTAGAACTTTCAGGTGTGCTGTTAAGTCACTAGTGTGAGATTTCTCCAGCTTATTTATGTGGGCGTTTAGTGCTATGAATTTCCCTCTTAATACTGCTTTCATAGTGTCCCATAGGTTTGGATATGTGGTGTCTTCATTTTCGTTGATCTCTAGGAAGTCTTTAATTTCTTTCTTTATTTCTTCCTTAACCCATTGGTGATTCAGGTGGGTATTGTTCAGTTTCCATGAGATTGTAGGTTTTCTGTAATTTTTGTTGTTGTTGAAATCCAACTTTAGACCATGGTGGTCTGATAGAACACAGGAAGTTATTCCAATTGTTTTGTATCTGTTTAGATTTGTTTTGTGACCAAGTATGTGGTCGATTTTAGAGAAGGTTCCATGGGGTGCTGAGAAGAAGGTATATTCTTTTTTGTTAGGATGGAATGTTCTGTAGATGTCGATTAAGTCCATTTGAGTCATGACATCAATTAAGTCCTTTATTTCTCTGTTAAGTTTCGATTTGGGGGATCTGTCCAGTGGTGAAAGTGGGGTGTTGAGGTCTCCCACTATTAATGTGTGGGGTTTTATATGTGATTTAAGCTTTAATAATGTTTCTTTTACATATGTGGGTGCCCTTGTGTTTGGGGCATAAATGTTCAGAATTGAGACTTCATCTTGGTGGATCTTTCCTGTGATGAGTATGTAATGCCCTTCTTGATCTCTTTTGATTGATTTTAGTTTGAAGTCTATTTTGCTGGATATCAGGATGGCTACACCCGCTTGTTTCTTAAGACTGTTTGATTGGAAAGTCTTTTCCCAGCCTTTTATTTTTAGGTAGTGTCTATCTTTGAATTTGAGATGTGTTTCTTGTATGCAGCAGAAAGATGGGTCCTGCTTTCGTATCCATTCTGTAAGCCTATGTCTTTTTATAGGTGAATTAAGTCCATTGATATTGAGGGATATTAATGTCCAGTGACTGTTCATTCCTGTTATTTTTTGGTGGTGATGTGTGTGTACTTTTCTTCGTTGGGGTTTACTGCTGTGGCTTTATCTATTGCCTGCGTTTTCGAGGGTGTATCTGACTTCCTTAGGTTGGAATTTTCCTTCTAGTGCTTTCTGTAGGGCTGGGTTTGTGGATAAATATTGTTTAAATCTGGCTTTGTCATGGAATGTCTTGTTCACTCCATCTATGATGATTGAAAGTTTTGCTGGGTATATTAGTCTAGGCTGACATCCATGGTCTCTTAGTGTCTGCATTACATCTGTCCAGGACCTTCTGGCTTTCAAAGTCTCCATTGAGAAATCGGGTGTTATTCTGATAGGTTTGCCTTTATATGTCACTTGGCCTTTTTCCTTTGCTGCTCCTAATATTCTTTCTTTATTCTGTACGTTTAATTGTTTAATTATTATGTGGCGAGGGGACTTTTTTGGGGGGTCTAGTCTGTTTGGTGTTCTATAGGCTTCCTGTATCTTCATAGGCATTTCCTTCTTTAAGTTGGGAAAGTTTTCTTCTATGATCTTGTTGAATATGTTTTCTGTGCCCTTGAGTTGGTATTCTTCTCCTTCTTCTACCCCTATTATTCGTAGGTTTGGTCTTTTCATGGTGTCCCAAATTTCTTGGACATTTTGGTTCATGACTTTGTTGACTTTAGTGTTTTCTTTGACTGATGAATCTATTTCTTCTATTGTATCTTCAACGCTAGAGATTCTCTCTTCCATCTCTTGCATTCTGTTGATTATACTTGCATCTGAAGTTCCCAATCGTTTTCTCAGATTTTCTATTTCCAGCATTCCCTCTGTTTGTGTCTTCTTCATTTTTTTCTATTTCCCTTTTCAGGTCTTGGACTGTTTCCTTCATTTGTTTCATTGATTTTTCTTGATTTTCTTTCAGTATTTTATTGTTCTCTTCCAGGACTTTTTTGATTTCTTCTAATTTGTTTGCCCTTTCCTCTAGTTGTTTACAGCGTTCCTCACATTTTTTTGTCTTTTCCTCTACACGAGCCTCTAGCTTCTTCATGATGACATTCATAAGGCTATTTTCTTCTGCTTCTTCCAATTTCTGATGTTCAGGTCTAGGTGTTGGAGGAGGGCTAGGGCCTGGTGATGGTGTACTGCTATTCATTTTGTTGTATGTGTTTCTGCCTTGACGTCTGCCCATCTCCTTGTGGTTCGTTCTTGGCCTTATCCGCACACTTGGTTCAGACAGAGCTGACAGATTCAGGAAGTCTCTCTCTCTTGTCCAGATGGGAGCTCTCTGTGCTGTGCTGTGCTGTGCTGTACTGTGCTTCAGAAGGGAAGTCCGGGGCAAGATGGGAGCTGGGAGCTGGGGGCCGGCCTCTAAGTCTCAGGAAGAGGCTTGGGGCTCAGGCGGATGGGGATGGGGGCAGGGCGTGGAGACTGCAGGGTCTGCCAGGGGTCTTAGAGAAGGGGATCCTTCCTGGTGGGGCTGTGCTTCAGAAGGGAAGTCCAGTGCAAGATGGGAGCTGGGAGCTGGGGGCCGGCCTCTAAGTCTCAGGAAGAGGCTTGGGGCTCAGGCGGATGGGGATGGGGGCAGAGCGTGGAGACTGCAGGGTCTGCCAGGGGTCTTGGAGAAGGGGATCCTTCCCGGTGGGGCTGTGCTTCAGAAGGGAAGTCCGGGGCAAGATGGGAGCTGGGAGCTGGGGGCCGGCCTCTAAGTCTCAGGAAGAGGCTTGGGGCTCAGGCGGATGGGGGTGGGGGCAGGGCGTGGAGACTGCAGGGTCTGCCAGGGGTCTTGGAGAAGGGGATCCTTCCTGGTGGGGCTAGAAGGGAACCTGCCCGGTGAGCAGAACCTGGGGCCAAGTTGGGCAGGTCTTCCCCAGAGTGGCTGGTGCCAGGGATGGGGTTGGGGGCAAGTTAGGGCACTCACCTGTGCTTCAGAAGGGAAGTCCGGGGCAAGATGGGAGCTGGGGGCCGGCCTCTAAGTCTCAGGAAGAGGCTTGGGGCTCAGGCGGATGGGGATGGGGGCAGGGCGTGGAGACTGCAGGGTCTGCCAGGGGTCTTAGAGAAGGGGATCCTTCCCGGTGGGGCTAGAAGGGAACCTGCCCGGTGAGCAGAACCTGGGGCCAAGTTGGGCAGGTCTTCCCCGGAGTGGCTGGTGCCCAGGGATCGGGTTGGGGGCAAGTTAGGGCACTCACCTGTGCTTCAGAAGGGAAGTCCGGGGCAAGATGGGAGCTGGGAGCTGGGGGCCAGCCTCTAAGTCTCAGGAAGAGGCTTGGGGCTCAGGCGGATGGGGGTGGGGGCAGGGCGTGGAGACTGCAGGGTCTGCCAGGGGTCTTGGAGAAGGGGATCCTTCCTGGTGGGGCTAGAAGGGAACCTGCCCGGTGAGCAGAACCTGGGGCCAAGTTGGGCAGGTCTTCCTCAGAGTGGCTGGTGCCCAGGGGTGGGGTTGGGGGCAAGTTAGGGCACTCACCTGTGCTTCAGAAGGGAAGTCCGGGCAGTTCCTCAGTTTTGATGACAAGTGCCTTTACCCACTGAGCCATCTCATCAGAATATAAAAAATTTGAAAAACTTGCCCATGTCATATTCTACCCTCTATTAACAGTGAGTAGCTTTATAAACAGATTTTGTTGTTAATTTTGCTCTTGTTTGATTTTTAGAAAGGATGGGGTTTTATTCCTTGTCTGGATAGGTCTTGAGTGACAAAATGCATAATCCCATTTTTCTGAACTTTAGAACATTTGAGAGAGTATAGTAACACTGTGACTGGTGCCTTTGCCCGGAAATTTGTCAAGTCTGTGGGAAGATAGTGTGCACACCATAGCAGGAGCAGCAAGGAAAGTGTTCTATCTGCAGCCTGAGTGTCAATATCCAAATGATTGATGACTTCAGGAAACAGTAGGCACTCACTTGAGACATATTGAGAGGCTTCTGTCTCAGCTGAGTCTGTGGAGCCACAGCTGGAATTAGATGCAGAGATGAATGGGTTACTGAGAAATCATCGGTTCCTTAACTATATTAGACTGCAGATAAGACTGGAATCAGGACGTCACTCAAAACTTTTCTAAAAAAAAAAAAAAAAGTTGTATTTGTATTTGCTATATTAAGGATATCAAATGTATCAAAGACCATAATGTAAGACCTGGAATTTTGAAACAGGAAAAATACTTTAAGTTAAAGACATAGGCATGGATTTTCTGAATAGGATTCTAGATCTTCAGAAAATAAAGCTAACAAAACTGACAAATAGAACTTCATGAAAAAAGAAAAAACAACCACAAAACTTCTCCACAGTAAAGGAAACAGTTCATCATGTGATGGTCTACAAAATAGGAGGTAATCTTTGCCAGCTGCAATCTGACAGAGAGTTGATACCTATAATATATGAAGAACTCACAAAACTAAACAAGAAGTCAAATGATCTATACATAAATGATGTGAACAAGAATTCCTGAAAAGAAGCTATGTCTTCAGACTTCACTAATTAAAACTTCAATGACTGTGGAGCGTTGGAATGTTGCAAGTCCAGAAGTCCAACTACAATTTCTCTTGGGGTGTCTTTCACCCCCTAAAGAGCCATTCCTTGTCCAGTGCTGTGTCAAATCTAATATTCTTATATGCAGACAAAAAGATTTGGAATTTTTAACAAAACCATATTCTCTATCAATCAAAGGGCTAAAAATGCAATAAGATAGCATCTAAGGTCCATAGCTGGAGTTTCCAATCTTGTTTATATTGCCTACATAATGTTCCCATCAGTGTATTTTAAAAATGCCTAAATTCATAACTTTCTTTATTGTTATTATAAAACTCCACTAAATTACTTCCATATAGGAAAATATAGAAATGGAAATAGCCTAAATCTGCTTTCCCGGGCCATGGTCATTCAAATTTTGGTTCTAAAATAAGCCATTTCAGTATTGCAAGCTGACATATTTTTCTTTCCCAATACTTAATATAGCAGATTCTTCATTGTAAGACTAGAGAAATAATTTGAAAAGTAGTAATATTTCCTTTATGATTTCTCTTTGTCCTTAGATTCATGTGTATAGAGTACTATAGCTGGGCTTATGATGTATATTTACCTCTGAGAGTAGGGGTTTGCTAGACTCTGAATTAAAATCTTTCCTTCTTTCTCTCTTTTCCTTCTCTCCTTCCCTCCCTCCCTCACTTTCTTCCCTGTTCTCTTCCTTCTTTTTGCAAAAATTCACCAGTGGTTCCACCAAAGCTTCCAGGCCCTATTCCACTGCAGTATAAGTTAAAAATTTCCCTGAAGTCCTGCGTTGTGGTTTAATATTTGTATAGCTTCATTTTGCTGTGGAGGTTCACAACAAGCTGTGATCTGCATGAGATCCAATTAGGAAGCTAGTTCATTTTTAAACAATTAAAAACCAGTTGAGAGTTAGCTGATGAATACAAAAGATTTGCTTAACCAAGTAAAGCATTCCCAGGGCAACAATTACTTATAAGGTTTTTGTCATTTCTGGTTAATATTCATGAGTGGTGATCCATGCAAATGTTCTCTTTGAAGGCTCAAGAAATACTAATTAAATGAAAGTTGAGGTATTGTATCTGCAGAAGCTGTTTTCTGACAGATTTCATTGTAAAGCAGTTTACCCAGAACGAATGTTCCAACGCCTACTCAATGTACTAGCCAGCAACGCTTTCCCAGAAACTCAATCTCTGACTACATTTTCCATGCTGTACAGCACCTTGAACAAATTCACCAAAGCCCATCTGGTATCAGAAAATATTTGCTTGTTTTGAGCAGAGATTTAATATCTATGAGGGATGAGAATTTACAGTCTTGCTGCTGACTATTCTCAGGTCCATCCAAACTATGTATGGGAGAATAAGCATATATATGTTTGGTCTCTATCCTCAAGTTTCTAACACAGAGGTCCTAAAGTCCTTGCGGTTTCTGGGATGAACAAGGTTCTAGGATCATTCTGATGTTATAATGTTTTGTCTTGATCCTTGGTTCTTTACACAGAAGCTTCTAAAATTCTTTCTGTCCAGAGTGACATCAGTCTAGAAGATGGATGACTGCTGTCTGAGAGCCCCTAACATATCCTCAGTTTGTGGGATGGTCACTGAAAAGACCAAGGATGAATTAGAAGGCTACAACTTCCAGCCCTATACAAAGACCTGTAGGGAGTGGAGAGGGCTGAAGATGAGCCACTTACAGTCAATCATTTAACCAGCCATGTCTCTGTAAATAATGAGGAAAGTCCTCGGAGTCTATCTGATAATCAAAGGAATTTATTTGGGATCAACTCACAACAAGCACGAAGGAGTTGGTCGTGGAATCCAGGAGGGGTGGGGGTGCAATCCAATGTGGTTCTCTGGAGAACTCTGCCTTGATCAGCACCACCAGCATCCAAGACCACAAGGTAGCCAAGTCAGACAGATGTATAAATAACCCTGGGACTTACTACTTGCACCTGGGTCTGGAGTGGACACCAGATGTGTGTGACCAAGCCTGTGATATCTGAAGTCTACAAAAACTTTAGAAGGCTGGTATCAGAATTGAAATAAGTAATTGGACACTTAGTTGGTGGCCAAAATGTTGCAGAACTGGTTGTTGGATGAAAGACCCAAATGTTCAGTGTCATAAGTGTTGTGAACAAACAGTTTCTTTCCTTAATTGGGTATGCAGAAACAGATGGAGATAAAAAGAAAGGAAGAAAGAAAGAAAGAAAGAAAAATAAATAAATAAATAAATAAATAAATAAATAAATAAATAGATAAATAAAAAATAAATAAGAAAGAAAAAAGCTTAAATAAGAGCAAAGAAAAACCATAGAGACTGTGAAGATCCAGGATGTTTAATGTAGGTTGCCTAGTTTCAAAAATAATTCCTCTTCTAAGGCAAAAATGATTTTTAATTAGTGACTAAAGACCAATATGAGTTTAGATGTTATAACAGACAGTGTGGAGTTTCTTAGATGGAGTAGGTAGTAAGCTGCAGAATGCTGATCAGAGATCTGGGAGAGTGAGACATTTATTTTGGGAAAATAAAATTACTGGCCCAGGCAAGATTTGAGGCAGCAATTCAGCAAGTTCAAGAGTGTGTTGTAAAAAGAAATAGGCTCTTCAGATTTAAATTTTAGGGTCCTGGATGTCATTTCATCACCAGCCTAGGTTGGCAATAAGATAAATGGGCTCAGTAGGAATGTCTTAAGAACACAGAGAAGAAAACGGAGATGCCAAAGGAGCAGGAAGAAAATACCAGAGGGAGACCCAAGAAGGCAGGGTGTGAGAAAGGTGACGGGAACTTGGTCTAAATCTCAGGAAGGATATTAGGAGGGTTTCTGTTCACAGGCTTTGGAGACACTCTCACACAGAAAGAATCAGCCTCAAGTGCAGAGGGTGAGGGTACAAGTTAGAATCTTCATAATGCCACAGATTTAAAGATGTGCTGATATTTATCTGTAACTACTTATTTGATCCCGTTCACTACTGATGGGCATAGCAAGTAAATTCCATATAAAAGGTGATATGAATGGTGCCCATACTGTCATATAGTATGGATCTTCCTGTTGTCTTTTATGACCTATGTTCTCTAGTGTGTTGACAGCAGTCCCCTTCTGCTCTGCCAGGGCATGTGGTGCTGTGGGATGTTCTGTATGGCAAATGTGTTGCTGATTGGTCAATAAATAAAACACTGATTGGCCATTGGCTAGGCAGGAAGTATAGGCGGGACAAGGAGAATAAAGCTGGGAAGTGGAAGGCTGAGTCAGAGAGACACTACCAGCCACCATGATGACAAACAGCATGTGAAGATGCCGGTAAGCCACGAGCCATGTGGCAAGGTATAGATTTATAGAAATGGATTAATTTAAGCTGTAAGAACAGTTATCAAGAAGCCTGCCACGGCCATACAGTTTGTAAGCAATATAAGTCTCTGTGTTTACTTGGTCGGGTTTGAGCGGCTGTGGGACTGGCGGGTGATTGAGATTTGTCCTGACTGTGGGCCAGGCAGGAAAACTCTAGCAATAATGTGGCATCTGATAAATGCTATGTATGATTTAAGACCTCGGAATCTTTTTGTTTCACATGCACTCAAGCCTATACAGACCCTTATTTTTAGTCATCTAAAAACCGGGACTATTTCTCCACAAATAGCTGACTGTGGTTAACTCTCGTTGGTAGTTGTAGCTGATTTCAATCATCTCGGATAATTTATTTTTGCAGTTTTCATCTGATAGGAGAGGCTTTAAGCATGAAAGCCTACTTCCTAGGGACCAGAAGTCTGGAAGAATGTTCCAAAAAATGGCCTGAGGAAATCAACAAATTTATAGACAAGAAGAGAAAAGGAGAATATGGGTCAAATGGTGTGTGTGTGGGTTGGGGGGGACTGTCCTCTGGAGATCAGGCCCCACAAATGTAATCAAATGCAGTCTAGTCACAGAAGGCCGGCCTTTGAATGCATTTCTAGTGAGTTTTCACCCGGCCCTCTCCCTTTTACCCTTACCTTTCAATATGTGTTTTGTTGTTGTTGTTGTTTTGTTTTAACAGCTATCATGATGTGTCCTTTGGTATGAGGGCAAATAGGATTCTGGTGTAGTTCAAAACTGGGCTGCCCAATATCCTAGCCACTAGTCACATGTAACTGCTAAGCACTTGAAATGTGGGCTGGTATAAGCTGAGATGTGGAATTATATGAAGCACACATTGGATTTCCAGACCTCATACAAAATGGAAATTTAACAATCAGGTATGTGATATTTTAAATTAAATATGTTAAGGAAATACACTGGTAGGTTATATTAAATAAATAAATTATTTACATCTACTATTTAAACAAATGCTGTTTACTCTTTCTTCCTTTAATAATGCACTTGTTAGAAATTTCGAAATTGCCCCTTTGGCTGGCTTGATCTTTCTTTTGGACAATACTGACCTAAACTTTGAAAACTAGCAGTATCACTATCAGTTTTCCAAAATATCGTATTTTGCACAGTGATTTAACAAGAACACACCCTGGGTTTCGGAATGCATGCCTCTCCCTTTCCTACATCTGATGATCACTAGCCAGTCCTTCCTTCTCCTCCTAACATGTCATACTCTGTTGACTCTACTGGGCTAATGCTTGGATGTCTTTTTGTTTCAAAAGTTTTTCCTAGGTCTTGCAGTCTCTGCTGACACCTCACTGGTATTCCCTAACTCCAGAAAGCAGCTGTGCTTAGATAACTCACAGGGATGGAGCATTTGTGTTTAATCTTCAATGATTATAGAATGAGAAGATGAAAGGGGAGGGGAGAAGGTCTTCCACTGAGTTTTCCTAGCTCCTGGTGTCAGAGTCTGTTCTCTCCATTTTTGTCTTGTCCATAAAACAGTCTAGGGCTTGCTCCACCAGGGATATGCCCAGTAAATATGTGTGGCTGATGAACCAGATGGACCCTTGGAGTCTAGACTGAGGGCAGAACAGCTTCCAGGTACATGGACAAAGCCACAGGACTTAGAAACAAGGTTTCCTTTAAGACACTTGTGCGTCCATCTTTCAGTGACGCAGTAAATCACCATGCTAAGTTGTTTCTGTAACTTGAGGATAACAGATTGTCCATGCTGACATCTTGAGCTTCTGTGATGGATACACCAGGGGGGCAAAATATTAGACATTTTATTATAGTTCATAGAATGTCTTAAGCAATTTTGCCTTGTGTGTCCTTGGTTTTATCTTATATGTGATAAGATTTTTCTTAAAGGACAGAAGAGAGAGAAAAAGGCCTCAGAACAAATCCCATTCTCTGCTCCTGTGCCTATATCCCTCAAGGCAGACAGGAAACAATTCCCTTTCTAGACATTCTGTCCCCACTTCCCAGTCTTGTACTTCTCCATTTCTTCTTTCTTATTTCCTGTCTCTAACCCCCATCAAGCAACATTAAGACAGAAAGAAAAATGATGCTGTCCAGATATAAAAGTAGAATTTATAAAGTGAAAAATAAATAAGTAAGTAAATAAATAAATAAACAGCAAACTGTTCTGTTCTCTCCATGCAACTTGCTGTCCTTCAGGCTACTCCAGTGCATGAATTCATTTCACTCCTTCTCTAATCACACATTTTTAGCAACTTAACATTTAAGATTTCCCAGAAAGGGCCGCTCAGCCACCAGAGGCTCAGATGCTTACACAGTTGCTCCAAGTACTTCAACAAGTTCTTGCATGAAAACACCATTTGATCTTTGAAGGCTCCTCATGGGGACAAGCAGTGCCTTCTGAAGGATCAGAAGTTCCTGCTTCTAGAACACTTAATCCTCCTTCACAGGAAGAGGAGTATCTGCTTATAAATACTTGTGGAGACTTAAACAGTGATGTGCTAAATCCGGCTAAGATGCACGAATCCCAAGATAGAGAGGGACCTGAGAATGGCATACTATCAAACCATAGATGAACCATTTCGAATAAGGAAAAGTAAGTTTAAAAATGAAGTCTCTTACAAATCATCCAATGACATAATACAAGGCAAACCTGAGGTTGAACTGGGGCCTTTTATCACGATCCCTGCAGGTACAGCATACCCACTGTGTATAATCTGATGGCTTCACTGAATGAGAAATATTACATTACATTTGTGACATATCCAATAGTATTTATGTATACATATGTTTGTGCTTTGTGGGAAATGTCAGTGTAATTGATACAAAGTAATGCAAGTTAGATTTAAAATACAGAAATCAATTTTAAATGGGCAACAAAATATGTTTTTTCTCACAAAACCTGCATATTTCCATCAGTGTATTTTCCTCCATTATCTTAGTTTACAATTTCCCGTGCATCTGTGCTGTTGGCAAAGGTGTGTTCCTTATGTCCCTTTTCAAGATCAAATGGCACTGTCAAGGGCCTTTTCTCTAATGGTGATTGTATTTTATGAGTCTGATTGACTGTAAATTATGTTTTAGAGTGTAAAGGTTTGTAGTCATAAGATATACTTGCATCTCCCAAGAAACCAATTGGGCATTAATAAAGAGAATTATGTTTAATTTATTCTAAGTTGGAAATAAGATCAACTCCTTCATACATAGTAACTTTTGAGGACACAACCTAGCCACAGAGCCCTGGATTTAGACTGTGTCGGGGAACTGCGGTGTTAGAGACATGGAGCCCTAAGCACCTGTCTGTTCTCATGTCCTAGGAGTCACTGAATAGCCACAATCTGAATGTCTGAATTGGGCTCTTGGGTAGAGTTAATTGACCCAAGGGACACTTGGTTAGCTTTCTGTTAGGTCTAAGTTATAGGAAGCTGTCTCCTGGTCTGTTGCACTTTGGTAGGGATTTTCTTCCTCATTCCCTTCAATTTTATGGCATTTTCTGCGGATTTTTTTCCCCACAGGTCAAATTCCTGTTCCTGTGGTCTAGCTGCATCTGGTCAATATCTCCTTGTATAGGTGCTGGTCAGGACTTGCTTTGTATAGGAACTGGTCAGGACCTGCCTTTTATAGGCTCTGGTCAGGACCTGCCTTGTATAGGCTCTGGTCAGTACCTGCCTTTTATAGGTGCTGGTCAGGACCTGCCTTATATAGGCTCTGGTCAGTACCTGCCTTTTATAGGCTCTGGTCAGGACCTGCCTTTTATAGGCTCTGGTCAGGACCTGCCTTGTATAGGCTCTGATCAGGACCTGCCTTGTATAGGCGCTGGTCAGGACCTGCCTTGCTGATCTGGTAATTCCACTTTGCTCTGTCTCTCCAGTGCCTAGGAGTCCTAGCTACTTCCTGTTTTGAAAGCTCTGGGTGGCCTCCCCATCTCCTCTTTTTTGCTCCTCCATCAGTTAGTGCAGGAAAATAAATGCTAGCTCCTGTCTAGACACATTGACAGGGTAAATTTATTTATTTCTCACTTGCTTAGGCCTTACAAATGGCCACCACCTCCAACATTTGCCTCACAGAATTTCATTGCCAATGATACTGTGCAGCTATCAAAAGCTGGCTGTCTTGTACCAGGGATGGGGCAGTTTTCTGATGCATATTCTTTCCCTAATACCTTTCCCTTTGGATTAAGCAAAATATTGGGCTTTGCTTGAGCCACATTCTTCTTGCTTTTTCATTTTGTCTGCCCTGCTTTGCTTCTCTCTAGGAAGCTCTGCCCAGGAGGAAACACTCAGATGTCCACAAATCCTCGCCTCAAGCTGTCATTTCTAAGTGGGCTGTGTAACAAAATCCATGTTTTTCACAAAGTAGTCATTTTCTTGGCAGCATCCCGAATGATAGAGACTCTCAGCATCTTGCTTCCTAGCAAAAACAAGTGAACAAACAACCATTACCACCACAAGGCAAGCACAGTTTCTGGTCTATCTGGGAAGGCATCTTGCTACAGATATTATTTTTTTTTCCTTAACCATTTGATCATCTTAGACACTCTCTGAGCTTCCCCCATTTTATCCATCCGACTCCAGTGCTTACTTTTTTAAAAAGCCATCCAGCATTGTATATTCCTTTCTAACTCTGATTAGTTTCCAAATATCTCCCTGGATTTAAGGAAAAAAGTATTAGATGCCTTAGCCTCACAATTAATTTAGTATATAAAACTAGGGCAATAAAGATTTTGAGGCTCAGAAGAATGAGTCTTCTGTTATCCTACATCCTTCTTATTATTAAACAGCCAGGCTGCACCATGGAGCAAAAAGTTCTCTCAAGTTGCACTCAATATGCACTTCTTCCTGATGCATATTGAGAGATCTGTAGACCAGACCCGTTCTCTGGCAGGAACTGTAGAGATCAACAAGAAACTGGGCATTTTAAAGGTAAACTGCATCCTCAACATTACATTCTTTCTATACCCCAACCCCCCAGTGCAGTTCTGAGGCAGTCCTGAGCTCTTGGGTTGTGGCCACTCTTCTGAGAGTAGCTAGTCAGTTCTTCCTCTGTATTCCAAACTTCATTTCCATTCTGTCTACTTTCCAGTGCAAAAGGGTAGCCTCGGATCTCCTCCTCTTAGTCTACTAGTTACTGTAACTCTCTTAGTTTTCACACTGCAGGCTCTTTCTTTGAAATATGAAGTTTTAATAACTTTCCCTCAAACCACAGTGTCATGTCATCCCAGAGTTTACTCCATCAGCTCACCGTAATCGTCAGCGTCATAAGAAGTTACACCCAGTGACTGCTTCATTTCTTCCAGTTCATCAGCTATTTGTCATTTTACTGTCTTCCTTACCTTGCTTGGGCTTTATGCATGAGGTGTTTAAGTACAGCAAACATCATAACATAGGAACTGGAATGGTTCTTTCACTGATAATCTCATATACCATTTTCTGTTTTTTTACTCCCACCAAGCAATCCTAATCTTCACATCTACAAGTCCTCTTCTCAGGTCCTTTTCCTGGGAGACTGATTATTGTTGGAGAAAGTCAACATTTACTAGCTCCCTGTGAATACCTAGGCTGTCCCACTTCTCTTAGATACATGAAACAACTAAATATACACTTTCACTTACTGTTCTATTGATAGTGTAATGATCAATTATTCCTCCGAGTTTACAGAAAAAGCAACACACCTTAAAAACAAACGCTCCCATGATCCTCTGAGAACCTGAATCATGATTAGTACTTGGGACATGGTAGACAGTTAATGTATTTATTTCATGTCTGACTCTGTTCTTAATTTATTCTGTATATTGTATAATATATATACTTAAATATCTACTTATGCTACTAAATTGTAAGTTCCTTTAGGACAGAAATGTTTTCTTAACTGTTTTGTGTCGCTTGCACTGGCAATGTTTGAAACGTATTTCGTGTCCCACCAGCCAGCTCCAAAATAATGACACAGACACTTATTAATTATGGGAGCTCAACTTTAGCTTAGGCTTGTTCCATTAGCTCTTATATCTTAAATTAACCTGCTTATATTAATCTATGTTTTACCATGTGGCTTTTTAACCTTTCTTTTATGTCTTTACCTTTATTTCTTTTACCTTTCTGTATGTCTGACTCCCTGCATTTTCGCAAGTCTTCTGCGCACCTCAATTTATTTCTCTTCTTCTCTCTCTACCCTAAAGTCCTGCCTATACATATAATCTAGCTGTTTGCCATTCAGCTCTTTATTAAACCAATCACAGCAAATCTATCTTCACACAGTGTACAAATAGCCCACAACAGTCAGTATGAATGGGGGAAAAATGAGGTAAAAATTAATACTGTCGTGACTTGGATTTATTTTTAAGCAATCAGAAATATTATTAGATGTAGGCAGAAGTTTCTGTCCCACAAGCCACTCCCAAGTAACTGACACTGAGACTTAATGTTACTTACAAATGCTTGGTTGGTAGCTAAGGCTTGTTACTAACTAACTCTTACATTTTAAATTAGCCCATATTCCATATTTAAGCTCTGTCACATGGCAGTACCTTTATTAACATGGAATGTTCATCTCCTGCTCCCTCTGCATCTGCTGGTGTTTCTAGACTCTGCCCTTCTTCATTCCAGCATTCTCCTGGTCTGGCTCTCCTGCCTAACCTTATTCTGTTCAGTTATTGGCCAGTCAATTTGTTTATTAAACCAATCATAGTGACACAGTGTAAAGGGATATTCTACAGCAATTAGATAAATGGATATCTAAGTAAGGAAACCAGCAACATGACAAGTCCAAGTGTACATCATGGCAAATCAATGAATTCTGAATTAGTCTTCTACCAAATGAGTTTTAGAAAATTATTTTAGCTTAAATTTAATTCAGTTAATTAAAAAGCAATTGATTACTTGATTTCTACCCAGAGAATGAATGATATGAGAATTCTACATTTATTCACATATTATCTTTGATGTCAGTTGAAATCATATGCACGTAATTATATACTGACTCAAGTTCTTATTCTCTAACCTGCTTTATCTTCTCTCTGGCCTGTAGTATAGTTGAGTAGGTGACATCTTTTCTGGATATTCTGCTTTGTCTTTTCTTTCTTGCTGTGCAATTGTAATCAAATGAGACTTTTACAACCATTTTGCTTGTTTGTATTTTTGGACAGGCTCTCACTATGCAGACCAGGCTAGCTTGGAACTAACAGATATCTGCCTGCCTCTATTTCCTGAATGCTAGGATTAAAGGCTTGTGCTCCTGTGCCAGGCAAAACACTTTCTTTTTTAATTTTTTTCTTTACTTATTACTACCCATCTCCTAACCATGTGTAGTGGTTTAGATAACAATGGCCTCAACAGGTTCATGTATTTGAATGCTTGGTCATGAGGGAGTGACATTTCCTGAGAAAGATTAGGAGGTGTGGCCTTGTTGGACAATGTGTGCCACTGGGAGTGGACTTTGAGGTTTCAAAAGCCCAAACCAGGCCCAATGTCTCTCTCTTCCTGCTTGCTGAAGATCCAGACATAGAACTCTTAGCAGCTTCTCTAACACCTATGCCTGTGTGCTGTCATGCTTCCTGCCATGATGATAATAGACTAAACCTCTGAAACTATAATCCCCAGTAAAATGCCTTCTTTTATAAAAGTTGATGTGGTAATGGAGAGTCTCTTCATAGCAATAGAACATTGACTAAGATACCATGGCATGCCCGGTCCCGCGGGCCAGGTTATTTGATGAGACTCGAGGAGGCACCTCCTGAAAGATCAATGGGGGCGAGAGAGAAAGGAGACCAGGCGCGTAAAGGAAGACAGAGACATTCTGAGTTGCGTCGAGGTCTCCGTTTATTGACTGGGTGTTGAGGCTTATAAACAGGGCTTCAGGCAGGGAGGGGGAACAGGGGAAGCACGGAGAGAAGGATGGAAAATTCCTAAGGGAGGGTGAGGTCACTTTGGTCCCAGGCCCCTGCAGCTGGTTGATTAGCAGGTATTCCAGGAAGTTGTACAGCCCGCGGTTAGGCCAGGAACTTCCTGCCTTTGTAAGGTTTGATAAAATAAGGACACCACTGTCCAGAATCGGTCCCCAACAGTTCCCCCTCTTTTCTCAAAAATGGATCAAGTCCATGTGATCGGGGTGGTCCGAGAGAGTCCCTGTCTTAGGCTACACAGGGGGCTTCCCACGCTCGGCAGCATGCCGTGTTGAGCCGGTCTCGGGCGACCTCTGTATGCTGTTGTCTCCGGCGTGGGCCCTGTACTATTCCCGTCATTGAGTACCCTCTAGCAGGACCATGGGGACGTTAGGGCCTTAGGACACTGAATCTGAGTTCTTGATGGGGCTCCTGGCTGGCCTCCTCGGAATCTACTCTGTGATAATGAATCGAGACGTGTAGTGGTAAGGCCGAATCAATCTGATTTTTGATAAACTGAGTCAACCGCTGAAAGGCCCAGGGACCAAAGATCAAACCACCCATGCTGATTTTCAAACTCCCTTTTTCTTTGAGCCAGCCTTTCCCTTAATTTTTCCATCGATTCCCTGACAATACCAGTATGGTCGGCATAAAAGCAGCATTCTCCCTTCAAGGCTGCACTTAATCCCCCCTCCTTTAAAAATAGTAAATCCAGACCTCTTATGTTTTGTAACACAACCTCAGAGAGCGAGGTTAAAGATTTCTCCAGAGCAGAAATGGATCTTTCTATGGCCTCTAGGTCAGTAGTCATAGCCATTTGTAACTGCATAAGGTGGTTGCTCTGCACGAGAGCAGTAGTTCCTGTACCAATTCCTGCAGTGATGCCCCAATACCTAACAAGAGGGCAATAGTCATAGACACAGGTTCTCGAGTGTATCTGCCTCTCTGCTCAAAGAATTCCATATCAGAGACTAATTGGACCACAACATAAGAGTTTTCCCATTATCAATGGCAAAGCGAGCTTCCCCTTATTCAGTTTTTGCCATCTGCAAGTGTGTCATGGGTTCCGAGGTGGATATTGGAATTCTAGCATCCTCAGTTTAGTGGTACCCAGACATGAATCATCATTTAGTTAAGACATCAGTGATATAAGAGCCAACAGTAATTAGCAGAAGCACAAGGCCAAAAGCCTTATGATGGCTGACAGAGTTCCTTATCCTCAAGCAACTTGGAACTTTATCTTAGGTTCCCTATGACAAGAAATTCCCTTTTGAGCTAACATTCCAGGGTGAGGGGGAAACAGGGTCGATGTTTTCTCTCTTCTATAATTACTTCCTGCTGAAATTGGGACGTTGTTATCAAGGCCCTGGAAATCCAGAATGTTAGTCAAAGACAAGAGGGAATGTTCTATTGACCAGCTGAAGAGATGGTATACATATCGGCTGAATTGGTCCATATCAGCTTTCAGCAAGTTCAGGGCTCATAGTCATTTGCAGTAGGTTGTCACCAGCAAATGATGCTTGGATGTATCTGTCAGCCAAGTGGAAACCTGTTGAGATAGATATAAACTAGGAACAGGAGTTAAAACTTATGAACTCATTTGGAACTTTTAGACCCATAGTCTTAGTAATTGTAGTATTATCAATTTGCCCTGAAATCCATAGCGTCTTTTTTATCTAGAGAACCAAATATAGATTGGACTGAAATTTCCTTGGCCCAATGGAAAGCATCTGTAAGTCTATATTTAGAACCTGTTTATCTTTTTAAAAGAGACTTATTAACTTTAATTAATTAATCCATTGATCAATCAATTACTAAGCTGAGAAAGCTATAGCTAGTCCAGTCATCAATGTCATCAAAGATCTGAGAAGGATAAACTTTACCTGAGTGCAGACTTTTAAGTCTATTTAAAAAAACAACATAGACTATCCATTTCCCAGACTGTTCATCATCCCAGGCTCCTATAGTCTTTATAGTGTTGGCAGGACAGGTGTCAGGACAGCATTGTCCACAATTCAGGTGGCATCTTCTTGTCGTTGTTTCATATCTTCTTTGGAGACCTTGGGAGTCATTGCTAGGAGCTGGGGAGCTCAGAGTCTCTGTTTGCTATAGTAAGCTTTTTATCAAATAATGTAAATGCCATATTCATCAGATCTTTCACAGGTTTGAGGACCATTATCTATTAAATGTATCTGAGCCAAACAAATCTAGGCCTAATCTTGAAAATATCTCTGTTTGGTAACAATAACCAGGCCAATTTGTTCTCCTATAGAACAAATTGTATTAGTCAAATATACCTCTTAGTTTTTTGTTTTTTTGTTTTTTTTAAAATAGAACAGTTTATGCTTTAAACTAGTATCTGAATAGCCAGATGACTAGTATTAACTTGCATTTCTTAACACAAAGGACATGCAAACTCAGACATTCAAAACCAAACATACATGTGGCCACATTTTTCATTCATACCTGTAGAGTAGACAGACATTTTTACAACTATGACCCTTTGGAGTCTCAATGTAACAGCAGAATAGCAAGACAAAGAAATCTGAAACATGTTTCATTTTTTTTATATATATATATATCAAGTCATTTTTTATAAAAACATTATTTTTTATCTTAACCAACAATAATTTGAAACCAATTCTCTTAAATGATGGTAAGTATTTGTAACCTACTGAACTCAAATGACCAAAACCCATTGTTATGCCCAGATTGCCCCCAAAGAAGCCACCTGGAGACTTAGATCGAGAAGTTTGGGATGTTTTATGACCACTTATTGAGGTCCTGTGGAAACAAAAGCATAATTTTCCCAGTATCTTGAACTGGTAATTTAACATTTCTTTTTAAGCAATACCAGGACAGAGAAGGGTTAACAAGAGAAGTGGCTGGCCGGCAGAAGAGACCTTGAAGTTATCACAGTAAAGGAAGGGAGGGTCAGATTCTCTCTTTAGTGTTCACACAGTTTTTGTCAATTGCAGGCAGTCCCCATTGCCCTGTCCAAAGCTCCCATCTTTGCCCGCCTGTACCGAGAGCACGCACCCCCACCCTCATGAGAGCAGCCAGCTGGCTGCAGTCCTGATAGCAAGAGAGCTACGGAGGGACGGAGGTGGCCTTTGCTATACCTCTCTCTCCTCCTCTTCCTCTAGGAAAATAAGGGAGGTTAGCAGACAGAAACAAATAACATTTACACAGACAATCCAAGAACCAGAACATCAGCACTGAGATGATGGCCTCATTCACAGCCAGCAAGCCCCTCTTGCAGTATGCAAGCCCCACCTGGCAGAAGCTACCTGTTTATCTCAGTTCAATCGGGGAGTGGGGGTGGGGAACTCAGTTCCCTCTATTGTGGCTCACACATCCTTCCAGTGGGCTAGGCAAAGGTCTAGTAGAGAAGAAGGGAACTGTCCCATAGCGTCCCTCACAGTCAAGTCAACAATGAGAGCAATTAATACATTACACACAAGACCAAGGGCACACGAAAAAACTTTGCCCCAACAAGACAACCAACAAAGCTCCAAGAACAATGACAGCCTGACATGCTCGGGGGGGGGGGGGGGGGGTAACCCTCCAGGCTCAATCACATCAAAAACAATCCAGACTCGAGGATCTCTGTCCTTGATCAAACAGACATCAGGGGCTTCCACATCCCTGTCAGTCAGACATGCACCTTTTTTGTTTTGTTTTGTTTTGTTTTGTTCATACACTTTATTATTCTGTGACAGTTCTCTCTCTACATAGCTTCTATTCTGCTCTCATGTCTAGCTCCTTTCTTGACTGATTTCTCTATATTTATCTACCTCTAGGTTCTATCTTAATTCCTTCATATAGTTCTGACCCTTCTAGGTTCTCATCTATCTAGTTCTTTCCCCTATCAGCTCCTCTCCCATCTCCTTCTCTCTCATCTGGCTCTTTCTCATCTTGTTCTTCCCCATCTGGCTCTTCCTCATCTTCCATCTCATTCCTCTAGTTCTCTCTTTTAGCCCTTCGATCTAGTTCTTCCCCATCTCAGTTTGTTCCTCTCAAGTTCTTACCCATCTAGTTCTTCCATTCTCTTTTTTCTTTTTCTTTCTGTGCCCTGGAAGTCCCGGTATATAAAAGGGAGGGTCCAAGCTAAATTGTGTAAAGCTATTACTTAACATCCACCTCTCCTAGGTGGTGTCTCCTTGTGGAATTTACCTTAAGTCAGGAGACTTGTATGTGGGTGGTTATCACTGTTAGTCCTCGGAAATTGGGTGACCACCTGGGCGGTGTCTCCTTGTGGAATTTACCTTAAGTCAGGAGACTCACCTGTGGGTGGTTATCACTGTTAGTCCTCAGAAGTTGGGTGACCACCTGGGTGGTGTCTCCTTTAGTCCTTGAAAATGGCTAGGGGAGATATCTGATTCCAGAGAAAGCCTTTCCTGGGGCTGTTCTCCAAATGCCTGGAATGTGTGTGTCTAGAGAGTGATCAGTGCACATTGTTAGCCCTTCTTAGGGAAAAATCAATTGGGAAAACTATGAAGGCACACATGATTTTTATAACAGAATACAGCTGATATATAACAAGCGAAGTAACACCAAAAACTCCTTGGGATTTGGCTTCCTCTGGAGGAATTCCCTGATTCCTCCAGGTAGTGACTTTGCCATAACCAGCTGAATTCTTAGGATAGATTCCTGCGGCCCGCAGCAGTTCCCCTTTTTTCGTTTAGTTAAAAAGAATTTTTTTCTTGGAAGAGAAGGAGAGAGTAAAGTAACAATGATCACAACAAAACATATAAAAAAACCCACAAAATGGCTCTGACAAATTCCCGGGACAAAATACAAGGTGGCACTTCCTCCCATTGTGGGGGAAGATACCCAAAGATGCTCCTAAACCAAATCGTCACCTCTGAGGTGGCCTTAGGGCTCTGGGACGTCTCCCTTCACCGCCAGGTTCACTGTCCGGACACGTCTGCCCCAGTGAGAGCCTGCAAAGTACAAATCGGTCGACCGGTACAAAACAAAAGTAACATGACAGAGACACAGACAGGACAGAGAGCGCTCTTACCGGTAGATGTCAATAAACCTCTGGACCCTTGGGTGTCAGGCAGGGGGAATTTGAGAGAAAATCCTCTGCAAGGGCTAGTAAATGTGAAACACGCCCATCTCTCTCTGCTTCCTTTAGAACATCTCTAATCACACCATAAAAACTAAAAAAGGCGTCGGGGACATTTTCCCCATCTCTGATTAATTTGTTAATATCTTTTCCAACCTTGTTCCAAATCAGAGGGTGAATTCCTGGTCCATTAATCACTAACCAGGGACATTTCTCCTCCGCATATTAGAAGAATTTTATCAAATCCTTTTTCTTAACTCTTATTCCTCTCTCCCTAAGATTACCTTTTCATCTCCTTTAGAAAAACAGCCTCTTTAGATAAATTTTTGCCCATGATCGATGGGACGACATACTTACCTCAAGACTCTCCCGCGTTGCACGAGTGATGCAGTCCGGGCGTCTCTACCCTGATCCTCTCTGGGGCCCCTTCCGTTGTCCGTCGTCCGGCAGGTCACCGTGCCTCGAGCCCCACGTTCGGGCGCCACTTGCCCGGTCCCGCGGGCCAGGTTATTTGATGAGACTCGAGGAGGCACCTCCTGAAAGATCAATGGGGGCGAGAGAGAAAGGAGACCAGGCGCGTAAAGGAAGACAGAGACATTCTGAGTTGCGTCGAGGTCTCCGTTTATTGACTGGGTGTTGAGGCTTATAAACAGGGCTTCAGGCAGGGAGGGGGAACAGGGGAAGCACGGAGAGAAGGATGGAAAATTCCTAAGGGAGGGTGAGGTCACTTTGGTCCCAGGCCCCTGCAGCTGGTTGATTAGCAGGTATTCCAGGAAGTTGTACAGCCCGCGGTTAGGCCAGGAACTTCCTGCCTTTGTAAGGTTTGATAAAGTAAGGACACCACTGTCCAGAATCGGTCCCCAACAATGGCAGTATATACAGACATGCCTGTAACCCTCTACAAATACACATTATAGAGACTAGAAGCACAACTACTTTACATGAAAATATCCCTGACACTTTCTAGATTTAAGTATCAATGAAATCTCAACTTTCTTACTTTAGGATTCCAAGACCTCTTTAATAAGTGTTCTTCAAACATATGACTGTTCTCATTGCTGTTAAAGAATCCCAGTGCAAACTATTACGTTACCTCAAGCTTTTAAAGAATTCTGGAGAAGAAAACTCTTGTTTCCTCTCATTATAGGAATCAGAGTTCCTGGCTATATGTGAAATATTTCATTGTAAGAGTACTTGGAGAGTTCCAACACAGCCAATACTTGATTCAGGAGCATAGATCACATACCTCTGAGGTTTCTGTAGTTTTTAATTCTAGTTGCTTTTTGTTTGTTGGGTTTTTTTTCTACTGAAACTATCACCAATGAAGCAACTGGGTGCAACTCTCCAGCCTGAGGTTGTCTGTCTAGGAAAATGATGATTTAAGGGTTGTCTCAGTCACAGGGTAGCTGGGGATAGGGAGCCTGTCATACATAGCAGTAGAAAATGGGTAGCTCCCAAAGGGCAGTTGTTAAGGCTCTTACAGATGATTGACTGATATGGGAGTAGATGGGTGACACAGTCCAGGCATTGGAAAGGTAAAACAAAACAAAACAAAACAATAGCAACTAGAACAACAACAAAAAAAAATGAACCAGATATTTTAATCTATCAATGCATTGGAGAAGGATAGCTAAAAATCTTATGCCAGCTGGATGGTGGTGGTGCATGCCTTTGATCCAAGCACCTGGGAGGCAGAGGAAGGCAGATCTCTGTGAGTTTTAGCCCAGCCTGGTCTGTAGATTAAGTTCCAGGACAACCAGAACTGGTTCACAGAGAAACGCTGTCTCAAAAAAAAAAAACAAAAACAAAAAACAAAAAACAAAAAACAAACAAACAAATAACAAAAACAAAAAATGAAATAAAACAAAGACAAAAAACTTAAAAAAGTTTTTTTTGTTTATTTAACATACCAACCACAGTTCTTCCTCCCATCCCTCCTCCTGCTCCCCTGCCACCCACTTCCTCCCCCCTGACCCACCCTTCATCCATTGCTCTAAAAGGGTAAGGCCTCCCATGGGGAGGCAACAAAGCCTGATACATTAAACTGAGGCAATACCAACCCCTCAACCCCCCTGCATCAAGGCTGAGCAAGGCATCCCACCATAGTGAATGGGCTCCAAAAACCAGCTCATGCACCAGCGGTATATCCTAATCTCACTGCCAGCCCCTCAAACAGACCAAGCTACACAACTATCTCCCACATTCAGAGGGCCATGACTTCCTATGTAGGTTCCACAGCTATCGGTCTAGAGTTCATGAGTTTCTCCAAGCTTGGTTCATTTGTGTCTGTAGATTTTCCCATCATGATCTTGACTGCCCCCCTTGCTCATATAATCCCTCCTCCCTCTCTTCCACCGCACTCCTGGAGCTCGGCCTTGTGCTTGACTGTGTATCACTGCATCTGCTTCCATCAGTTACTTGCTGAAAGCTTTATGATGACAATTAGGGTATTCACCAATCTGATTACAGGGGAAGGCCAGTTCAGGCACCCTCTCCACTATTGCTAGGAGTTTTAGCAGGTGTCATTCTTGTAGATTCCTGGGAATTTGCCTAGCATCAGGTTTCTCTCTAACCCCATGATGGCTCATTCTATCAAGGTATCTCTTTCATTGCTCTCCCATTCTATCCCTTCCCCAGTTCAACCATCCTGTTCCCTCATGTTCTCTCCTCCATCCTATGTCCTCTACTGCCCCTCCTATGCTCCCAGTTTACCCAGGAGATCTCATCTATTTCAATTTCCTAGGGCGATCCATGCATCCCTCTTAGGGTCCTCCTTGTTTCCTAGCTTCTCTGGAGCTGTTGGTTGTAGTCTGGTTTACATCTACAAAGTCCTTTGCTTTACATCTAGTATCCACTTATGAGTGAATATATACCATGTTTATCTTTCTGAGTCTGGTTTACCTCACTCAGGATGTTATTTTCTAGTTCCATCAATTTGCCTGCAAATGTCACAATGTCATTGTTATTTACAGCTGAGTAATACTCTATTGTGTAAATGTATTACCTTTTCTTTATTCATTCTTTGATTGAGGAGCATCTAGGTTGTTTCCAGGTTCTAGCTATTATGAATAATGCTGCTATGAACATAGTTGAAAAAACTGTCCTTGTGGTATGATTGAGCATCCCTTGGGTATGTGGCCAAGAGTGGTATCTTTGGGTCTTGAGGTAGATTGATTCCCAATTTCTTGAGAAGTTGCCATACTGATTTCCAAAGTGGCTGTCCAAGTTTTCACTCCCACCAACAGTGGAGGAGTGTTCCCCTTATTCCACATCCTCTCCAACATAAGCTGTCCTCAGTGCTTTTGATCTTAGCCAGTCTGAGAGGTGTAAGTTGGTATCTCAGTGTTATTTCTATTTGAAATTCCCAAATGACTAGTGTTGTTCAGCAAAAGTCTAAGTGGATCAAAGACCTCAATATAAATCCAGTTACATTAAACTTGATAGAAGAAAAGGTAGGAAGTAGCTTTGAACACATTGGTACAGGACACCACTTCCTAAATATAACACCAGTAGCACAGACACTAAGAACAACAATCAGTAAGTGGGACTTTCTGAAACTGAAAAGCTTCTCTAAGGAAAAGGACACAGTAAATAAGACAAAACAACAGCCTACAGAATGGGTAAAGGTCTTCTTCAACTCTACATCTGACAGAGGGGTGATCTACAAAATACATAAAGAACTCAAGAAACTAGACATAGAAACACAAATAATCCAATTAAAAATTGGGGTATAGATCTAAACAGAGAATTCTCAATAGAATCTCAAATGGCAAAAAAAAAAAAAAAAAAAAAATCCTCTTAGGCCAATTAGTCATGAATTTGAGGCGCTCTAGGAAAGTTAGTTTTCAGGGCTTCCTATTGTGAAAGACTAGAAATGTTTGAAGAATTACTTGCAAGGGTAAATGTAGCCAGAAGTTTTCTCCAGTCCTGCAGAATCTCTCCTACCTATATACCACAGCCACTCGGTCCCAAATAAACACACACAGGCTTATATTATTTTTAAACTATGGCCATGGCCGTGTCCAGCTTCTTGTTAGCTGGCTCTTATATCTTAAAGTAACCCATTTTTATAAATCTATACTTTGCCACATGGCTTGTGGATTACTGATATTTTTACATCTTGCTTCTCCTGGCAGCGGCTAGCAGCATCTGCCTTGCCTCTCCTTTCTCTTCCTCTCTCTCTCTGTTTGGATTTCCCGCCTGCCCCTAAGCTGCCTTGCCATAGGCCAAATGGATTTTTGTATATTGTGTACAAATTATGTATAGTGATACAAATTTGAGATTGATTTTGTTAGAAAATACTGTATGTATATTTCTAATCTTGTTCAGGATATGGTACCTATACAGTTCATTTAACAATGTAATGCAATTTGCTGATCCTTGAATGTTATTATTACCAACTATTAGGATATAAAGAAATGAAAGTTAGTAGTTAGATATTACAATTGAACTTGTAGTCATACTAAATATGTTTTCAAGGTCAAGCAGAGATATATTTTAGATAGACTGATCATCTTCAAACCCTTCAGAGATCTATAGAATATGGCATTTAAAATATTTTAATAACAGATTTTTTTTTCTTTTTTTATGACTATGAGACATGTCTGCTTCTGGCAGCACAAATCTACTTCAGAGAAGACAAGGGCATTGAAGAACTTCCACATGGAGTTAACTTTCACTGTGGCAAAAATTAGCCACTGGGCAAGAAAGTGCCCTAGTATCAACTACTGACAATATGCTGTTCATAATAGACAAGCAGGACACAAAACAAAGGACTGCTGATCCTTGCCAAGACAGGTGTGGTTGCACCTTTGACAACAGGTGTCCTCTGAGGCCAGGAAAATATGACACTATCGCTGAAGTGGCTTTGCGATCTGGAAAAGATACAGTGCCACTTTCTTTGAAGGCAGCTGAAAAGGCAGTAGACTGATGGCTTCTGGTGTGCAGTGGAACAGTAGCTGAAACAGTTATTCTTGAAGGAGTAACTAGGTTGATGGAGTCTAAACTTTCAATGGTAGATTGGCATTTAATAAAAGAGATGAAACCACCCACAAGCTGGGAAGAATAGAAGCTGAATTCCAAAAATGCTAACAATTTCCAGAATTTAAAATCCTGAATCATGACAGGACATTTGCAGAGTTCAAGTTTATCTGGTACATGGAATACTCGCACTAAATGTGAGGTCCAGCTGTAGGCCTTGTGTACATTCTACTTCACAAGTGAGTCTGTCAAATACGCTAAGCCTGTAGGCTGGAGATGATGCCTCAACATGCAGAGAAACCTCAGTGACTGTCCAGGAAGCTGACTGTTTCTGTCATAACTCATTTTTTGGAAGTCACTTGCTTGCACTTCCTGTTTTACTAGGTAATATTATTTCCTTCTCTGGTCTCTGAGGGAGCTGAAGATTGGACAGCTATAGTTACAATTTTCCTTGTTAAGAAATTCAAAAAATAAACTCACTAAGAGGTGTTAAGTGTGTAAGTTTGAAAGACATCATGAGATAGTTTTCTGTTGGCAATATAAGTTAGGATAGAAAGTGAATTAGGTACATTTTGAACTCACCAAAATAGGATAGATAAGGGAATATTTTTTCTAAATTTGTCAAATGCAAATGGACTAGACATTGTTGATATTTTTATTGCTTGTATATATTGTATATAGTTATTGTACTTATTGTTTATAGTTTTTCTTATATTCATTATAACCTTTTTATTTTTTATTTTTATTAGACAAAAAAAGGGAAATGTGGTGATATTTTATTTGTGCTGAAATGTGGTGATATTTTATTTGTGCTTTAATAAATAAAGCTTGCCTGGAGATCAGAGGAAAAAGGCCAGCCATTATGAGTAAAGAAGTCAGGCAGTGGTAGCACACACTCTTAATCTTATCACTTAGCAGGCAGGATCTCTGTGTGTTCAAGGCCACAATGGGGAACAGAGCCAAGCATGGTGATACACACCTTTAATCCCAGTACCAACATAGAGATCTGGTGTAGCAGGAGTCTTAAAAGGTCTTATTGATAAAAACAAACCTGGAGCCAGGTACTGGGGTCAACTCTGGAAGATCAGAGAAGCAGAACAAGCCATAGCCACCTCACTTTTCCAATTCCTCAGCTGATCCTGTTTCCTCAAACTGTAAGCCTCTGTGTCCGCACTCAAATGGCTCTCAGCTGAACTGCTGCTCAAAAGCCTAAAAACTTAACCAGCTCTAGTTCCTGGTCCTCACGCCCTAAATACATTTCTGCTTTCTGCCATCACTTCCTAGGATTAAAGGCATGAGTCACCATGCCTGGCTGTTTCCAGTGTGGCTTTGAACTCACAGAGATCGAGATAGATCTCTACCTCTGGAATGCTAGGATTAAAGATGGGTGCTACCACCACCTAACCTCTATGTTTAATATTATGGTTGTTCTGTTCTCTGACCCCCAGATAAGTTATTGGGGTGCACAATATATCAACCACAGTCTGGAGGTCTGTATAGATAGACAGAAAGTGACAGAGCTATGTAGGAAGAGGAGATGATGTAGCTGGGCTAAGAGAGCAAATGAGAGAACAGAACAGAAAAGGCATATAAACATGAGTATACAGGAAGAAGTTCTCTCTTTGGAAGCTGTGGAGTTGGTGAGGTGAGGTTAGTTCATGGTTTGTCCTATTTCTCTGATCTTTCTCTAAGGCTTTCTCCCCTATATTTGGCCCTGTGTTATTTGTTTATTAAGACAATTTAGAAATTGGTCTACAGGTGAAGGATAGTTTGAGAAATTGTTTATACAAAGTTTAGGGCCTTAAGGGTAAAGAAAGAGATCACTAAATTTAAACGGGGACATCTGAATTAGTCCATTACAAAGCCTTGAAATGTCCAACTTTTCTGGACTCTCTCCTACTATAAAAAGGGACTCAGTTATCATTATTAAATAATTGACATGATGTTGCTAAACAGCAATTCAGAAAGTTTATCTTACAGACCATCATAAACTTTCTACCTGAGGGTCTTCCTCCATCTTCTCTCTTAGCTATCAGACAGCAACACAATTGCATCTTGAATGTAGTAGACCTGCTAAGAGATGGAAGAGACAATTACAGGTCCCAGAAAACACAGACTATGAGGAGTTGCTAGTATGGGGAACTAGGTCTTGAAATGTTGACTCAAGGGGAAAAGAATACAAATTGTATAAGGGAGGAAATGATTGATATAAATTTATCTTTATATTCTCATGAGAAAACATATATAATACACTGGAAAGGACAAGTATGTTAGTTATTGGCTTCTGTTATATATACAAGAGAGATACATTAGTTTTTAATTATATGATATTTGGACAATGTAGTTTGCACAAGTAACATAAAATGGGATTTATATTTTATTCTCCACATAAAATTCAGTCAAGTGAATTATTTTTAGTGAATTATTGAATCTGTAAAATCCTCAGAAAAAGAAATAAAGAAAATTCTTTGTGATATTGACCTTTACAAGTATTTCTTGGATATCACACACACACACACACACACACACACACACACACACACACACACACAAGGGGGGGACAAAGTGGAAAATAATACAAGTGGTTTTACATTAATCTAAAAAGAACATGTACAGAGAAGGAAATAACATAATAAGCAAGAACTTGCATAATAAAATATATACAAACCTTAGATCCAATAACAAATTTGAATTCCAAAACATTAAAAATAAAGAACTTGTAGCAGCCAGTGACAAGAATTAAAAGCGAAAGGAGGTAGATTTGGATAGGCAGGATTGTGGGGAGGATCATATAGGAGTTGCAGGAGGGGAAAGTATAATTAGAATATACTTCCAAAAAATCTGTTTTCAATAAAATAAAAACAGAAGGAAAGGATAAAATTGATAAACAGACATTACTCATAAAACAACACATGAGCAAGGACTGGGCAGAGTAATAGAAAAAGGAGTGTACTGTTATAAATTATCAAGGAAAGGGAAATCAGAGCCACAGTGAGATATCATCTCACCCCCACTGAAATCTGATAATAATAATAATGATATTAATAGTCACAGTGTGCTGTATAGGTTTTGGAGATAAGAATGTTTGTACATGGCAGGAGCATAAGATGTGATAGTCTTCAAGGAAAACAGTTGACAACCCATAAAGAAAAAAATTAAAGTAGAAGAATTACTCTATGATCCTCTGGTTGTACATTTGATGGAATTGAAATTGGGTTCTCACAGAGATCACTGCCATCTTATGTTAATTACAGGTTTTTTGATAGTAAGCAAGAGACACAGAGGCAACTTAAATGCCTAGTTGTGGATGAATGGAAAAGAAAATATAACATGTGCACACAATGGAAGTTGTTCATCTTTGAAAAAGAAACTTTGGCATTTGAAGAATTCTGTTTGAATATGAAGTGTGTTGTGCTAAGTCAATAAGATAGATACAGAAGTAGATTCACAATGTACCTCACTGGTAGACCACTTTCTCATCATGCGTGAGACTTAGAGTTCAATCTTCATCATGGCCATATAGTTATTTGCTTCTTGAAACCTGACAAAGAAATGATGACACTTACTGAGTTAGAAATCCTAGGGCGGGCTTCTATGCATATAGCAGCTTAGGTAAATGGATGTTAGAGAGGACATACTATACTATAGAAGGTCTGGCTAGCCACTGTACTTTGGGGAGGCACAGATAACATAGCACTAACATTGCAATGAGAAATGTGCTGGTGATAGGGACATCAGCATCACCAAGGAACTCAGCAGTGTCCTTATCATGAGACTAATGACAGATGCCTTATAGCAACAGGGATGATTTCATCCTAAATGAATAAAGGCACATGGTTGTCAAAGGTGGATATAATATTATCATAGGTGACAACCAGAGGCCTGACCAGTGAATAGTTACAGAGCTGATAAGTGGAACATGCATTTCTAGGGACAAGATGGAGAGACAAAGGACAGATTAACGCTTGAAGTGTGCACTACTAAAATCACCCCCTCAAAAAAAAAAAAGGTTTAGGGCTGGTGAGTTAGTCCACCTGGTAAAGTACTTGCTCCATAAAGATGAAGAAGTGAGTCAAATCCCTAGAAGCTACCTTAAAACACTAAGTTATTAATATTATTACTAAGATGTGTATATTTATAATCCCAGAAATAGTGACATGGGGACAGGCAGGTCTTTTGTGCTCACTGGCTGGACTAGCCTCCTCGCCGAGCAACAAGACAATGAGAGACCCTGTCTCTAAAAACAAGGTTACTGAAGGATGACACCTGAGGTTACCTCTGACCACCACATGAATGTGCACACACATGTATATACACCTGCATGCGTATGTGTACACACACACAGATGCACACAACAGAACCACATTTCAGTGATTAAGAGCTGCAAGCGTGAAGCTGCCCTAGTAAGAAGTCGTTTTTGCTATTGTTCTCTGTTTTGGCGTATTTTCAAACTGGAGCCAGTTTTCTGACCCAAAAGTTACTAACTCAAGGAGAAACTGACTCTTCACAAAGAAGAACCCTGCAAATAGATGTGCTAAATGATTCACTCAATTTTTCTTCAAACTTGACTTAGGCAAACATACTTACAGAAAGGGAAAATACAAGCATTTTAATGAGGTTTGAGCTTGGAATTCAAGTTAACATTAACATCCGCAGACATGAATATTACAGGGGCCTTATGTTTGAGCAAGGGCATCAAGATGTTTAAATATTCAATCCTACTGTAGCTGGAGTTTTCTCCAGTCCTGCCCTGGCCCACAGCCACTCAGACCCAAATAAACACACAGAGGCTCATATTAATTAAAACTGTATGGCCTAATGGCTCAGGCTTCTTGCTAGCTAGATCTTACATTTTAAATTAACTCATTTCCATAAATCTATACCTTGCCACATAGCTTGTGGCTTAACAGTATCTTTACATCTTGCTTCCTCTGTGTCTGGCTGGTGACTCCATTTAGCCTTCCTCTTCCCATAATTCTCCTTGTCTGCTTATCCCGCCTATACTTCCTGCCTGGCTACTGACCAATCAGCATTTTACTTATCAACCAATCAGAGCAACAAATTCACAGCATACCGAGTGATATCACCCATCATTTCTTCTTTTCTTTCTATTTAAACAAACTTAAAGTTAATTTTGTTACATTTGAGGTATTATGTTTATGTAACTCATTTAAATTATAATGGATAATTAAGAAATACAGATTAATAATTTCTCTTCTATGATAGTCAAACATATAGTCATGTTAAGTTTTCTGGATATACATAGATATATTTCAATTAGGTAGGTAATCTTCAAACACTTCAAAGATCTACAGAATATGGCATTTAGAAATGTTTTAAAATTTTAGAATTTCTGGACAGTGAGACACATTTGCTCCTGGCAGCACCGATTTACTTCAAAGAGAAAGATGGGCATCAAAGACACTCCATATGGTGTTTATCTTCTTCTTGGCAAAAATAACCACTTGGGCAAGAAACTGTTCTTGCCCGGACTGTTTGACAAAATGTTGTATCGACTGGACATGCAGGACACATAGGAAGATGACCACCAAAATTTGCAAGGCAAGATGGTCCTTTAGGTTCCTGCTTCACAGAATAAACTGCCAGACATTCTACAGGACACAGGAAGAAGCAACTGAGAGACTCTAGGCCTGTGGGGTGAAGATGGATGCCCCAATGTTGCAGAGGATCTTTGGATGACTGTCCAGTCAGACAGCTGTCTCTGTCATTCTAGATTTTTGGAAGTTGCTTACAATACTCTTCCTGTTTACTCAGATAATATTATATCCTTCTGAGGTTTTTGATGTAGTTGAAGACTAGATAGTTATAATTATAATTTTACTTGATTATGATAAAAGATAAATTAGATATGAAACTTTAGACTCACAAATATAAGATAGATGATAGATTTTTTCTTTAATTTTACAAAATACAAGCAGACTAGATATTGTAACTGTAATTCTTCCTTGATAACTGATCTATTATATGTAATTTTACTATGTTGAAGTTAAAACTTTCCTTTTAAATAAAGAGAAAAGGGGAAATGATAGGTGATATCGCTCTGTATGCTATGAATGTGTTGCTCTGATTGGTTGATAAATTAAATGCTGATTGGCCAGTAGCCAGGCAGGAAGTATAGGCAGGATAAGCAGACAAGGAGAATTCTGAGAAGGAAAAACAGAACGGAGATGCAGACGCCAGTCTGCCATCCAGGGAGCAGCATGTAATGGCACACAGGTAAAGCCACAGAACATCAGGCAACATATAGATTAACAGAAATGGGCTGAGTTTAAATGTAAGAGGTAGTCAATGGTAGGCCTGAGCTAATGGCTGAACAGTTTTAATTAATATAACCTTCTGAATGATTATTTTATAAGTGCCTGCAGGGTCTGTGGGGCAGGGCAGGACCAGAGAAAACTTTAGCTACATCCTATCACAGGACCGATTCCCACAATAGAAACAGGTACTCACTTGAAAATTCATCAGTCCCTAAATGAACCATTTAGTAAATACACAAGGCACTTGTAAGAACCCCAATATTGAGTGCCAGGTCTGTGGAGAAAATGCTATTTAAGTGCAATGGTTGTTGATACTGCCCACACCATCAATACTGTATATGGAAGTAATATTACACCCATGGGAGAAAGGCAGAGGTGCATATTCTCTGAACAACAAAGGTTTCAGGGGTGCAGAAACACTCTGGAGAAGCCCGGTTAGCACCACACCCAAGCCTTGCAATAGGCTGTGTGGCTGCAGTTTTGGCTTTCTTCATTGTTCAGGCCTCAGCCTCAAACAGAAAAATTAAGGTATAATTGGGACTGCCGGTCCCTCAATTGAAATGATCATGTCCAAATCAATTTAAAATATATCTTCATTTTCGTTTGTGCTAAAAATTAATTAGAGGATTAAATTAAATTGCGACATCTTAAAAATCCCTTTTTGTTGTTGAATCTTCTTGCCTGCAGTGACAGGAGGTTCTGAGGGAAAGTTCATGCTGTTTTCATAGCCACGTTGCTAAGGTGATTTTGTCAGATGAAAACATGCTGGCAACCCTCCATTAATTTGTTTACAAAGAATGAATGCATTTCCTGTGAAATGAATGCCCTCCTCCAGTTCAGAGCTCTTCAGCTTCAGCCTGTCTCCATTTTTCTGGGGAGGGGCAAAGCAGCTCGCTCTCCAGCAACCCTTGAGGCAACTATCAAATGAAGTAAAAATGCTTTCAGCTGTCGATGACATGAAATCACTTCCAGCAGCAACACCGACTGTCTGTGAAATAGTCCCAATTAACTAACTATTTGGAAAAAAGATATGAAAATAGTCACCAAACAGAGTAAGTATGTAAAACCAAGTGACAGACCATTCAATGTCCAAGTAAAATTTACCTTGTTCGTTAGAACACACCTTTAATTCTCAGTCAAATCTTTATAGGAAACACTTGACTGTCCTTCGCATATGTGTGGCTGTGAAGAGTGAACGCTTTTCTATTTAATGAAACAATCAATTCCTTATCTAAAATAACTGGGACTTTTTGACGTAACCATGTGGAGTGGGCTATGGAGGATAGAAACCAGTTGGTCTGAGCAAATAACTTGAAGAATGGATAAAGGTTAGGATACTGGGCCATTGCCTTCCTCTATAGCATTTGCAAAAGTATTCTCAAATCTCCTGAACGACCTTTCTCTACCACATCAGAAAGAGAAATCATGATTCATTACTCTTATTTTACAGGGCATCTCGAAAGAGAATAATACTATAGTGTAATAAAAACTTTCCTATCATGGATACAAGAGGACTCAGTCTAGCGAAGGGCTTATGAGTGTGGACTCAGTGTTTAACTGTCCAAGTGTTCTGCTTTCCATTAGCTAGAAAGGATACATGATACACTCTGTCTTGTCTCATTGTCTATAGTAGAATAAAGGTATAAACATTATAATCAAAATATTTAATCTATTAATGTATGTTCAGTGGGTAATTAACATTGTTTGAGTAACTTGTTATTCTCAACATAAATATAGCAGTTTGAATTCTTCAATGAATGTGCAGAGAAAATTACAACATTAAAATTTTGATGCACCTCAATTTCTGTTTCTGGTTCATATAAAAACTATGTTTTTGTGTGGTTTTTGACAAAAATTTCTAGCAAGAACTCATCTCCCTGGCCCCAATTCTTTAAATTTATTAAAAGAACATCACATAGGTAAATGAATTCTGAATTAACCAAAAAAATAGATTGATTTCTTAAGTTATTAAATTAGCTGGAAGTACATGAATTTTGTTACTGGCTTACAATCCACAGAAATCCCAGTTTTGATAGCTTTTATCATATACCTTTTTCTCTTTAAATCATTCTATCACTGATCCTCTGTTTTCTTTTTTGTTGTTGAAAATCTTTTTCATATAATATATTCTGCTCATTGTTTCTCTTTCCCATCTCCTCCCAGATCCTTCTCATCTACCCACCCAACTCCACACCTTCTTTCTTGCTTTAGAGGACAAACAGATAGATAAAAGCAAACATTCCAGAATTCAAACCAAAACAAATCAATCAAACCAAAAAGAAAAAGCATAAGAATTACATACATATGAATACACAGACATACAGAGGAACATCAGCAGTCCTCTTAAAACATGAAGCTCTGGATGCTTTTTGTGTCCCACATAATATTAAAACAGCTTCACAGGAGTCCTTAAATGCATCTTGAAGAGTGATGATAATATGCAGTATAGATCAAGAAACCGCTTTGCAAACTATAAAGCCCTCTTACAAATGTAAGGTATAACAGCTTTATGGCTTTTTTTTCTATTTTTTTTTTTTACCTCAAATATATCAAAAGGGTTAAATGACTGTTCAGAATCAGTAACTCAGCAGTATCTATAATAAGAGAAGGCAATCTTGGTTGTTTTTTAATTAAGACCCTTGTAGTGTAAGGAGTGTTGGGAAATTAATTTGGCAGCCTAAATTAATGTGCATTACTTCAACAATTACCTCCAATTTATTTTGGAGAAGCTAAGCGAGTATTGATTCATTTCTCCAGCCTCCTATGAGTAATCTCATTCAAAGTAAACAACATAAATTATTCAGCCCATTTTGCATGGAAACTAACTTCATGCTGAATGGCAAATGTCAAAGTGCATTAACAGAGATGGTCTGAATTGATTTGCTGGTAATTTCAAGATCTCACAAAACATTTATTCAATATTTAGTTTCTTCCTATATTATTTTTCAGGGAACTACCATATTTTAGTGTTACATGGAAATTGGAGAATCATCCAACCCAATCCTGACAGAAACATGGAGGTAAGGACAATTCTGTAATCATGAAACCTTGGCATTTAGCACTTTCATTGATCTTCGTGTCAACCAGTGTTTCTAAACATTCAACAATTAAGTCTCTTGATACTTAGCCATCACTCAAAATAATTGTGACTAAGTTGTGGTTAAGGACTAAGCCTCATTGTAACTCAGGAAGAGAGGATGGACTGTATTAATAGGTAGTGGTCCATTTCCTCTATCGGTAATGTCCTGAAATCTGCAGTTAATGTGACATTTGGTTATTTTTCTCATCTGTATGTGATAGTTTTCCCTTATGGTATAACCATGCAATTAAAAGGCCATGAAGAGATGCTAAACTGTATTTTCTCTTACTTGCAAATGTCTCTCAATTTAATTCTATTATCTGCCACATGGAAGAGATGCAAAAAATTCAGATATTAATATTAATGACTCAGTTACACTTATATGTAACAAGGAAATTGACTTAAATAATTTTCATTAGATAAATGATGTTACTTGAAATATTCAATCATTTAGTCTGTTGTATGTAGTCTTAAAAAGCTGCCATAATTAAAAATGGAAATGGAACACTCAGTACCACTTAACATTTAAAAATAAGACACAGTGTGTGATGGGTTTACTTTTTTTGTTCAAAAATAATAACAAAAATTGCTCACAATTTTCTCCTTTGGAATGAACTAACGTTAAAATGCATGGGAAGATCAGAATTTGGAAGGGCAAGCTCTCAGGAATAAAACTCCATTCATGAGCGTGAAGCACATACAGAAGCCAGACTGCCATCAGCAATACGGCGGGTAGGAAAACCCAAGGAAGGGTACAACCTTTGAATGACACCAAATCAGCTGTCTTATAGAATATATTATTTTGATTTTTAAGTAATTATGAACGTTCAAGATAGGTCAGTTGGATATAATTATAACTATCAATTTGGTGGTTAAAAGTTGTCTATATACAGCATGACATTTACTGTTTATCATTAATTTTGAAGTCTATTTTCTTTGATTTCTTATTAAATGTCTTACTTTGTGAGGGTTTTGTGCTTAGGGAAATGTGTATTTAGAATGATTACCTAATTTTACTACTTTAATCTATCAGTTTTAATAATTAGTTTACATCAACTACTTTGTCAACTTTATGATTTTTTACTTATTGCTCTGAATTAGTGCACAAGTATGTCCTATTTTCTCACTTTTATTCCTGGCATTTTGTTTTAGTACACTGAATTTGACAGAGCAAAAGACACATTTATAAACTAAAATTTTCCATAGTATCTACCTATTCAACAGTCATAGGTTTATAATTACAGACATTTAAATCCTTCCCTAGATCTTTTGCTAGTTTCCTGAATTGTATCTTGGTTAAATGAACTTTATCCTTTATTAAATCCCTCTGTGAAGACTCCTGGGTAGTCTTAATATTTGAAGAACAGCTTATTGGCTATGCCCCTTCCCCCAACCTTCCTTTGCTTTTGGAAAACATTGCACTAACTTCTTCCTTTGACTGCTGCTGACAAGAAGTCAGATGCCAGCCTGATTTTTTCCCCTTGTAAACAACATTTGATTCTGCCTAGAAACGCAGAGGGATTTTGTTTCTAACTTTTAAAGTTTAATAATTTTACTAAAAAATATCTCACAGTTGACTGTTCTGGATTGATTATTTTTGCGGGGGGTGGCGATAAAGATAGATCCACTCAATATATAGAGCCAAAATTTTTATTTTCATGGAGTTTTTCTGAGTAGATTCCTTTAACTGGGATTTGGTTATTGGAGGACAGGGTTGGGGGTGGACCCCTCTACTCTGCATTTTATATGTTGTGCTGTGTCACCAGTTCAAAAAATGAGTAAAATAATTACCTGAGAACTTAGTTCCTACTTAGAAGCAGTGTAACATATATTATGCAATATTTGTTATTCAATAATAGAACTATTTTAGAATAGTAAACACATCGGGACATTGAGCAGATGTTATAGAATGTAGTTTAGTGAATGTGCATACTGTTTTTCCAGTAAGACTAATAGATCAATGCTGTCTTTGATCTATTGCCTGGATTGATTGCCTTACTTCCAAGGAAACTCATGCATTTGATAATATGGTTTCCTTTCAGCTCACATGTATGAAACTGTGCCCTCATCATTATATCTCCATCCTTTCTGTCAACAGTTATAATATAAAAGGCTATTATGAATTATTAATGCATAATTAAGTGCAATATAAAATATTGTTCTTTAAAGAGAATTTAAAATAACATGAGTCAAATTGTTGATCTGTTCAAACTAAGTGACAGGGCTTTATAACATATGTTTTAGAATATATATATATATATATATATATGTATATGTATATATGCTAGTTTTTAAAAGCCATATAATACAGAATTATTGAGTGATAAGCTGAAAGGTTGAGATTCTAGGACTCTTGGCTTGGGTATTGAATTACATAATCCTGCACATGAAGATGGAAGCAGACTTCACCAACTGAGAAAGCCACTAGAGTTTGAGAGCCTGGGTCTGAGATCAGCAGTGCATTAACCTGTGTTGTCTTCAGGAAACATGTCTCATTGGAAAAGGTACCCACAGTTAGAGAATGAAAGGAAGAAAAACTAGGTGAATGGGGGCCAAAAACTATGGGCATAGCTTTTCTGATTTCTGATCAAGGAAATTTCAAATTAAAATTAGTCAGAATACATAAAGAAGAATGTTCATAAAGGGAATGCTTCATTGAGAAGTACTTAACATTAAGAAAACAAAACACTGCTGGAGAGATGGCTGTGATTCAGAGCACTTGTTATTCTTTCAAAAGACTTGGATTCAGTTCCTAGCACCCATGTGCTAGGTGGCTCACAACCATACACAACTCCAATTCTAGGAATCCAGCACCTCTCCTTGACTCCATGAGTGACAGGAATATGTACACACACACACACACACACACACACACACACACACACACACACACACGCATACCCTCATACCCTGAGAAAATGAAAATAAATCAATCTTAGAAAAGAAGATAAACAATTATAAATGTTAAATCTTTAAGCCGGGTGGTGGTGGTGCATGCCTTTAATCCCAGCACTTGGGAGGCAGAGCCAGGTGGATCTCTGTGAGTTCGAGTCCTGGGCTACAGAGTGAGTTCCAGGAAAGGCGCAAAGCTACACAGAGAAACCCTGTCTCGAAAAAACAAAACAAACAAACAAAAAAACCCAAAAAATAACCCAAAACCAAACAAACAAAAAAACCTTTGCCTCCCAATTTCACAAAACAAATATTAATGTGCAAAAAGGTCATATAGGTACTGATACAATACTAGCAATGGCCTTAATACCCCCTCTCATTATTAACTAAAATAAAAACTAATATAGAAACTTCAGAGTTAAATGACACCATAGATAAAATGGAATCAGCATATACATGCACATAATGTACAGAATTTAGGATTCTTCTTAGCGGCACATGGAAATTTTCTAAACTAAAAAACATTGTAGGTCACAAAGCAAGTCTTACCAAATACAAAAGAATGTGAATATGTTTTCATCTTATCATGACAATAGAATAAAACTAGAAATCAATAGAAAGGGAAATTACAAAAACTATACAAATATTTAGAGATTGAACTGAACCCATTTAAATGTTCACTGGAACATTGAATTGAAAGAAATCAGGGAGAAAATCAAATGGGACAGAAAGCATTTACTAACAAGAACCCATGTAATACAGCTGGAGAAGTTTGAGGAGGAAAGTCTGTAGCTCTGTTTATTACATGAAAAACCATAATGATCTCAATTAAATAAATTAATGATACACCATAAAGTCTTTCAAAGCAAGAAGTAAAACCTAAAAGCAGCAGGCAGAAGAAATGGCATATATACAAAGGCAGAATTTGTGAAACAGAGACTGAAAGACAAGCTATAGAATCAATTTAACTAAAAATTTCTTCTTGGAAAAATAAGCATAATTGACAAGCCAACAGCCAAGCTAAGTGAAAGAAAGAGAAGACTCAAATTAATAAAATAAGAAAGATGGTTGTTATGAGTAATTCCGGGCTGTGGTTATAGTTTAGTTGGCATATTAATTGTTGAACAAATGTAAAGCCATACATTTGATCCTCAGCAGCATAGACATTTTACATGGTTGTTCACATCCAAAATATCAACCTGAAGTATTGGGGGCAGGAGGATACGAAGTTGAAGTTTATTTTCAGGTTATTATATTTATTACTAAGCAAGTTGCACACTAGCTTGGACTATATGAAACAATGTCTCAAAAAGCATAAACAAAAATTATTTTGAAAATGAAAAACAATGATTTAATTATTGTTAATTCATAAGTGTATATGACTTTAACAACAGTTAAATCAAAAAGATATAAACAACTAAAATAGATGTACAACAGACCATGAGACTGAAGTAGTAATTAGAAGTCTCCACACAAGGAAAAGCTCAGGACTGAGGCTGGAGAAATGTCTCAGCAGTTCAGAGCACTTACTGCTTTTACAGAGAATCTGGGTTTGGTTGCCAGCACATGCACAGTGGCTCACAACCATCTATAACTCTATTTCCAGAGGATCCAATACCCCCTTTTGGCTTCAGTTGGTATGTCACACACATGGTGGACACAAAGAGAGGTGGACAATACACCCATACACATAAAATAATAATAAATAAATTGTTTTACAAAAGGAAAGCCCAGGATGGCATGGACTTTATTGCTGAATTCTATCACACAGTAAAGGAAAAGCTGTCATCAAGTGTGTTGAAAGTGATCTGCAAAGAAGTAACATACCAGATATGCTTCATAAAGTCAGTGTAATCTTGATACCAAAGCCAGACAAGGACACACACACACACACACACACACACACACACACACACACACACACACACTGAGAGAAAGAGAGAGAGGGAGGGGGAAGAGAACTGTAGGTCAGTTTTTCTGAGGAACATAGATGCAAAACTTCTCAACAAATTACTTGCAAATCAAATTGAAAAACATATATACTAAATAGGAAAAACCAAAAATATTCACACTAAATATTGAACAAGTATGACCACTCTCTTCTCTCTTGTTCAAGATAGTGTTTTATATCATAACAAAAACAATAAAACACAAAATAAAAAAAGAGAAACAAAAAGAGAGAAGAATCTAATTATCCCTACTTGCAAACAGTGTGATCATTTTTAAAAGACCCTGTAGACTTTATTAGAATACTCTTACATCTGATAAAATAGTTTTAGCAAAATAACAGAATATATACATCAAAATATAAAAATTAGCTTTTCTATATACCAGAAATAACCCTGCCAAGAAAGAAATCAGAGGAAAATAAACCTCATTCTCAAAAGATAGGAAAATCTGGAAATAGTTATCTAAGGTGGTGAAAAATCTCTACAAAGAAAATTCTAGTGCCACAGAAGGAAGCTAAACATACAAGACATTGAGAAGACCTGCCGTGCTCATGGGTTAGCAAAATTAATATCACAACAATAATACATTACAAAAAGTGATTTACAGATTCAATACAGTAAATATTATATTGATTGATGATTGATAAATTGGTTTGTGTGTGTGTTGGTGGCCATGGTCATGCCATGGAATATACATGTGGAGATCAGATTAGTTGGCTTCTTCTACCATGTGAGTCCTGATGATAACATCAGGTGTTGCACAAATTTCTAATGGTCTTTTAATAAAAAACACAGAGCTAGATATTGAGGTAAATGATGAAAGATCAGAGAGACAAAGGAACAAGCCATTGCCATGTCTCACCTTGTCATTTCCATGAGTCCTCTGACTGAATGTCTCTGAGTCCTCAGCCGAAAAAGCTCTCTTGCCGAAAGGCCTCCAGCCAAAAGGGATTTTTCAGCCAAAAAGAGTTCAGTCAAAAAGGGCTTCTGACAAAAAGACTTCAGCTGAAAAGCCTTTAGTTCTTGTCTCCTCACACCTTATATACCTTTCTCCACTCAGCCATATCACTTCCTTCATAGTGCTGGGATTAAATGTATATGATTCCCAAAAACTGGGATTAAAGGTATGTGCCACCACCACTGTCTGGCTCTGTTTCTCTCTCCTAGACTGAATCAATCTCATGTAGTCCAGGGTGGCTTTGAACTCAGATGGCTCTCTGCCTCCCGAATGCTAGGATTAAAGATGTATGCCACCACTGCCTAACATCTGTGTTTAATCTAATGGCTTGTTCTGTTCTCTGATTTTCAGGCAAATTTTATTAGAGTACCTATTCCTACTGAGGATTATCACTAGTCCACAATTAAACCCCAAAATTACTGAAATAACTCAAGTACCCGAAGTTATCAGGAATAGAAAGAGTAAGCTGGAAGTGCTGCAATACCTGATCTCAAATTATACCAGAGTTATGGCAACAAAACTCATGATGCTGGCACTGATGCAAAAATAGAAACCAATGAAATGGAGGAGACAACCCAGACATAAAATCACACACACACACACACACACACACACACACACACACACACACACAAACACACACACAAATCTACATCAACAAGTGATGTTGGAAAGCTGAGTATCCACAGGTAGAAAATTCAGGCTGGAGCCTTACCTCCTACCTTATACAAAAAGCAAGTGCAAGTGCATGACAGGCTAGCAAAGTGGCTCAATGGATAAAGCACTTTTTATAGAGGCATAAAGACCTGAATTTGCAGTGACAACCACCACATCAAGGCCGAGTCTAGCAACTTAGGGCATAACTCCAGCATGGGGAAGGCAGAGAAAGACAGCTCCACAGGACTTACTGGTCAGGCAGTCTAGCTGAAACAATCAGCTCCAGGTTCAGTGAGAGACCCTGTTCAAAATGTATAGAGGAAAATTAAAGAGGAAGATGTCTGACATTGATCTCTGGCTTCCAAATGTATAGGCACAGGAAAGTTCATCTACACACACACACACACACACACACACACACACACACACACACACACACGCACACATGCACACACGCACACATACACATGCATATACTACAAACACACAAGCATATACATAAAAAGAAAGTAGATCACAAACAGTTAACCCAATTCCCATGGCTGATAAGTAAGAACTTCAAGGTTTAGAACACCAGGCCCATATTTCATTATTTCATTGATCTGCCTAGCTCCTACAGTGGACAGGAGTGTCCCCAAATCCTGGCTACTTGACTCACACTTCCTCCTTTCCACCCAGATCCTGTGCTTGCACTTCTGCAGTTCCCATAGCACCTTGCACTGATAGGTAAGCAGTTCCCACACCATCAACTTCAGGCCTACACTCCTACTCAGCAAACTATCTCCAAATATACAAACCCTAGTGTGAAAATAGAAGCCACATGAAGGTCCAAGACAACATGGATCCTCCAAAAGTTACTAACTTCCTAGTAGTAGACCACAATGTGAATGACCTCAAAGAACTTTCAGGTGAGGAGTTCTAAAGAAGGATATAGTTATGTTCAAACAACCCAAAGAAGATAAAACAAGTGGAAGAATGAAATAAAAGAGTCACTACAAGATATGAAAACAGAGTTCACCAATGACATATCATCCAGCAAATATTGATGAGAAATTAAAATATATATACATGATCAGGAATGATAGAACTTTGGGACATCATGAAAAGACCTAACCTTCGGATTATGGGCTTAAGAACAAGGAGAAGAATATAAACAATTGAGTATGTTTTCAATAAAATCGTAGAAGAAAATTCTCCATATCTGGGAAAAGAGATGTCCATCCTGGTATAAGAGTTCTGTAGAACACCAAATGCACAGGGCCAAAACAGAAACTCCCAAGAGCATATTATAGTTAAAAATTTAAAACACAGAATAAACAAAGGGTATTGAAAGCTACAAGAGAAAAAGACCAAGACAGTTATAGAGGGAGACCTTGTGCTGTGTTATTTTTACAGAGACGTTCAAAGCAAGAAGAGCCTACAAAGAAAAATTCTAAGCTCTGAAAGACAACAGATGCTTACCCAGAAAAACTATCTATTCAAATTAAGGAGAAATAAAACCTTTCGTGATAAAATGAGATTAAAGGGACTAATGACAATCATAGCAACTTTGCAGAGGATGTAGGAAGGATCAAGAGAGTCTGAAGAGAAAGACAAACACATCCAAGAAGTCACAGGGAATAGATAACAATAGTGGGACAGTTGATCAAATGGTCTAAGAAAACAGAAAAATCAACAAAATGTCAGGAACTAACACACACATTTCAACAATAACTCTAGTGTCAGTGGTCTCAGTTCCCCAATTAGGAGATACAGATGAGCAGATTGGATCAGAAAGCAGGATCTATCTTTTTGCTGTTTCCAAGAAACACTCTTTACTGTTATTGAGAGAAAAAAATATAAGGGCAAAAAGATGGAAAAGGCATACCAAATAAATTGATCCAGGAAACAAACAGATGTAGCTTGTCTAATATCTGGCAAAATACACTTCAAACCAAAACTATTCAGAAGAAATTGGGAAGGCCATTTTATATTCATTAAAGAAAAGGGAGATATTACAATTCTAAACATTTATTCACCAATCACAAAGGCATACAGTTTCAGAAAATAAATACTATTAGATCTAAGGGCACAGATTGACCCCAACATAGTGATAGTGGATGACTTCAGTACTCCACTTTCATCCATAGACAAGTCATACAAACAATAACTGAGACTTTGGAGCTAAACCCATCACAAGTCAAATCCAAACACTAAATAATATATTTTCTTCTTAGAATCCCATGGAAATTTCTATAAAATTAACCGTATACTAGGACACAAAACAAATCTCAATAAGGGAATATTAAAATAACAGCCTGTATTCTATATGGCCAGTACAGAACATAATTAGATATCAAGAACAATAGAAGCTACAGAACACAATTACACTCATGGAGATTAAATAGCACAGTATTAAATGATACTTGGGTCTCTGAAGACATCAAGAAGGATTTTTTTAATTCCTAGAATTGAAAGAAAATGAAAATACAATATACCCAAATCTACAGGACACAAAGAAGACAGCTCTAAGAGGGAGGTTTACTGCACTTGTAACTTATTCCAAAGCTTCTGAGGGATCTCTAATTAATAACTAATGATATGTCTGAAAGCCTTGGAAAAACATGAAGAAAAAATACCTTAAAAACTGTAGCTAGGAAGAGATAGGAAATAACCAAATTTGGGGCTGAGATTAATGAAATAGTAACCAACAAACATAGCACAATATAGATAATCAGTAATTGAAGAGTTAGTTCGTTGAAAAGGTAAACAAAACTGACAAAAGCCACAGTTGAATTAACAAGAATAAGTCAAGAGTAGATCCCAATTAATAAAAGTAGAAATAACTCAAATATCTATCCTTAAGAGACCACCACAGCTCCAACAAAGCCTTCACTATCCAGTAATTACTTAAGCTGGTGACTGAGGGTAGTAGAAATCCCACTACAAACCAGTTCTTTAAAGTATAAGAGTTCTCTGATAAGTGGTTTTCATCTTTAAAGGGTCATTCTTTGGACTGTGTACAGTGAGACATTCCTCAAGTGCTCCATCTTTCTCCTCTAATATTATAAGAAGCAGACTTACCTCGTGCTCTGAGGAACTTTTACTTTGCTCTATTATCAATTTTCTCATGGTAGATAATGTCCATAGTAAGATAGTAAGTGTCTTATGTACTTGATCCAATCTTGAGAACTGCTTATTGGATCATAATTTTTAACATAACTGCATGCTGACAACTAACCAAATATATCTCCAATGATCTTGAACTGTGTGTCCAGTTCAATATTCCTGGCATGGATTTCTTCAAACTAGAGTCTTCATTTTTCCTCAGAACAAACAGTAGGTAAAAGAAAAAGAACTCTTTGGATATAACTTGTTTTTTAACTCTGATTTTGTCACTTACTAGATTCATTGACACTGAAAATTTTACTTTATGCTGTTGAATTCAAATATTTTCACATAGATGAACATAAGAATATCTGCCTCTTTTGGTTGTCTTGGAGATGAATAATAAATGAAGAGTGATACACCAGTTACATTTATGCATGCTTGCTTACCTTTTCTGCTCCTGTACTTCAGTTGGGATGAATTTCAAAGGAAGCTGCTTTAGCAAACATGAATCTCTGTGTCAGAACTCTCAACAGTAATGAGACATTACTTCAAAGCTCTGAAATGCAGAGGCAGTCTGGTGAATAGTCCCCAATTCAGAGATTTCTGTGCATTAATGTTTATTCTTCAAAGTTAAAAGGAAATTTTGCAGGGGAGACTGTGTACATCAAGAAATGACACATATGATATGCAACCATCCAGTGACAATGTCATGCTGTGAAAGTCACCTGGCCTTTGGCAGACTTTCTCTAAGCCACACTGAATAAACACACTTCAGGGCTGACAGAATTCTCTTTGTGACATTAATGCTATGTGCTTTTGGGTTTGTAGCATAAAACCTATTTTAAGAATGGCATCACTGTCTTTGTCTCTACATATCTCCTCTTTAACAAATCTAGGACGTGGGAACAGGTTGTGGGTAGCCACCATTAATCTTCCTTTCTTAAGAAAACAGTGTATTGGTCTTGCTTTTGTTTCAAACAAGTTTGAGTGGCTGTCTCAAAACAGGACACCTTCATATATATTTTGATGAATTCAGCAAAACCCTTGAAATGATTTCCAAGCATTTAAGAACCACTGAACTGTCCAGTTTCTATGGCAGTAAGAGCAGTTTCTTGGACCTTTTTGCCTTTGGCTTCTGGTTTGGCAATGAGGATTTATCTGGTTAATACCATCTAAACTATACTTTGAAAAATGTGTAGTGATAAAGTAACTTAAAACCTGATCATGACACAGCATCTGCAAATACTCAGCAATGAGAAAGTGCAGAGTTTATTGAATGAGTAAAAGGGAGTTTTTAATTGCCATGTGAATGAAGAACTGACAGTGATAAAGCAGGAGAAGCTGTGATGGAGCTGGTCTGGCAGAGCCTTTCCTAAATACAGGCTTTTTTTTGGAAAGGAACACTAACATGGCTCATCATAACTGATTCATACAAATTCCAATGTGTTGAATGAACTCCTAAACCAAGGGCATGGAAAACAGAATGATAACCAGGACAGAAGAGCCGGATGAATAATATACAAGAATTTCTGGAAATGACTACAGATGACCAATAAGAAGTTTATGCCAGGAATGTTGAACTGGACACACAGTTCAAGATTGTTGGAGATATATTTGGTTAGTTGTTAGCATGCCGTTATGTTAAAAATTATGATCCAATAAGCAGTTCTTAAGATTGGATCAAGTACATAAGACACTTCCTATCTTACTATGGACATTATCTACCATGAGAAAATTGATAACAGAGCAGAGTGAGAAGTTCCTCAGAGCACGAGGTAAGTCTGCTTCTTATAATATTAGAGGAGAAAGATGGAGCACGTGAGGAATTTCTCACTGTACACAGTTCAAAGAATGACCCTTTAAAAATGAAAACCACTTATCAGAGGAGTCTTATACTTTAAAGAACTGGTTTGTAGTGGGATTTCCACTACCCTCAGTCACCAGCTTAAGTAATCACTGGATAGTGAAGGTTTTGCTGGAGCTGTGGTGGTCTCTTAAGGATAGATATTTGAGTTGCAAATTTTTATGGCTCCTACAGTAGCTAAAGTTATATGTGTCTAAGACAGAAGGCAAATCAGTTAAGAAAAACTATGAGAGATCAGGAGAAATTTGGCCAGGATTTAAGAGTGAGGAGATTCAAGAAGAAAACTGTAGTCAAACATATTAGATGCTACAGAGATTATCAATCGGATAAAAATGTGATAAAATTATTGAATTTGAGACTTGATAGCTTACTGATGGTCTCTGAAATAGTAAACCGAGCAGATCGGTGTGACTATTGCAGATCATGAAGTCTTTTAAAGGAATACAAGTGAAACAGCAGTAATATGAATACTAGCTTAAAAGGTACCAGAGAAAGGAATAAGTTTATCATCAGAATAGGAGACCCCTGCATTCCTGTTGAAGAAGAGAAGTAAATTAGTGAGGGAGACATTAATAATGGAGCAAGATCTGGAAGAGATGTTTGGAACTAAAACAAGAGTGGTTGAGTGTAGTGAGTGCAGACCAGTGTTAATATGCATAATGATGAAGTATGGAGGAGGAAATTTGAATAAATTAATCACCTACAGCATTAATTTTGTTTGGGTATAAAAGTGAAAGCTGAGTGGGAGTGTTAAAACATAAATTGGTTACCTTGGCAAAGGGAAACGCATCTGAGCACAGATAAAAGGACTGCCAACAGTATTAAGGACTGAATCAAGGTTGGAGCTGTTCTGTGAATAAGTCGAAGCAGTACAGTTATGTAATTTTCCTGTAGTCGTGTTTGGCAGCTTAGTGATTTCTGTTGAGCAAGCAGATGGTTGGATTAATCATAGGTTAGGGACTGAGACCCAGATTAGCTGGAAGGAGAGAAGTTAAGATATTGAAGCATCCAGGCAAGCATTCAATGAATTGGTAATCTCGGCAAGGTAGACAGAGAAGAGATGGGGCTATTAATTAGGGAGATGAAAGTAAAACTCATGAATGAAACACAAGGGTGGATGGGATGGATGGACTTTGTCCTTGAAGATCAGATGTGTAAATGTGTTTTTGAGGATAAACAGTGGACAAAGATTTACTATAGTCTAATGTCAGTTCCTGTGTATTAGGCTGAATGGAACCATGGACTCTGTTACAAGTTTTCGCTAGGCCAAGATTTATGTCTATGGTTTATATAAATACACCTTTATTAATATGACAAATATTGAAAGAACAAATATTAAAAATAAAATTTTATGTCAGATGTTTATGAAGCAAAAGAAAGCTGTCCTTCCCTAGTCTCCTTTCTCATAGTAAATGACACTATTTTTCCTGATGTCTAACCCAAAATGATGGACTTCATCCTGAGTTGTCTTCCTTCACCTCAAACCATATTCTTAACCTTGGGCAGAATTTTTAGTTCTGTCTTGAGCTATATCTCATATTTTCTATGACTTGTCAGTTTCATACTAGCCCACATCCCAGTGCCCACTACCTGGGCCACATGATAGTAACCTTCCAGAGACCTCTGCATTCCACACTTTCTTCCTAGCCACCAATCCCAAATCCCCCCAGATCAGCCAGAGCTGTATTACATTAGTCAGGCCACAGCAATTACCTGCTCAAAAGACCTCCTACACTCTCCATGGTAACTACAGTTTGTCCTGGCCTTTATGATTTAGTTCTTTGTTATATTTTCCACCTAATTTCCTAACCCTTTCATCTCATTTATTGTGCTTCAGTTTCATATGTCTCCATGATACTTCATTAAAACTTTTAATGTAATGGTGTTTATGAGCTTAAATGGTAAAAGTTTCGATGTTATGTCACATAAAAAGTGCTGTTAAATTTCCCTCAAGAGTCAGACTAACCAAACCCCAGTGCTGGGGCATGGAAACCTCCTCTTGAATTGTTGGTCAGGAGTCCAAGAGACTCTGAAAACAGTATAGGCTATTGCTGTTGCCATTGGTGTCCTCTCAGAAATTGAAGGCAAAACTTTATTGCTGAAGACACCATATACTTCAGACATAGGACTTGGAGGAAGCATGCTAGAACTGACCTGGAACCTTCCTCAATGAGGACTAGGTCTCAATGAAGGAGACTGATGATCTACTAGAAGGAGGCATGCAAGCTGCTAAGGTAGAAAGGCTTGCATAGCTCCCTCCAGCACTACCCAGGTATAATGTCTATGAAGAACAGCAATGACCCAAATGGCAAGATATCCCTAAAGGTGCAAGACTGGCACTTCTATGAAGGTGGTAACCAACAGTCATGTAATTGGACTTAAGAACCATTCCATAGGAAGAAATTAATTCCTTGTGCTGCCAATGTAGCCCATCATTCTTGGCTACATTCTTGGTGAGGCCATGGAACTCCAAAAGAGAACCTAGTGTTGTGACTGCTAAAACAGGATATCTATCTGACTGCATTTTAAAATACTTATTACACAGATAAATATAGCTCTACCCCTCATCAAAGATGTTACTTTATCAGCATATAGAAACCAATACAGAAGGCCACAACTGATCAAAATACAGAGAACAACTGAATGTGGAATTCTCATTTTCAACTGATACATCTACAACAATAACAAAAATCCTATACCTAAGGCTCAAGGAATGTCACAGAGGAGGGGCCATAAAGACTGTAAAAGGCAGAGGACTAGGACAAGAATTCTTTGAGGAAGTTTTTTTCTATATGACAGAGAAGCTATACCGAGGAAATATGAATGCCTCAACAATATGAATGCCTCAACAACACCTGACATGCCAATATGGATTGGGGCTGGTTCCCACAAGCCTTCAATTCTAGAAGAAGAAGTACTAAGAGCAAATAATGGCTGCTGAGAGAGGGAGTATCAATCTTCTTCAGGCACTAGTCCCCTGAAGTTAGCCATTCCCAAGAGGTCACTCTTAAACACATATGACACTAATGGACTCAGTAGATTACACACACACACACACACACACACACACACACACACACACACACATATACATATACATACATACACACAATACACACACACACATATATATATACATATACACACATATACACACACATACACACACACACACACACACACACACACACACACACACATATATATATATATATATATATATATATATGACATAAGAGGAGCTCGAGGGGGGAATGATCTAAAGTGCTTATCTATGAAATGCTCAAAAATAAGTTAATGTCACCTTTTGACCATTTTAATGTGGCTACTACAAAACTAATTTGTATAATACAAGAAATAAATTTTATACTTTGTTCAAATATCTGCAGGACACAATTGGTTCTTTTAGTATTTTATAATTTAATTTTACATATCAGCCAGGGATTCCCTTGCCTTCCCTCCTCCCGTCCCCTCCCCCATCCTCCTCCCAACCCACCCCCCATTCCCATCTCCTCCAGAGCAAGGACTCCCCTGGGGATTCAGCTCAGCCTGGTAGATTCAGTTGAGGCAGGTCCAGTCCCCTCCTCCCTTCACCAGGCTGAGCAAAGTGTCCCTACATAGGCCCCAGGCTCCAAACAGCCAGCTCATGCACTAAGGACTCGTCCCAGTCCCACTGCCTGGGGTCCTCCAAAACAGTTCAAGCTAATCGACTGTCTCACTTATCCAGAGGGCATGATCCAGTTGGGGGATCCTGAATCAAGAACAGAGAGGGAGAACAAGGAATAAAAGACCATGATAAATGAAGACCCCATGGGAATAGGAAGAAGCAAAGTGTTAGAGAGGTCCCCAGAAATCCACAAAGATTCCTCCACAATAGACTACTGGCAATGGTCAAGAGAAAGCCCAAACTGACCTACTCTGGTGATCAGATGGCCAAACGCCCTAACTGTCGTGGTAGAACTCTCATCCAATGACTGATGGAAGCAGATGCAGAGATCCATGGCCAGGCCCCAGGTGGAGCTCCGGGAGTCCAACCAGCGAGAAAGAGGAGGGATCGTATGAGCGAGAATTGTTGAGACCATGATTGGAAAAAGCACAGGGACGAATAGCCAAACTAGTGGAAACACTTGAACTATGAACCACAGTTGGTTCTTACTACATACTGTGATTGTCTCACTGCCTCTTCACGCATTGAGAGGTGGGCTGGGCATTTGGGGTCGGCGGTCAGGAAGGAGGTCTCAATGTGAAGTGGAGCAGAGCAGAGAGCAGAGGGAAGATGAGATGACCACTGTCCCCCATACCAAGTACTTCTGTGGTAATATTTTTCACTGTGGAGATGTTCCAAATGTAATGACCACTACCTTCTCATCACTGATGAATTCATATTCCTTTAAGTCACAACAATTTAGGAAAGGGACTTCTGAGAAATATAGCTCCTACATAAAAGAGTTCAGCATGGTTTCTAAGGGAGAATGCCTTGAATTAGAGTTAAGGGTGGAAACTGTGCCATGTAAAAAGTTGTTTTGAACAGAAGTCATTCTGAAGAGGAGCAAATTTAAAAGAGACATATTACCAAACATTAGAAACCCCTTGGGCAGAAGAGGGCATTGACTTTTAAGGTCTCTGGTTTCTCTTGCATAATATCTATAGCAATATATCAATGTTTTTACAGAAATTGGATCATCATTTCTTGTGTATAGGATGAAGTTTCCTAAATATCAGATCATGTGAGCTTTTAACTCTCAACTAAAATTGGAAGGCAGTGATACTCTAAGTTTCATTCAACAGTACTCATTTATTCCCATCTACTACCTGACTGATCTTTGGCCTCTCATTCCAGATACAGAAAGTCATCATTTCCTTTCATCAGCCAATGGATGTATTCCCACAGCTGATGAGTGCATTTGCACAAATACCTGCTTTTTGACTCAGTACACAGTTCAGTGTATGAACATTTTATTTATTAAAAAAAAACTCCTTTTTTTTGCTTTGGATTTTAGAGACATAGCCTTATTTTGTAACCCAGGCTGGTTTAGGAGTAAAAATCTCAAGTGCTGGGACACAAGAATGCATCTCCACACATCCTAAAACCTGCCATTCTGGCCCTTTATTATTTTTCTTCTATGTTTTACTATTTTGTTAGCTTAATTGAGAAAGTTACTTCTAGATAGATTTCATTTAATCCATGATGACAAATCTAGATTTTCCTCTAAAGGCTAGCTCATTTCTAGGCATATAGCTGTTGAGGTCTAGAGATGTTTCTTTAAATGCTATTAAACACAAATACCATGATGCTCTTTGGAAACTGCAGAACTGTAGAAAATTAGAAGTGAGAAGGAATTTCATCCCCAGCTGATAAGGTTCCTTCCTTCACAAGTTAAAATGGGCAGCTTTGAAGTTGAAGGGATGGCAGCACTTGAGCTCAAACTCAATCTCAGGACCTGTAATGTGATTTAAAGTTTGAGTGAAGACAACAAGATAGGAAACACCATGCTTTTTAACAAGGCATCCTTGTACTGGAAGACTGTAAGCACATTTGAATGAAGGAACTCGGACTTTCTTGCTCCGTTGTTGGCTCAGAAGTAAAGAGCTGACATGAATGCTGTCATAGAGGAGAAGTCTAGTCAGTAGATATTTTGGAGTGAAGTGAGGGTGACTTGCATCAGAAGGAGATACTAGGCAAAGGAAGGAAGGATGAATACAAACATAGAAGAGCAAGCTATAGTGGAGAATAGTGGCGCAAAGAAGACCTTATATATGGAAGAACCTATGGGGGTCAAATTACAAAAGACAATACAACCACGACTATGAACCATAGAAACTTTTCAGGAGTTTGATCTTTGTCCTGCAGAGAAAAGTGAAATATTTTAAGAATAATTAATTTGGTTAGTTTGTGTAATAGAAAGATTTTTCTTGCTGTAGGGAATGAATTCAGGAAGGCAATCTTTATCTCTAGGAAACATATTAGGAGCTATCAAAATAATAGGAAAGAAAGGAATCAGTGATGAGGCTGGTGTGGCAGGGAAATTTGGCATGGCTTTCATGCATTACATTCCTGTCACAAGCAAGACAGAGCCCATAGGCTGTTTTATGCAATGGTCTGTATCTTGGAGCCTAGCTGCTGATGTATTTGGTTCAAAATTTATCCCCAGATAGGATGCTCAAACATAGAGTTCAACATTCTTATAAGAAATTTGGGAGATATATCTAGGTAGGAAATAGAGGTCTTCAACACTAGCAGAAATGTTGACTTTTTTTTTAAGTGAAAATGTAGTTAAAGTCATGGAATGGATAACAATTTTTTTCTTTTCTTACTTTTTCCGCAATATATTTTGATTAATTCTTTCCCCTCTTCCAAATTCTCTCAGATCTTCCCCATCTTCCTACCACCCAACTTCATGTTCTATCTCAGAACAAACACATAAGAATAAAAATCAGAACAAATTTAAAAAACAATACAAAAATACTTAAATGAAAAAATGAAACAACTCCCCCCCTACACAGGCACCCAAATGGAGTCAACTACTACAGGCAGGGCATGGGGCCTGACCTGGAATGTGGTTGATATACCCAGTGACATTCCATTGAAGAAAGCAAATTTTCCCGTTCCCAGCAGTTATCAATTGCAAACAGTTTATTGAATAGGAATTTTGCATCCACTTCCTCTTAGTTCTAGGATTTTTGTCTGGTTTGAACCTGTGCAAGTTTTGTGTGTGCTGTCTCAGTTTTTGTGATTTTATATGTGTACCAGTCCTGTGTGTACGAAGATGCTGTTTCCTTGATGTCATCCACTGACTCCAGCTCTTACAGTCTTTCCACCTCCTCTTCAGAAAGGGTTTGATAAAGACATCCCTATTAGCACTGAGTGCTCCAAAGTCTCTCACTCTTTATGCATTATCCATTGTGGGCCTCTGCGTTTAATAACAATGTACTGGAAGAAGTTTCTCTGGTGATGGTTGAGTAATGCTCTGCTCTGTGAGTACAACAATATGTCACTGGGAATCATTTTGTAGCTATATTCTGTGGGGGGCCACAGAGGGTCCCTATTAAGGCCTTACTCAAGGTCAGAAAATCTGAGCTTGCTTTACCCAGCAGGTCTGCATAATAAGATGATTTGGCCAAAGGCATGGTTACCAGGTGTTTTGAAGAGTCTACACTTGGTTGTATGTTGTGCTTTGATCTTGAAAGGGGGAGGTCTTTTGCCTCTCCCCTTGCTAGTGTATGAAAAGCCCATTAGAAATAAATTCGTGGCTTCTGGGTAATTGACCCAATGCCCTCCCAAAGCTATCCTGTATCTCTGTCTTTTTCTTCATCTATATTTCTCTCAAGCATTTCTCAATTCCTCGCTCCCCTCTTCAAGGAAACCTTTGATAGGTCGGGGCTGGACTCCAACACTGAACCTGGACAATAAAATAAAATAAAACAGAATAAAAGTGATAGGTTTTCTCCTAAGAACCAAGACCTATCCAGTCTCCAGTTCCTGGGCACTTTAGTAATGTCAAACATGGCTTCCATCTCATTGGTTACTCTCACCATACCTGTGGCACTCCTGCACCAGTGTATCTTTCAGGCAAGTCACTGCTGTTGGTCACAGAATTTCTAGCTGGGTGGTATTGATGATTATTTTTTTCCTCCAGCAGCCTTCAGAATACCTTTGAGCACCAGGCAAGATGATCAGTAGGGATAAAGCTTGACTTCTCTAAGCTCAGTAACACAAATGTTTTCTTCAGCAACCATGTCTTACTATCAGGTTTGGGAGAGAAGCCACTATCCTCAGAAATAGCCTGTGGTGTTGAGAAGGGTCTATAGGACCCCTTGTTCAATAAGTCGAGGAGATATAATCCAATCACAGCATAGGAAGCTTTATTTGGTAGCATAAAATGTCTAGTTGGGGCATCGTTTCCCCCATTACATGGTGACTCCATTTTAATTCCTTTCTTATGTGTATATATTTTAGGAAGCTTCTGCAGTAGTAGGTTTCCATACAGCTTCTCAAATGGCCTATAGTGTTAGTTGTCTCTCCCCACATTTCTTCCTTTACTTTGTCTTCCCATTCCCCTCCCCATTAAATCCTCCTATTTTAGTTTCCCTTTACTTCTCTAGTACTATATTCTGCTTCCCCTTCCTTGGAAGACCCACTCTTCCCCCGTTGGTCTTTTAATAGGTGCTAAACCTCTGTGGTTATTCTGATTGAAGTACACATGGCAAAAACTTAAAAGCTAACATTCACAGGTAAGAGAAAACATGAGATATTTGTCATTTCCTGTCTGTGTTACCCCATAGAAGATGATTATTTCTAGCTCCATAAATGAATAAATTGCTAAAGGGGAGTATAAAAGCAAGAAAGTGATTGATCCATTATTTACTTTTAAAATATCAGCAATCACTTATATGGTAGAGGAAGAAAGTACAGATAAGAATTTTTTTTTTATGCTACCCAATTAAATCCTTATCAAGCATAGCTCTATGGTATCCTAGGTCAGGAGTTCACATAAATGTAGAGTATGAGAATGACATTGCAATAATCTCTGTGTAATGTTAATTGCATTTTCACTACAAATAATGAAATGCTAATTATTTAAAGTAGTTTCTGTCAGAAAAGCGTCTTTCTGACACAGTATCATAATTGGTTTCATTCAAACAATAATCTTCACAAAGCTATAATCCTCAAAATTATTGGAACACTGTCAGGACCAAACCAACATCATGGCTATGTATACCTAGCACTCTTGTTTCTTCTCATATTATTTAATTTTGATAGTCATTTATTCTGTAATCATTTAAAGTAACAAAATGATACTGTGCTCCATGGAAAAACCAGTTCATGAATGACATATATAAATAATAGAATGTTGGCCATAAAATTATTGTTTGACCAATTTGAAGGTATGGTATTTTGACTGTTTTAAAAAGCCATATGTGTTGTGAATGTATATTGTGTATACATGTGGAGGCAGCATCATGTGTATACATGGGGAAATAATGCCCCAACTACACATTTTATGCCACCAAATAAAGCTTCCTATGCTGGGACTGGATTACATCTTGGCGACTTATTGAACAAGGGGTCCTATAGACCCTTCTCAAAAAATTCCCTTGATTTTTTTGTACTTCAAAATATTTTTTTGAGAAGGTGTCTCTGACTGAGCCTTCATTGATTTGAATAGGCTAGCTAGTCAATGAGCTTCATGGACTTGTTTATCTCTGCCTCTTTCACAAGTATGGGGGTGGGGATTTTGCATAGATATAATGGGTATGTCTGACTTTCTATGTGAGTTCTGAGGATTTGAACTTGGGTCTTCGTGCTGCACTTTGCCAAGTGAACCATATTCCCAGTCCCTAAATATCACCATTACCATGATTTTCATTTTAATACTACCCAAATAGGCTCATGTAAACAAGAAAAAGAAGAATGTGTTTGAAGCTTATCCTAAATCAGAATGAAATCAATTCATTTTTCAAATGATTTAAGTTACATTCATGTTTACAACTGGTTAATCACATGCCAGTGTAAAGCAAAGCTGTATTAGAAATATAACATTTAAATGAATTTAGTCACCAAAACGCCACAGGATCACTTTAGCTTCCTCATAAACACATTGCTTAAAATTTGACTATGGCCTGAAATCTTGCACATTTTTCTGCATTCCCGAAAAAGATAAAAAGAAAACATGTAGAATTTGATTTTAGTGGTTGTTAGGAAGTAGCATTCAATCAAAGATGCTTTGACATATTATCAAATCAAGATACAACTGAAGCTAAAATTACTCCAAAAGCTATTTTAAGTAATAAATAAACCTTAAATTATTATCCATAAATGACTAATTTTAATATCCTAAATGATATCTAAAAAAGAATGTGCTCAGTATTTTAAGCTAATTAAAATATGCTTATAAATCCTTCACAGATTTTAATAAAATATCAACACTAGAAGCATAACTGAGAGTCTGAAAAGATTGTTTAGAAAGAACTATATCATCATTCACAACATAAACACACAGGAAAATGTATTATTTTTATTATCTCAGAAAGTCAAGAAATGATTGGCAGTTTTTTCTTTCTCTCTTTTTTTTTTTTTAAATCAGAACAGAATCTTTCAGAACTAGAAATGAATACCGCTCTCCACACACAAACTCTCACAGCATAAAAGTATCCATGGAAACCCTTACCTGTTTGAAGTTCTAATATGCATATACAAGGTTATTTTCTTTTACATTTTATTTCAACAAAAACCATGTAGAGACTGAAAGTATTGAACTGCTGGAAACATCTGAGGCATTTGAGGCCTTACATAAGAATTTTCAACACAAAGCCATTATATTTTCATAGTTCCTATTTGGTGCAAGACCAAATGATTGCATAGAATATGCCCATTAATAGTTATAACAAGAATTCTTAAATGTTCTATTGTACCTATGTGAATAATTTTATTAATTTGTTTAGATGTTATAGTGGGTGTACATGTAAGATAAGATAATTAACATTTTATATTTTTTCAGTCCAACAAAATATCATAAAGGAAACAAAATTCCTCTTAAAGCTTCCTAAAAATGAGTTACCCTGGATAAACTGTGAAACAAAAGGCAAAAGATAGAATTAAAAACTCCAGCAAAGTCAAGGGCTCTGTGACAATTAATATTTGTTGACTTAATTAGAAATTAAGTCATCATAGAAACACATCTCTACATTTCCAGAAAGGTTTACCTGAGAAGGTAGACCCATCATGAATGTGGGCTCCACTATCCTGTAGGTTGAATTCCTGTGCTGCATACATAGTAGAAAGCAAGTTGAGTGCTGGCATTGATCTCTCTCTCTCTCTCTCTCTCTCTCTCTCTCTCTCTCTCTCTCTCTCTTTTCATCCTGACTTCATAAACAATGTGTCCAGCTGATTTTTGCTAGGGTCCTAGAGAAGTCCAACAAAAGACCACCATCTACATCTGCAATCAACAAGAGCATTTATTATTCCAGCATGCTGGGGCCTGCCATCCCACTCAAAGACAAGATGGTGAAGACCCCAAGAGGGAAGTGAAGCCTCCTTTCAAGCCTAACTAAGGGATCATCCAAGGAAGTTAGCTCATCTTAGATATGATTGGCTTATGTGAGTGGCAATCAAGTTAGTAACCTCTAATTGGCCAGGTCTAGTAAAGGGCTGGTCAGGGCTACAGTTTTTCTCATTTGGGCAAGCCTGGAGGATTCCCAGGCTTTGTCCTTATTTGGTTATCATCTTGAGATGGTTTTGGCTCAGGTCTGGACTGCATGTACCAGGCTTCTTTATCTTTGCTGTTGTGGGTGTTGGACATTGATTGTCCTTTGTTTGTGACTCTTCCTCAGAAACTGCTTGCTCAGTTCCCAAAAGCAGGGACCAAGGCCTAGTTCTTAAGTGAGTTATTAGGGCATAGTGTCATGATATTTGCCTGGCCTTCTCAATTTATTATCCTGTTGTCATGTCTTCTCCAAAAAGAGGGACTATAGCCGCTTGAGCTTTCAACTAAAACAAGCCAGTAAACTGCTCCTTGTCTAATGTTTGATCACAACAAGAGGAAGAGTGACTGACAGAAAATTGGTACCCACGGGTGTAGCTGTTGCTGTGGTAAACCTGGCTTGGTGGCTCATAGCCGTCTGGAATGGGTTGGCAGGAAGAACATGGAAGCATTTGAAGTTGTGGACTTTAAAAAGCCCTAAAGCACTATAAACAGAGTATAAAATAAGCCATTCTGGTAGGAGTCTGGAAAGTAGGCTGATAAAGTTTCAGAGGGGATCAAGTACTTTGCTGGGAATACATTTAGAAGCTATTCATAGCATTTTCTTGTAAAGAATATGTTGTGTGCTAAGGACTTCGGTGAAACTGAATTAAAAAAGTTTGGTTTAATTTTGTTTGGTAGATGGAAGTCAATGACAGGATAAAATTTAGGCTGTGCTGTGGTTACTGTTGACTGCTCTTCTCCAGGTTAACAGTGATATAGACAGCAAGAGAGCAGAAATACTTTAAAATATGGTATTTATTGAAAAAATGAACTAGTTTAAAGTTGTGACAAGGTGCTATAATTGTTAAAGGTATCAAACCCATTAAATAGAAATATGATGTTCTGAACTGGGAAAATAAGCTGACTTCCCCAGGGGGAATCCAAGAACACATCCACAGAAGGCTCCCATATACCTTTACTCTACAAGTGTATATATATATATATATATATATATATATATATATACACACACACACACACACACACACACACACACACACACACACACACACACACATATATATATATATATATATATATATATATATATATATATACTCTAACTTCTGGAAATACATATCCATGTATTAACTTCTGGAAATACATACCCATGTATTAAGAGAGTCGAAATTGAGGATGCTGCTGAAGGAATTCTCTATTCAAAAATAGGCACATAGAAGCAATTGTGCCTGTAATCCAAAGAGACCAGGTTATATTGTAGATGTAACCAACCTTCTTATTAAATAAGAAACACAGAACCAATGCAAAGAAGAAAGCCAAGAGGTCAGAGCTAAGAGCTAAAACCTTACCCTTCCTCCTGCAGTGGTCCTACCTCTCCGAACCAGAGCTACCCCTGTGTTAAAGTCTTTGTATAGAGTTCCTGTTCTGCCTTCTCATTGGTTGTAAACCCAACCACATGACCGCCTCATCACGGCCTGTCTGTATAGGCCTCCAGGTTTTCCATGCTTGGTATTGAGATTAAAGGCATATGTATCCAATAATGGCTGTATCCCTGAACACACAGAGACTTACCCAGCTCTGCCTACCAAGTGCTGGGATTACAAGTGTACGCCACCACTGCCCTGCTTTCCTATGGCTTGCTAATAGCTCTGACCCCCGGGGAACTTCATTTATTAACATACAAATAACATTTTAATACAAATAAAATATCACCATACTATATCATGAAATGGAAGCAGAACTTGGCAGCACCATCCATGCCCTGATATTGGCTATAAAGTCATGAAAGACACAAGGTAGAGAGGGTAGCAGAAGGTTGTACCAAAGTTCTAGAGTCCCTCTAAGGACAGTCCGTGTGTAGCAGGTTTAGAATCCCTTCAAAAATGTGCAAAGCCATTGCAAAAAATAAAACAAACCCTAATTTGTAATAGTGACTGGAAAATATTGTAGAAGTGAGGACTAAGAAATGAAAGCCAAGGAAAGATGCATGTACAAAATGGAGCCACCCCAAGACAGAGACTATATGTGCTATAGGCAGCAGAGCTGGAGGAATGAGAGTCCTCAAGCCCTTTGGAGCTCAGATTATCCCATCATTGAGGATCAAACATGACATAAGGCTGCAGGGTTTGACGTTTGTCTTGCTTGTAGGTTTTGCTTTGGGCTAATCTTTCTTTCCTATGCCTATTTTGTGAAGCTTTCCCAAGCGCATGACATATGTCTCCTCACTCAGGTGGGAAACCTATGATAGCCCCAAGTAATGATTCTATTACCAAAGTCCAAGTTGGTGAGCCGTTGAGTTTTCATTGGGTTACTTACAGAACTGTAGTAAGTAAGGATTCCATGTAGGAACAGGGATGACTCAAATGCGGCTGCACAACCGAAAAGTTCACCCCAGCATCAGCAAGGACTCAGGAAAGCTACATCCCTGGAGCTCTCTGTACAACTTGCAAGTAGTTCAAAAGGTCCAAGAATTCCTCTCCACAGCTTGGCCTGGGCTCCTTCCCAAAAGTTGTTTACTGTCTCTCTATCGTTGGAGAGAAGCCTTGTGAATCTTATAAATTTTTGCTTTGTCAGATATGTGACCTTTGTTTACTCTGTGTCTAAAGAGCCTCCCAACTCCTTCCTAGAAGGAATGTTTCAATTTAGAGGACATTGATACACAGCAATGCCTCCTCCACTTTTTTTTTGTTTGTTTTCAGAACAAGAATGTTTACTGTGTGCCATAATATATTGGAAGTATGTTACTTGTTTTATTATTTATTCAGTGGTGTGTGTGTGTGTGTGTGTGTGTGTGTGTGTGTGTGTGTGTGTGTGTGTATGTATGTGTGTCTGTTATGGACTGAATGCGTTCTGCGTTATGATATGAAAATGAATCTTTTGGGGCTTAAAGTGGATAGTTATGATTTAAAGCAATATTTTGGTTGTCCAGTTGATATCAGGTAGATATATGATGGTTTCTTTATAGTCAAATTGACTGGATTTAGAATCACCATGGTAACGCAATTTCTGGAAAGGTTTAACTCAGGACAGAAGACTCACTGTTATTCCTTTAAATTGCTTGTAACTAAGTCCCATCAAAATGAAAAATAACGAAAACATCCCTGGAATGTATTAATTTTTTCTGTTTATGGTAAATTTATAGAATGAGAAAACTGATATTTAATAAAGGGCCACTCAAGTGAAAAGGAACCAAACGTATTTGTTTAGTCTGCGTTAGTTGCTTTTGGTCTTGACTCAAAGGCAGGCAGAAGACTGCGGAAGCTTGAGTGGGAAGATTCCAAGGCTTTAGGTGCACATGGGCTGAGGCTGTAGGGGAGAAAGCCCAAGGCTTGCTAACTACAAGTGTCGTTTCCTATGAGGATGGTTAATGGAGCAGACTTGCCCACTGTTTGGAAGCAGAATAGGGGTGGAGGCAGAAACCAAAGAAGCTATGATTACTCAGGTCCTGACCACAAGGGTTTTATTGCTTCAGAGGCTGTGGCCTGGCTTCCTGGACTGTACTGATGATTGTGTATGGAAGATCTGTTTTTATACATGCTCTTATGCTTGCCATTTGCATATGTGGTCTCTCAGAATCAAAGAGTAGTGAGTGATTTTATCCATTGGCTGCACAAGTTGAGCCCTACAGCACATTCAAAAGAAAAGCTCAAATAGGTGGACTGAGCCCTGGAAAATGAATATTAACAGATAAAAACTGCAACAGAGAGAAGAGAATGTCAAGGAAATGTGTGGATTACAGTTTGGAAATGATGATGAAGGTGAGGTAGACAAAAAAGGAAGTTAATATTTAAGGTTTCCTTTTTTTGTTTTTCTTTAGAAAGAATGAGCTCCCATATGAATCTATAGATTTAACACAGCATGCCCAATATGCTGTTGAGAAATAGTCAACTAGGTGGCCTTGGGATTCTTACATCTTGAGTCAGTGTTTGGGTAGCAGGGCTCTTCTTTCAGAACTAGATTATATTATATGCTTTGTAGGCTGGCTTTGTAGATCAATGGCATGTGGTTAAGGGAAGAAGTTCATCCAAAATGGGATGAACTTCTAGTCATCCTTTCCTATTGGGTGCATAGGACCTATCCCAAAGAGAATGGCACTGGTCCTGCAGTCTGGATCGCTTTCTGTTCCCAAGCCCATTTGTGCTCTTTTGGTAGCTGAGAATTTGCATACTGTAATCTGTCTCTTGCAAATATTTTTTAAACAAATAATAGAGTGTCATGAAGATTCATTGGTTTTACCTTTGTATATGAAGAATAACAAAGCTACAAGTGACTAGTGTGATAGGAAATGATGTGCAAAAGAGGGGTCTCAAGCCAAAGGTCACAGTGCTATCCTGGCTGGAGCTCTGGCTCCTCTCTGACTCAGCAACCTCCAAAAGAGATAAAGAAGCATTGGTCTGTGCTGACACAGTCCCACCCTCCACAGGGAAGCAGAGAGGAACATTCTGGTCTTTGTTTTCAAAGCAGCCTTTCAATTTTCACTTTTGATGAAATCCTAATCACTTTTATAACTACTAAGATCAACTTTGCTGTTACAAGTTAAAGGGCTCCATTAGTAATGACATATAACACTGCATTAACAATTCACAATGTGATGTTGTCTACCTTAATTTACTTCATATTAGCTAAAGTATGTTCTTACCTCATAAAATATGAATCTTGGCTATTAGAACAGTCCATGGTACAAAACTATTTTAACTTATGTCCTTTTAATCTGAGGACAAAGACTTTAAATGCATAAGCCTGTCATGCATTACCTTCAACATGCATTATAAATCTTTTTTTTTTTTTTTTTTTTTTTTGGTTTTTCAAGACAGGGTTTCTCTGTGTAGCTTTGCGCCTTTCCTGGAACTCACTTCCTGGAACTCACTTGGTAGCCCAGGCTGGCCTCGAACTCACAGAGATCCGCCTGACTCTGCCTCCCGAGTGCTGGGATTAAAGGCATGCGCCACCACTGCCCGGCGCATTATAAATCTTAATGAAGCCTGTATGTGTGCATATATACATGTGGGCATGTATGAATGTTTATTCTAACTAGTAGGAAGTACTTGGAATTGGCCTGGCACACAGAAAGCACAAAAAGGATTGCTTGTTCATATAGTCACGGTCATTTGTCCTCATTTTATAACTCACCTTATGAATAATTTTGTATTAGGTTTTCTTGGTCATATGTTCTAAACTTCAATGATTTTTACTAGAGACTCTCTTCTCCTTTGTTTTGTTTTTTACTGAAGTGACAGGAAGTCTGTTTCAAACCTCCATCTATTTGATCACACCATATATGGATGAAATTTCCCAAAGTCAGCCTACCTTTCATCTCATAGCTAAAAGAGCCAGTAGAATGTGCGAGAGATTTTCACACGGGTCGTTAATATGACATAACAACTCCCAATGTACATGAGAATGGGATGGTTCCTCCAGTGTGGATGTTTTAGCCAACCTAATCCCAAATAGTCTTCATTTTTTCCCATCCATCTGTTAAGCCTACTATAAAGAACTTTGTGTCACAGTATTTATGGGCAGGGGATACAATGACATAGCAGAAAATGCGATGAATAGCCATGTATCCTATATGCATTGTAGATACATGTCTCATAGATATAAGCATTTAAATGTTTGATCCATCAGTGACTGGTTACATAGTATTAATGAGATTGGAGATTTTTCTTTAGTGGTAAAGTAGGAAAACAATTCTTGCATCTTGATAGCTTTATAAAGAGTTAATAGTCTGATAAAGGTAATAAAAACTGGTATAAACATCTAAGACAGAATATGCAATGGATGTTGTCATTCATTTACTCCTTATTATAGAAAAGAATACTTTCTCAAATGTGTTTTATCTTTTTAAAATTTTATAACTGTATCATTCATGCATATGTACAATGTACCACTCTACACTTCACTACAAATGACTATAGGGTGTCATGGACATGGTTTTTGGTCTGTGAATAAATTTCACTGAGTAGGTGAGTTGTGTAAACAAACTTCACAAAGAATGAGGACTGATTTATTGTCTTTGTGAAGACATCGATAATATGCCAAGTAAGGCTCCCTTTCACTTCTGAGTATCTGTGATTATTGTGACCAACCAAAGATGCTTATACCAAGTGTTTAAGCATCCATAACAGCATGCTGCTTTATGCCATTATGCTGGTTAGTCTGTGAGTCTCAGCAGGGTTGTAAGAGGTTCCAGCTTCATGGAGTGCAATCAATAAAATTTCCCAAGACTCGTGTTCAAAATGGCTCTACAGTGGTTTAAATGCTCAGTTGACTCTTTCTTGAAATTCTAAACAGATTTTGAAGACTGTTCCCTAGATACTCATTTCGAAGTGGGTCTTGCAAATCACTTAGCCATTTCTGCCTATGTCTTGTCTCTTTTTATTCTCAACAGAGATAAGGCAGCCCTTAAAAATCAGAGTACTAGGAAAGAGGGTTCTGAGGCCTGAAAAAAGTGATAGAATCCACAGACAAAAGGGAGTTTAGGTCACTGACAATTTGCCTAGGTGCACAGCTGATTGGAATGTACAGAGCAAATGTTTTGAGAACTGAATTGCCTAGTTTAAAATTGGCTGCTGGATGATATTTATAAGATGCCAACAGGAGCAGCCCTGGGAAGACTTTGAACACTAAACTGGGTTTGGAATTACAACCCACACATGGCAGGTCAAGCTTGGAAGCTTGAATTTAACCAGGTTCATTCCTTGCTAAGACCAAACAGTTTAGTGTTGTCCAGAACATTTTCAGACAGTGTCTCACTATCCTATGTTCAAAATACTGTTAGGTGAACTTTTTAAATTTTGAAAATTTTTCTAAAACATTCACAGAAACGCATAACTACTACTATATATTTTAGGACTTTGATATTATATAACATTAAGCCATTCAGTAACACTTGTCAAATGTCTAGTGTCAAGGACTATATACATTCTGTTTGAATTCGTCACTTTGCTTGGTGAAGTTTTTCACTTTTTAGATTGTTATTCTGTGGGAAGTTTGGTGCAATGTTCTTAAGGTTTTCCTCAAATTCTTTGCTCTCCAGTCCAGGTCAAATAGACATGTGTAGTCATTTAAAAAAATATAGAGTTCAGTTAGTGTCTTCAGTCTACACAGGCTTCTTGTCACAGATGCACACTTCATCATAGATGTCATCTTCTAATGGGAACGCTGTAATATTCCAACACCATTTCTCCTCTGACAAACAGACTTCTTCCTCGCTCAGGATTTTTTGTAGCTTCTTTCCCTTTGTTGTCCACTGTTTTTTTATTTCCAGCTGTGTCGAGTGGCTCAGCTTTCATTGCTGTCATAAGGTTGGAAGCATATCTTTCTTGCCATTTGGTTTCAATATGTGTTGAGGGTCACCTCTGGAGGGTTTATACACTTTGGTGTGTGAAACAAAAATTTCTGTTCTCCTTTAGCATACAGTCTTGCTGCCTGCAGTCTGATCTTCTATTTTTATTGGCTTCATCCTGAAAATGAGAGTTTTTATGTGTTATTCTTCGTTGATTCATAGGTTGTGTTTCTGAGCTGTCAGAGGCAGTAGCATGACACTGATATAAGAGATACCATACTTTTGTTAATAATGAGAAAGTCACATTTTTAATAAAAATTCTAGCCTTGTTGAAAGATGATATTGAACTCAAACTGTCCTTATAATTAAATACTGACTTAAATTTTTTATCTTCTTCATGTGAGTAAATGGAACACAGAGATAATACACAGAAATACCAACTCCCTGAGGCCAATTTACTTATCCATTTTCCTTTTGGTTGAAGATAATTACAATGACCACTAGGAGAAAGGTTATCTCATTTACACAGGGCTTCTTCCTGTTCTGTTAAATAACATGCTCCTATTAATAGAGATTACATTTTGCACAGAAGTGTTGATAAAATATGAAATATGGAGACATGTTTTGTAATATAGTTTCTTAGATTAAAAAAAAGTTAAAAAAGATATTCCTATCATAGAAATGTAACATCATGAGGTGTATGTAAAACTCTAATCTCCTATAAGACTTTCATTCAAATGTTACTGGTGGTGGTACATTGTTTGGCTAAACATCAAAACTTCAAATATTATCTATATAATGAATCGGAGGTATTGTGTTAATATGGACAAGTGTTTAAAATGTTTTAGTGTATTCTGACTTTCCATGCCATTAACAGCTCAAGTTTTTACCAAAAAACAGAAAAAGAAAAAGAAAAAAGCAAACTCCTGATTTGTAGAGAAATTCTCTAAAATATGATTTTTGTTAAACTAAATTGTAGGAGGGAGCTGAATATAATTTTTAAAAGAAACGAAAAGAATATTAGTAATCAATGAAACATTAAATGATATTCTTTTTAAATGTTAAAAATATTTAGAAGATAGTACCAGATTCCCAGATTTCTTACTGCAAGGAGTTTATTGTGACAACAGTGTTGGCCTATACAGAAAAAGCATGTTTGCTTTAGTCCAAGATTACAGATGAGAAAGAAAAATAAGGGATGTTGAAAAAATTAAAAGGAAACAGACAAATTTTATCCTTCTGCTTCAAAATCCAGGTGAACAAGCTTTAAACTAAGAACAAAAAAAAGGACATCACAGGGAAGAGGGTGAAGTTAAATGAGGGAAAGCTGGATTTGTACAGGGGAACAAGCAAGACATTTATACACTTATTTGCAAAGTCCTCAAATAGCCTACATATGCAATAAGTCATGAAGTAGATGAGTTGCTGTGGGATGTATGGCAAATGTGTTGCTAATTAATCAATAAAACACTGATTGGCCGTTGGCTAGGCAGGAAGTATAGGCGGGGCAAGGAGGAGAATAAAGCTGGGAAGTGGAAGGCTGAGTCAGAGAGACACTGCCAGCCGCCACCATGACAAGCTGCATGTGAAGATCCTGGTAAGCCATGAGCCATGTGGCAAGGGATAGGTTTATGGAAATGAATTAATTTAAACTGTAAGAACAGTTAGCAAGAAGCCTGCCACGGCCATACAGTTTGTAACCAACATAAGTCTCTGTGTTTACTTGGTTGGGTCTGAGAGGCTGTGGGACTGGCAGGTGATAGAGATTTGTCCTGACTGTGGGCCAGTCAGGAAAATTCTAGCTACAATGAGTAATCACAAATAAAGAGCAACTCAGCTCTGGTTCTCAGAACTCCTGCAGTGAACCTGGAGGTGGGAAGGGGTTTGCTTACTTAATTAGTAGTGTATCGATCTGGCTTATGTTGGCTTGTGGTTCACAGGACTGCTAGAAATTCAGTTTAATTTTAATGTAATCATAGATTTGGCACATGCTGACCACCATCCAAGGAAGGAACTAAAGCATCAATAACTAACATATTTGCAAATTGCTTACTGAACTTGGCCTTCCTGCTTACTGAGGGAAGTCACAGAATATCAGGACAAAGGCTGTGGTCTAGTAGAGACTCGGTACCCCAAAACTGAAAGTGCTTTTATGTATAAACCTTATGAACTTGCTAATCTGCCACAGTCCCAGACTTAGATTCCTGGTGTTCTACGAAAATAGAAAAACTAAGTAAAACTAAAGATAAGGAAATAAAACAAAACCATCAGTAACAGCTTGACCATGACAAGTTATAGAAAGGAGTTAGAGGGACTGAACTCTCTGAAGATATTGATACAGTGCTTAGTATTTACTGTTGAAAAGCTTATCAGTGTCTCAGAGAGTTAAACATGTAGGTATAGGAGCTTAGATATTTGCAGAAGAGGAAGAAAGTACCTGTCTTATAAAAGGCTTGCACATGAATACTGATCAGCTTTACTTTGAAACCATTATAATTTCATCTAACAAGAAAATGGATAAATAGATTATATCCATGCAAGTGAGGTACAGCTAACAAAAAAGTTTTCCCATTCTCTAAGTTGTTAGTTCTGCTGATAGTTTCCTCGCTGTGCAGAAACAATTTAGTCAGATGATCCCATTCATGAATTCTTGGGCTACTTCGTGTGCTATTGAAATTTTATCCACATAGTTCTTGCCTATACTTATATTTTGAAGTGCATTACCTACATTTATCTCCAGCAGCTTCAGGTTTTAAATTAAAGTCATTGATGCACTTTGAACTAAGTTTTATGCACTGTGAGAGATGGGTTCATATCTAGATATTTTGAGTATCTCTGTGACTATTGTAAATAGAATTGATTGTTTTTCCTCCTATCTTGACTGTATGTCTTTTATATTTTTTTCTTGACTAATTGTTCTGCCTAAAATTCCTAGTACTACATTCAATAATAGTAGAGAGAATGGACATGCATGTCTTCATTTTAGAGCAATATTCATTGTTTTCCCCCATTCAGAATTTGGTTAGCCATGGGTTTGCTACAGGAATTACAGAAAGTTTTAAGGCCCAGGATCTGATAACAACAACTCCAGTTGTACTGAATTTTGGATTTTTATACTCTAGGCCCAAGAATCCTAACACTTGTTACCACAGACTGAGGTTCTTGGCACCCAAGGCCTATGTAAGAACCAATTCTAGAAGGTTCTGATTTCTTCAGCTGCCTGCTACCATTTCCTACTATTGCTGGAAACTGAGACTTATTCTTTTGCCTGCTAGCTGCTGGTACACGGGTAATTTAAGTCCAGAGTGACGGGTAGGCTATCAAGAACCTAGTGCCATGACTCTGACTTCTAAAGCCTGAAGCAATAGGTATTTAGCAATTCATTGTAAATTTTCATCTTTCTCTGTTTTCAATTCATGTTTTTATCTTTCATTTTTAAATCATTTTTATGTTTTAATTTCAACTTACAATTTTTTTTTAGTCAGAAGCTTTGTAATTCAGTCATTTAACTATTTTAATTTTATAAGTGTTTATTTTTAATTACATGTATTGGGTATCCCTGTGTATGTGCACATGTATATGGGTACCCATATAGGATGGAAGAAGATGTCAGACACTGGAGCTTGAGGTACAGGTCTATGTGTGTGTTGGGAACCAAACTCTAGTCTTTTCAAGTGCAAGAAAGACTCTTAATCATGGATCCATCTCCCCAGGCTCTATTTTTCTTTGTAAGACATTGAAGTCTACAAATTTCCATCTGAATGGTTCTGATATACATCATTATGTGTATAATGCTACATAATTTCTGACAGGAATATTTCTTTTCAAAATAAGTTTTTGGTGGCCATTGTTTTATATAATGAGATTTCAATATCAGAATATACCCAGAATACACCCTCTTTTAATTTGCTCTGTGTATATTAAGTAAACTGTTCAATTTCACTTTTCATTGCAACTCAAAAATTGATGTTTTCATATTTTCAAACCATAATTATTACTCCTTGATGGGTTACATTTTGAGGTTTGCAGAAATTTTCTATTAAACATAAATATAGAGGAAGAGTCAAACTGTATTCATTCAGTCTGAATTTCAAGATTAGTTTTATTGGCTTTTCTGAAAGAAAGAGGTATGTTTTGATTTCTGTTCTTTATTAGGATAAACAGGTAGGATTAACAAATGTTTATTTTATGGATGTTACTTTACTCCATATACAACATAATATTTATGTCTGAATATTTATCAGGATTCACTGAGAATTTATTGCTGACCTCTAAATAATTTTGAAAATATTTGTACAAAACTATACCTAAATGATAAAATAAATTAATGAGTAATTCAGTCTATTTTAATTTTTGAATTTATATAGGTAGTTATGAAACAAATATTTAATGAAAATCAGAACATAGTGGCTATTTCTACATTATAAATCACAATTTTAATTTATTTCAATTAACTGGAGAACATTGAATTTGCTTCCCATTCTCTGTGATAGGGTATTATCAAACCTGTTTAATTTTTAGTATTGTTCACTCTGTGCTTTTGCATTCATTTAAATATTCTTACAAACTTTGTATTCTTGTACATTTGAATGTAGAATAATCCCAGCATTGAAATTCATGCTCTCTCACTGCTTATTAAGCTGGGATTAAACCAAATTGTATAGATGTAATAACTCATGCATATCCATAGATCAGACTTATTTCTTCTAAAAAGGAAAAGCTCTGTAATTGATTGTGTATTTGCACATCAAAACCCCATAAGTTTGAATATAGTAAACAAGGGATGGGAATAAAGCCTGTAAATGGTTAGAGAATCTGAGGCAGAATGAGGAATGTGAGGTTTTCTGTCTTTATTAGCTACAGGTGCTAACAGATGTTAAACACTAAGGTTGGTTTTGTTTTAGTTCTCTTGTAGCTTTCTGAGTCTCCATTACAGGCTTTTTAATAATTTATGCAGAGAAGGTTTATATTTTAGAGTAAGATTGTCATTTGTTCATTGTCTTGAGAACTAAAGAATAAAACTCTGGGTATTTTAAGGATTTGGTTAAGAAAAATACAAAATGCATATTTCTACATGAATTATGCATTTTTAAAAGTTTAGATAATTAGTATATCTCATTATGGGACCTGTTCATTGATTTCTATTGAATTCTAGAAATAAGTTGAGAAAGTAGTGTATTTCAAAGAATACCTACTTTCATTACTGAATTTACATCTTTTATACTAGTACAACCAAAAGTTTCATGATGTCTCAGTAATAGGAGAAAACATAGTCCACGGCGACAAATTCCACTAGTACTTTAACTTGTTTATTATTAAAAAATTAATAGTGGATTTTTGTACTTTGCTTTTTTTTTCTACTCTGGGACAAAGAGTCACACAGTTTAATCAAGTTTTATGTTGTTTATTAGAAATACATCAGTCTGGCTAACACCATGATCAGCAAGTTTATGGTTGTTCTTGATTTTCATACTTCCTGCTTAAGATATGTCAAGCTTTCCATTGTTACAGCCTTGTCAAGCTCTTGTTTCCTTCTTGAATTGAAATATGTATACCTTTGGATACAGAAATATCCATAAGAAGTCAACTGCAGGATCATTTACCATTTCCCTATCAATAGATGTTAACCATAGTTTGTCATGGTAAAGTTCTAGACAATTTTTACTAACATTTACCCCCTTAATTCCAGCATACTAGGAGGTTTTGTTATTGCTGGGTATATTCATGTATTCATGGATCTTGATGAATGTAAACTTTTTACTGGATTCTTTTCTTTTACCAAAACTATTAATTTGTTTTACAGAGTCCTTACTTTACAAACCAACTGGTTCTACGTTTTTATAGTATCTCATTCTTCATGGAACTTGGCACAACTTATATTAATAACTTTCCATGTAATTGTTGAATCCACATGTGAATATTTTGGTAGACAAGAGCTACATGAGGAAAGAGCTTAGCTATTAGTACTCAGTTGCACCTCCCACATCTAGTCAATACCTGGCATCTGGCAGTCATTTGATAAGTGTTTTTCAGTCAAAGAATGACTGCTTTGTGTTCAATTTATCTTCCAAAGGACTATTTACATCATTAGCACGAGCTGTCCTTAGAAATCATAACATGCTTTCCCTCAAGCTTTTTGGTGCCAGTCTTTTTTTTTTAATCACCGTTACCTTCCTCTGACATATTGTTTTAATCTATTTATTACGTTGTAAATGAGTCACCTTAATTTTCTACTTTTAATATATTGAAATGATTACCAGACAAGAGTTTATATATCTAACAGAAAACAATATAACCACATGTTTTTTTTTCTCATATTTTAAGTGAAATTTAGGTTCCAATCTTAATTACATGCTTTCCAAACAGTCTATTCTTAATTTCTTTCCTATAGGACACCTTAGCAAACAAAACAAAGCAAAACACCAATCAAGCAAAACCTCTCTTGCTTCTATAATATGTAATTAGGAGTTAATAATTTAGATGCACTGTTATGTTAACTAGATTATAACTTAAAAGGCCTTATTTTTGAAGCATAGATGCATGTGTTATAATGGAGAATATATATTTCATTTTTTATAATAATGCTGATATAAACAATGAAGAGTAATTTTTATTTAAATTAAAAAAGATATTTATTTCCTCCAGTCTTATCCTCATGTGATTGAAATTGCCAGAGACAGAGATAGTTCATGGAAATACTTTCTTAGGCAGTGGGCATTAAACTTAATGTTTCTCTGCATTTTTATAACATTTGTAATATTTGACTTTCTCATTTGACAGTCTCTTCAGAAGCACTTAACTTCTATGCCAAGTCATCATCACCAATACAAGAAAGAGTCCTCACTGTGTCCTATGAAATCATCTGAGAGAGTCTGTGAGATTTGCACATATGTTTTTGTTCTCCAGAAATGTTAACTTCAATTATGAGATTCTGCCTTCTTTGACTAATTCACAGATTCCTTGGACAAACTGTAGTACAGCTGCACAGAGTGCCTTACCCATGACTTCTGCTGAAACCATTTCTCCTCAAGAGCTTGAGCTCCAGTCACAGCCACCCCAGAGAGTTTGTGCTGTACACAAGGCTAAGGGAACTCCAGAAGACCCTACCATTTGGGAGCTATTCTCAGTCAGTATAAAAGGAGGATCACCTGCCCATAGACTGAACAGAAGCCTGTGATTTAGACCATGGGAAGCTTATGTTTGGTTCATATAAAAGTTCCACATAAAAGACTTGAGAAATGCATATATATAAGTCTTGGAATTGGGGGGAGTAGGAGCCATGAACGTGTTCAACTGTGACTAGTAGAATTATGATTCATGCAAAATTATGTCCTTCCCTCTTCTGGCTATAGAAGCAGGTTGCTTTAATCTAATTTTGAGTTCATCTAGGAGGTTTGTCTATCCTACTGGCCTCTGGTGCTTCAACTCAATCAGGCCTCATACCCAATTTGCAGTCTTATTCACGAGTACAGCAGGCTGAACTGGTTGTGTTAAAAACAGACAAAACTCAGGGACTTCAGCACTCACAACAGCACTTAAAAAATGGCCAAAGAAGTCCAGAGAGATAGAAGTCCAGGGATATAAACTGCCAATAGGGACACTACAAAAGATCATAGACATTTTGAGAAGGCAAGAAATGGCAGAGAAACTTGGATTATAGAAGAAAAGAAGCTGAGAAGAGCCAAAAAGTTAGGGCAGAAACTACCTGTCTTCACATCCCAGTCACCAGAAGACTCTGAGGGAGTTGTCAGAGTTAAAGAGCCTAAGCTCATGAGTTTTACATCTAGACACTAGATGTTGAGACCTTGTGTCATGAGGCACCAGTCTCTGCCTTCAGTAACTAGAATAAGCCTCTGGTTTGAAAGCTTGGAGTCCTAATCAAGTAATCATGAGGGACTAGACTTATAAGCCACTGGGTTTGGAAGTTCAGCTAGTGACACCCTGAAGCTCAGGGCATTCAGTCCTCATCTACTTGCAGTCTCCATCTGGACTTCATAAAAGAACTCCAATTAATATTTGTGATAATATGAGCACTTGAGAAACACTTAATCAAGCCATAGCAAGGTTTCCCAACCCCATGAAGAAATTCCAGGTAGAAACAGCATGTTATATTTTTTTAAAGATTAAAATAATTCCCCCTCTCTCTGTGGGTTGTGGGTGTAGGTGTACATGTGGTACAGCAGCCATGTGGAGGTCAGAGGACAATTTACTGGAGTTGGCTCCCTCCTACAAACATGTGAGTCCTGGGGACAGAAGTCAGGCTGCCAAGTTTGCAGCAAGATTCTTTACTTTCTGAGTCTTCTTACTTAGTGCTTGTGAAGGCTCACGATCTTCTTTGAGTACTTTTAGAGACACTGAAATCTGAGAGTTGACTCCTCTGTTTAAGCAGTAATATATTTCCATAGAAGAATCATTTCAAACTGATACCACATTATAACCATCCAGGGAGCTTTAAAGAGTACTGAGGTCTGGATTCCATTATAGACTAAATAAATCATCATCCTTTTGACCGAGGCTCAGGCATTAGTATTTCATAAGAGCACTCCAAGGTACTGTCAAGACTGTGAGGAATGCCTGGGACAATAAGTAAAGGATAGAAATTTCATGTAGTACCAAAACCAGACGGTGACTAAGAACATCTATCTCTCTTCTCTCCTAAGTCTTTTTGGAAATATAAAAAAGTAGATGATGACAATGATGATGATAAAGTATGCCACTTCTGAAAAAGAATTAACACCACAGCTCCATATATTTTAAGGCACTTAAAAAATAAAAGGAGATGTAATTAATTGACAATGGAATCATCCCGGGTAAAATTACAGTGTAGGATATCAGAGAGCTACAAGCTCAACTTAAATCAATAGAAACATGAAATGTCACATTCTTAATACATGAGATCGACAATTCATTCCTAGATTCCATTAATTAAACAGTGACTGTGAGCAAACACTTAAAGAAAAAGGCAGTTTTTTTAGCTACATCAGAACTATACTAAATACACAGAGAGAAGCAGTGAGGAAGGAGGAGATAGGGATTTGAGCTACTCTCGAACAATCAGTCTAGGGCACCCGGATAACTGCAATTTTCCCTGAGATGATTCTACTAAAGACCTCGGCATGATAAGCCACAGGGAAAAGCAACCTACCAGTTTCACTTTCCTTCATTATGGTTGAACAAGCCATTATTCTCAACTCCACTGTCAAATGATCCTAAGTAATGTATCGGGACACTTTTACCCCATTCATAATCTGCTTTTGATGGAGGTGGTCAGTTCTTCCTTTCTGTTTTAAAGTTATTGAAGATTCTAAGAATGCTTTAATTTAGGAAGCTTAGAACTGAAAAAAGTCACAATAAAAACCAAAACACAGAACTGACAAAATTAAAAATACAGTATACAGACTAACTAACCTCATAGAGAATAAATTAATCAGAGAGAGAATTGGATTGGAGATCCAGACATAAATTTATATACCTATGAGCCTCAGTAACTTCACAAAGAAGTCAGAAGTACACCTGAAAAAAAGGGCAGCATCTTCAATAAAGGGTGCTGGTCAAACTGGATGGCTGCATGTAGAAGAATCCAAACAAATCCATATTTCTTACTGTGCATAAAACTCAAGTCCAAGTAGATCAAGGAACTCAATGTAAGGCAAGATAGACTGAACCTAATAGAAGAGAAAGTGATAAATAGCCTTCAAATCATTGGCACAGGAAGACTTACTGGAGAGAATATCATTCTCACAGTCACTAAGATCAACATTTAATAAATATTACCTCCTGAAACTTAAAAGTTTCTGAATGGGAAAAATTATCTATTTATCTGTCTATCTATCATTTATCTATCTGTCTATCTATCTATCTATCTATCTATCTATCTATCTATCTATCTATTTACCAACTACTTACCAGATAGAGGTCTAATATTCAAAATATGTAAAGAACTAAAAAAAAACCTTGACATCAAGAAAACAAATGCTCCAATTAAAAATGATGTACTGATTTAAACAGAGTTCTCAAAAGAAGAAACATAAATGACTGAGAAATACTCAAAGAAATAGTCAATATCCTTAATCATCAGGAAAATGCAAATCAAAACTACTTTGGGATTTCATTTTATACCAGTCAAAAAGGCCAAGGTAAATGAAACAAATGGCAGCTCATGCAGACAAGAATGTGAAGTGAAGGAACACTTATCCATTGCTGGTAGACATACAAACTTGTATAGGTGCTATGGAAACTAGTGTGGCAGTTCCTTAGGAAGTTGGGAATTGATATGCCTCAAGACCCAGATATACCACTCTTCGGCATACACCCAAAGGGCTACATCCTACTTAAAGGACATTTGATCAACCATGTTCATTGCTGCTCTATTCATAATAGCTACAAATTGGAAACAGCCTAGATGTCCATCAGTGGATACATTGATAAAGAAAATGTGGTGCATTTATACAATGTAATATTACTTATCTGTTAAAAAATGAAATCATGAAATTCTCTGGTAAATGGATAGAGCTAAAAAGAAATCATCTGGAGTGAGGTAACCCAGACCCCAAAGGACAAGTATGGTATGTTTGTTAGTTTTTAAGTCTTTGATAAAAACACTACAGTTCATGTAACCACTCTTACTTTATACTACTAAGGTATAGAGTAAGGGGCTAGGGGAGGGAAGGATTTCTTTTGGAAGGTGAAATATAGTACATAGTTATGGATAGAAGGGGAGCATTGGTGGACTTAAATGGGAGGATTAAATGGGGAGGGAAAGGAAAAATGGTGGTAAGGGGTGAAATATGGCAAGGGACAGCTAAAACTAAGGGTCACTTAAGGGCTCATATGGAAACCTACTATGGTAGAATCTTTTTAAAATATATACATATATGAAAGAAATCTAAATGGAATCTCCAAATAATAGGGAGAAAAAACCCAATTAGATATCTCTTGCCACCAAATGAAACCTCCAGTGCTAGAAATGGGTTACAGATAATTGAGTTTTTGGCCAAATGGACTCCCTGGAAATTGCCCATCCTCCAGACTACCTAGGCTACTGTCAAGGCTACTGCTTGATTTCCACAAACTGATGATAAGGCCCTATTGCTGAAGACAACACCTACATAATTCACTGAACACAGAGAAGTTGAGCTGGTGCTTACCTGGAGCTTTCATCCATACTGACTAGTGCTCACAGTACTGGAAGGTACTCTGCATGTTACACCAACTCAGCTACAAAACCTTGACTCTACAATGGTGACCTGCCTGAAAGATACACTGGTTCAATAGTAGCAGAAAAGCTGTGAGAGTAACCAACCACTCTCTGCTTGGAACGAAGGCCTACTCCATGAGATAGAACACATGTCCAACATTGTTTAGATGGTCAAGAATTTGAGACTACATAGGCCATGAACCTTGGGGAAAACCAAATATTACTGTTCTGCTAAAGGAACATTGAAATAAAATGATTCTTAATGACATGCTGCTATACTCATTGGTCAGTGCCTTGCATCAGAGAAGCTTCCTCCTGCTGTAATTGAGAACTAACAGAGACCCACAACAAGACAATATGCAGAGAGTGAGAGACCTCCAAACACTCAGCCCTAAAATATATATCTTCATCAAATCCCTCCCCTTGGGGCTCAGGGAACTCTGGAAAAGTAAGCAGAAAGATTATAAGATCCAGTGGGATGAAAGACATCAAGGAAACAGTGCCTTCCTGACCCAACAGTAGTGACACACACTGAACTCATAGAGACTGTGGCAGTATACACAGGTTTCCAAAGGTCTAAACCAGATGGGCTCCCAGGGGTGAAAGGGAAAGTAGACACAAACCCTCATCCCTAATTGAGAAGTTATCTTTAATTGACAACTGCTCAGAAAGGAAAAATTGTTTTTCTTCTCCTGAGTCTCATTTGGTATATAAACCACACCTAGGGCAGGCCCCATACCTAGAAGTAGATGGCCAACACAAAATGAACTAAACTCAATGGTGTTTTGGGAGGTTGTTTGTCTCACAATTTTTTTGTCTGGGCATTCTTCTTCTTCCTCCTCCTCCTCCTTCTTTTTTAACCTTACAGATCATTTGATTATATATTATGGCATCCAATTTTTTAAATAGGTTATCTGTGTGAACATTTGTCTCTGTGTCAGCATTTTTCTTGTACTTTTACTATGGCTTTATTTTCTTTTGTCTTTTTATTTGTCCTATTCTGGTTTGATTGTTTTATTTTATTTTATTATTTTTAAATGCCTGTTTGTATTCTAACAAGAGAGAGAAAGAAAGGGTATGGATTTAGGGGTGAGGGGAAGTGGAGAGGATCTGGCAGAAGTTTGCCAAGGGGGGATGTTATTCAGAATATATTGTATGAAAATAAAATCTATTTTTAAAAAAATGCAAAAAAAGAATCCTCAAATCTTTCTTATTAATGAAGTTTAAAGGAGTCAATAAACCTTTCATCTATAATGAGATAAAATACAACTATGAATAAAGTAAAATACAGAAGTATATATCTATATATTAGACTAGAAAAAACACTTAAAATTTTTAAGATGATTGCTGAATTACTGAATTTAAGTGACCAAACAAAAGATACACTGAACATGCCTTAGACAAACTTTGAGATTTTGAAAATGAAATCTAGCAGACGTACTATAAATAAAAAGTAACTGGAAATATGAAGTGATTCTAGGAAGATGACCAAGATTAATGTAGCAATTTAGAGATAGTCTATTCGAAGGCAACGCAGAAAGAACAGATAAAAAACAATAAACAAAAAGATCTGTGAAATTATAGAAATCTTTTGTGTGCAAGAAATTATTACTTGTATTAAAAGTAAGGGGAGTTTTGAGATTGCAGGCAGGACCACCTATGCCTCATTAATTTGTAATAAATTCTGAACAGAGGACAAAAAACACTTGAAATTATCTAGGAAAGGAAATCAGATTGCTATAATAGACACTGGGGATGACTGAAGTTCTACCATGAGCAACACTGAAAAATTTAAAGACAGTGAACAAAAGCCTTTAAAATTTTGAGCCCATATTCTTTATCAGTCAACTCTAGAGATAAACTAAAAAGAGTATTAACATATAAGATAAACTATTTCAACATGCAACATATATTTAAATGCTGTAGAAAGAAATATAGCAGTCAAGTAAATAGTTATATGTAACCAGAAGCAACACAGAAAATAAAATCATGATGAAAAATGACCACTGCTACTTAACATGGAAGCTTGCTTGTAAACTGAAAACCTGAAGTAAGTGTCTGTCTTAGGCAGGTCCCCAATGATGTACTGCCAGGCTCACTGAAACTTCCCTTGGTTGTGTTGACATCACTAATATGCTTGCTCATTGATGACATTCCTTACTTCTGTCTTTATTTTCTAGTATTTTCATATAGTTCTTCCCATGCTTTCAGTTTTCTGCTGAAACTACCCATGACATCCACCTTTTCCATCAGAACTGTTAACATTCTAGTTAACATTACTTTAAATTCCTGTCTACTGCCAAGGTGTCCCTTTCAAAGACTATGCTAAAATGTAAACCTTTGTAGAAAATTCTTTACAGATAGGTGTCTTTAGGACATTCTCAGCTCAGGAAGACTCCACTCCCGTGAATAGAGGATTGTCTGTACAACTGTGGTTTTGGACAGCATTTGCTACTTTTCCCCTCTGTCCCTCCACATGAAAGCACAGAGCAGGTCGGTGTGGGAAAACACAGTAGTCTAGTGCTATTTTGAAAACAGAACCTGCCACCCTTTCTTGGTCTTGAACTTCCCAGTCTCTACAAAAATGTCAGTTCATAGCTGTTGTTTATGAAAGTACCCATATAAGATAACATTTTTAACCAAACCATAGCATGAATGGATGAAGAAACTGTCTCAACCTCCCAACATCATCATGTTGAAATACTGCTCTGATACTCACTTTTTTCTTTCCCAAGTTTTTTTTTTTCTATTTTTTCACATATCTTGCAGTTTTTGTTTGTCTGTATAGCATTTTAATACCTATGTGTAGGACAATACAAACCTAAGTAAATAGATTTTATGGCTGAGTATGAGCACATCTTTCATTTCTGCTAGATCAGGAGTATCAACCTGGGATGATTTTGTTTCCAGGGCAGATGTGACAATGTTCGTGGACAGTTTTTTTTGTCACAAGTAGGGGGAAAATTACTCCTCACATCTCACTGGTCTAGATCAGGGATTCTACTAAGCTTCTAAAAGTTAATAGGATATTCCCAAACAGAGAATTACACAACCCCAGATCTTCCAGAGCTGAGGCTGAAAAACCCTCATTTAGAGTGAAAATTGCCACTGTCCTGAGACAGAAAAGTGGATTTGGAAGCCCCCGCTAGAGCAGAGTGCAAGTGCCCAGCAACCCTGTTTTGCCCTGTCCAGGTCATATGAATTAGTCACAAATTCAAGTATCTTGAACAAGGTTCAATCCAAATAGACTTTAGAATGATATATTTTCTAAATAAAATGCACTCACTCTGAACTAAACACTTACACATTAGTGAAGAGGAAGACAGAAAATGTGTTCATGAACCCAAACACTGAAATTCTTCTGTAAGGCCAGTCATATCCACATCATCCCTGTACTTGGCATGTGGAAACATGTGAATGAAAAGTTCCTGACCATGACTGGAGGTGGAGAGAATGATAATTTATTTTATATATTTATAAATTGCATTAAGTAGCAACTGTTAAAATATTAGTAACCAGTATTTGTTTAGGACTAAATATGTTTGGGCCCTTTATATAGATTATTGCACACAGTCCTGTCTGTGGTTACATAAAATAGGAACTGACACTCTTGATTTATTAGTCTATAGAACTGAGATCTTAAAGGGTTAATCTACCCTCCCCCATACTTGGCAACAAGCAAATGATCTCCACAGTGGATATCCCTTTAAAAGGTACTTCACTGCTGTGGGAGAAGACGACGACCAACTCCTATTACATTGAAGAGTTGGTCTTTGAGGAAAAATGACATTGATAGCCAGAGATTAAAGTATTCAGGGATATATAAAAAAGATTATTTTTTCCTTCACAGTTTTATTTATTTTAATCTTATGTGCATGGGTGTTTTTTTTCTGCACGTTTGTCTATACACGACATGAATAGAGTGCCTACAAAACATCAGAAGAGGCGGGTAGAGTTCCAGGAACTGGAGTTACAGACTGTGGTTAGCTGCCATATGGGTGCGAGGACCAAACCCAGGCCCTCTGTGTGAACAGCAAGGACTCTTAGCTACTGAGTGACCTCTTTAGTTCCCTAAAACACAGGGCTTTGTTCATTTGTTTTCCCAGGTCTAAAGCCCAACAGTGGTGGAGGTCTTGGCACTATGGTACAGAGTAGCACATGCTAGCTTAGGAGATTCTTTTAGTTAGAATGTGACCTGTCCTATTAGGACAGGTCACACATATCCCACCATCACAAGAATTTAGACAGGATTGGTCTGAGTATCCTTCTAGCAAAGCTCTTCTTACTACAGAGATAGGTGAAATCCAGAAACAAACAAGGGAAGAATTGTTGAAGACTTGACAATGAGCTGCTTTGTAAGCTTAGACACTTAAAATCAAAGCCATACTTATTAGCAGGCTTTCCTGTCATTCTTATGTGTATCTTTGGTATATGTATGTGCTGCTAGAATACCACTTTATGCTTGCAGGAATCTACACATTTTCAAATTGCTTTAACATGCTTTATTTCCTCTAAACCTCACATTCACCTTTATATCTGTTTATTGATGCAGAATAGTGAAAATCCCAGAGCCTAAGTGACTAATGAAAATCTTACATCTATGAGTGGCAGAGTGGGATGAAAACTTTGGTGTCTCAGTTCCTGTTTTAGTGAATTTTGAAACAAATCCTCAGCTTTATTTGACTTGGGCAAAACTATGTAGAAGGCGAAAAACAAACGCTGGCTGGAGGCCCCTGGCACATGATTTCCAGGCCATGCTGGTCCACTCTTATCTGAGTAACAGATACTTTCTCTCCTTTGATGTTCTTTTATCTACAAAAGGAGGGAATTGGACTAGGTGGTATCTAAACTCTACTCTAGCTTGAATATCAGTCTTACTAACATTAAGTCATGCGACCTTAAGAATATGTTACAAGTCAGAGTCGAATACTGTAAAACTATTCAGTTATCTTAAGACGTTTTTATGAAATATTTGTAAATTTAGAACTTGTTTGTGATCAGATTTCATATGGGGAGGGTAAACAAATTGACCTGCCATTCTGGTATGTGCTTTGGTATTTTGTGTGAGATTGTACTGTGACTCATGTCTGCTGAGAGATGGTTAGAGGCTGGAATAAGAGCTGTAGCAAGGATGAAGTTAGGCTATGTAATCTAGTTAGTGAACCTAAAAAGAAATAAATAACTTGGCTGAAAATAGGCAAAGACTATGAATAGATGTTTCTCTACAGAGAGTGTACATACACCAACAACCAAATGAAAAGATGCCCAACATCACAAACCATTGAGAAAATCTAAGTCAAGTGTAAAACTAAGCTATGACCTCACACCCATTGGGATACTACTGTTTAAAAGTGACAATAAAATGGAAAATAACAAGTATTGGCACAATTATAAAAGAAAAGAAAACCAAGCACGTTGTGTTGGGGATGTAAAATTGTATTGTCACACTGAAAAGTTTTAGGATGATTTCTCAAAAATTAAAGAAGGCAATTAACTCATTATTCAACAATTTTTAAAAAAATGCAATTAACTCAGTATCCAGCAATTCCTCTTCTGAGTATAACCACAAAATAATTGGTAACAATTTTTTGAAGAGGTTATCTGTGTACCTGTGTTCTTTGAATTTAAGTGTCACACAAAGGAAAGGATGAGGATGAGGAGGAAAAGAAATAAGTAAAGGGGAAGGGGAGATGCAGGAGGAGGAAGAAGAAGAGAAATAAAGAAAGAAAGGAAACACATTTTGGTACATGCTAAACTACAAATAAACCTTGAGGATATTATGCTAAGTGAAATATGCTGATCACAAAAAATCAAAACTATTTGCTTTCATTTATATGGGTCCTTTGTATCCTGAAGGTGGTCATTAGGGTGTAGTATTTCTATCAATCAAATGATCCATTTTATTGTATCTACTGGCTTTATGAACTTATATTTTTTGAAAGGGAGTTTCTAGCTTTCATAAAGCTTTAGTTTTCATTGCTATTAATAAGTGAATTTCAGGTCATTAATGTAGGAAATATTGACAGAGTAAGACAAGCAATGTTTGGAAATTGGGCAGCCTGAACTCAAGCTTGTTCCCTTCACTCTCTAGCTCTGAAACTGTGAATAAACCATTTGACCTATCTAAGGCATCCTCAGGTGTGAATGAAAGTGTTAACACTACCTGATGATGTCAGGAAGAAATAAGATGATATCTGCAAGGTGATTTCCAGTATAATCCTTGGAACACAGGGTTTGTTTTTGACAAAATACTACTATTATTATTTTTAGACATGTCAAAGTGATAATGCATAAGAGATACTTAGAATACTTTTTGTAACTTCAGAACTGGATAAACTCTCCACTGTTTTAATATAATCTCTAGACAGCTTATAGTTCTGAGGAGAAAATACTCTAGATGAAGGATTCTGACAAGGTCTGTCATGATAGAAGTAATGATTAGTAGATCATTATCAATAATGTTATTAAGAACCATTGAGCAGAATGCACTAAATGAAGTGCTTGGGTCCTGGACTGTAGCAACAGTAGATGGGAGCTGTATCAAATGTAACTCTTGACAGAGAAGTTTGGCTCTTCCACCCCACACTGTAAGCTTCTAGGTCCCAAATACTGATCAGATTTTGTGGATCTTCAACTTGCTGAAGTCCTTGACTTTTTGATATTTTGGGACTTGCAACCCTGTAGTTCATGCTAAGGATATACAATAAGCAGCAGAAAGTAGAACAAATTTTAGGAAACACAACAAAGTTATAGGATCAAATACCATGCAGGTTCTGGATCTAAGTGAGAGGCAGAAATTTTGCAGAGCAGTTAGGAAACATAGTGGGGAGTAGTTGCCCAGTCAGAATTTTGAGCATGGAGGCAACTTAAAGATCTATTTATCTAGTGAGGAAAAAAGAGAGTACCATGGAAACAAAAGGCACCTTTCCACACATATTAAATCTCTTTACTGAAATATCTATGCACAACAGTGGGTGGTGACATTTTATTTTTAAGAATAAGATAAATTATTTAATAGTTTTTATTTATGTAAGGCAAGTCTTGCCACAAGTAGAAAAGATAAATGACCTTTTCTGGTTGCTCCTAATCCCATGTTTCTATAACTTGAAAAAAGTTATTGCCGACACTCTGCCAATAGTAATGCTAAATTCATGAATCTTTTAAATATAGGTAGGTTTTTAGGCAATAATATAGACATGGTGGAAAGCCTTAGGCCTTATGTACTCAAGAGAAAATTGTGTTCCATGAATTTTTAATAAACTAAACAGTACTATTTCTTTGAAGAAATAAGGTATGCTAAGTAAGAGTGACAGGAATTCCAAGGGGAAGCCCTGGAAAGAGACAATGTTTGGCATGTTCATCTTTCAATGGGGCTGATGGAAAAGGGTGGGAGCTTATTGTAAGAGGAGAGATTTTATTATACCAAAACTAAAGAAGCTTATATTTTACCTATCTTATATAAATTTACATCAGAATTTGCAAATCCTAACTGCAAAATATTTTAAAGGTTTAATTAACTAACAATTGTTTTGCTGTTGTTTCTCTTCCTAATAGTCAAATACAAAAAATAGAGATCATACTTAAAAATATTAATTTGCCTTTTATCAGACATGCTAAATTGCTGTGGTCATAGTCTAAATGTGATTCTAAAGGTAAGATTCTAAATGGAGAAGTGGACCCAGGTTCCAGAGACTTATATGAGTGGGAAAGACAAGAGAGCTTTTGTCTTTTCTCATCCAATCTTGTTTCTGTGTCCACCTCTCCTGCCCTCTCTCTTCTTCCTCCCAACTTCCTCCTGCTTGTGTAATCCCTGTCTGTATTAGCTGATTCTTTCAAACCTATATCTATGGTGGATGTTTTCTTGCAGTTTAAATGGCAAAAACAAATTGTCCTTTTAATTTAAATGTATAATATATTTGAAAGAGAGGGAAAGCTGGGAGGAAGAGGAACAGAAGGAGGTAGAGGAGGAGGGGCATGAGACAGACACACTTCTGTGTGAAGGTTTCACAAGGACTTGCAGGAGCCTAGAAAGGGGCGTGGAAGAGGCAGGAAAAACTGCACAGAGGTATCTGTGGCACACGTTCATAAATAATCCACAAATGGCTTAAATTATGGAGTCTTGAGGGAGAAGGTGTTGTGCTAGAATCACTGCCCCTAGCTTGGGAACAAATGAAGAAATAAGGCATCAACCTGTTCTTTGTCCAAAAGGTTAAGCTTAAGGTCTAAGGGACGTTCTATAGGAAGAGAGTCCACTTGGGAAAGTACCACCGGGCTCTGGTAACATGAGACTGTGCGGGTCGGTGGGGCACGTTTACCAGAAGGGATAAAGAAGATTTCAGTTTATTCATAGAGAGCTGTTACATGGCATTTATAAGTGGAACTCCAGATACTCTCTTTTTCCTCTTTTATGTTATTCTCTTTTATGACTGAGATGTGCCTGCCACTTCAACCTGAAATATTGCTAGAGCCAAATTCATACAACCAACACTTTTCCAGAAGCAGTCATGATTACTCATTAAAATTAAGAAACATCTAGGCTTTGTGGTACATACCTGTAATCCCAGCTCTTGTGAAAAGGAGGCAGAAGGATCAGAGGTTCAAGGTTGGGGCTAGAGAAATAGCTCAGTGATTGAGGGTGTACATTATTGTTCCAGAGGACTAAAGTTTGGCTTTCATCACTCATGTCTGGTGGCTCACAACTACCTGTGACTCCAGCTATACTGGCCTTCTCCAGCACCCATAATGCATGAACACATACCCCACCCCAAATATATATATATATATATATATATATATATATATATATTTGGGGTGGGGTATATCCCCATTATACATATAAATTCCAGATCATTTACAGCTGCATAGTAGGCTCAAAGCAAGTTCCATCTACAGAAAACCACATCTTAAGACAAACAAACAAACAAATAAAACAACAACAAAGATATGACATCTGGGGTATACTACCATCATTATTTATTGTTTGCTAAGTTTCTTAAGAGAAGTATACTGATTTTACCAAGATATTGACGTTATTTAAGTGGTATTTGTTATATCAGAAATATAAATTACAAATTATTAATGTCTTGTTGTTATTCTCATGTAATATTTTTACATGGGGTTAAAATGGCTACTCACATACAATCAGCTATTTTAATTTGTCCAGGACTGATGAATCTCTCAGAATGCAGAAGCTGCCGTACTAAAACCAGGGTAGTTGGTATCCTTGACACCTAATGTGAGAGCGAAAAAATTATTTAATTTTCTAGCTCATTTAGTACTTACTGAGTGCCTTTAAACTTAAGTACTCTGTATGATACATGAATATATAACAGGTGGTCTCCAGTGAAAGAGAAAGATGGGGAACATTGACGTATCTGTAAACAGTGCACTTCCACCTACACATCCTGCTGTGGATTTAAAGGTGGTGGCATGTGGTTCACGATGGTCCTTTACTCTGAAATCTTACTAGGTGTCCAGTGTTCTTCTAGATACTAGGGGTTGGTATAAAGTGTGTGCTATCGCTTGCTGTTCTCTGTTCTTTACCATACAAGGGGAATAAGGAAACACCAGAATTCAAGGGATTACTGTTCCTAAGTTTCCAGAAAAGCTGACCTTTGGGAGTCAGATGATATAACGCTATTAGTTTAGAATTTTCTATTAATTGATAAAGTTTGATTAATTATTTAATTTCACTGACTCTCAATTTCACTAACTCTAAGATGAAATAGTTAACATAGAGGATCAGTGACTTTTTGTTTTTCTAAATCTTTATTTTTGTGGGTTTTTAATACCGTGACCTCAAGTAGATTTTGAAAGGAATATGGATACCATTGAGCATATTTCATGAAGGATATATGCCTGTGGGTGCTGGCATATCATTCCACATATTTAAGAGTTTGAAGTAATCTAAAGTCAGCCTAAATCAAAAGATTGTTGTGGGAAGTTCTTACACCTGAGGATTGAAGAAAGTGATGATTTTGCTGCTGTATTCCAAAGGCTGCTTAGGTATTATGCTAAAGGAAAATTCCTGTCAATATAGGCAAATTAAAAAGAACTTCATAGCTATAACTACAAGACAGAGAATGTCCACATTATTAAAATCAAGATAATGTCTACCATCCTGACTGTTTGAGAGTCAGGTAGATCAAATATTGTATAATTTCACAGTTAGAGGTGCTGAAAGTGGAATGTAAGACATTAAACAGAAAAGTACTCTTACTAAAAAAATACAAGTTACAAAACTTAGACATATGTGTGTATAACTCAAGAGACTATTCTTGAAAGTTCAAATGTCTTTGACTAAAGACTAATTTTACCATGTTTCATTTCATGCCTCAGCAGCGAGTGTCAGATTTCTCAGCTGAGATTTAATTGTTTAATACTAAACCATGTCCTGGAGCTGCTCTAACTACCAAGAGAGATCCATCACCTCAACTGTCTTTGTCTGGCTTCTCTGCTAAAGGTCGGTGGGATGGCAAGTAAGAAAAAAGGGGGTGAAGGCATCTAGATGTCGAGGAACATTCTGGATCACAATCACAGCATTAGCCTCTTTTATGCTTCCTGTAGTCCATGGCCTACAAACAGGATCTGTCCAGAGAAAAGGGAAGTAATCACTGGTTGGACATTTTTGTTTCTTTTTTTAAAATTTGATGTCTTGGTATCAAAGATCCCTCTGCCTTTAATAGTGTCAGATAGAGGTAGCAGAGAGTTGATAGGCAAATTTTCTACATAGATGCTTTGAAATACGAAAATTTCATATAAATGTCACAAATTCTGGCTTGTCCTCAGAACATTCAGCTGTTCAGGTATCTACCCACAGCAGTATATGTCAGCCAGCATTTGCTTATGGAAAGCAGCATATACACTGCTGGGCTCTGTAGTTTTGTATCTGCTTCACTTAAAAAACATCTTCCCCATAGCCCATAGACATGGGAGCAAGCTTTTAAAAGGTTTGTTAGTCAACAGATATTTATTTAGTCTAAGTTTTGGGACATTTAGAATACGTTAGTGAACAAAAGTGACAAATTTCATGGCCTCCTTTTGCCTTACATTGTAGTACAGTGAGATTATAGCTAGCTGGCACACTCAGGAAATTATATGGTATATTCTCAATAAACTAGTACCACATTCACATGCCTTATTTGATTTACATACATTACCATGAGGGTAGCTAAACAAGCTCTCAGTGATGAATGCACACTTTGACCCCCCAGGTGTCAATGGTATATGATAGGCTGCTACATACAAGTTCTCAGACAAAGAGAAAATGTACAGGTCTTTTCTCCTTGGTGCCTCCTCTCATAAGCCCAAGGATTTGTGCTGTGGCTGAAGGACTTCTATACTTGTTGCATGCGAAAAGTTTCTTTCATGTGTTTTATCTAATGCCCTTGGAGGTCTTATGCCTTCACGATGCTCAGCATAGGCAAATGGCCTCTCAATCCTGTGACTTGGCTGAGAAGTGAGAAATAGTAAAAATATTTGGGGGCATTCTTTACATTTGCATGGAATTGGTGTGCTACAGGGTATCTTTGTTGTTATTCCTAATATGTGAAGTTTCTCTTATTGCTCTGATGGATAAAGACAAGTTCAGGGGAGATGGTTTTGTGCTGGAAAGAAATTCTGGCTGCATCTCCCTAGGGACATCTTGATAAGAGGTCCCTTTAGCAACCCTTCCTGGGACCTGGGGCTACTTAACCTTGGTTCTAATCAGTAGTATCTACCTTTTCTGGTCTATGGTGGGCCTCTCCTCACATGGTAAGTAGAAAATCTTTTCAGTTTCACTGACTAACAATACTGCAATGCACTTGATTTTTTTTTTTTTAAGAATCATCAGGGCCATCTTCTTTTTCTTCATTTTCGTTTTCTAAGAGAGTGCTTTGGATACCCAGAATGGCTTCTTTGCATTCACTCATATTAGAGAATGATTCTGTGAATCATTGTTTTTGGAGATAGGTAGTCTCAGAAAAGAGGACCTCTTGTATTTGCTGGTGAGTACAGATTAAAGCAGGACTCATCATGCAACCATGAGTCACTTTCCATTTATTACTATAGCCTTCTGCCACTAGATTCCCAGTGCTATATATGTATCTATGTATTATGTATCTATGCCTCTATGTATGTATGTATGATGTATGTATGTGTATCTATCTGCTTATCTGTCATATACCTATCTCTTTTCTAACATCTAATTTTTGTTGTTGCTCTTTTATTTTTTTGTTATTTGTTTTCAAACATCCTCCCCCTACCACCCAATACTGGGGACTAAAGTTATCGCCTTGTGCATGCTAAGCAAGCTATGTACCACTAAAATACATTACCTTCTTTCATATTCATCAAACCTCTACTTGTCTTTGGGTGTCCGCTATTAACAAACTGCTCCAGAAATTGAGGAATGATATCCTTGCTTTGCATGTCTGGCTGCCACCTAGTATTAAAAATCTCATCGTGTCTCTGCAGCTCCTGCTGTGCACATGACTTATTGCTTTGTTAAAACTGTTTGAACTGAATACATAAGAACTAGACACCACTTCTCTGGAAAGCAGATCATTAAGTTAGTTTAAGTTATAGATTTTTCTGATTCAAGCTCATTTGGAGATGATTTACAGCAAATGAAGTTTCTGAAGTCTAAAGCAACCATAGCAAGGGCTCTCCAAAAGATTCAACCTTGAGGACTGGGGAGATAGGTCAGTTGGTAAAGTCCTTGCTTTGCAATCGTGAAGATCTGAGACTGATCACCAGAACCCGTGTTGAAAAGCCTGACCCATTGCACAGGACTACTGCAGTCCCAGAATTAGGAAGACAAAGATGGACAGAGCACCGGGGCTTAGTAGCCTGCTGCTCCAGCACCATCAGCAAACTGCAGGCTGATGAGAGACTTTGTCTTGAAAGCCAAAGTGAACAGTACCTGAATAGCACCTGAGTTTGACAGCACTTGTAAATTAACACAAAATACGTATTTCCACACCCATCTCTCCTCCCACCACACACACTGGAAGTTCAATATCTGCTATTCGGTGGCTCCTGGGATCTATTTCAAGAATCGGTGGATGCTTAAAGTCTATGAGCACATTCTCAACTGAACTTCAAAGGCGGTAGTTTTAGGCTTCACACTGAGCTGGTATGTGACTGGCTTTGTACTCTGGGTCTGATCACAGATACGCAGCTTCTTATTTTGTACGTGAACTCGTCTCTTTTCATTTACGTGGTATTACGTTTTTAACTCAATGTCATGATTAAAAAAATTAATCCTTTAACTGGCATTTATGATTCTATGGGAATAAACTGACCCTTAAGACAATATCTTTAAAGAAAGAAACCTTTAAAACTAAGCTTTGTATGATTTGAGGATATATTTAAAAAAAGTTAAATGAATACAACATGGCACATAAAAGTTAAGGTTCTATGTGCTTATTTAAATTACAATATTCTTAAAATGGATTAGATTTGGATTAAAATTCGTCTTTTTGCTGAACTTTCACTAATGTGAATTTGGTGGTACGGACACTGTGCTTTGAACTGATCTGGCAGCCAAACAAATGAAGTTCTGGAAAATGAAGTTCCATTACCATTTCTTCCACCACTTCGATGCTGATGCTGTTAAGAATAAGATCAGAATGAGGTTTCCAGAACCTTAGTAAACATGAGATTAGCAAACGGCCCCCTTTCGTGGGTATTAGGGTGAAAATTAATCTGGACAAGAGTGAGATAAATACTCATAAGGCACTAAAAGACTATAAAACTAAATGCTTGGTTATCTTTAAAGTTTAAAATATTACTATAATCATGGGACTTACATTACTATATAGCATTCTTTTACACTTCTGAAAGTGCCTTCAATTACCCTGATACTTGAAACTCCTCTGCACATTGCCAGCGGAGAAAGGTAAATACTGGTCCAGCTTCAGAGGGTTCTTCTATCTACAGTGGTGACCAGCATACATGATACATTGTTATAATGATAGCACAAACATTGTGTAAGTAACCAACAAATATCTGTTTGGATTTAAGGCCCACTCCATGAGATGAAACCCATGCCTGAAACTGCCCAGGTGTCCAAGAACCTGAGACAAAATAGGTCATGGATATAGGAGAAAAGCAAATACTATTGTTCTGCTAAAGAAACACAGCCATAAAATGAGTCCTAGTGGCATTCCATAATACTCATATGTATGTCAGTGTCTTACTCAGCCATCATTGCAGAAGCTTCCTCCTATAGTAAACAGAAATAAATAGAAAGACCTGTAACTGGACAATGTGCAGAGAGTGAGAGAACTTGAAACACTTAGTCCTAAATGGGATACCTTCATCAAACCTCTCCCCTAAAGGCTAAGGGAGCTGTGCACAAGAGGAGACAGAAAAACTGCAGGAGCCTAGAGGGGATGAGTGATACCAATGAAACAGTGTCTTCTAGGCACAACAAGACAGATGCACATAAGAACTCACAGAGACTGGAAGAGCATGTATAGAGCCCGCACAGGTCCAAACCAGATGTGTGTGGGGGGGGGGGGGTAGGTGGGTGAGTGGGTGGCGTCTTCAGCACTGAGATAGGGAAGTGGACTTGAATTCCCACCCCAAACCAAGGTTCTATTTCCAATTGACATCCACTCACAAAAGAAAAATTAGTTTTTTTTCTAGGGAGTCTCCCTGGGTATCCAAACCACATTTAAGGGCAGGCTCCATGCCTGGTAGTAGCTAGCCAAAACAAAACTAACTCAATGGTATTTTTGGAGTTTTATTTTTGTTTTTGTTTCATTTTGTCTCAAATTTTTTTGTTTGAGCATTTTTTAAACCTTACTTTGCTTGTATATTATAGTTTCTGAATTTGTGTGTGTGTGTGTGTGTGTGTGTGTGTGTGTGTGTATGTGTGTGCATGCAGCTCATATATTCTTTCTATGTTGCTTTTGTGTGTTTGTTTCTGATAGTGTGTTTGCTTCTTTTTATTCTTTCTTTTATTTGCCAATTTGTTTTCTTAAGAGAGAGAAAGAAGACCAGAGTTGGATGGTTGAGGAGGTAGAGAGGATCTAGGAGACGACGGGAGGAGAAACTGATCAGAATATATTGTATGAAAATACTTTATTTTCAATAAAAATAATATCATAATGAAACCTATGTTTTTAAACTGGTGTGGTAAAGAAATCACACAATAGCTGAATATAGAAGTAAACGTATTTATAACATGTAACAGAAACTCATGGTATTGAAGCTCATGGATGCTAAGGGATATTTCCATGGTTATAGAAGATCATGTTGCCAAGTAGTACTACATAGTACATTTTGAGGCGCAGCTTTCAGAAAACTATAGCAAAAAAATGTAATAATTTCAAATTAAAAGATCATTTAAAGCCTACTGTACCACAGAGTAAATTTATAACAAGCAAATTTCCAAATTTGACGACTCCTCAGCAGTAAACAGGCTTTGAGACTTGCTATACAATATGTGCGACATCCTTGTGAAGAATTAGGAAATAGCATTCCTAAGCACCACATTTTCTAAGTGCATAGAAATCAGTACCTCACACATACTAGGCAAGATCTCTACCACTGAGCTATCCTTCTAGCTCTGACTCTATATGACAATGTAGCTATTTCTCATAGAGTACTAGAATAGATTAAGTGCAGCACATATCACTGTAGTGAATGGTTTCTCAGTTGGGTACTGTGACATCTTGGAACAGATGATTCTATGATGTGGGAAACAGTTCTATGTAATGCAAGATGTTTAGTAGCAATTTAGCCTCTAGATATCTGCAGCAATGAATACCCCAGAAGTATAAACTGAAAGTATTTTCAAGTACTGCCAATAGTTCTTAAGAGGTAGCAGCAAAAGCGATTCTCATTGCTAATCACTATTGCAATTTGCTTCTCTGCCCAGGAGAATTAAATTGTGGGAAATTGAAGGTCTATTGCTTTTCCCTCCAACTTGGTGCTGGTACCAAAGTCTGGAGGACAAGGTTAGAATGAGGTGTCCAGTACCTTAGTAAATATGGGCATTAGTGATGTAACAACACCTCCTCTTCCTGCCCCTCATAGGGTAAAACTAATCTTGACAAGAAAAAGGTAAACCTGTGTAAGGAATAGGACATCACTGTGCCTTAGGAATGACTGGCACAACCAGATACTAAAACTATAACCAAGTGAGAACGTTAGAGGAGAAATATTCCTTTTGCAGCTGTGGGTAAAAAACAAAACATGGTAAAGTAAACCCAGAGAAATTCTCAAGACTTCCTATACAGTAGCAACTCTGCAGGCAAAGACGGTAACTGCTGCCTGAAAATTTTTTATAACTCCTCCATAGAAATTGATGTTAAAAATGTTACCAACTATGGTTATTTTTTTCTTTCATAATTCAGTGTTGTTTGTATTATTCAGAATCTCTCAAGCTATTATTGCTCCACGAGTCATTTCCTTGCTACTAGGATAAGACTCCCCGCTCCTGTTCTCAGGTGATTTAACATCTTAGTTGTTCATATTGGCATGGCCCTTCCTTCAGTACGTTCTGACAAATGCTTTTGAAGTTTGGGCCCCTCTTCCCATGATTCTGGGAAAGGACATGTTTGTCTGGTTTTATGACAAGATTAATTGCCATGTTTAGGGTTGATCTGTACATAAGGTCTTGAGAGTATGTTATTAATTTTGCCAAATATAGATGAGCAAGTTGAGACACTGAGATGTAAGTAAGCATATGTTACAGATTTGGGCCACAGCTGGCGTCCCAACCCAAACTTTGATCCAAAGTTCATGTTCTGTTGTTCTACCTTGTTACTATTTCATTGTCCTCTTAGCTATGAAAGTAACAGAAATCACCCACATTTATGCGATTTATATTTTTAGGCAACAATTTTGCATATAGCCTACAAATGCACACCCATATTATGCATTTTCAGCAATGGTATGCTCATTAGTTGGTAGGCAGTAAAATAATATTGAATTTAAATGAATGAAGGGAAAAGCAGGAGCTAAAAGAATCCAAAATGTCAGAATAAATAAATCTATTTGTTATTTATTCATGCATCCATGTATTTATTCATTAATTCAACACAAGCATATTAAGACAAGTATGTGTTAATTGAAGCATTATTGACTGGTGTAGTTCTTATTTTCATGGTAGAAGCTACACAGAGTGGGCTTATGAGAAAACCCAAGTGGAGCTTCAGACAGGTCATGAAATCACCTGTTGCTTAGCAACAGAGATTTAGTCTGAGAAATGTGTCATTAGATTTTTTTTTTCATTATGTGAGCATTATACTTACACAAGGATGAATGGTACGGTCTACTATACACAGGCTGTGTGGCATAATGTATATATGTATATGTGTTTACACATATGCATGTTGAACGTATGCTATAGTCTATTGCTTCTAAGGCAATAAAGAGTAAAACAGCATGATATTAAATCAAATGATACAATTTAACAGTGGGATAAACAAAATCTGTGTAGTTGCTGTGGGTATGTTACAACATTCTATTTTATAATAAATTTTTCTTATATGCGTGGGAGTAAACTCTAAAATGTCAATACAAAACACAGTACAGCAAGTGCTTAAAGATGTCATATGCCCATTTATTATCAAGTATTATATTCTTTACACAATTAACACATGCTACATATTTATAGGCCAGAAGCACAGTAAGCTTGTTTATATCAGCATTATTACACAGAAGAGTAACACAACAAGTTAGATGTTAGGATAGCCGAAAGGTCACTAGGCAATAGAAAGTTTTTAGCACCTTTTTAATTTTACTACAGGACCATAATTGAGTCTGCAGCACACTGGCAGAACCCCATCATACAAAGCATGAGAGGAAAAAGAAAAAAGACCAAACCTTGGATGTGCTATCACCCAGGAGAAGAGGGAAAGAAATTTTGTGACAGTGTTAGAGATGTGTGTAGGGATAGCATTGTTACATGAATTCAGTTACTGTTCCGCCATAGCCTTCTCTATGACTCTGAGAATGGTTATATGGATATAAAGAGCTTCTTAGCTACAGTGTCACATGTCCTCTGTTTGTTTTAGGCTGTTTTGGTATATGAAAAGAAAATAAGAGCTGGATTAAGATTCAACCAGAAACATCTGCTCAGTCTTAATTGACCTTATGTAACATCACTGGCTTTCATGGTAAAGTTAGACCACATAACTTTATACGAAATCTGACTCAATATAAAACAGTTAGAATGAAAGACAGCATACTTCAAGACACTGCTGCTGACACCAGACATCTGGACAGGATCCAAAAAGCATGTAAAATGAAAGCAGCAATTGAAAAATAGAATTATATAAAATAAAATGTATACTCATAGTAAAGCAATCTTCAGTGGAGAGAGAAGCCACACCAAGGCAGAAAACACTTGTCAATAGTTTTCCTAATTGCAGAATATGTCCAGAATACATAAACAACTCAAAATATGTGAAAAATCAGAAATTAATATTTGAATTAAAAATAGGTAAATAGAGGTAGGCTAACTGTAGATTTTTGCATCTGCCTTCTCTTCTCCATATCCAATTCTCCAGTCACAGTCTTAGTTCTGTAGGAGAACACCTGCTGTAATCTCCCTTTTCCCCACCTTGCCCCCTCTCTAGTGGATTAATTAGATCTTATCTTCCAATCTTCCTTTCCCCTACTCATCCCATTATCCCAGGCCCCAACACCAACTGGCATTTCCTGGCAACTTCCCAGCCACTACCTGTGAAGCAAGTAGGCAAATTGCAGCCCTTACCTCTTCCTCTCCTCTTCCAAATCTCATCCAAAGCTCTGTAGCAGACCACCTGCTGTGGCTTCCCACCCCTACCCAGATCCATCTCCCTGGGGTCACACAAATATTTCCCTCCAACATTCCTTGCCCCAACTCACTACTTTATCAAATCCCCAACTCCAACATGCATTCACCGGTAACCCAAAGACCACACTGTCCAGGAAAATGGGTAGCCTAACTGGAGTTTCACATCACCTTCTTTTCTTCTAAATCCAACCCCTCCCCTACTCCCAGCTGTATAACAGACCACCTTCTGTGGCTTCCCCTTCCTCTCTGACCCCATCTCCAGGGAATCATGCAGATCTTCTCTTCCAGCCTTCCTTGGAACTCATTCTTTTATCCCAGTCTAGAATTCTTTTTTTTTTTTATTTTATAATTAACTTAATTTCACATATCAGCCATGGATTCCCCTGTCTTCCCTCCTCCCACCCCCCAGCCCTCCCCACCAACCCACCCCCATTCCCACCTCCTCCAAGGCAAGATCTCTCCTGCAGAGTCAGCCCAGCCTGGTAGATTCAGTTGAGGCAGGTCCAGTCCCTTCCTCCCTTCATCGAGGCTGAGCAAAGTGTCCCAGCATAGGCCCTAGGTTCCAAAAAGCCAGCTCATGCACCAAGGACAGGTCCTGATCCCATGGCCTGGGGGCTTCCTAAACAGTTCAAGCTAATCAACTGTCTCACTTATCCAGAGGGCCTGGTCCAGTTCCATGGGGGCTCCTCAGCAATTGGTTCATAGTTCATGTGTTTCCACTAGTTTGGCTATTTGTCCCTGTGCTTTTTCCAATCATGGTCTCTATATCTCTTGCTTATATAATCCCTCTTCTCTCTCGCCGATTGGACTCCTGGAGCTCTACCTTCTCCAAAACTGCATTCTCAGACACAAAGCAAGTCTTAAAATAAGAAAAAATTGAAATAACACCCCCAATCTCATCTGATTATCATGGATTAAAGCTAGATATCAACAGCAGAAACAACAGAAAGCTTATAAACTCACAGAAACTCAACAACTCACTATTATGTACAAAATGGGTCAAGATAGTAATTAGGAAATATTAAAGTCTTTCTAGAACTGAGTGAAAATGAATACACAACATACCCAAACTTATGGGACACAATGAAGGCTGTTCTAAGAGGCAAGTTCATAGCACTACATGCCTACATGAAAGAGTTGGAGAGATTTCATACCAGCAACTTAACAACACACCTGACAGCCTTAGAACAAAAAGAAATCATACCCTAAAGGGGAAGACCACAAAAAATAATCAACTCAGGACTAAATTCAATAAAATAAAAACAAACAACCAATACAAAGAATCAATGAAATAAAGAGTTGGTTCTTGAGAAAATCAATAAAATTGACAAGCCCTTATGCAAATTAACAAAATTAGAGGTGGAAAGGGCATAACAACAGACACGGAGGAAATCAAGAGAATCACAAGGATATACTTTTAAAAAAATCTATGCTCCACCAAATTAGAAAATCAAAAAGAAATGTGTAATTTTCTCGATAATTACCACTTACCAAAATTAAATCAAGATCAGATAAGTAGTGTAGACACACCTATAACCCCTAATGTAATAGAAGCAGTAATTAAAATCTACCAACAAAAAAAGTCTGAAGCCAGGTGGTTTTAGTGCAGAATTTTACCAGACTTTCAAAGAAGAGTTAATGCCAATACTTCTCAAATTATTCCACAAAATCAAAACAGAAGGAACATTGTCCAATTCCTTTTATGAAGCACATTTATCTTCATACACAATCCACAAAACTGAACAGGCCATCTTCTATAACCAGGCAAAGCTTCCAGTGGTTGGATAGGAAAAGAAACCCAGCCACAAAACCTTCTACATATAATTTTTTCTGGCTTCAAGATGTGCTGGGTAATGATGGTACAGAACTTGTGGAAATGGCCAACCAATGACTAACCCAACTTGAGGTCCATGTCAGGGGAGCCCATACCTGACACTACCTGGATGGCCAGGAACCATAGACTAGATAGCCCAGAGACATAGGATAGAACCAAATACAACTGACAAAAACAAAACAAAAATAAAAATAAAAGACAAACCAAAGGAACAAAAAAGTCAATGAAATGATTCCTAATGATATTCTGCTATATTCATAGATTGGTGTTGCCCAATAGTCATCAGAAAGGCTTCATTCAGCAAATGATGAGAACACATGCAGAGACTCACAGCCAAACATTATAGGCAGATCTCAGGGAATGCTACAGAAGAAGAGGAAGGGGATTGTAGGAGCCAGAGGTATTCAGGATACCATGAGAATATGATTCACAGAATCAACTAAGCAGGGCTCATAGGGGCTCACATATACTGAAGCAGCAATCAGGAGCTGGCATGGGACTGTGCTATGTCCTCTGCATATATGCCATGGTTCTGTAGCTTAGTGTTCTTGTGGGATGCCTAACTGTGGGAGTAGAGGTGTCACTGACTCTAGCTTTCTCTTGGGACTCTTTTCCTCCTATTTGGTTGCCTCATCTAGATATGAGGGTTTGTGCCTAGTCTTATTGTAACTTGTTATGATGTATTCTGTTGATATCCCTTTGAGGGCTGCTCTTTTATGAAGGGAAACAGAGGAGGAGTTGATCTGGGGCAGGGGAGGATGGGGAGGAATGGAGGGCAGGGAAACTTCAGTCAGGATATAATGTATGAGAGAAGAATATATTTTAAAAGTCCAACAGCAAAGAATTACAGACAAATTTATACAAACATAGATGGGAAAATTCTCAATAAAATATTTGCGAACCTAATCCAAGAACACATCAAAAAGATCATAGCCAAACGAATGTAAACACATGAACTATGAACCAATGGCTGAGGGGTCACCAACTGGATCAGGCCCTCTGAATGGGTGAGACAGTTGATTAGCTTGAACTGTTTGGGAGGCATCCAGGCAGTGGGACCGGGTCCTGTGCTCATTGCATGAGTCGGCTGTTTGAAACCTGGGGCCTACGCAGGATCGCTTGGCCTGGGAGGAGGGGACTGGACCTACCTGGACTGAGTCTACCAGGTTGATCTCATTCCACAGGGAAGGCTTTGCCCTGGAGGAGGTGGGAATGGGGGGTGGGCTAAGGGGAAAGTGAGGGGGGCGGGAGGGGGGAGAACAAGGGAATCCGTGGCTGATATGTAGAACTGAATTGTATTGCAAAATAAAAATAAAAAAATTAATAAAAAAAAAACAAAACAAAACAAAACAACCCAAAATCAAACAAACAAACAAAGAAACAAAAAAGATCATCTACCATGATCAAGTAGGCTTCATGCCAGAGAGACAGGGATGGTTCAACATATGTAAATTAATAAAGGTAATACAGCACACTGAATCACACACACACACACACACACACACACACACACACACACACAACACACAACCCAACACACATACAATAAAACACAAGATCATCTCATTAAATTCAGAATAAACCTTTGACAAAATCTAACACCTCTTCATGATTGAAAGTCCTGGAATTATTAGGGATACAAAGGGCATAGCTAAACGTAATAAAGGTAGTCTACAGCAAGCCTGTAGCCAGCATCTATTTAAATGGAGAAAATTGCAAAATAATTCCACAAAATTAGGAGCAAGGCAGGGTTGTCCACTATCTCCATACCTTCAATATAGTAATTGAAGTCTTAGTTAGAGAAACAACATAATTGAAGGAGATCCAGGGGACACAGATTGGTAAGGAAGAAGTCAAAGACTTTTTATTTGTTGATTGAATGATAGTATACATATATAACTCTAAAAATTCCATTGGGGAATTCCTACAGATGATAACCGCTTTCAGTAAAGTAGTTGGATAAAAAAATTAACCCACAAAAAATCACCTAAATGCAAATGACAAATTGACTGATAAAGAAGCCAGGGAGACACCACCTTTCAAAGTAGCCTCAAATAATATAAAAAACCTTCAGATAACTCTAAACAAGCAAGTGAAACACTTTTATGATAAAATCTTTAAGGCACTGAAGAAAGAAATCAAAGAAGATATCAGTAGATGGAAAGATCTCCAATCCTCTGGGTTGGTAGAATTAATATAATAAAAATGGCCATCCTACTTAAAGCAATCTATAGATTTAATGCATCTAAATTCCAAAATAATTTTCAGATCTTGACACGATAATTTTCAGAGTCATATGGAAAAATATAAATCCAGGACAGCTAAAAAAAAATCCTGAAAAATAAAGACTACTAGAGGTCTTACCATCCCTTACCTCCAATTTACTATGGAGAGATAGTAATGAAAACAGCATGACACTGGGACAAAATAGACACATTCATCAAAGCAATCTAATTGAAGACCCAGACATAAATGCACACACCTAACTTTTGATAAAGAAGAAATACACACAGGAAAAAAGATAGTATCTTCAACAAATGGTGGTAGTGAAACTGGATGGCTGCATCTAGAAGAGTCTAAATAGATCCACACTTATCACCCTGCACAAAACTCAACTCCAAATGAAACAAAGACCTCAGTATAAAACCAGATACACTGAACCTGAAAGAAGAGAAAGTGGGAAAAGCCTTGAATTCAGTGGCACAGGAAAAGATTTTCTGAGCAGAACACCATTAGTATAGGCATTAAGATCAACAATTAATACATGGGACCTTATGAAACTAAGAATCTTCAGTAAGGCAAAGGACACAGTCCTTCAGAAAAAGCAACTGCCTACAGAATGGGAAAAGTGTTTTACCACTACACATCTGACAGAAGACTAATATTCAAAATATATAAAGAAATAACAAACCTAGATATCAATAAAATAAATGTCCCAATTAAAACATGGGCACAGATCTAAACAAAGAATTCTCAATAGAGGAAACACATATGGCAGGGAAACACTTAAAAAAAAATTCAATGCTCTTAGGCATCAGGGAAATTCAATTCAAAAACCACTTTGATATTTCATCTTACATTCTCCAGAATGGCTAAGATGAATTAAACAGGTGACAGCTTATACTGTTGAGGATATGGGATAAGATAAACACCCATACATTGCTGGCAGGAGTGTGAACTTGTACATCTACTTTGGAAGTCAATGTGAGGGTTCCTTAGGAAAATGAAAAACAATGTACCCCAAGATACACCTATACCGCTCTTGGGCATATACTCAAAGGACACTTCATCCTGCCATAGAGACTCCTGTTCAACCATGTTTATTGATGCTCTATTCATAATAGATGGAAATTGGAAACAACTTATAGGTTCCTCAAAAGATGAATGAGTAAAGACAATGTGGTTCATTTATACAATGGAATATTCCTCAGCCATAAAAAAATCATGAATTCTCAAGTAAATGGGTGGAACTACAAAAAATATCATCTTTAGTGAAATAACTCAAACCCAGGAAGACAAATATGGCATGTGTCTACTTTTATGTGGATATTAGCTGTTAAGTCAATGATAAAGAATTTACAATCCATAGAACCACAGAAGCCAGGTGTACATTAAGGGACTAGGGTACACTGGTAGATCTCCCTAGGAAGGGGAAATAAAATAGATAGTTATAGATGTATGGGGTGGGTACTAGAACAGGAGGGTCAAGTGAGTTGGGAATGGAAAATGATGGGGATGAGAAAGGGAATACAGAGAAAGACAGCTAGAATTAAGCACCATTTAAGTAGTATGGTAGTAGTAGTAGTAGCCTAATACAGGAGAAGCTTCCTAAAATATGTTCATATACGAAAGCAATCTAAATGAAATAGTCAAATAATGGGAGAGACAGCCTCAACTGGAATTCTCTTGTCACTAAATGAAGCTTCCAGTATTGGGAATAGTTTAAACCTATTTGAGCTATTAACCAAAGGGGTCCCATAGGAATTCCCATGCAACCTAGGCTGTTACCAAGACTATTGGTTGCTCTCCACAAATTGACAGCAAGACCTCACTCCAGGAGACAACACCTACGCAACTCATTGAGTATGAGGAGTCAGACTGGTGCCTAAATAAAGCCTTCTCCATCATGTGCTTGTGTCTTTGGTACAGGAATACACTCTGCACACTACCAAAGCAGAAACATAAATTACAACCCAGTCACAAAAATCTTGATCTGCAATAGTGTTTGTAAGTACCAGCTCTTACTTTCCAGACTAAGGTTACTTGATATGGCTGGTGAGAAATTTATCTTAAGCAGGCATGGGTTGGAGGGGTCACAGTAAGATTGAGACTGTGATGAATTTATTGCAAGCAATGAAGTTTTTATACCTATATCAGAAACAGAATACAATGGAGGTTGCTAGGATCAATACAATTTTAAGTGCCAGGATACAATGACGTTTGCAAGCTATACAGGGTATACAAGATTAATGTCCAAGACTAATTGTCCTGCCAAACTTCTGTATGTTTTAATGACTTCTAGAGAATGCAGAGAAATACAGGCAGCCTGAAAGCTTTACTGCCTGAGGTAGTGCCTTGATTTCTCAGAAACTGAAAGGCACACAGTATGCCAGAAGCCATGGACTCTAACCTGAAAAACCTATGGCAATGCTTCTCAAGGCAGCTAGACCAGGCAACTCCACAATTACTGCAGGTGTCCTATCTGCAGGATATGCTAGGCCAATGATAGACAAAGCTTGTGGGAGTAATGAACCACTATCAGATTTGACTTAAATCCCACTCACTGAGATGGAACCCATACCTGATGCTGCTTGAGTGACCAAGAACCTGGCATTAGATAGACCAGAGACCTATGGTAAAATCAAATACTACTGTTCTACTAAAAGAAGTTATCAATAAAATGACTCAAAATGACACTCTACTATACTCACAGATCAGTGCTTTCTCAGCCACCATCAGAGAAGCTTCCTCTTCCAGCAGATGGGAACAAATACAGACACCCATATCCAGGCAATCTGCTAAGAGTGAGAGACCTTGTAACACTTATTTCTAAATGGAATGTCTCCATCAAATGCACCCCCTTAGGGATCAGAGAACCCTGTAGAAGAGGAGGTAGGAAAGAGTGTAAGAGCCAGAGGGGATAGAAGACACCAAGAAAACATAGCCCTCTAAACCAACAGGATTGATGCACATATAAGCTCAAAGAGACTGAGGCAGCATTTACAGGGCCTGCATGGGTCTGCACCAAATAGGGTTCTCGGGCTGAAAGGAGAATCAGATACATGGCCCCATCTCTAACCCAGAAGCTCTCTCCAGTTGAGAGCCACTTGCAAATGAAAATTAAGTTTTATCCAAGGGTGTTTCACTGCTTGAATAAGCTTCTCATAAGGGTAGGTCTCATGTCCAGCAATAGATGCCTGCCAGAAAACGAACTCAGTTGTGGGAACCCACAGAGGCTATCTAGTGAGAAATTACTCAGGGTCAAAGAATTTGAACTTGCTTTACCCAGCAGGGCTGCGTAAGGAGATGATTTGAACATGGGTGTGTTTACCAGGTGTTTGGAAGGGTCTACACTTGGCTGTACATTATGCTTTGATCATGCAAGGGGGAGGTCTTTTGCCTTGCCCTTGGCATTGTTATAAAAAGCCTTTTTGAATAAACAGAAGAGGCTATTGGGTATTGATCCAGGCTCTCCCGAAGTTGTCCTGTGTTTCTGTCTTTCTTCTCATTGGTTAGGTCTATCTATCGATCGTTTCTTAATTCCTCTCTCCTCCACCTAAGACCCCTTCCAAGAGTGGGAGCTGAACTCCCACAGACCCCCACACTCAGTGGCATCTTTGGAGGTTGCTTGTCTTGCATTGTTGTGTCAGGCAGGACTTTAAAAAAAAAACTTTTATTTTTTAATTTTCATTTTATTTATCTATAATTTTTTTCGTTTTACCCTATATCCTTTGTGTATAAATTATGATTTCCAGTTTATTGTTTTATGGGATTCTTGAGTGTAAAATGAGTTCTACATTTCTTTTGTGTGCCTTTTCTTAGGTTCTTTTCCTTTGTTTGCCTGCTTTGTCCTATTCTAATGTGTTAGTTTTTGTTATATATATAAATTTTGTTACTTTATTTTAGTATTATCTCTTAGAAGCCTGTTTGTTTTTTAATGAGACAAAAAGTGGGTGGCTGCAAATGGGAGGGTTGGAGAGGAGGACCTGGGAGGTGTAGAGCGAGGTATAAAGAGGATATATTATGTAAAGAAAATGTATATTCTTAAAAGGAAAAAAAATAAAAACAAAAAATAGGCAGATAGGCATATGTCAGATAAAGAAATACTAATACCCAACAAGAATACAAAAATGCTTTATAACATTATCCATGAAGAAAATGCAAGTCAAATCTGTGGCGGATATGAGCTCATCTCAGAATTAGCTGTGATAAATGATAGTAACAAGCACTGGAAGAGGATGTGAAGATAAAAGAATAAATACCTGCTATTGATGGGAGTGTAAGTTAGAACATCCATTAGCTGCCAAAGGGAACTGTGTGGCTGTTCCTCAAAATGTGAAAAATAATGGTGCCATTTGATCCAGGTTTTACACTCCTAAGTACACATCAAAAGGATAAGAGATATCTGTGTGCCTATGTTCACTGCACCTCTAGTCTCAATAATTGTCTTAGTTACTGTTCTATTGCTGAGAGAAGACACCATGACCAAGGTCAACTTAAAAGGAAGGTATTTAATTGGGAGCTTGTTAACCATTTATCATCTTTGTGGGGGGACTGGAGAAGTAGCTAAGAGCTCATGTCTGATCCACAAGAGGCAAATGAGAGAGAGAGAGAGAGAGAGAGAGAGAGAGAGAGAGAGAGAGAGAGAGAGAGAGAGGCTCCACCAGTTACTGGTTTTTGAAACTTCAAAGTTTACCCCTAACGGCACACCTCCTCCAACAATACCACACATCTTACTCCTTCCTAAACAGCTCCACCAACTGGAGACCAAGCATTTAAATATATTAGCCTATCACAAATACCATAATAACTAAGACAGAGAATCAGCCTAGGCACCCATCAGCTAGCTGGCAGAAGAATAATGAAATACTGGTTTATGTATACAGTGCAGTATTAGTCATCCTTAAAGAAAATATTTGTAGCAATGTGGATTGAACTGAAGGGCATTGTGCTTAAAAAAATAAGCCAGATTCAGAATAAAGGTTCTCTCTTATATGTTGAAACTAAAATAAGTTGACTTGAAAATTAGAGAGTGGCTAGTAGGGTTCAGATGGACGGTGGGAGGTGAGTGCAAAAACTATGTATATGGAAATTCCATACTAAGCCTATTAAGACATAATTATAATAACATGTTAATATTTTAAGAGGAAACATTTGAGTTATTATTTAGACTATTATTTAAGAGACCTGTAAAAATTAATTTCACTTTCTGAAATGTTATTTTAGGAATTATTTGGACAAATGGGAAGAATTTATAGCTCATAAAACAGTCACTGATTGTTGTGGTGTGCTGTTAAAACAGGCTGCAACATGGCATACAGAAGAGACCTTTATGACAATTACATAAAAATAGCCCACATGACTAATATCTAACATTTTTATAAGTCCTAAGTATTCTGAGGGTTTATATGCATATGATTAGCATCAAGTCAGTGAGGGAATATGATGGACTTACTTTGGCCTGGGGTTCTATAATAAAGCACAACCAGCAATTCACATTCTTTTTTTCAGTAGTACATTAAGGATGTTTATTCAACTATCAGTAAGTTTTATAGAATAATGGAACATCTGCAAAGTCTTGTAATTTAAAAGGCCTCTTATAACCTTATCCTTCGAAAATGATGGCATGTCTGTCTATTGTAATAAGGTATTGTGGCCATCTCCGAGTTATAGGTAGTTATCATGGGAAGATGTTGTAACTTACCGTTTTTTGAGTTGCTGCTACCATTGGAAGCCATAGTTGGAATTATCAGTAAAATCTAGATGATACTCCTCCTCTTAGTAGCTGGGTCCAGTGGCCAGATATGATCATTTGGTTCTCATGTTAGAGCATCCCATGGGTCAGACTCTCCAGCCCCTCTTCAGTTATGTAACACCTTTCTAAAACAATGGTGTCAGAAAACCAACATCTATTTTGTAGGGTAAGACACTGGCTTTGTCGGAACCTGAACTTTGAGCTTTTCTGATCTCGTTAGCCTCATAGAAGATTTAAAAGGAAGTCTAGATGGGGGATGGTATAGGTGAGAGAACCGAAAGCAGATGCATCAATGACATGGTCTCCACAGAAGACGGGTGAGCCTTTTAGACCATGGCTGGATGACTTAGTTTATTTGGAGTCAACATGCTAGGATCATTTTGGAAGTAAAGTTTCCCCAGGTTAATGCAAATGAGACCTCGTTATTGCAAGCAGACCAGTTTTTATTATTAAAACCTTCTAGGTGGTGGTGACTATCTGCTGCCAACTACCACACAGGGTCTCTAGCCTCTTTGAAGTACTCCTCACTTAAGGATTCTCAGGAGTCCCTGAACAGGATCTGTATGTGGTGTCCTGCAGGGAACCACTGCTTACGAACCACCAAGCTGCACTGAGTTCTGTGTGTCAGCTACCCTCCATCTATGCAAGCTGCCTGTTGCAAGAGAGATCAGTTTCCTGACGCTGTTAACATATTACCACCAACCCGATGGTGTAGATTACAAACATTTCTTTTCTTTATAATTTTGCACAAGTGTGAGAGGGTGACTAAACCTAAGCTCAGGGTGTTGGCAGAGACAGTTCCTCTGGAGTTCCGAGGGAAAGCTATTGCTTTGTTTTTGGCAGCTGAGGTTCCATGCACACCTTGGCTCTGAGACCCTTCCTCCTTCTTCAGTGTAGATCACTCCAACCTCCACTTCCATTATCCCGTTGTCAAAGGTTTTCCCGATTCTAACCTTTTTACTTTTATCATTCGAAGATCCTTTTGGAAAAGCTGGGTTATCTCCCCAACTCAAGAGGCTGAACTAAGACACACTTGCAGAGAACCTTTGCTATTTCAGGTAATATTTTCAGTTTCTAGGAGTTACAATGTGGAAATAGTTGAAGGGCCATTAATCAATAGACCACACAGGCTATCTGCCAGATAATGAGGCTGCTGACCTATCAGTACAAATTACCATTTGCCAGAACTCTCACAACATATAAGAACCTTAGAGGTGAAATGAGAGAGAGAGAGAGACAGACAGACAGACAGACAGAGACAGAGACACAGAGACAGACAGACAGACAGACACAGAGACAAAGATGGACAGGAGAGAGAGAGACAGACACAGAGACAGAGACAGAGATGGACAGAGAGAGAGACAGACAGACAGACACAGAGACAGAGACAGAGATGGACAGAGAGAGAGACAGACAGACAGAGGTAGACACACACACACACACAGAGAGAGAGAGAGAGAGAGAGAGAGAGAGAGAGAGAGAGAGAGAGAGAGAGAGAGAGAGAGAGAGAATCATCAGCTATGCCATATCTCAGAAGCATATGCTGCCCAGCCACCATGAGAACTTCAGCTTCTACTTTGGTTCTCCTGGGCAATAACTCTGACACCATCACAGGACCAGGCTGGGGCTTATCATATATTCTCTTCTCTATCTACTACACTGTCTTTCTGAAATGGACAGTCCCACATAAAACTTCCTTCTTTTTGGCTCTCTGTTCTGTAGGAGATTCCAATTACAGTCAATCTTTCAGTATTTGCATGCTCAAATTTTAGATTAACCAGTGACTTTCAGGTTTAATTCACCAATTCAAGAATTCATCAGTCCATCTTTATCTACTTCTGAAAAAAACTGACAATAAATGAAAAGCCGTGACATTGCATTAAGCATAGTGCTCTGGAATTTAATGGCTTCTGATGCTTTCCGTCCCAACAGCCTAATTCTTCAGCTACAGAAAGCATATGATACTCACATCCTTCTTATTTATGCACAATGTATGAGGAGATGGTCCTGGGCTGGGATGGAATTTGGATGCACGGAAGGAAGCCACTGCAAAAGGGCAAATAGCACTACAAGGATAATGCTTATAAGTCCTCAAAAGGAGCACATTGGATTCCAATCTAGAAAATATTTTAATATAATTAGTTGATACAGCAATAACTCTGCATGTTAATTAATTATGATTAATTTGGTTGATGTGCCTACTGGGTCTGTGGTAGGATCATTTAATTAGTGCACTTGGAACCTAAATGTGCTAAAAAAAAATCACATCTGAACCCTAAAGTTTAATATCAGTTCTTATATTTATTTACGTGGGAGAATTTTATTTTAGGAGAAAGTTGGCCATATTAAGATCTATCAAAACTTTTCAAAAAATCAATACTTTGTTGTTACATAGGAAACGCTACGTCTACTGAATACTTATGCCAAGTCACTGCATGAAGAAGTCTATATTCATTAACCCCTCACTTATACCAAGCTCAGCAAATCAAGACAGAGGATATAACATCCCTGCAGGAGAATGTTCACTCTTTAGTTAGAGAAATCAGAAAACATGAACATTAAAGAGAAACAAGTCAAAACATTATGTTTGTCGGAGATACTGCTGAATAATTCATTTATAACTCAATATGATTTTTAAACATTGTAATATTACACACAGAAACATTTGTAACGTATCTTTATGGCATTGGTGTGAGTTAACACCCAAGGTACAGTGGATCTCTGGGTACAGCTGACCCTCCTGAAATTTGAAGCTGTCACTTAGAGCAAAGAATCTGAGTCGTTGTGTCTAATTGTAACTCTATGCCACCATTTCTCTGTCAGGGCCTAATCATTCTTCTAAACTAACAAACACCTTGGCAGTGCTAAAGACATTCTAGACTTTGAGTAGAATGGGACCTCAGTGCTTAAATTTATTTACTCACATTGTTACTGGGGAAGTGGTGCCTGGATTAGGGCAGGATATAGGTGTGATTGCTAATCTTCCTTGTCAACTTGACATGCCAGGAAAGAGGGAACCTCAACTGAGGAATTGCCTCCATCGGATGGAGCCACTGGCCCGCATGTGGGTCAATTTCTTGATTGTTGATTGATGTGTAAGGACCCAGCCCACTATGGGCAGTGTCATATCTGTCCAAGTGGGCCTGGGTTGTGTGAGAAAAATAGCTGAGCCAGTGTGGGGTCAGAGGGAGTGTGCCAGTAAGCAGTATTTTTGTGATTTCTGCTTTTGCTCCAGGTCAGGGTTCCAGCTTGATTTCCTTCCCTGGCTTCCCCCAACAAAGGACTATGTGATGTGAAAGTATAAACCAAATAAATTCTTTCTTCTTACACATTGGTTGTAGTTAGGGTTTTATCACAGCAACCCAAAGCAAGCTGGAACAGGAGGGTTGGAAGTAATGTCTTATTGGCACCATGACTCTGGCCAGAAGCTGTGTGTTTCTGTGAAATAACAGAACAACACAGGTTTCATAAAAACCACTGCAGAAGATTCCTAATGCTTTCAAGACTGGAGTCTGAATGAACACAACAACCAAAATAATATCTTCCTGTGCCCTCCCCTTCTGCCTCAAACTCTCATATCAAGCCCATCTGCCTCAAACTCTGGTACCAAGCTGCTGCCAGGACATTAGGGAATGTACCCTAATCTCCAGGGAACATAGCAGTTGAGAAGGTCCTGAGCAGGCTAGCTTTGACAGTGACCACATCTCCTTAATATCTCTTAGCAGTCTTTTTTTTTAATATAAAGATTTATGTATGTATACTAATATTTGTCTGCATGTACATCTGCACATCAGATCCCACAGACAGTTGTAAGCAACCATGTGGGTCCTGGGAATTGAACTCAGGACCTCTGGAAGAGCAGCCAGTGCTCTTAACCACTGAGCCATCTCTCCAACCCTCACAACAGTCTTTACTCACTTGCTCAGTTTGTGTTTTCTCTGTACAGGTCACTTTGCCTGTGGCTTAGAAAGTGAACCCTGGTCTATTATTCTGCATCTCTCTGCCACCTAGGCTTGGCTGGAGTCCTGGGCTCTCCTTTCAGCACACATACACTAATGGAAGAATCAGAAATATAGCTCATGGTGCCTTGTTTCCCTATCTTCACCTTCCCCATGTTGAGTCCCCCCCACCCTTGCTTTCCATGTCCTTTGTTTCCCATTGAGCTCTTTATTACATTGTACACAGAACTCTTGGCCTTAAGGGTTGCAAACAGGACACTCTAAAAATGTCTCCTTGGAAGACTAGAGGTTACATAGCTTAGTTAAACATGGATAACTTTCAAAGTAAAAAAAATACTTAATTAAAAATAAACAAGCTTATGGAGCAGAATTGAGAATGTAATACAGGAAAAGAAAGACTTTGCAAAGGAACTTGGGATGTGTAATGGCTCAAGTAGATGGCCAAATGTTTTCTTTACCTGAGCCCAAATGGAAAGTCAAACACCAATTGGGCAACCTCTATTCTTAAACCCTATGTGCATACTCTATGTTTGGTCCAAACATTGGAACTGGTAATTGGATCTTCACATTTAGAGTATCATACTGTCACTATATATATGTGTGTGTGTGTGTGTGTGTGTGTGTGTGTGTGTGTGTGTGTGTGTGTGTATGTGTGTGTGTGTACATATATATATGTAAAATATTCTTTAATTTTACTGAGAATCAAAGATAGCTAAATTTAAACTGTCGTCCTTCCCATTACATTTCCTGAAAGGCATCCAAAAAACGTTTTTGTAGTCTCTCTCAATCCTATTTTAAATCTGTTCTCTGGACACAAATATTAACTTTTCATTTAATAAAACCTGACATCAAAAGTTACCTCAGTCTCAAGAACAAATGTACAGTATTTGTTATTTGTTTTACTTAAGATAGATGACAAAACTGATTTTTCCCCTTTCTTTTTGTTTTTAATCTTAAAAAATCTCACACAGCTTGAATCCCATGGTTTGAACATTTTAAAGCTTCTTGATTATAATGAAATGACTTGAGTTCTTTTTAAATGGTATTAAATTTTTAAATATTTTTTTTGTGTTGTTTCTGAGGTTACAGAATAAAACTCTGCTGTGATTTTGTTCTTTTTTCCTAAAAGAGACTAATCCACTAGTCATTTCTGGTTTTTTTTACTTGGCTAGTGCGTCCTACTGAGAGACAACCTATCACCAGCCACAGAATGTCGAAGCAAGATAAATGGTCTTGAACAACATAAATTGAAGGAATGTAGAATGTCTGACATCTTAAACTAATTTCTGGGAAGAGAAATATGACTAGAGTGTTTTGTGGTCCAAAACAGAATCAATTCTTAGAAAATTAGTAGAAGAACCATCTGTGCTGCGGAGAATAATATTGTTTGGCTTTTAGGATGGTGTAGGTGAGCAATTCAGAGTCATTTTAAGATTATTGGTCAATCTAGGCTTTCACTTTTTTACTGCCATTAACTTTGCTGGAAAGTGCAATCATTTGCACGGACTTACCAGTTGCCTGGTGTAACATTAAAAGCCACCTATTCTGATATTCAGTCATGGATACATTAAAAGTGTTTCCCTTGCGTCCTGATACCTCTTCTGATACATTGTGTTTGGGAACGGTCTTGATACAGGGCATTGAGCTTTCCCTTGCCTGGGCCCAGGGTTTCTTAACTTCCTGTGTCTGAAGGCCCTCATTTACTTCACTTTTCTTTGTTGGTGCTTTTTCTCTGTCACCTTGTGCAGGGAAGGTCGTTGCTAACTCTATTCAGTGGCTCATGTTGCCATGGTGAGGAAAATAGTACAATTCCACAGTTAATATAGAGTATCAGGGTAAGGAGAATATTTCTTCCAAGCTTATGTGACTTCCACTTCATTGCAGTGGCACTAAGGAGCATTGGCAGGCCTGCAGAAGCAAAATCTTATGTTAGATGTAGTTCATCGTGCCACGCTACTCACTCAGAATCCACTGCTTCCATTTGAGGAATTATTTAAAATGCTTGTACCGGAAGAATGCTGTAAAGGGGGTTTCCTGCAGTCATTTCCTCTGAAATTAAAAGAAACTGACATTCGGTAGATTTCCATCTTCAAACCTGAACAGTCACAGAAAAAGTGTTGCAAAGAACCTCATTAATTCATGCTTTGAAAAAATATGAGCTGTGATTTTTCTAAAGGAAAATGTCTTCATTTAGCTGTCCTATCCAGACCCTACATTTCAGTATTACAACAGGTAATGCATATGTCCTTTCTCCCCTATCTGCTGTGCTTTACTGTACTCAGTCCGCCTAGTCACCAATTTCCCCTCACTTGCACATCAAGCAATTCAGAGGAGCAAGTGTGCCAAGAATTTTCATAGACAGAGGCAGGGGAAGAGCTGACGCCCACCCATGGAGCTGAAAGTCTTTACCACATGATATGTTTCTCTCAGGAAGAATTGCACTGAAAATGGACACCGTAGTTCAAAGCACCACTAGAGCTGGAGGTTTCTCCAGTCCTGCTGGGGCCCGCAGAAAGACATCCCCAGCACACCACAGTGTTAAAATGCCATCATCTTTCACCAAAATGGAAACAAATGAAATGCCTTCCTATGAGACAGGATCTTTTGATGTAGCCCAGGTTAGGCTCTTAGGAGCCTTCAATCCTAGACTCTCAAGTGCTGGGATGCCACCTTACCTGGCCAAAATGCTGTCTTTTTTTTTGTTTGTTTTTTGAGACAGGGTTCCTCTGTGTAGTTTTGGTGCCTGTCCTGGATCTTGCTCTATAGACCGGGCTGGCTTCAAACTCACAGAGATCTGCCTGCCTCTGCCTCCTGAGTGCTGGGATTAAAAGTGTGTGCCACCACTGCCTGGCTCACAATGCTTTCTTTGACTACATTTTCTAATTACACGTGTGAATTTAGTGTGATGAAATTCGATGAGTATTCAATTGTTTTAATAATAACTAAAAATATTGCTAAAAGGCCTAGGCTGAAGTAGGAATACTTGAAAATAAGCAAATATCTAACTTTAAACTTAAACTCCCTATTAAGATGCCAGGTCCTTCATGAACACCAAGTTTGTCAGGACTGCAAATAAAGTGCAGTGAAAGGTTGAAGTGACCTATGCTGGAGTCTGCATGTTATGTAAGGAGTCTCCTGCCCAACTATAGTTCAATAACAAAAAGGAGGGAGAAAGTCCAATGCATGCAAGGGTGTTTTTGTAGGAAAGGAAGCTGCCTTTCAAAATGAATGGCAGGTGCTCTGACAAGAAGTTGTTTTAGAGCCGACATTATTCAGATGGAAGTGTGGGAGAAGAAGTAATAATTGCAGAGGGATCCTGATGTGGATTTTGCACTTTCTACTATTTATCTTATATAATCCTTAAATCAGCCAGAAGGAGTTGACAAAACTTTTATTTTACTTTATTTACAAAGAGAGATGAGAAATCTTTTTAAGTTTCTAGAAACAGCACTCACAGTTTTATTTGTTCTGTAGGATCTCAAGGCTTATCTGCTGATAAGAGAAGCAGAAATTTCCAGTTGTTTGGAAAAATAGTCTTTGGGAGAAGCAAGTTACTAAGTTGGGGAAGGTTGGATAATTTTATTATTATTATTATTATTATTATTATTATTATTATTATTATTATTATTATGAAAAATTCTTTGACTACAGAATTTTATTTTCTCAGGTGGTTGTTGTTGTAAGAATGTGTCCAGTCCCTCTCAGAATCCCATAACATCCTATGTATTTAATTATAGCTTGCCTGCCTGCTTCTGTTTTGTAAACAGTCACAGCATTTATTTGCATCTCTTAATACAAATCTGATCATGTTACTAAATCATATCAACCTCAGTGACGGGACCGATTGAGAGAGAAGAAGGGGGCGGTGGCACACTCCTCCTTAATTGCGTAAAGCCTTAGTGTTGAACACACTCAAACTGATCAAGGCAAGCACATGAGAGGCTGCTACAAAGGAGGCACAGCACCAACCCAGCTCAATCCAGATGTTTGTAGCTGAGCCCAAGGATGTGAACTCCAACTGGGCCTGAGCAGGTGGAAGATGGCCATTCTTGGACTCTGTGTCTGCAGTCTGGGGATTTCACTGATTTCACAGGACTATGGCTTGTTAGTGATTTCTTTTTTCATAACCAGCATGTAATCCAATAAAAATAGATTAATGTCTTTGTTTTCTTTTGACTCTGTCAGTTATCATGTGAAGTCACACTACAGAGTAAATAGGAGCAGAATTTTTCCACATATTTCATCACCACCTTCTAGTGAACCCTTGGCTCTCCATTCTTTCATTGAGAAATCTGTGTGGGCAAATATTCTTTAGTATATATCAGGGACAAAGCGGGCATGCTTTTTTAAAATTTTTATTTATTTTTTACATTTTGATCATTAACATAATAAATTAAAAGTCAAATGTTAAAAAAAATTCTAGAAAAATTTCTCAGACTTCAAAGCACTGATCCTTTCAAATGCTGCCCATCCTTGGAGTGCTGTATGGCTAAAGGGATTTGGTTAAGACTCCAGCACTCCTTTACAGTAAGGTCTGAAGTGAACCCCTATTGCATACCAATGTAGCAAAGACAGAGAAATGCTACAAGAAAGAAGTCCCCTTGCCTCCATCGAACCCAATATACTTAAATCAAGTACTTCAGTGACATTCATTAACATTCTGTTGTCTGTAACATCCTAGAATCCCTGTCAGTGTGGAGCAAGGCATCTTCTACTGTGCTGACTCACCAATCAAAAATCTGAGCAGGGCCCTTGAACAGAGACCAAGTTCTGGAATGTCTAGTAGAAGGGGAAAAAAAAAAAAAACTCAAGAGAAAAAAATCCTTTGCCAAAGAGAGCTCAGCCAGGTAGTTACTTGGAGCAAAAATTTCAAGTACAGTAGAAGATGCTGCTATGCAGATATGCCCTGAAGATACAGCAACCTACTTACCTATCTACCTACCTACATACTTCCTTCCTCTCTTTTTCCCTTCCTTCCCTTCTTCCCTCTCTCTCTCCATCCCTCCCTCCCAACCTTTCCTCCTTCCCATCCTTTCTTTCTTTAACAGACTCACATAGGGAGCTATGAACTAGTTACTTATGAGTTTCTTTTAAAGAGAAGATTTTTGAATTATGAACTTGTTTTCAGATTTTCTATGCTTGAAAATATCTTTATATATATATATATATATATTTGGTTTTTCGAGACAGGGTTTCTCTGTGTAGCTTTGCGCCTGTCTTGAAACTCACTTGGTAGCCCAGGCTGGCCTCGAACTCACAGAGATCTGCCTGGCTCTGCCTCCCGAGTGCTGGGATTAAAGGCGTGTGCCACCACCGCCTGGCTTATATCTTTATATTTAAGCAACAATTAAAATTCTGGGTTCTAAGTAAATGTTAATCAAAACACCAAATATATATATTCTACTTATTTTAGTATTGTTGGCAGGAAATCTGAAACCAGTTTCTTTGTCTCTGTTTTTGATGATATCTTTTCTGTGGGGAATTTTTTTCATTAGTGTACAGAAGTTAGTGCATAGACATGAGTTTCATTATGAGTCTCATACATGAGTATAATAAATGGCATTCACCTTCCCCCCAGTTTCTCTCCCTTTGTCTCCTTTATGTGCGCTAATATCATTCCCTCCACTATTATGTCTTTTGGAGTTGATTTTATCTTGTTTTGTTTTGAGACAAATGTAGCATGAATTGTTAGAAGGTCTTAGTAATAAAAACCAACCTGGAGCCAGGTATTGGGGTGAATGCTGAAAGATCAGAGAGACAGAACAGGCCACAGCTAACCTCACCTGGCCAACTTCTCAGCCAATCCTGTTTCCTCAAACTGGATGCCTCTCTGTCCTCATCTGAATGGATCTCAGCTTAACTTCTGCTAAAAGCTTAACAGCTTAAACAGGCTCTAGTTCCTGGTCCTCACACCTTATATACCTTTTTGCTTCTTGTCATCACTTCCTGGGATTAAAGGCATGTGTCAACATGCCTGGCTGCTCCCAGTGTAGTCTTGAACTCACAGAGATCCAGATGGATCTCTGCCTTCAGAATGCTAGGATTAAAGGTGTGTGTGCCACCATTTTCTGGCCTCTATGTCTAGTGACTATTCTGTTCTCTGATCCCAGATAAGTTTATTAGTGTTCACAATATATTGGGGAACACACTATCACATTTCCTCTTTTTTGTCTAAAATTAAAAAAAGCTTATAACTAATACAAGAAACACTATATCCAATAATTATATATAATACATACAGTCAAGAATTACATTAACAATGTCTAGTCCATTAACATTTGACAGATTCAGACAAAAACTCCATTATATATATTAACAATGTCCAGTCCATTAACATTTGACAAATTCACACAAAATTTTTCATTATCCTATTTAAAACAAGTAGTTCCTTTTTAAAAACAGATTCAATAATCTACCTTTTATCTTATATTTATATTATCTCTTTTTTCGTTTCTGAATAGATTCAAAAGTCTACCTTTTTATTCTATTATTTCTATATCTCTTTTATTTTTTTAGAATAGATTCAAATCTATCTCTTATCTATATCCTATTTTCTCTTTTTCTTTTTATAAACAAGAACCCTGAATCTAATCTCCTTTCTTTAGCTTTTTAAAAAATCATTAACAATTAACAACTTGTAACCAACCATCATAAACAATGACAATATCCATAACTCATTAAATGATCAAAAAACACCCACCCTACCTCGTGGGAATGTGGGCTTCATGTTCTTAAAATTACTTAATGCTTTTAAAGTAGCTGTTAGGCGTGGTCATGTTTCCCTGCAGATTTTTTTTTTGTGTGTGTGTGTGTGTGTGTGTGTGTGTGTGTGTGTGTGTTTCTCCTCTGTGGTTAGGAGCAATCACAGTCTGATAAATGTCTGTCTCTCGGAACTATGAACGTTCTTCCCTAGAAGAGAAAATCTTCACAGCAACTTCTTCTCCCCACCATTTGCCTTGCCAAACTTTTCCAAACTGACCTTTGCCAATGCTTTCTTGTAACACGATGGTCCTGGCAATTCTTCTCTGAACAAGCAGCAGTAAACCCTTCGTCTCCAGTGGCAGCATCACCGCAGTCACCAACAGGATGAGAAGCAGCCACAACTCAGAGCAGCAGCCCTTGCCTCCATGGTCCCACCGCCACTGTTTGTGGCCAGGTCTGACCCTGGCTGCAGCTTCTCCTCAGCAAACTCCCTAGGCTGGCCTCAAACTCAGGATCCTCCTGCCTCTGCCTCCTTCAGCAAACCCTACCGGCATGCACCACCACAACTGGCTGAGTATAGCTTGGTCCTGAGCTGGGGACTGCAAGGCCACAGGAAAGTGTTTTTTTTTTTTTTTTTTTTTTTGCAAATTTGTACCACGAACATTGGGCACCAGAAGTCATTACAGATGGTTGTGAGCCACCATGTGGGTGCTGGGAATTGAACTCAAGACCTCTGGAAGAGCAGAGCCATGCCTCCAGCCGGTCATGGTGGTAACTACCTTGTTGTTCCTGAGACAGGGTTTCTCGCTATAGTCCTGACACACCTGGAACTCACTCTGTAGACCAGGCTAGCCTCGAACTCAGAGATCCTTCTGCCTCTGCCTCCCAAGTGCTGGGATTAAAGTTGTGTGTGCCACCATTTTCTGGCCTCTAAATCTAATGGCCGTTCTGTTCTCTGATCCCAGATAAGTTTATTAGTGTTCACAATATATTGGGGAACACAATATCACAGACAAGGTTTTGTTTTAGAGCCCTGGCTGGCCTGGAACTCACTCTGTAGACCAAGATGGCCTAGAACTCAGAAATCCATCTGCCTCTGAATCTGAGTGCTGAGACTAAGGTATGTGCTACCAAGACCAGTGCCAGTTTATTTTGTTTGACATGATGATTTTTAGTTCCATCCATTTTCTTGTAACAGCTACAGTAGTATTTCATTCTTCTTGCCTCAATAATACTTCTCTCTCTATATATATATATCTATATAGATATATATAGATATAGATATAGATATTAGCATAGATATATCATATATGTGTATGTATGTGTCATACTTTCTTATCTAGTGATCTGTTGACAAAGAACTCAGATGATTCTATAAGTTGGTCTTTGGAAACAGTCATATGAAAAATTTGAATACTCACAAGTCTTATTAATCATATGCTGGCTTGGACTCCTTCTGCTATATACTGAGGAATAGTAGGTCACAGGATAGCTCTATTTTCAGATATTTTACAGAGCCTCCTTACTCCTTTCCACAGGGGCTGAATAATTTATGTTCCCAGTAGCCATACATAAGTGCCTTTCCTTCATGCAGCTGTGTATAAGGCCTCCTTTCCTATGTGTCTTCACCAGCACTTCTCTTACGTTGTACTGAAAATTGTGTTTTACTCCTGCTGCTTATAGCCCGGGCCATGTTTAAATATTGAGACAGGTATCACTACATTCTTCAGACTGCCTTAACTGCCTTAACCTTGGTAACCCAGGTGGCCTTGAATTGTGTCAACCTTCTGCATCTGTCTTCTGAGAAGTTGTAATTAGAGGTTTACACTGCCAGGTTCAGCTATCTTTTAATCTCCTCAGGGTGAGATAGAATGTCAATAGAATTTCTATTTTAATTTCCTTGGTGGATAAAGATGTTTAATAGTTTAATTATTAGCTCTTTGTGCTTCTTCATATTTGTTCCTACTCTTTTCATTACAATTTGCTTTGGCTATTTGGGGGGCGTCTTTTGTGTGTTCATATGAATTTTAGGGTTATATTTTGTAGATATCTAAAGAATGCCATGAGTACTTGAATAAGGACTGTAGTCATTTGAAATTGCTTTTTGTCATGTGAATATTTTCTCACTATTAATTCATCTAATCTGTGAACAAGGAAGGCCTCTCCATACTCTGTTTGTTCTTCAGTGTTTTGTGGTTTTAACTGACATTGAGGTCTAGCTCTTCCATGGAGTATCTTTTTTGGGTTTATTCCTAGGTTGTTGGTTTATTTTTTTTGGGGGGGAGGGTTGCTGCTTGATTTGTGTGTGGGACTACTTTAGTGGGATGGCTTCCCCACTTTCTTTCTCAGTATTTGTTATTAGGGTAGTGAAAACCCTGTGACTTTTGTACTTAGATTTTGTAGGCTTGGTTGCTGGGTTTGATTTTCTTCCTTCCTTCCTTCCTTCCTTCCTTCCTTCCTTCCTTCCTTCCTTCCTTCCTTCCTTTCTTTCTTTCTTTCTTTCTTTCTTTCTTTCTTTCTTCTTTCCTTCTTATTTTCTTTTTTTCATTAAGAAATGTTTTATTCATTTTACATACCAATCACAGATTCCCCTCTTCCTTCTGCCCACCCCTCCAGACTTCCCCCCCAACACACCCCCTAGTCCCTCCTACAAGAAGGTAAGGTCTCCCATGGGGAGTCAGCAGAGCTGGTACATTCAGTAGAGGCAGATCCAAGCCCTTGCCCCTGCATCAAGACTGTACAAGGTGTCCCACCATAGGTAGTGAGCTCTAAAAAGCCAGCTCAGGCACCAGGGATGGATCCTGATCCTACTGCCAGGGGGCCCCTTAAGCATATCAAGCTACACAACTGTCTCACTTATGCAGAGGGTCTAATCCAGTCCTGTGGAGGCTCCACAGGTGTTGCTGTGTTTATAAATGGGATCTACCTTTTCTGTGTGGGGACCTCAGAGTGTCCTCAGGAAGACCACATGTCAATAGGCATCATTTGACTTCTTTCTTTCTTGTTTCTGCCATATTGTTTTTCTCTTCCTTCATACAGTTCACTAACATTTCAAGCACTGCACTGAATGAGTGATGAGAGTATTTGCTATTTCTTCCCTCGCTGGGTCTAGAGAGAATGGCTTCAGTTTTCCTCAACTCTGTATGACGTTTGTTATTTATCTTGTTGTTATTTATCTTGAATAGAGTTAATTATGTTGAGTGTGATCTTTCTATCCTTAGTTTCTTCAGCACTTTTATCATGAAGGAATGTTGAATTTTGTCAACATGAATGATTTCCTGATATTTTATCTTCAATTCTGTTTGTATAATGTTACAACTACATGTTTGATATTGTTAAATCATCCTTGCGTCTCTGTAATGAGACAAATTAGATCATATTGTATGGTATTTTTTATGTATTGCTAACTTCTGTTTTTAGGCAAAAAATATATACATTGGACTGATCACTTTAGCTGTTGGAGTAGATATATCTGGGAGGGAGCAAATATTTACCCTAAAACCAAACTGCAAATTGTCCATACACATCCCCACACTAATGCACGTGTGTGCTCATACACACACCTTTTTATTGGCATCATTTTCCCTTCTCATTCATTTTAGATTATTCTATTTTTAACTTCTTGAAAACAAGACTTCAGTTTATATTTTTAAAACCTTTTCCTTTATATGGATTTTCAAAGCATACTGATATCTTGATTTCTTCCATTTCTTGGTTCTTTGCATGTTTATTATTTTATTATCACTATTTGAGACATGGTTTTCAGGATGGCCTGAAACTCACTATGAAGTCAAAGATGATTTTGAATTCTTGATCCTCCTATTTTTTCTCCCATGTCCTGGGATTATAAGTGTGTGTCACCACACAGCTTTCCATTATAATATATTAAGCTTTCCATTAGCTTATAGTAAGGCTGTTTGGCTTGTAATTCTAAATGATTGTAAAAGATTTACTATATTATGCTTTGGAAATAATAGGTTCCAGGTAAGATAACCAACTTCCCAAGTATGTTGAGAACTGCCCAGTTATTTAAAAAAGTCACATTTAAAATCCAATGCATCAAGTTTCTATTGTGCCATGGTAGTTTATGACCAACACAATGTAGCAAGTGACAATATGTCACCTCTGAGAGGACAGAAGTGACTGACTTCCATTTTAGGTGTCATCCCTTGCTCCCTCTTCTGGATCACTGCTCACTCTGTGAGAATGCAGCTGTGGTGGAGAGTAAACCTGAGGACAGGTATGTGGGACAAGAATCAAAGCTTTTGGACGTCAGCTGTGTGAGCAAGCTTGGAAATCTGTCTCCGACCTGATCTAAGTCAGCGGTTCTCAACCAATAAGTCACGACCTGTTGGGGTAGGATTCAAATGACCCTTTCACAGGAGTCACTTAAGACCATCCTGCATCTCAGGATTCACAATGGTGGCAAAATTGCAGTTATGAAGTAACAATGAAAATAAATTTATGGTTGGGGGAGTCACCACAACATGAGGAACTTGTATTAAAGGTCGCAGCATTAGGAAGGCTGAGAACCACTGCTCTAAGTTGACTGTGGCCCCAGATAATAGGCTGCAATTTCCTGGAAATCTTGAACTGAAAGCCTCATAAGCCCACGGTCAGGTTCCAGAACCAAGAAAACTTTGATAGTAATAAAGAACATTATTAGAATCAAAATTCCTGTTCCAAATGGCTAATTTTTATATAATTCATAACATGATAATATACCCAGCAACCAGTTTCTAAGTAAGCATCACAGGTATAATTTTGAACACAAGTGTAAGCATAGCTGTAACACTGTTCCTGCTACCGAGGGACAGAGGTGATGTAGATCCATTTCCAATCCTATAAAATTAAGTAAGTAAAAAGTGATGCAAGCAATATAAACTATGAAATTCAAGGAGGAATGAGTTAGATTCAATAGGTCTCCAAAAGACAGTGAGTTGTGTAAAAAGTCTCATAAATCCTTACTATCCATAACACCATACACTAGTAAGAAATATAAAAAAGGCTTAAAAAATCTAGTACTTAAAATTTAAAAATGGTTTATAATTCATTATTAAAATACTGAGTTTGGCTATGGAAGTATAAGATAAAAAGAAAAAAATACTAAAATTAATGAAAACCAATATCCTTCCAAATACCAAAGAGTAATGTAAATTCTATTCTGTGCAATTGAGGCCTTCACATGCTCCAATAGAATAAATAAAGTGGAAATTATTATTACAACTTCATTTATAACATAACTTCAGAAACATCTAACAAAAGATAAAAAAATTAAATCAACCTAGTATCGTGATATTTTATTTGTACTGAAATGTGATTTTATTTGTATGTTAATAAATAAAGTTGCCTGGGGTCAGAGCTAATAGCAAGCCATAGGAGAAACTGGGTGGTCGTGGTGCACACCTTTAATCCCAGCTCTTGGGAGGCAGAGCTAGGTGGATCTCTGTGTGTTCAAGGATACAGCCATCATGGAAACACACGCCTTTAATCTCAATACCAACCATAGAAGACCTGGATGTATGTACAGATAGGCAGTGACAAGGAGGTCATATGGTTGTGTTTACAACCAATGAAAAGGCAGAATAGAAAGTCTATAAAAAAGACAAACAGACAGGAAGTAGGTCTCTTGCTGAAGAGGACAGTAGCAGCAGTGAATGGTAAGGTTTTTAGCTCTGACCTCTTGGGCTTTCATCTCCGAATTGGCTCTGTGTTTCTTATTAACAAGACGGTTATATCTACAACTTAGGTAGGCATTAAACTAACAATGTACCATATGAGAGAATGGTCTATATGAATAAATGCAATTCATTAGGAAATATAGATTATAATTAAGTTAAGGCAGTTCAGCCTCAGGAAATATCATAAAAATTTATTATATTAGGAGGAAAGAGAAAATATATGACAATCAAACAGCACACATTCATTAAATATAAACACCATATTATTTATTAACTTACCTAATTAAGTTATAAGTATGTGAAATTTCATTTGATAGTGTATTTTCTAAAATATTTCATAAGAAAGAACATGCTAAATTTTGATGTATAAACATAAAATACCAATATAAATATTTGTAGTTATATAAATATAAATACAAAAGTATACAAATATTAGAATATAAATCTGAATTTTGATTTTAATAAATTGACACCTCAGAACCATTCCCATCAAAATTAGGAATGTGAGGAGGACATGATGAGGATGTTGTTATTGCTGGTGCTTTTCAACAGTTCAGTGGTGACTATTCACTACTGGAGAGCTAAGGCAAAGCAATGATGCATTGAAATATTTCAGAGAAGACAAAATTGTTATTATTTTCATATAATAACTCATTTTAAAGTTCAAGAGCATAACAATAAAAGGCTATTAGTATTAATAAGTTAAGTAAGCAGTAAAAAAGCTGCCTTCATACCAGCAATAGATAGTTTGAAATTAAATAGGGGAAATGAGTAGCTCATTACAGTAAGTATTAATAACAATAAGGTCATTAGAAATATACAACAAAACTACGTACATAATTAGGTAATAACACTAACAAGAAAAGTGAAAAACGTGAATGCAAATCACATATTTTTGCTGAAGGACCTATAACAGAGTTAAAGAGGGAATTTTATACTATAGTATTATGAGGGAGTGATAATGTAAGAATACAGCTCTCTCCAAATTATTACAGTTTATGCATCCCTTCAAAAATCAGAATGAAATAGTTTCATAATGGAATTTTATAGGCTATGTTGAAATAGAATGCAAGTAAATAAAAAAGTAAAAAGGCTTAAGGACAGCCAAGAAAGTTGTAAGGAAATAATGGTAGTAAGTAGAGGGGACCAATCCTACTTTGAGAAACAAGTAGGAAAAGGACAACCAACTCACTTGTTAAGTTGCTTTGAACAATTTTAGGAATTGTGGGTATGCTACTTAAAACAATACCAAATTTTATTGGTGAAAAGATGTTTTTAATTTTATTTTGTTTCTGTGGTAAAAGCCTTCTTATAAGAGGTAGAAAACCCAGGAAATAGTAAAGGATAGGGAATCAATTTTTAAATTTATATTCAACACATACATGCCCCAATTCATAACACATTAAAAACTATAATCAATTATTTAGAAAAAACTCAGTAGAAAAATACTCCCAATACGTTTTCTGTTGGATAAAGCAACTGTGAGCACACTTTAGAAAAAGCACGTGAGCATACATTTTTACATTGGAAATAAGAGAAATACATGCTAAGTCTTTCAAAAGGTAGACAGTGATGTATATTGTCCGATGTTGCCAAGATATGCATAAATATTAGAGGACTTGTAAGTATTTTGAAAGGCAGCATGACAGTCTGTGTAAAACATAAATAACCTCCCTCCCAGGATTTTCAGCATTTACATTTGTGGAAAACAATCTCATAGAATTATAACTGCATGTCCACAAGGATGTGTACACAAAGGCACTTTCCGTAACACCTGTTTGCTGCAGAGAAAAATGACAAGCACACTCATTGCCCAGCCACAAGGAGTGGACTTAATGAAGTAAGTCATTAAGGGAAAAAAAATACATGTGACCTGAGTTCCACTCTTAAGTGAAAAAGCATTTTGTAAGAATTATCTTGTTTAAAATTAAACTGTTAATATTTACATATGCATAAAAAGTTAACTGGTTATCTACCTTCCCAAACTGGATGATACTTATTAATGGATATTGGATAAGAATGTGGGGACAAGAGCTGCTTAATATGAGTGATAGGCTGGAAATTAAGTTAACAATTAAAAAGGGGAAAGGAAAGAGAAAACAAATTTAAAAAACTAGTTTATTTTAATCAGAATATAATGGAGAATGGGTGACTGAAGATGTTATTAAGATTTGTTTATGTTAATCTCTGTCTACTTCTAGAATTATTGCAGTCAATCTAGGATTATTATCATGATCAATCAAACAATGTAATGCATGCAAAAGGCCCATGGGGTACTTGGCTCAGGGTAACCTAGAGATTTGCAAATACAGTATGTATTTCAAAATTTTACTGTGTATTTCTCTTACTGTGTTCACTGTGTACAACAAATGCCTGTGACTTAGGGTGTACATTTTTGCCAAGGCAGCAGTACAGTTTTGTAGCCCTTATTGTCAACTGATTTGCTCAGGCTGACTATGTCATCTATTTCTCCCACTACAGCTAAGTTCAACATCCTCTGGAAGCTGTTTGGTCCTACAGTGTCCCTCTTCTCTTGGATTCCTGTTTTATACACTATATAAACAGAAAAAGAAATCCATCCCCAATTCCTTTCTGCCACTGTCTTCGCTATCTGTGTGCTGCAAAGACAAGTATGTCCCCTCATGTCTGTCTCTAGTGTTGTGAATCACTTCCTGGGGCCCGATGTTCCCTCACACATATGAGTTCCTGGTTGAGTCCCAGCCCCACACTAATTGCATCTTATTAACTTTATTTTCTAATTGGTAGATCTGACTCATGGCTTCCTCCAATGGTTTCATATTCTCTGCTGAATTATATCATTGCAACTTTCTCATAGACTGCATGGTACTTTAAGGTATTCTTGAGACACATAAGCAGTTATTAAAATGTATTTCCAGATGAAACATATATCTTTGTGCTTTTAATCTACTTTGTAGCTGGAGAATTTCTCTCCAGCTCACGCCAAGTCCTGCCAGTCCTGGAGCCCACTTATACAATAAACACACAGACTCTTATATTATTTAAACTGCTAGGCCATTAGCTCAGGCCTACCATTGTCTAGCTCTTATTCTTAAATTAACCCATTTCTATAAATCTATACCTTGCCATGTGGCTCGTGGCTTACCGGCTTCTTCACATGCTGCTTGTCATGGCAGCCGCTGGCAGTGTCTGACCCACCCAGCCTTCTACTTCCCAGAATTCTCCTCTCTCCTTGTCCCACCTATACTTCCTGCCTGGACACTGGCCAATCAGTGTTTTATTTATACAAAACGATATCCACAGCACTACTTGATGTCTTCATTTGTTTCATTGTTTTCATGTTGACCATCTTATTTGGTCTCATTTTATTATAACCTGCAATTTGACATTAAATAATGTAACATAGTCTCATCCTACTTCCTGTTCCATTAAAATCATTAGAATATTACTTTCTAACCATTGCTACACATTAAAACTGTTTCAAAAAGATAAAAATGATTGAATTATAGTTGTGGGGCTTCATGCTTTTGAGTTAAAAGCTTCATTATAATTGTTTTTTATTATCTGCTCATCTGTCTGATTGTGACATCGATCAGTTCAGGGCAGCTGGTACCAGGCCCAGCTGATGCTGAGAAACCAGCACAGAATTTCTTTTCATCTACATTCACTGAAAGCCACCTCCACACTTCCCACAGAGAACCATTGTAGTATTTGTTAGCTTTAGGCACCCACTGCATTCAAGCACAGCTATCTCGTCTTTGACTCAGCTCTTTCTGTGCCCTGAGGTTACATGGTGTTACTAATTAATAGGTCTTTATTGCTGGGAATAGCTTTAAGAGTCCTGTCATATAATTCCTCGTGAGACTCTGGTACAAATAAGCTGGTTCTCCTGTATACAAAGAGGACAGGGTCTTAGGAGTGAGAAAGAATATAGCATATGGGACACAGTTGGATGCTTCATGCATAAACATCAGTGGCTATATTACAACAATCTCTTGATGATTAGAATAATTAACATTCTAATATTTTATCTACTATCAGCATTTACTCCCTGTCTTTCTATTTCCCAACAACTTCTAATTTTTCCCTTGAGAGAAAATCCTTGCTACAGCTCAACTTAAAAGTTTCACCAATTATCAAAATTCTCTTTCCACTAAAGCAGTTAGTTTGGGGATAAACTAGAAGCAAGGCACAAAACAAGTAGCCACAGTTTTCTCCTGGCCCTATGGACTGCTTCAAGTTGCAGCCATTGAGGAAATCAGCATAAGGACAAAATCCAGATACAAAAATGTAGAACAAGCATTAGTACAGAAAAAATTATACAACAGAACAATGGAAGCCCAGATTGAACTAGGATTAACACTGCTTATATCTTATTTTTTTTTTCAGTAAAATGAGCCAATATAGTCCCTTTTGCTTTGAAATTTTGAGTTTGGCTTTTTCTCTTGAACAACTGAAATCACAGAGGACAAGCTTAACTGAGGCTATACTGCATTATATAGCATGGAATCCTTATCCACACATTGCTATTTACATTAACTAAAATAACTAAAATTAAAAATTCAGTTCAGACAAATGCTTAATGGGTGCATGTAAGTAGTAACTGACTTACGAGAAGTTCAGATCTAGAATATTTCTTCATAAGAAGTCCAGTGAGGAGAGAGCTTCAGTAATTCACCCATAGTTGTACAGTTGTTAATTGGCAGAATTATTATTTAAATCCCTGTTTAAAATACCCAGAGAAATGCTCTTTACATACATTAGGCCCATGCATATGAGCCACTACAATGGCAGTACCTGGTTGTTTATTATCTGATATAGTGGAGCCATTTGTTTATGTGCATACTTGGGCTCTTCAGATGCTTTACTAATGAACAGTTCCTAAGACACATGAACAAGAATTCCTGGAAGAAAGCTATGACCACGAAGACAGCTTGATCAGAACTTCAGTTTTATAAAGGATTTGGAATGTTGCAAAAGCCACAAAGAAATTATTGTGGTGCACCTTTAGCTTCCTTAATAGCTATTGACTGCCATCCTCTGTACATCTTTATGAAATTGTGTGAAGCTTTTGGAGTGTACAAATGGATTCCCTAGTATCCAGTCAACAAAATGGATAAGAACTGTCAGCATCTCAGGCCCACAGCAGTTTCCCCCACTTGGCGGTGCCCAGCACACCTTAGGTTTCTACCAATGTATTCGCAAATATGACATTTTATGAACTTCTGCTCAAATGTCTTGTTACTATAGAATGTTCATAAAATTGTTTCCTCTTTGGAGTGTGGTATTTGGGGAGACCAAAATCCGTGTTTTCAGGCCGTAGTCATTCATTTTTGCCATCAGGATAAAACATCTCTTTAAATCCTTTGAAATGGAGCGGTTTGTTTTGTAGACAAACACATCCTTTCAAGGCCTCACTTGCCTTATTTATGCCATGCAAATCCTTACCTGCACTTATTTTAACCAGAGGTTCCAGTATTTTTCTTGATAGTATTTGTATTTTTTCACAAAATTTATCAAACTTTAAAGTTTTGTTCTAATGTCCTCATTGTCTCCCCTTTAATTTATCTCAAGACTCTTCAGGAATTTCCTTTTCTTTGTGGATCTACTTAATGTCTACCTTTGCTTTTTTAAAATTTTCACAAGCCTGCACGTTGAGAAGCATTCCCCTAGCTATCTGAGCTCTCTTCTTGACAGAAATTGTGGCATAAACAGAAAAAATACTGCAAACTCCTCCATGCACGTCTGAAATGAATTTGACAAAGCTTTCTAATACCTGAAGCCCACTGGCCATTTTAAAATCCATTTCTTCATTGGCAGTAAAACTTATTTCTTCTTGATTTGTTTTTAAGTAAATAGCTGACTGAACATTTGAAGTGTTTCCTGGCTATCAGCTTCAGAAATAATTGCACCGTGTTTCTCCAGGCAGACTAATAAAGCCACTTCTTTTAGAAGAATGAGCTCCTAATGGATATTTTATAATATTGTTGGAAATAATACCAAACATAAGTGAAATAAAGATTTTGTTTCAAGCATGACTAGTTTCTGATCATGCTAACCAATGGATAATAGATTTTAATTTTGAATTTTTAAAACCCATCTTGTTTTCATTAAAATGGTATACTTTGATTGCTTTTAAATAAATATGAAAATAGGACATACATACTGTATCAAAACTACTTTCTTAGATCATTTTATTATGTAAATTTTATACATAGTCTACTAATTTGGCTGTATATAATTTTACAATTTAATTAAAGGAAAGAATTTCATATTATAGCAGAGTATACTAGGCATTGGTGTTGAAATATATAGGGTAATGTTCATCCCGGGCTTTACTGGGCTCAGCTATTTTGGTATCACTGATAAGTTTTGTCATTGTAAATGGTGCTTCCATAATACAGAGCTCATTTAAGCTTGATTAGCAGAAAAGACTTGACACCCATGATTAACAACTCAACAGCTATGCTGGTGCACTTGGGTTCCTAAACCAGTGTGATTTGCTAAAATAATTGAAGCAGTAAAAAAATAAATAAATAAAAATAAATAAAAATAAATAAATAAATAAATAAAATAAAATAAAATAAAATAAAATAATTGAAGCAATAAATGTTTTTTTAATCCAATGAATTTATTCGGCAGGAATAATCTAAGTGAGCTTTAGTTTTATTTAAGATAGTGGCATCATTTAGTTTTGAATAGTGTCCACCTACTGTGTTATTGGAGTGAAATGATCACAAAGATGTTTCCAGAATCATTGACAATGTAGTTCATCACTTCCTGCATCTTATGTTGCTTACTTCAAAAGTCTTTTTTATTCTTGCAGTCTACTATTTTTTTAATTAAAAAAATGAACACAAAAACCGAAGACAAGGATACATATATGTATGGTTTTGTTTGTTTAGTTTGGTTTGGTTTGGTTTTGGCCATACAACCATGCAGGAAAGTTAAATTAATTCTTGGGAACCAGAATTGTCTTGGATAATGTTTCATGTCACAGCATATTGATGATTTTACTTATATTAAAGACACGTTTCAGAGTCATTGCTTTACTCTGGGATCATGTTTTCTTCTGTTCTAGATCAAATTGGTTCCAGAGTTAACAATAAAATATTCAACCTAATACATGTGTAGATCTGGTCAACAGAGTGAAGACAACAGGCTGGAAATTAGAAGACTTGGGTCTTAAATTGCTGAACCATGGGCAATTCTCCTTTGCAGTAGATTGAAAGTGCTCTGTTTGCTTTGTTGCTCACTGTTTGCCTAAAACATATAGCAGTGCTTAGCACATTACATATGCTAAATAATTACGGAATGAACTATTGAGCAAAGGACACAAAATAATTGTAATGGTTTGTGTGGTCTTACTATGGTAATGATGCTGAAAATCATGTTTAATAAACAGTAAAACAACTTTTTCAACAGTGTGACCTTTTCTTTATTGTATACTGATGAACAGAAGAGCCTTTTCTATGGAATTCTAGGAGTAACTGCTTGAAATGTACATAAAAAAGCTTGTAAATTTGAAAGCACAATATTGGTGTTAGTTGATAGGAGGGCACCCAAATGGATCTATACTGCTTAACCATTCTGCATTTTCTAGTATTTGGAGACATTGGTGAAAAGGATTTTGCTAAAGATAATTAGAGATTATAGTCTGGGGGAACAGATGCTTAGAGGACTGAAAATGCAAATACAATGGTGACAAATTTACTTTGTTGTGATTAGATGAAAACATTTGTTCACTGGGAAAATCTGTGCAAGAGTTTCCAGCTTCAACACTGAAATGTATATACTGCAAACAAATGTTAGGCTGGCATGAGAAGGTGTCAAAAACACTTCGATGAGTTTAAATGCTGGTTATACTATTAATGTTCCCAACAAGAATCACCCACTAACAACAACTAAGACAAGTTATAGAAAGTCTGGCTTCTGTCTCCCAGCAGGGAAGGGAAGGTCCTTTCTTGTGACACCATTTTGTTGCAGTCCAGATCTTATACTTGACTTTATATTTACCTCACTAGCAAAATCTTTTCTCAGTCCTTTTTTTCTGGTGATCCCTGCCATTATCTAAACTATACCACACGTGATGACCCAGAACAGAAATTTATAGAAGGAGCCAAACCATTTGTATGAAGTAATTGGAACGTTGTTTCCATCTCATTTGAAGAACCAACTCTTTACATGTCACCTTTTCTATCTACTTTTTAAAGCTAAATTATATGCTTTAAAGGCATAAGTCATTTCTCATAGAGTTATGTTGTCTCATTCAAGTTATGACAGGGTTTTTTGTTGTACAAAATAATACATGTTGATTTTGAGAGCTCAAGTACACATAGAATGTGAAAGCTTAAAAAGATCAGGCGGTTAATTATTATGTTTAATGTTCTGAGGTAGAAATATCTCCCAGAAAGATCTGGTATCTCCAGCTGAACGGTCTCCATCATGTTTTGTAGATGTGGCTACTCTTATGACTCTTTAGTGTCTATGACCTTTTGTAGATATGAAGCTAGATCAAGACGCTGAGGTATACGGTCCAGGACACTTCAGCAAAAGCCCAAGACAAGACCAGAGCTATCATGGGGCTACTTGAGAAGCACTTTATCCACATATATTGTTCACATCATCACATATTGTTTATAGTGGACCAAATAGATGTAATTTGGCATGCTCAGCCCTCAAAAGAGTTTTCAAGGAAGACAGGAATGTATATAAAATTGTGTAATATTCACATATCAGTAATAATAACCTTACTAAAAGGTTAACAAGAATGAAGAGCATTTAGTGTAAAACTTCAAAAGCATCATAACCAAGTGTGATCATCAATTTTGTGGGAAACATTCCCAAACCATGCTTAGAAACAAAAGGGCAAGACTGACAAATCCTAAGACAAGGTTTTCCAAGCTATGACTTTGTCTTTTCTCTGGATGCTTAATAATCTGCTTGCTGGGTGGAGACAATGAAAAGCAGGGGAAGAATAGGGTCATGCATGGATGGGAAGTGGGGAGACAGAGAAAAGGAGAGTGAGCGAAGGGAGACTGAAATTATTCTCATTTAAAAACAAGCATTTGTGCATAAACTTGGTGCCTATTTCACATGTAGGAGGAATCTTGCCGTGATTTTATTTTATAGTTTACATAATTCCCTTGTTTAGTTTGGTTTAATGTTTATATTCTTTCTAAATGCACAATAATTTTATATAATTTCTTAATCAGTATAGCAACTATTTGTTAACATTGATTGAAAAATCTATGTTAATTCATTTACCAAAGGAAAATAGAAAAGTTCTTTAATTCATCACTTAAAAATTCAATAAATGTTCCCTTCAGGCAATGCAGAGGAGGCACCTGCAGGTTTTATCTGTCCATTGCTCTGTTAGGCACAGATGTGTCTTTATCTGATCATCACCACAATTTTATTCAGAGAAAAGATAAGTGCAGTCATATAGCAGTGACCCACTGAACACGCTTAAAAAGTGAGAAGACAGAAATGAATACTCTTAAATGGAAAAAATGTACATACAGTGAAAAAGAAGTGTGAAGCAAACTGAGCTTGTGGGTACACACGAACACACAAAAAATAGAAGTGAAACTGTTTCAGAATTCTATTTTTAGCAGAAGAGTTTTAAGTGGGCTAAAGTGGAAAGTAACACAACCCTGCAGAGAGCATGTCTTCTTGATGGAGTCAAAATGAATCCATGCAAACTGAAGAAGAAAAGATCTATACTAAGAGAACAGAAGAGCAAACACAGGCAGTTGGCTCTGGCTCAGCAAACTTTTCAAATACTGGGCACTATGGAAAACAGGTCATCTATTTTTCTAAACTTTGCTTTTTATGCACAAGGTGATTCATTTTTGAAACAGCTTCACTATGCTCTTTCCAATGACCCCGCTTTATCTTTCTCAATAGCATTGATCACCGCTTGACACATATTAATTCACTCATTGTCCAAATATTCTCACTTTAGCTCAGTAAGGTTTAAGTGAACTCTTGTGGCCCTTGTGCTTAGAACCATGTCTGACACATTTAGGGTGCATTTGTAGAGAAGATGTGTACTTGGTACTGATAGCCCCTTCCTCTGATTCTATTTTTTAATAATGCTTATAGTATAACAATCATTGCTATTGAATTACATATATACTATTATAAAGTATCTAATTAATTAGAGTATTTTGTTTGGAAATGTAAAAATACTTTGTAAATGTAAAAATTTCATATTGGAAATTATCTTGAGCTTTGGGCTCACTTGCATGAGCTGAGGTAGGCTTGACATCAGCTAACTTGGAGCTAGACTAATGGCAGTAGAGATGAAGTTCTCTGTGAGTCTGAAGGGATAACTGGACACTTAATATATTTACCGTATTATATGCATAATGTTCACTTAAATATTGGAAGACTTTTGCTAGTGTTTTAAATTAGGAGAATCAGAATGACAAATATTTTACATATAAGACAAATCAACAAAAAGTTCTAAATTAATCATTCATCAAAGAGATGCGTATTACATACATATGAATCAAGTAGATGAGTATATATACAAACTGAGGAATGTTCTTTCCTAAAATAATCTTAAGAGGAAACCTCTTTAGTAGACATCTTTCATAAGTGGTTAATTATTGGCCCAGACATTTTAGCCTGAAGAAAAAAATCATAAAGCACCCAATACCAATACAAGTGGATGATAGAGCCCAGACATCTATCCAATTTGTATTTTTTATCCTTTTCCATCCCCAAATGTATGCCATGAACCTGGGTGGTGTCCCACAAAGGTAGTATAAAGACCCAGGACAAAATCCACAAACTGTTTGATGGAATACACCAGTGCCATAATTGTCTTCATTTTTATTCCAATTTTTACCTCTTTATATCACCTAAATTGTACTTATCAAATATTTAAAAAATCTGCCTTATACCTGACAATAGAATGAACTGAAAAAGTCACATCCCATGAGTTGCATCATAATTAACATTCTTATTCCTTCAGGTACTCATAATATGAAATCCCTTGAGTTTCCCTACATCACTGGCCATTCCCATTTGCATGCTGCTTCATGGGGATTAGTGCTCAGTACTGAATAAAGTATACAAAGAAGGGAATTTTACTCTCATTTACTTTTATGAACTTATCATATAGCAACAACATCTTTTGTGAAATTCTGTGTTCAAGCTCCCCTGTCCCGTGTGCATATTGTTCTGGTAAGTAATAGCCCCACCTGTTCCTCAGGTAATTTTAGATAAAACATTTTGTAATCTTCTATGAGTCTCTAGTTATCATATAGGGCCAGCTTCTGACTGTTATGAATTGTTGGTCTCGGTTTCTGTCAGTGAGTAGATGAGATAACCACTTGGGCTTGCTGGTTTGCCAATTAGACAATTTTGGGGGAAATCCAAGTTAGAGATAAAAAGTATGCTTGTAGAAAATTCCTACAGATGATGAAAAATCTAAGTAAACATTCTAATTTCAGCTATTTTAGTTGATTTTAAAAACCACTGACTTCATGAGTCACATGATGAGCAACGCATTCTTAGTCTCCCATTATGTTTGCTGTAGATGATATCTTGGACTGAATCTGCGAAACATCTTGTCTCCCCTGCTCCTGGTGAATCCACGTTTCACTTTCATCTTTGTTTTCCTGTGAAAGATGAAGCCTTTGAACACTGGCAGTGGAGTCAGTGTTATCTGTATGATTAACAAATAGTCTGAGCTATATCCCCCGTAAAAAAGAGGTTCATTGAATATTAATCAATAATCACAAAGTTAATTAGTCCAAGGAAAAGGACCTTCCTAATCAATGAGTCTTCTTTAGCTATTTAGGAATTAAGACCTCTGATAGTCAAGAGCTACCCTCAATCCCATAAACATAGGCAACCCCAAATTTCTAACTACCCTGGCAGCTGTGGGTCTCATTTAGCCCCCCATCCAAGTCTCCATGTTTTTTAGGCTTCCTCCTTCAACTCATAAACAAGACGGTCTTTTAAAAAATAACCTCTATCTTCTTTGGTTTGATAGCATTCCAAATAAATGTCTTACTTTCCCCAACATCTACTCCATGAATCTGTCATTAGATTTTAAGGAATAGTAACCATCATGAATTAGATACACTTTGTTGTGAGTTGATAGTTGCTAGAAATATGAACATTTCTATTGTTCATTTAATTATGAATCCTTCTTTTCATGTTTTTCTGTTTTGTTTTGTTTTGTTTTTGGAGACAGGGTTTCTCTGTGTAATAGCCTTGGCTGTTCTGGAACTCACTTTGTAGACCAGTCTGACCCTGAACTCAAAGAGATCTGCCTGCCTTTGCCTCCCAAGTGCTAGGATTAAAGGAGTGTGCCACCACTGCCAGGCTTAATTATGAATCATAATGAATCTAATTTTGCCATTACCAGTCATTTTTCATAGTCAGATAAATAAATAATACTTTCAAGTTGAAATTGTGGTACTCTTTAGTTATTGTCTTCCTCTTATTTCAACTCTGATATTGTACCAAAACAAAAATGGAAAATACCAGTCACCTGTGTGAGTTCTCTGCTGCTGCTACTAAACATGCTTTCTTTATGTGATGTGTAGAAAGCTATGTTTAAAAAATGTCTATTGCAGAAATTGCTTAGGCTTGATGTCAACTACATTATCTTATTTTTCATGAAATATTTGTTTATGTTATGATTGTTACTTAGTAACAATGGAATTAATTCCAATGTCATTATTTTTACCATGAAGAATTCAGAATTCAAATGTATTTTTCCCTTCTTTGCATTTTTCTTCAAGGCGGTATTTTATATTCATGAAAGACAAGTTATTAGTTATGGCAATGCTTTATTTGCTCTGGAGTTAAAAAAAAAATCCTCAAGTTATCTTAAGTGACCAAGAATAGTGTACAAAGGAGTTCTTAGGAAATACGAGTAATCATCAGCAATAACAGAATATCAGCAAAGCACCAGGTAGTGATTGCTTTGCTTAACTTACATTTCTATCCATCTCAAGACAGATAGTATGAAGAATAACAACCTTCAAGGGAGACCACCGCCATAGAATTTTTTTGTGACTAACATATAGATTGGACTTTAAGACTGTAAGGGTCAAAGAAAATTACTTAACTCTGCTGTATACAGGCCGATCTCTAACTATCCTCTCACAGTAAAAATTCTCCTTCCCATTTCATGGTTTTCACACTGGGAAAAGCTAGCTCACAGGCCTGAGGTTTTTCCTTTCTTATTCTTGTTCTCTCAGGGGACCACCTGTCAGGCTTTAGTTGTCACATCTAGATTTCTGAGGCCAATTGTCTCTGATAACTAATTTTGTTTTATTTATATATTGAGGGGTTTGACATAGCTCCAGCTGGTCTGGCACCGAATATGTAGATAAAGATGAACATGAACTCCTGTTCCTCTTGCTTCCAGTTCCTTAGTATTGGAACAAAAGGATGGTGCCATCACATGTATCTTCTGGCAATCATTTAGGGAGAAACATTAATACAAGCATATTTTTTTCTTACCTGGAAAAACTACACTTAAAATTCCACATTTTATATTCTAAAGCCAAACAGTGAACAGTACACTTTAATTACCCTTGAGTGTATTGTCAAAGAAGGGTGCTTGAGATGATAGAAGAAGGCTTGATACTACATAATGGCAAGGTGGAAGTAGAAAGTGTTTTCTACATAGGCACCTCTACAAAGGTGTTTGTGTTAGCTTAGACATGCCTGAATACATACAGAAGATGACAATTCTCCAATCTAGGATGCCTAGCAAAAGTGCAGACCTGGAGTTCTTCTGGACCCTGATGTGGGAGATAAGTTACTTTGATTCAAAACCACCATATTAAATTCATTTATTTTAAATAAATCATCTGGAAGATAAAAAAAAAATAATTACTTCCACTGCCACCCACAATTTGTTGTTTTAGTTAAGAATTCGATATGCCAGTGTTTGCTGCTATAGAAAACTTTAGAAGTGGTTGAAATTGGAAAGATCCTGGCTTTTTTTTTTTTTATCATATCAGGACATTGATTGATGGTAAAATAAGCCCAGCTCAGAAGCACCCCCGTAATGAGATGCACCTTATTCTCTTAGGAGAAGGTCACAATTCAATAATACGATAGCTAAGAGTGTTCTGTGGTCCCTATCCAAAGCTGTGATGGTGCCATTTGAAGGACAACTTCTAACACAGTCCACACCTACGTGGGTGTCAGGTGCAATGACTGACTGAGACTCCTGATGGGTAAATTGCCCCTTGTTGTTAAACATACTTGAAGCTGGAGATAAATTGTTCTCCTTATAGCAAAGACTAAGGTGCCAGTACCATTCCCACACATGCATAAAAATGTAGGGTTGATACATTGTGGTTTTGATATTCCCTCTACCTTATCGATTGTTTTCTAGAAGATCATGGTTTTTAAAAAAAGATATCTGGCTCATCATTATTTGAGAATAAAACAAGTCACTTTTCCAAAGGTATGTTGCCTACATCATAAATTTTTTATGAAAACATATTTAAAATTCATAACAAAGAACCTACTGTGTTGATATCCTTTTTAGGGATTGCCCAAACCAATGGATGTGTATTTTGATTTGTTAAATGACTTCTGCTTAAAAGGTTTTGCTTCTCTGCTGAAGTCATTCCCTCAAGAAGGCAAGAATGGAGGAGAAAACTTCACTCAATGGCATTATATGGTTATTTGACAAGAAGAAGTCTTACAGTTCTTTTCCTTCAAGATTCCGAGCATAAAAGGAAAAGAAAAAAAAAGCTGTTTGATTCTATTTGGACTATATTTAAATAGCAGCAAGTTAAACTTTTGGTCTAGGCTATCTCATTCTTCTGTGGTAACAACATGGGAGAATTCACTTCTGGGTAAATTGTGGAATAGCAGGCCCTGACTTTTCTGTCTTCTAAGCTCGAACACCTTTTAAGCTTGTCAGAGTAAGCAGGCACTCCTGGGAATATTTGGAAGACTATATTAAATTTCTCTGTCTTTTGTTTTCTTCTGTCTGAAATAAAGGATGGCCTTATTTGTCTCTTTGGAAACGAGACACTGCCATTCACACCTTCTCCTGTTCTGGCAAGTTACAGGCGTGCAGAGAGTCTAAGAATGGTAAGTTCCCACTTCCTGGGGAGTTGTTGCAGGGAAACCGCACAGGATAGGGAAGAAGAGGAAGGGACTGTAGCTCTGCTCTTTCACTTCCTGGCTGTGTGATCTTTGAAAGAACACTGTAATTCTCTAACCCAGAGTTCTCACTTAAAATAAGAAGTGCAGACCAGATCAAGTCAAAGGTATCTTAAAAATTAATCACTGGGAAATTATTCAGAGAAATTCAAAATGAGAAAATATGCCCTCACTTTATTCTGCTTCTATTTACTCAACAGATGGAAGAAGGAATTTCTTCAATATTTAAAAAAAAGACTTGAGTCTATACAAATACTTCTTTGCATTTATACAAATAGATTTTCTACTATTTTCTCTTGATCCTATATTTCTCTTGTCTTGTTTTCCATAATTAAAGCCATACTGTAGATGTAACCAACCGTCTTATAAAATAAGAAACACAGAGCCAATTCAGAGAAGAAAGCCAAGAGGTCAGAGCTAAGAGCCTTACCCTTCCTGCTTCAGCCGAGAGCTCTCCAAAAAGGACCTACTTCCTGTGTGTATGTCTTTATATAGTCTAGCTGTTCTGCCTTCTCATTGGTTGTAAATCCAAACACGTGACTGCCTCATCACTGCCTGCATGTACAGCCCTGCAGGTCCTCTATGGTATTGAGATTAAAGGCGTGTGTCTCCAATGTTGGCTATATCCTTGAACACACAGAGATCTACCTAGCTCTGTCTACCAAGTGCCGGGATTAAAGGCATGTGCTACCACCGCCACGCTCTTGCTATGGCTCTAATAGCTCTGACCCCCAGGCAACTTTATTTATTAACATACAATTAAAATCACATTTCAGTACAAGTAAAATACCACACCATACTATAATGTTTTTTCCAAAATGATTTTTTTCAGTATTTTCAATTACTTTCTGCCCATTGGATCTTATGTAGAGTGGCTTTCACATTTGTCAAGTTATATAGAATGATAATATGAGCTGAGACATAGATTGAAAGCTGAAATAGTGGCAAGCATGGGGTGAGTACACACTGACTGAATTGAGGAAAATAGAACATTCTGTGCATTAGATTCTGGTTAAGTTCACTTAGAAACTTTCTTTAGTTGTTTTTGTTTGTTTGTTTAATCTTTGAGAAAACAATGGATGTACTGAGAATCTGCTCTGAAAGAGCTATGGATAGACACTATGAAAACATAATGTGTGTCTTTGGGAAAAGGAGATGTAAAAGGAACAGTTTAAAAGATTGATTTAAGCTCCAATTTAGTTATCTGTAAGATAAAAATAATGCTGCTACCTACTTCTTGTTACAAGCTACGTAAGCTTGTTACAAGGACTAAAGATAGAGCAGAAGCAGTCTTCTGTCTGGTGTGCATAATGACTTAGCATCACTAGCTGACCTTGATACCAATTGCTATAGTTGCTGTATAACCATTTTGAATAACACCGTCAAATGATCATTCTTACACTTCTAAGTAGATGAATGTTGAGAACTAGAGAAGTTGAACTACTGTCAATAAAATCTCACAACACAATATGTATAAGATAGGTCTATACATCAGTTCTACAAGGCCTTAAGCATGGAATTGTTTCTGCTACAATTCCATGATGGTACGTCTTCATGGGCTCCTATTTGAATGTAGAGATATTGAACTGTTTAAGTTGACAACTCTAAGTTGAAAATTTTACATGATGGAATCCTGTAATTGAGTTTTATATACAGAAAACTAACTAAACTTCATTTAGATTTTTAAAATCTACTGAGTTTGGCTCAGTACTATTCTCAGTGTGGTACAATGACTATCAGATTTCAAAGTGATTCCCTGCATGGACCTCCTTCCACTATACAGTGTTTGGTCACTGCCATCCACTTGTGACTCAAGTCACTTACCCTCATTTAGACGTATCTCTTTTTTCTTTGGAATGTTGTTTTTCTTTTTAAACAATTTATTAATTACCATGTTAACTCCTGGCTATTTCAAAAGAAGTAAAATCACCTCCAAAAGGGTCACTACTCATTGATTATAATCAAACAAAACAAAACAAACAACAAAAAAGATTGTAGCTAGAGTTTCCCTGCCTGGCCCACAGTCAGGACAAATCTCTGTCACCCACTAGTCCCACAGCCACTCAGACCCAACCAAGTAAACACAGAGACTTACATTGCTTACAAACTGTATGGCCGTGGCAGGCTTCTTGCTAACTGTTCTTATATCTTAAGTTAATCCATTTCTATTAATCTATACCTTGTCACATGGCTCGTGGCTTCCGCATCTTTACATGCGGCTTGTCATGGTGGCGGCTGGCAGTGTCTCTCTGACTCAGCCTTCCACTTCCCAGAATTCGTCTCCTTTTCCCGCCTATACTTCCTGCCTAGCCAATGGCCAATCAGTGATTTATTTACTGACCAATCAGCAACACACTTGACATACAGACCATCCCACAGCAAAAGATAAGCTTGAAAACATGTCTAGGGTAATACTTTGTAATAAATGTTTAAAATTTTCTTCTTCTCTTTTTCTTTTCTGCCCCTATTGGATTTGAAAAAAAATATTTTATTTAAATGCTCCAATTTAGTGTATTTATTGAAAATGTAATTGATTTCAACAAATATTTATTGAATGCCTCTTTTTAAAAGTGTTTAATATCTTACTGAGGATGCAGATCATAAACACATACAAAGTAAACATCACTTAGCAAGCAATCTCCTGGTACTCTGGTTACTTAGTTCTGCAATGATGCCTCCTTTGCCTTGACTTGTTCTTCCTCCCATACTTGGTGTTTTCTTAGACCTCTGATATCTTACCAATAGCATTTTAAAACTTTTCTCTTATTTTTAAATTAAAAATAATTACATAATTTCCTTGATTTCCTTTTCCCTCTCCAACTCCTTCTATGACCTCCTAAACTTGTTTCCTCTCAAATTCATGGCCTTTTTGTCTTGAACTTTTAGGGTATATCCACAAACAAAAATACCCTGCCATTGTAGCACTTCAGTTCTTCTTGAAGGGTGACTGGGGAGGGGAGTAAGTACAAATATAATATTGTATAGTGGTGTTAGAGGCAAGGAGAAAAGAGGAACAGGTGTACATTATATGGGGAATGGTTATGATAGGCTTCATTAAAACTTTTTTTTCAAAATTTCAAGGCGATTGTAAAATTATTCATATGATATCTGGAAGACAAGGTTCTCAGGAATTAACAAAAATAGCTGTGTTAAGGCTGGTGGGTTGAAATGTCACAGGGAAGCCAGTGTAGCTGAAACAGAGTAAGCAAGATATAGAGAACCCTATACAAAACCAGAGAGCAAAGGGCTGACCATGCAGGTATCTTTACCCAGCTAGCAAATCAGTTCTCACTCTGAATTTCATGGAATGCACTGCTGTGCTGTGCACAAAGATGAGGTTTGATCTGATTCAGCTCTTGTGCAGTTCTTCTAACTGCTGCATTAAGACTAAAATAAAGAATCAGGTTTGGAGGCAAGAGGTGATGGAACAAAATGGTAGTTGGTGACAGTTGGTGGTTAAGATGCTCCACCTTCATGCAAAGTTAATTTCAATCACTAATTTAGAAATCAACCTCTTGGTGCCTGTCTTGAATGCAGTCACATTCCTGAGTCCATAACTTAAGAGTAGATACACAGGAAATGTTTCATAAGTGTGCTGGCTATTCTTGGTTGTCAGTTTCATTGCTTCTGGAATTAATTACAGCCCCAAAACATAGGGGCACCTACATCCAGGATATTTACTTAGTTTGAAGTGGGAAGATCTACTTCTAATCCAGATATTTAAGATAGGAAGACACACTTTTAATTCAGATCCTTTGAGCTGGGAAAACCCACCTCTAATCTGGGCCACATCTGCTGGAAGAGTAGATAAGGACAAGGAAGAAGGAAACTTTTGCTTTTTTTCCTGCTTGCGCTTGCCACACTAGCAAGTCCATTCCTTCAATGGCATTAGAGCCTACTTCTTTGGGATTCTGGCATATACTAAAGACCAGCTGAGACATACAGCCTCATGGACTGAACAACTACTGGACACTTGGACCTTCCATTCTTAGGCAGTCATTGTTGGACTAGCTGGGCCACAGCCTTTAAGCCATTCTAATAAATCCCCTTTCTAGAGAGATTCATTCTGTAAGTTTTGTTACTCTAAATAAAGAACTCTTAACTAATACAATAAGTATATTTTTTAATGTGAATGGGTCATTGGAAATGATAGTAGCTAATATTTCCCTGGTCTGTTATCTCACAATTTTATCCACATTGCTCATGTAATCATCAACATGGCCCTATAACATCTTTTGATTTTACTGATGAAGAAATTGAGGCACAGGTAGTTGTACAAATTATCCAAGCCCGCCCAGTGGTAGAGCTAAAATGAGAATCTGAGCAATCTAATTTCAAAGTATCTGTCATAACACTGCAATGATACCTTGAAGAAGTGTAAATCATAATTCATTATAATTTGGGGATTCATGTACGTGAGGTTCTATGCTTGGCATCTGATCATTTCACAGCTGAGAAACATGATGGGCAAGATGTATATGACAATGAGACAAAATGGACTTTCTTTTTGAAATTAAATCATCTACACTAAGAAAATCTAAAATGGCCCATAAAAAAGAATTAAATTGCCAGTGATAGCAATCAAAATTGTGCCTTTTATTTTCCTTCAGTTCTGGGATATGCTGGAGCAGAAAATGTTCCCTGAGTAATTTGTCTAAAGCACTAAAGTGGCTTTCTGGCAAAGTAAGATAAAACATCTCCTGTGTATTTCATTTGAATTCGTAAGATGGTTACATTTAAACTTAGCAATGTTACAGTTTTTCCAGCTTAGTTGGTCATGCATATTTTGAGATATGTGACTGAAGAATCCAATTATACACCTCAGGGAAAGGGCATGCAGAATACCTAAGGAAGGGCTTTATTTAGAAACACAGAACTACACATTTTTACATTGGGAATGAAAAAAAAATACCACAGGACTGAGGATTAATGAACCACTGCAAAACTTAGTGAATTCTATGCATGATGAAATAGGGGGACCACATGAAAGCGGGATGTGAATATTATCATTGCTGCTTCTGGGGTATTTAAACTGCTATAAAGTTAAAGAACAAGAGATACGTAGAGATGGTTAACACAGATCATCACAGCAGGAGCAGTGATGATCTGTACATGCTGGTGTGCTCTGAAGTCACAAGTCTGGCATAATCTTCCCAGGATTGAGAGTCTTGTGAATTTTATGAAATCCCTAAGAAGAAAGCATTGAGCTCAAAGCTAATGGATACTTGCACAAAAAGCCATGGAGAGTGTTTGAGAATTTTGATATTTTTTTAAAATTAAATACATGTGTAACATACCTTGTGTTACCATTTAAATACAACCCTGAAAATATGACTGGAGAACACATTGTTGCTTATTATTTTATCAAGTCTGACTTGCATCTAAAATACGAGAAACACTTAGCTCAGAATACTTTTCTGTGTTGTTTTACATCCTCCCAAATGACTCGGCAAAACGGTAATCAAGATAGGCAAATATTACACTTTTTTGAACTCACCAGAACAAAGCAAGTCTTACTTAAGAAGAAACAGTAGGGAATGGGGGATGAGAACATAAGGTAATAGGATGGTCGAGCTGGAACAGGGATGGAGTGGGAAAGAATGAGAGAGATACCATATGGAGGGAGATATTATAGTGATAGAGAGAAACCTGGTGCTTGGGAAGTTGCCAGGTATCCCCAAGGATGACCCCAGCTTGGACTACTAGAAATAGTGGAGAAGTTGCCTGAAGTGAACTGGCTTGCCCCAGTGATCAGATCGATGAATACCCTAACTATCATCACACAGCTTTTCTCCAATGACTGATGGAAGCAGATGCAGAGATCCACAGCCAAACACTAGACAGAGCTCCAGGAGTACAGTCGGAGAGAGAGAGGAGGGATTCTATGAGCAAGTGCATCAGGATCATGATGGGGAAACCTGCAGAGATGACCAGGCCAAACTAGTGGGACCTCATGAAAGTTGGATCAATGGATGTGGAGCCTGCATGGGACTGGACTAGGCCCTCTGATGGTGAGACAATTGTGTAGCCTGATCTGCTTGGGGGTGCCCCCTGGCGGTAGGATCAGAATCCATCCCTGGTGCATGAGCAGGCTTTCTGGAGCTACCTACCTATGATGGGACACCTTGCACAGCCTTGAGGCAAGGGGAAGGGCTGGGACCTGCATCTACTGGATGTGCCTCTCCATGGGAGGCCTTGCCTTCTTGTGGGGGAGAGTAAGGGGTGGTTGGGAGGGCTGGAGGGGTGGGAGGAGGGAAGAGGGAGATTTTTTGATTGGTGTATAAAATGAATGAAAAAAATTTCTTAATAAAAAAAAGCACCTCACCAGTACCAGTGATCTTTAGCATTCAAATCACACAGCACTCATGGATCTCAGAACCATTGCTACCTAGAAATTATGAAAATGTTTTTTTCCCCCCCACAGGCTACCTGATTAAAGGTTTTCATCAAAGGAAGATGTCTTCAGCAGTTTTTAGGTATGGCTTTCAGACCTGATTACAAACACACAAATATTCCCAAGTATGAGATCTGTAATACTAAATATTCAAAGTTGTGGATGGAGGAATTTGAGCATGATCCGGGATGAGGATGTGGCAGGGATCGAAAAGCCTGTTTGTAAATGTAGCTGGCAAGTAGAACCTTCTGCAGTCCTTCCGTTCTCGCTAGGAGTGAATGCCCCATGGGGAATAAAGTAGGAATGAGAACACACACTCTAAAGCAGATACCTTCTGAGGCCGCCTAGGCCTAGGAGGAAGTTCAAGCAATAAGAATACGGTGACTTAGGATGGAGACAGGCAATCTGGGATCTGAGAAGGTTACCATACACAGCACTGTGATACGGACTTTAGACTTTGCTCGAGGCATGATAAAAAGCCATTAACAGATGCCTTTTCAGAGTGGCATGATGAGACATATTTTGTAAGATCACTTGGCTTTGAATGTATTGTCGAGTCACGTCTTACTGATGGCAAAAAATGAGAAGACAGAAACCTGGGCAGTTATGTTGAGTCTGTGTACTCTGGTTTGAAATGAGTTGCTACTAAGGTAGCAACCTTAGTGGCAGAGATGAGGGGTTCAGTTTCAGCCTGATTCTTGGGATGCCAGTCAGACATTAAAATGATGTAATCTAGAAGGACATTGTAAACTTGGATTTCCTTATAGAACTACAGGTGAAAATCAGGCATCATAAGTCAAAGAATTGTATTTAGTATGTATATATATATATATATATATATATATATATATATACATATATATATGTATATATAAGTATGTATGTATGTATGTATGTGGTAATGCTCTGGGTACTGTACACACTAGATAAGTTCTGTATCACTGAACTACATATTCAGCTCCTGAAAAGATTTTAATGCTTTAATACAGGCAGAAATTTCTCCAGGAAGTAAATTCATTAGGTGAAAGTTTGTAAGTCTGAGCCCTTGATGGTTAGAAAATGGGAAGGAAATGTGAGTCTGTAGCAGGAAATGAGGTAGGGGGAAAGCTAAGAAAATATCTACAGGTGTTGACGATTGTGATGATTACTCATTGTTAGACAGCAATGTAAACACGCAGAGCAGCGGTTCTCGACCTGTGCATGACTGCTTGGAGGTTGAATGAACCTTTCACAGGGGTTGTCCAAGACCATCCTGCATATGAGATATTTGCGTTATGATTCATAACAGTAGCAAAATTACAGTTATGAAATGGAATAATTTTACATTTGGGGATCACCACAACATGAGAAACTGTATTAAAGGGTCACGGCATTAGGAAGGTTGAGAATTGCTGACTATGGAACAACAGCCATTTTATAAGTTTATATATGCTATGAATTAGGTATTAAAGTAGCAGAGCGTAGAATTTTTGGCTAGATCTGTTATCTTAGCTATAATGTCTTATATATAAAATATTGGTTTTCTTCTTAGCCTTTCAACATGTTAGTCTCAAATCCCTCATAGCATGATAATATCATAGAAACAAAACAAAGAATAGGTTAGGACTCCAAACTACCAAAGTGAAAATTGCCAACTCTCAGCTGTTGAGTCAAAACTGGCATAGAGCCCCTCCCCCTCAATCTGATGGTCAAAAAGCATCATGTTCAGTCCATATAATTACAGGGAAATAGTCACTACTTAACTTTTGGTCTTATCAGTATTTCTTACACTGGCTAACAATTAATTTCCTATTAACAATATGATCACCTTTAAAATAGAAGTATAGATAAAGCAATCATGAGGACAAGAAATTACCATCTTTGGAGGATTAGGAGAGACTTGATGGAAAAATCTATGTTGAACATTGAAGACTGGATGGGATTTTGTAGCTGAAGAAGCAGGATCAGCAGGTGTAAAGCTCAAGTTTCATGTGCCCAAAGAATGCACATGGACCGAGTGTAGCCATGCTCAGAAGAAAAATGTTCACTAGACATTAGGTGTCATTGGAGGTTCTTATGTAAATATCCATATACCACCAACGGGGATGAGAGCACAAAGGAAGAAGTTGTAACCCATGTAAAACCCTAGGAAAGGAAAGATTTGAAAGGGCTTGACAGGTTTGATTATCCTGATGATAAGACACGAAGCACAGCAGAGAGTTAAGAATAACTTTCAGTGGCCAAGCCTTATAGACAGTAAGGTCACCAGTTGACCAATGGACTCACTAGATAACAGACAGCTTGTAAGTTCTGAGGATGTCTTGGATCAAAAGCCTTTTCAATTGTTCACTGAGCACTTACTAAATGGCTGGTTGATCAAGGCATTAGAGAAACAAAAATGAATGGTGTGCCTATTCTAGCAGGAGTCACGACTTTGGGAGTCTGCTTCTGCCTTGCTGGCTTTAGGGAAGCCTGTGGAACATCTCAGAGTCCCTCAGCAAGTGCTGAAAAGATAGAGAAGAGTGAATGCATGTCTGACCTGTAGCATCATCCACTACATTCTCCCTTGTTTGCCTTCTCAGTTTTCATCTAAGACATTGGTACTCGCTTTCCAAGATAAAGCATCCGTTCAGCCTTCAGCCTGGATGCTCTGTGCCTTTCCAGCTGACAGACAACTTCACATCCATGCTTTCATCCTTTATCTTTCAGCTGCATTTCTTTATAAATGACGTTCCCATTTAAAGCTGTTCTCTGAACAATCATACATTATCTAACCAAGGCTATATTCGCACTCCTGTTATTTCTCATAAATTAAAGAACACGTTAACCCTTACAAAATTTTATCCAACTAATCTGGCCTCCAGTTTTACTCACTATATAAAGTACTGGGGCCAGTTTTAGATCCATGCTGCATTTGATGGCCTCAGTGGACATAGAAGATCCGTGGCTGTCAGTGGAACTAAATCCCACTTGTTCAATTGCTGCTATTAGGGTCTCTATTATAGAAGTCAGAGAAGGATTTGGTTCTCAGTGTTTAGTATCTGAACAACCTGGAGAAAATTCATCAGTCTCTCTGAGTTCCTTCTATTTTAAAGGGGGGATTGACAGAGGGAACAATGCTTAGCCACAATACGTATCTATCAAGGCTACGGTGCAACACAAGAGTAGAAACCGTCCTGGGCTCACTTGCTTTTGATCTGTTTTCTGCTGTGGACTGAATTGTTCCTTTCTCTCCAGTTCATGCTGAAGTCCCATCATCCAAAATGACTACATCTGGGCAGAAAGGTATCTGCTCTAGCAGCTTTATCTGTTCTTCTTTCTCAACTCAGACGAAATGGCTAAATTCCTTCCAAAATGTATGCTTCCTTAGGGAGGAACTGTACTACATTGTCGTCCGCTATGTTAAAATATAGCTTTCAGTTCATTACTTCCCTAGGTTTGCATGGTCAAAGGATGGTACCGTAGGTCTCTCTGCTCATAGTACTTTGAAAACTGACCCAAAGCCTCTGCATACCCCCGCTCTTCTTTACTTTTACCTTTGTTCTACTGCTAGGCCTTCTTGTAATTTCACCCTCTTCACATCCTCCTCCGAGCTTCCTGGCTTCCACAGTTAAACGTGTTAAACAGAACTAAAGAGTCAAAGTTAGTGTACACACGTGAGAGAGAACATGCCGTATTTGTTCTTCTGTGTTTCGGTGACTTTCCTCAGCCTAATTTTTTCCAGACCTATCCATTCTCCTGCAAGCTTCACAGTTTCATTTTTCTTTAGTGTTGAATAATATTCCATTACACATATGTACCATATTTTCATTATCTACTAATCAGTATGTGAGCATCTAGGCTGTTTTTAATGGAAACTTTTTGATGGAGAACCAAGGCTACAGCATTTCCAGTGATACAATGATGTTAAGTATATGTGGCAGAGGTGTGATGAAGATAGTATTGTGTCTAGGTTTGGTGAGAACCAGTGAAGAATGCTGAGCATTCTCATGCTTTTTTAGGACTTTTCTCCATGTATATATACAAAACATAAATGAAAGAGATAGAAGAACTTACCCCAGGTCACATATGTATATCTGTAGAAGGAAGGAATTTAAACCTATGGCTATCTATATAATGTTAAATTTACCACCCTCCCTGTGTGTGTCATGAGCGTATGTGTGTGTGTGTGTGTGTGTGTGTGTGTGTGTGTGTGTGTATGTGCTTGAGTGTGTGTATCCATTTCTAATACATTACTTTCAATTAAATATTTCATATAAGCAAAGAAATAGTAGAAAAAAACCCTACTTCCTAGATTTAATATGTTAATATTTTTCAGTTCTTTTTTTCTCCTTTTAAGAAATAACACATCAAGTAAGCAGGATTTTGAAACATAATCATGCTATTGCTATGTATCTGATACCATAAACTATGAATTGGTAGTAACTTATCCCCTCTTCTAATGATAGCATTAATATACTTCCCTTTTTGACATTACCAAAATATTGGCAATATGTGGAGGTGAGGACTTTGTTTTTCTTCTTTCAAAGTGATTTCTGTTTATTTAACTAAAATGCCAGCTTGAATCTAGGCACACTGCAGAACCTACATTCCTTACGACGTTGATAGTAGGTGTGACCATATGACTTCGATCTTGCCAATGACAGGGAAGCGAAACCTCCTGTGGTACTTCAGGAAAGCATCCTTGGATGAGAGGAGGCAAACTTTACCCCTTACTTCTTCCTTACTCTTACTCTGAGTGAAAATACAACAGCTGGGACATGAGACTAAGAGATGACGTAAGGCCATCTGCAACAGGGTTTATACACCCGACTGATGTGAAGTGGCCACATGCTCCTACTTAAATGCCTGCCTATAGATTTTTCATTCTCTTTCTCTCTGCTAATGATAAACATTTCTCTTATTTAAGATATAACTTATTAGGTCCTTTTTTTGAAAAAAACTGAAATTAATCTCAATGGTCATCCTTTCCATGGCTTGTATTTCTCACCTGGTTTCCTCTGGCTACCGTACTATGTCTTCCAGGATAATACTGGTCAACAATGTTCACAGCAGTCCTCCATCTTTTGTATTTAACTATAGTGGAGATTAACCAGGCTTCATTTAAAATGGTATTTTCTACAGAATTATTGAAGCTACTTTACCTTACTAAGGAAAGAATACCTCTTACTAGTCAATCTTAGTTATATCAGAGAAATAGACATTCAGTACTAGTATACAACATGCAATAAAGATTATTGCACATAAGATTTTAAAGACCATTGCCCTTTTAAAACAGCTCTATTTTATGAAATATAACCAGAACATTTATAATAAAAAGGGTAATCCATGTATTTCACAAAATAAATCCTACTATGTCAGCAAAATTATCACAACTAACACTTCCATGTCAGAGACCTCCCAATCCTGTTTCCCAAATGATGTATTTTACATGTTGGCAGAAATTGCTAATGATCAAAGAAATAAGATTTTATTCTTCAATGAACAAAAATAATTTGCCTCATTCAAATTTTAACTATAACTTTCTGTACTTTGCTTTAAAAATAAAGGCGTGAAAACTAAACACAACTAACAAAGCAAATACCAAACAATATGATGCCCACAAAGAAGGGATGTTTTTCTTTAGTAGGAAAAATAACGTTCATTCACTAAAGCTGTTCAGGAAAAAAAATAGGGAGCTAGGAGATGGTTCAACTGGAAAAGGTACTTTCTGTTAAGCTTGACTGCCTAAGTTTGATCCCTTGGGCTCATATCACGCAGAGAAAGAATCAAGTCCTGAAAAATCATCCTTTGACTGCCACTCTTCCATCATGGCAAGTGGGTGAGTGTGTGTGTGTGTGTGTGTGTGTGTGTGTGTGTGTGTGTGTGTGTGTGTGGTGTGTGCTTGTGTGTGCACACATATACCACACAAACACATAAGTCAATTAAGAGAAATAAAATATCAAATCTTCAAAAGATGAGTTAACAGGAGAATATATCATTTCAACTTTCCAAAATGTTAACCTTATATTCATAGAAAGAACTACCATTAATTCTATTTCAGGAGCCAAATACCCATTATGTGTTTGATATGAATCCTAACATTTGCTTTTTAACTTGCACACAAAAACACAGCCATCTCTGCTAACATCTAACAAAGCCATCTTTTCTGTAATAACTTGAACTCATCTGAAGCTGTGACCATATGTGCTGGAGTTCCAGCTACCCTATTCATCTGACAATAGCAGCAAGGTCTGAATGAGCTACTCAACTCAGATTTTGAATTATTTGATCATTTCTCTGAATCTAAGCTTAAATTTCAGTGTTTTATTACACAGAGCACTTTTAGTAGTGATCATGCTGAAACATTCAGCTTGATAGGACAACAGCAGTACAAATATTTGCTTCTGCCTTTGAAGAATGTAAATAACACCACGAGGTGTTTCAAGTCAGCTTAATCTCGGTGCACTGGGTTCATGCTTTGCATCTCATGATGCAATTTCTTTGACGATAGCTTCAAGGAACCAGATGGCAAATGGGTGAATGAAGACCCCAGTTGAGATCATAATTACTTAGATATGTAAAGTGCCTGAGATTAGCTGGTACAATGGGCTTTTCCTCCTCCAACCAACATAGCTGAACCCTCCCAATGGTGCTAATACAAATGATTATCTTCTCCATAATTGTATTGGAGTAAAACCCATATTTCAGGGAGAATTGTCAGGGTATTTTTGCTATTTAACACCAAATAAATAAATCAATAAATAAAATAATCTTACTTCCACCACCAAAAATTTGGTTTACAGGAAAATGTGCATATAATTTTGAAATGGTATTCCAATAATTTTATATTAGTTATTTGAGATTTTGTACAGTATGTTTTACTCATATTTATGCACACCCCAACTCCTCCCAGATGCACTCCCTCCCTTTATGAGCCATCCAACTTGGTGTTTTTTCCTTTTCACATATCAGGTCCCACTAGTGCTGTCCACTCAGTCTGGGATATGTGGTCTTCCACTGGATTGGGGTCAAATTACCAATCCCCAAATTATCGGACACCTTCATCCAAGGATGAAGAGAAGAGCTTATGATGGGTGAGTCTGATTTAGGAAATAGGAAAAGTCATTTGACTCATTCACTGATAGCTGTCTAATTGCATGAAAAACTGAATAGATGACTTCTTCACTCTCCAAATGGTAATTCCATGCTGTTTAATCTAATATTATTAGCTAATAGTTTTCAGGTACTAACAAGTTTATATAATAATTTAATCTGCGAAGCTATGGACGGTGGTGGATATTACAGAAATTTTTCCCATTTTATAGATGACCAAAATTAGGCAAAGATAAAGGTTTCGTGATGTTCTTCAGGCCACACACCTAGTACATTCTTTAGAGTTTTTTGGTTAGAATTTTATTATTCTTTAGAATTGAGCACATCAAATCATGGTTTCATTATGACATTTTCATACAGTTATATTGTTGCACAATGAATATATGAGTTCCTACCAACACTCTCCTGGGACCTTCCTCACCAATGTCCCTTTTGATTTCATAGTGCATACACATGATATTGGATCTCTATTCTACCTAAGAGAGAAAATATTTTGTCTTTTTCAATACCCATTGTGTTCTTTTTTCCCTTTCTCTCCTGATGGACATTTTCCTTCACTCTCATATTTCCATTTTAATTTTATGCCTCATATATATGTGTATTTATACATAAACCTAAAGTTTACATTTAAGAGAAAATGTAAAATATACCTTTGTGAGACTGACTCACTTCCTCCCATTTTCCTACAAATCGTGTAGTTGTCTTCCTTATAGTTGGACAAAACTCCCCTGTGTGTAAATACTGCCTTTTCTTTATCTATGTATCTATGGATGGATAACATTAGGTTTGCAGTTTTTTGGTTATTATGACTCATGTAGCAAAAACATGGATTTTCCAGTATCTCTGTGGCTTGTTGACTTAGCTTCTTTGGGGCATAATACCCAGAGGCAGTACATCTGGATTATATGATAATTCAAGATTTAACTTTTGAAGAAACTATACTTATTTCCGTATTGGTTTCTATACAAGGTTTATAAGGATTCCTTTTTCTCTGCATCTTTGCCTACATTTGTTTGTATTTGCTTTCTTGATGCTAGCCATTCTGACTGCAGAAGAGATGTTTTAATTTGTATTTCCCTTACAGTTGATGATGCTAACCATTTTTCAAATATGCAATGGTAGTCTGCATTTTTTCTTTTGGGAGCTGTCTATATAGGTCATTAATCCATTTGCTGATTTGATATTTGCGTTTTGTAATGTTTAATTTTTGAGTTATTTGTAGGTTTTAGTTATTTATCACTTGTTAGAATGAATGGATAGAAAGATTTTTCCCCTTCTATTGTCTCCTTTGATGTGCAGAACACTTTAAATTTATTTAGAAACATTAGTATACCATAGTTTTTGTTACACTTATGTATAAATTCAATACTTACTTATGTAAATGAGATCCTTTTTATATGGATATTTCCAACTTATTTGCCTTTTGAATTTTTCTCTTTAAGACTATTCCAGGTCATCTGCATGTGCATGACTTGACATAAATTATTCTGAGTGGCCTCACAGGGCTTGTAATTAGCCAAAATTCTTACTTTGTGGTTGAGCAGATCAACCTTCTGTGACATTTAAGCGCAACTTTTGAGTGAATGAATCTAAACTAATATTTATGCACAATTTTTCTTACATTCATTTCTTTTTACAGTATATTTGCATGTGGAGGTCAGAGTTAGTTCTCTCCTTCCACCAGGCAATTTCAGAAACCAAACTCAGGTTGTCAGTGTTGGCAGCAAGCACCTTTACTGATTAATCATCTCGCTTGCTCCCCTAAGTATATTTTTAAGATACATAGAATGTTCACAAAATCTGTCATTATTATTAATTCCTTTAAGAGGATAAAACAATAACTTTTTGGAAGGCATAGATTAAGCAAGTTGAAACTAATAACTTTAGAATATCCTACATTTAAATACTAAGCACATATATGAAGTGTCTGGCTCATGTTTACATGCACATATCCACAACTATATTTGCCAACCACCTACTTCGCACTTGGTTTAAATAACCCACTTGAATGAGGCATGACCATATGTTGTGAGCTGTATTGTGAAGCCTAATTTTTAATATAATGTAAATTTTATGTTACATTACACTGTGTTACTTTCTAACATTCCCTAGAACAGACAAGAAAGTATGTAAGCCCTCTCTGGGTTTTTTTTTTTTTTTTTTTTTTTTTTTTTTTACAGAGTTATAAATATTTCACCTAAACCCTCTGGATCCCTGAGATATTCGGTAACCTTGGAGTTTCCTTAATTAAGTCACATTAGAATTAGAGGTTTGGGGACATTGTGGGAGATAGGGGTTGGTAGTCAGAGGCTTACAGTACACAGAAATGTTTTGTCTGATCTGCCTGTTAAAATATAAATTTCAAAAATATATACATTACCAGGACTTTCAACAATGAGTGGCCTGGCTCTACTAGGCAGTGTGCACAAACGTGACTCGCCACCATCATCACATCCTGTTCTTATTGATTGCTATCACCATGGGCACACACTCTGCCCTTATCGCTATCACATTGGCGTGAAGTGATTTCAGAGGCATACTGATTGGAAAATTCTGTCATCTCTCCTTTGATTTCCCTGGGTGGTTGTACTTAAGAGATATTGTGAGACTTGACCTTACTCTGGATGTGAGGCATGGGGTCCAACCCATTCAGTTTCTGTCACCTTGACCTTCAAAATGTCCAGAGAAGCAGAAACTCTCTGACTACCATAGAGCTTTTTGACTCCCTCCTTTTCACTTAGCAAGTTTCCAAAGGTCTCAGGATTAACAAAACAAAACAAGCTTGGGTAACTCATGCATTTCTTTCACCTTCTTTTATGTGTCTTCTCACATAAGACCTCACTTGAGCTGATATCACTTCTCCTGCATCATCCATTTCCAGTGGGACATTGAGTGCTGTGTGTCCTATTGCTTCTTAGCTCTTGACTGAGCAAGACAATGAAAAGCACAGAAACAAAATAATGGATACTATGTAAAAACAGTTTGGCAATGCATACTGTTTCATTTTGGTTGTTTCTATTATAGTTTTAATCTTTGTTAATCAATGCTGCGGTGAAAATAATTCTGGTTAATTAAAAACTAATCCTTTCAGTATTTGGAAGGCATTAAAGTAGTACATTTAAAAGCATTCAGCCTTTTCCCACCTGCAGTCACAACCACACAGTACTGAGGACAGATTTCCTGTTTGTGATTGAGATGCTTTACCTTATATTTCTTGGATACAAAAATGAAAAGTGTTTGTAATTAGCATGTCAGTAACTCTGGCTGTGCAGATGCCTAATATTACATATATATTTAATTTTTTTATTACTCAATGACTTTAATAACTTAAATCTGGCCCTGTAATTTTCTGTCATCTCAATGAGTACTCTTTTAAATTAATGAGAACTTATTCAACTATACAGTAGAATAAAATGTCAAAGAATATCTGCAAACATTTATTTTATTGGTCAGAAGTATTTTTTAGTTTGAAGCTTTAGAGTACTTCAACTCCCTACCTTAGAAATTTAGAAAAGCCAGCTACAAAAAAAATCTATCAAAAGAGAGTATAGATGTGGTGAGTATTTTCATGTGGTTTTTTGAAATCAGTTACTCAAATCATTGGTACGTTCTTACTACTTTTCATTCAAGCAGAGAATAGAGGCAGCTAAATTATTTATAAACACTGATAACAGTGCTTATTTAAGATGATTGCAGTGAGTGTTAGTTGGGAAAGTTCACTATCAGAAAGACATAAGAAACTTGCTGTCATAGAAAGTGAGCCCATCACACTGCGGCATCCTTAGAAGGCTGGGTGGGAGCAGGTGCCGCCAGGTACAGAGATTTCACAGGAAGGGGAGGTCCTTTGGAGAGCACAAGGCAAGTAAACATGGTGCTGTGAACCAAGTACAGAGAACTTGAGCATAAGCAGAAGACCTACAGCCCAGAGCTATAGCCAGCTCCTGAGTAGAAATGGACCGAGAAAAAAAAAAAAAAAAAAACAGGATAAAGGAAAACAAACTTAGATGGTGTTGCAGGGAAGGAAAGAAAGCTCCAGGGTAAGCAAGGACCATAGAGTAAATGACAACTTTCCAGCTGCACCCTTCCCTCTGCAGATCCATCCTATCACAGAAACGCTGTGTTGCTGGAATTCACGAAGAATTAGTGATAAGATTTAATTAGATTTGGTACTTCAACAATTAATGACTACTGTATAATTTTAATGCACAAGTGTTCTTGAATACACATTTATCTTTGTTAAAGAAATAAAAGAACAAATGTCAGAAGACCCAGGCCTGTTTCATTACATTCTTGATATTTAAAGAAAGAGTTTAATTTGGGTTTTCTTTTCCTGGATATTTTTTGCACTTCTGACACACCTAATTGTTTATTTGTGATTGATCATGTGGCATCTTTTATTTCTGACTTTCTTTCGGGAGGAACTCCATCTAGGCAAGCTCTGCCATGTTCAATGTTACAAGAATTTAGATTATAATGGGCTTGTGAATGTGTGTGGACAGAAAGTTTTCTTAGATATGCATTCATCACTTATTTATTCATTGGCTTCTGAATGAAAGGCAGTGGTCTGTCAATGGGTCCAGAGATGTATATGAGGCGTTGCTTTACCATTGTAAAGTTTACATTCTAGAGCCAGTTACAGACAGAAATAAATAGATAAATAAGAAATGTAATTTCAGACCCTGGTGAGTGTTATGTTTCACAGGTACAATGTCTTTGGTTTGATTGCAGCACTACAATAAATAAATAAATGAAAAGTTCTAAAATGTGTTGTAAGACATTGAAACTCTTATCAAAACATCTATTGAATTCTCTTAGAAAGAAACACAGAGTATTATAGGTTTCATGGGAAATTCTCTGGCTCCCTTTTTTCTTCCATTTTCTCCTTTCTCTGGTGTGATTGAGCAGTCATTCCACATTCTCATGTCAACTCTGCTAATTTGGGCTCCATCAGCTCATCTCTTCCTCTTTCCTCTCGAAAACTAAGCCCCACCCCATCAACGTCTGGATGTCTTGAGACACTCACTCTGAGCTTCTTCAAAGGTGGGTCAAGGTGCCTTTCTAGTCACCTTTCATTTCTTCTCTCTACCACCAACCACCTGCTCCCTACAACAGCACATCAACAGTACTCACCACTGGAGCAAGGCCACCTTGGCCTGAAAGGCCAGAGGCTTGAAGACTCATACATCAATACTTGTTCCCTTTGCAACACTCATTTTTTTTTCATTAAGAACCCCAAAAATATCTGGAGATCAATCAAATTAACTTAAATTTAAACTGGAAATACCAATAAATCAACTGGGAGGTTGGTATCTGCAGAAACATCTTGTCTTAAATATTTTTATTGATGCCAAAACATTTTGAAAATCAACTTAATATTCTTATGGCATTAACTGTACAAAACAATACTTAGGTGTGAAATGTTTGGATTTTCAGTTGATAGGGGAATTATAATTCTAGAGAACCTATACCTCTAATTGTAAATGTCTTAATTCTTCATTTCCTGATGATCTTATTTAAAGATTTTTATTGTCTTAAAGTCTTATTTTGTTTTAAATTTTATTTTAATCCACTTACTTATCATAAAATAGTTGTTATCATATTATTTAATTAGTATTTTATTTATTTATCTTGAGACACAGTCTTACTATGTAGCCCTGGTTGTTTCTGTACTTGTGATATATAGACCAGACTAGCTTTTAACTCTGAGATCCCTCTGCTTATGAGTGCTGGGAATAAAGGCAGGTGTCACAATGGTGAGGCTGACTATTTTTTTAAAATGCAATTCTTTGTTTTAAAAGTTTTAACTAGCCACACTTCAGTAAGGCGTATATTTCTGAAACCAAAGACTGCAAAAGAAGGATTAAATAAACTGAATGTTTTAATGATTCATGCAATCACATTTTATTCTTTACAACATATTCAAAACTGCTTAGTGAACTTTAAATTTAGTACTATAATTGTGCCTTTTAAATCTCTTATTTGTTTTTTTTAAAGTGGTTATTTGAGTCAGATTTTGTTTTTCTTTGTACTTTCACTTTTATTCAAAGATGCAGCCCATTATGAGCTTGCTAAGTTTTGTTCCATATGAACATGCCTGTGAGAAAGGTCATATTAACAAACCAAGTCTTTAAAAATACCTTCTTTAACTGTGAATAACAATAGTTTACTACAAAAAATAAATCTAAGGAAAACATAATTTCCAGAAACATCACCATAGAGATGAAATACTGATTTTATTGTGTTTTCTTTCACACCATTTCTATTTCTATACATACAGGAGTTAGTTGTCATTGAATAATCAGAATCACATTCTGTGTGGCCTTTGACATCAGGCTTTCACATTTAGAATTTTGTCATTGGCATCTCCTACATCAATGTAATTTAAAGCATTAGTTTGGAAATGTGATAAGAGATCTGGAAAAGGACAGGCTGAAAATGTGCTCCCAAGCGATGTGACAGAAGAAAATGGACACAGCCAAATTACAGGGAAAGGAAAGATTTCCCTGAGTGGGTTTTTGACCTGAGGTATTGTGATGGCTAACTTTGTGCCTGGGTTTTGGGGATATGGGCATTTGGAAGAACATTTGTTAGTGTTGTTGAGGGTGTTTCTGGATGCCAACTTTTGAATCTGAATGATAAGTGAAACAAATTGCCATCTTTACTCTGGGTGATCTCATCCAACCAACTGCAGGCAAAAATAGAAGGGAAAGCACTGTAACATCACAATCTTACTTGGAGAGGTGAACAAGGATACCTGCTTCCTAACCTTAGACTCAACCTGAGCATTAGCTCTTCTTGGAACCGAGCATATTATTTCTCCCACTTGCACTTTCTCTGATGGTTTTTTGGGTTCACAGACCTCAGACTTGAACTAGAACCATACTAAGATTCCTCGTGGGTCCCCATTTGCTATTGGGGATCTTAGTATTTTTCAGTTCAAAGACTGGATGACTACATAAGCAAATTCACACACATGTGCATGCACACACACACACACACTCACACACAGAGTTGTTTTTATTTTACTCAAGGACCCCAACAACTTAAAAATACACTTGTAAATGAAAAATGAAAAAGAAATGAGTTAGCTATGCATCCAGGCAGCAGGTACACATAGAGGATCACAGAGGAGAGCAAGATCTAACTATCTGAATAATAATAGGAACAAAGAAGTCATGGCTATCTGAAGAACAGTGGTATGTGGTCAGAGATGGAGACAGAGGAAGGGATGCAGAAGCCACAACCTGCTTGAAAATGGTACTCCTGAAATTAGTAATGTCACCACTTTATTCTCTCTACCACCAGTATATAACTGTGCCCTTTCCCAGGCTAGCAGAAACAGTATGATCATTTGATGTGCTGTATGAGAAAGGAGGGCCAATATTATTATATGAAACATGTGGCAGGTAAGCCTTTGAAAGAAATTGAATGTTTTCAAAATCAATGTACTGAGCCACCAGGCAAAGAGGAGAAAAGCAAGGTTTCTCTACAGTTTGAGGTTTAAGAGTTGGACTCATCAAGTTTTGTGGGAAGAAAGGACATTAGAATCAAGGAGTTGGATTACAAAATTATGAAGGCTGAGAAGTCCTACTGCAGCTATTTCCTACAAGCTGGGATGCCAGGAAGGCCCGTAGTGTAGTGATATTTACATCTTCCACTCTTAGAACCAGAGGAACCAGCATGCAAATCCCACCTGAGAGCAGAGGTCTTGTGTCCCTGATGAAGCAGTGGAGCATCCATGTTCCCACTGACTCAGTCTCCTTTTCTAGTGAGGTCTTTAATTGATTGGATGAGGTCCATCCACATCAGGGAGAACAATCTGCTCCCTTGAATTCCCAGTTCAAATACTAACCTCATCCAGAAACATCTCTGACACACATTTAGCCAAGAATGGGAATCCCATAACACAGTGAAACTGACATGCAAAATTAGTATCACTATAGGAATTAAGCCAAGATTAAATAAAATTTCAATGGATCTCACAAAACTCTCATTTACACCCAGATGAAGCATTCATTTAGGTCTTGCCAGGAGAAGAAGTTTACAATTGAGAGATCTGTAATCAGTAGACGCAGTACCTGATTTACTAAAACTTTACTGATATCTATTGGCATTCTCTGGCTTTAGAGAAAGGACATTTTCATTGTTAAAGAAGTAGACAACAATGTCAGTGTAAAGAAACATCAGAACTCTGAGTGAGTCTATTAACTTTTATGCCCAAGAACAAGAAAAGTAGATAGGGCAATAACAAATAGAAAAACTCCAAAGTTTCTCAAGGAACCAGGCATCTGGAGTGCTGTGTGCTCATTTGTAGTCAATGCTTGCCTCTTGCCTCTTGCCTTACACACAAGGTTTGTTTCACTCAGGTAGCCCGACACTTCCTGTTAATGGAAAACATAGTCTGTGAGTATTCATTCACGGCTTGATTATAAGTGTATCCCCAGATTGTAAGCATTAAAAAAAGAACATTTATATTCATAACCCAACTCTCATTATAGCTAACATAATTTTTCACGAAAGATAAAAAGTATCATTTATTCAAGAAGATATAGTTATTTAACAATGAAGCAAAAGTGACAGTTTATTACAAAGGAAATGTGCTTTGCCACATCAGAGTTTATTTGCTGCACCATTGGTCTAATGCCATAAAGGACACCTTGCTTCAGAGCCACTTTGAAATAATCTGCTGCTTGTTGCCGTATCTACTGAAAGGTGAAACTATGGCTTTAAAAAGACGTCTTGTAACAAATGAAAGACAAGAATTGAAAGAATAAAACTAAACCTAAAAGCCGGGCGGTGGTGGCGCACGCCTTTAATCCCAGCACTCGGGAGGCAGAGCCAGGCGGATCTCTGTGAGTTCGAGGCCAGCCTGGGCTACCAAGTGAGTTCCAGGAAAGGCTCAAAGCTACACAGAGAAACCCTGTCTCAAAAAAAAAAAAAAAAAAAAAAAAAAAAAAAAAAAAAAAAAAAAAAAAAAAAAAAAACCTAAACCTAGATATTTTTAACTCCAGAGACTCCAAATCTGTTTAAACTTTTTGTTAATTTTATATGTTTCATATTGTCTATAGTTGTTACTTTTTGTATTTGATACCAGTGATTCACAGTATTCTTTAAAAGTTTTGTAATAACGAGGTTTTGAGATTGACCAAAAAAAAAAAAAAATGAAAACGTCCATGCAAAAACAGCTATTACTGATTTTTTTCTGTTAAATTCTGAATAAAGCATTCTGGTTTTGTAAGTTTAAAATATATTCCATTCAAGCACACCAATGTTTATTGTGAATCTAGCATGTGGATATCACTAAGCAAGATCTGGTATCTAAAGGCAGGCTGGAATTCCTTCCCTCATCTCAAGAGCTTTTTCTCTGTCTTTCTGATGTGTGAAAAGGCAAGTTGTCGAACATGCTGGAAAAAGAAAGAAGAATAATGATTAAAAAAAAGAGAGAAGTTTCAAAAGCAAATATGTTTTGAATGCGACTCACTTGGAAACTTGACAGGATAAAGGTCTTGCTGATGATTTGGAAAAAACGAACTATGTTTTCCACTGCCAAGTTACACCAGAGACCCAAAGGAGCAAGCTGAATGTGATCATCATTCTTGCTTGTGCTAAAAAAAAATTAGTTAAAGCAAGTTTCTTACTTAAGTGATCTTTAAACGTAGTGACTTAATGAGTGGAAGCAAACACTAGGCAGCTTACACTCTGTCTGCTGTAGAGATAAAAGAATTCGCTCCGTGTCCTCACAATCCATTCATAGGTTAGCCTGCTAAGAGAACTGTCAACAAGTGAGGGCCAAAAACTGATGGCACTGCCAGATGGCATCCCAGTGTCACTAGTGTGTGCCCAGCATCCCTCTTCATTGTTTGCAACTATTCATACAGAAATCAAGGAAAACGCTGTTTATGTTTAAAGACCACAGGTGGTGTAAAGTTCTTGTTTCCTCATGATTTAATTTGCTGTTGCTAAAGAGTTTTCCTCTTTTCCCTTTTCTGCTTCTTGCTGAGAACTGTAGCATCTGTCTCCAGGAATATAATATCTTGTATCTTAGATTACTGCCCCTGAGTCAAAATATCTTAGAAAAATACATTTAAAAGAGAAAAGATGGATTTCAGCTCATGATTTGAAGACTTTCAGTAAGTGATTAATTGGCTCCATTTCTGAGCCTCTGATGTCTGAGAGAACAGAGCTGCTTTTTTTTTTTTTTTTTATCACGGCAGCCAGGAAAGAGAGAGGGAAGAAGGGAGAGAGGAATGGACAAAGAGGGAGAAAAGGACAAGATACAGTACTTCAGGGCATTCTCCAAAGATCCCACTTCATTTAACAAAATCCTATCTTCTCAGTTTCTATCACCCCAACATACACTATCAAATTATAAACACATCATTTCCTCAAAGCTCTTTCTCTGTCAAACAAGCCTTTGTCACATGGGAGAGAGGTGTACATCATCAAGGACGGTAAGGGAGTAAAAACACTTGCACCTACCATCTCATTTAAGAAATCAGACAATACAAGGGGCACAAAACCACACAGCATCACGGGCCTGAAGTTGTGATAATTATCTTTTCCTCTTTAGTGTTGCCAACACCATGTATCACACATGTAAGCAGTAATTTGGTTGCCATTACTACAGCATTGCAAAGTATTCAAGCATGGGATACATTTTGGCTCCCATGATACATGGTTGTCCTTATTTGCAAATTCTGTTTTAAAAACAGAGTGTTTTTAGGAAAACGTTCGCAGAGTGATTCAGTATTGGGAACATAATCAGCCCCGTGACATCGTAAACTAGTATCATTGTACTTCACTCTCAGCTGCAACTTTACATAATACTATCCCTGGAAACTGACAAGAACACATCTCCCTTGAGTGTTTCTTTAAACATAAGCTAAAAAGTCTTCACGTCTTTAGTTATATATTTCTAAAGAATAATAACATAAAAATAGAACAACCAAGATTTAGAAGCAATATTTGAAGCTCTATCACAGGTCGTAAAAGAAGAAAACTTACTTTTTTTGTGGTTAAATAGCAGAAATCTTCATTTCCCTACCTGCTGCCTCACCTCCTGAGACCCTGCCCCAATATTGCTGAAACAGGTATGCTCGCCATTTCTTTTGGAATCCTAGCTCTCAACAGCTGTGTGTGTCCAAAGGCAGCTTGAAAATGCTTCATCAAGGACATGTCTGTGAGAGCTTTTCCTCCCAAGCTTGCCATTTATTCAAGCATATAAGGTCGGAGGGGTCCACACCCTTGTTTAATGTGAATACATGGAAAAAGAATCCAGTGCTGCCAGTCTATCTCCACAGCATCTTCAAGGGATGCTTCTACGGCCTAGCATGGTTATTTCAATTATTTGTTTCATATAATCTATGAGAAGCAGGAAATTGGAATTGTTATTCATTTCTCTCTCTCTCTCTCTCTCTCTCTCTCTCTCTCTCTCTCTCTCTCTCTCTCTCTCTCTCTCTCTCTCTAACTTATGTGTCCCCATTCAAATGGAGTGTATTAGTCAAATGTATATGCTCAAGATGACTTTAAATTAAATTATAATTTGATAATCATGAAATGTGTTTTTAAAAGCAGTGGCTAATAGGGGATGGAGAGATAGTTCCGTAACTAGGAGCACCAGCTTCTCTTCTAAAGGACCTGGCTTCAATTCCCAGCACTCACATGGTGGATCACAACCATTTCCAAATCCTGTCCTAGGAGATCTGATACTCTCTTGTGGTCCCTGTGGGCATCAGTCATGCACATGATACACAGACATACATGCAAACAAAACACCCATACATGAAAAATAAAATAAAAAAATATTTTTAAACCTGTGGCTGATAATATCATAAAGGCAGATGTTTGTCTTATGTCCTATTTAAAACACAAAGAATTAACAGGGGATGTTAATGCATGGACTGACACACAGGACTGGCTAAACAGGAGAGATGAGCTCTGGAAGACACTTATAAGTTTTAGTGTACATCAGTGTTGTGTGAAAATAATCTGAAGGCATTGAGTACTTAATATTTGATATGCATTCCATAAAACATAAACAATAGAATCTTGCACAATAAACTTGCTTGACAATTTTATTGTAATTCACCTTTAATTTAACTTAACCATCAACTACATGACAACCTTTGTTTGTTCTAGCAGGAAGAAAGGGGAAAATCCAATACATGGCAGAAAATCTACATAAGTAATGCAAATACTTAGATATCAATGTGTGCGTGTGCATGTGCATGTGTGTGTGTGTGTGTGTCTCTGTGTGTGTGTAACAAAAAGACAACTATGATAAAGAATAATGTAGGTTTCATGATGACAAAATGCTGCTCTGAGGAAGCAATGCTTACCATGATGCTACATTTTTAGGAAAATGTCTATGGCTTTCACCTATCTAGATCTTTGTTCTGATATATCGTAACTCTACTAGATACCAAGAGGATGACTTACAGACTTGGTTTTACATGCATCTTATTTGAATATCTCTTTACCAACTTGTAAGTCTCAGATTGCATAATCCAAGACTTTTCAGTTCAGAATTTCACAATATATATTTAAGAGAATATTCACTCCTGCATGTCTTACTGCGATTCATTTTTAAACAGCTACTTTAAGTCATCCATTTGTGCTTTGCTTATCTCCCCTGGTAGATTGCCTGCTCTGTGAAGAAAGAAGCACATCTAACTACATTGCCTCAAGCAAGGCTTCTCGAAGAGGGCTTCACACAAGTCATTTCTTTTAATGAATTGGGCAAAAGAAATTTCTAAGGTGAATGCTAACATTGCCACAGATATTATCATCTCATAATTCCTGTGAGTATTTTTTCCATTGCATCCTCACTCTTTGGGTGCTAAGTTCTTTTTTCTTTTGACTCACAATGTCCATTCTCCTTTAAAACTGAGAAGCTGGAAAACTTCCAAATGAAACAAGAAAAAATACTTCTGATCTTTCCCAGCAACTGAGCTGATGATGGATAATACCAGCACTGAGCATCAAGATGTGTGCATCATTTGTGCTAGGCTCTTCATTTTTCTGTAACATTATGAGGATGGCTCCGTTTACACTAAGCAGAAGAGAAGACTCTAGGAGGAGAGAAACGCCTTCACAAATCAGATCTTGCTGACAGATCCATACTGGAAACATCTGCCCTGGTGTAAGTTTAGCATAATGAGAGGTCTGCGCAACCCAGAGCAGAGATCTGTGAACAGCAGCAGGTAAAGTCACTAGTGATTAATAAGAACACTGTTAAACTTAGAAACAGTATTGTGTGCTTCAATTTCATCATATTTTAAGCAATTAAGTTAATATGGAAGCAAGAATGAATATTTGTTGCTTTGTAGAAAATAAAAGCAAGTTATTTTAAATACTTACCTGGCTATACTTTCAGATTGAAAACTGCTTTCTACGGTGAGTTATTTTTCATGTGAAAGGAAGAAATATAAAAATACATGTTACTGGAGATAATTTTGTAATAAGGACATTCTCATTACTATAAAGGTATAAATTCATTAATTAATTCAACAAACAGCTACCAAGATGGTTCTAGGCACTGGGAATAGAGAAGTGCATAGAATAATTCCCTTTATTAAGGAGATACAAGCAAATACACAGACAGCAGGTAGTAGCTTTCATGATGGAGAGAAGCAAGCAAACTGATAGAAATGAGTAGTAGCAGAGTTTGGAGAGGAACTGTGCTTGTGTTGGTGTTAGGCAAATCTTGACATTTTGGTGGAGCCATGAAGGATGTGGAAGGTCAAACATGTAGCTCTTTGGAGATAGAACATTTAAGATAGAAGCCAACAGTCTGGAGTACAGGGAAGACACATATTGAATAGAATAGAGGAAAGATTTGAGGAAGTCCATATTTCAAAGTGATTTTAAAAAAGACAACATTACACTAATTTTACAGGGTCCTCTTTGGCCTTTGTAACTAGAGTTGTACATTGTGGTGAGCAGAGATGCATATTAGGAGACTGTAACAATAGGGCAGCAGGAACAGAGACCAGTGGAGCAAGAATGGAGGCGGGGAATTGGAGTAATTTAAGATGTGTTCTGAGCATTTTGAGTGTGGGAATAAGAGAAAAGCTTGGCCAAGGATGATCTTATATTTTTCTCCTTGAAATAGATGGATGGGGCTGACACTTCACAGACAGAGAACAAAGCAGGTCTGGGTTTAATGGAATAAACAAGAGGTTGTTTGGTTTTTATATGAGACCAATACGAAATGCTTATTCAAAATTAATGTGAATTTTCAGTTCAGGAGTCTAAAGCTAAAGAGAGTCTAAAGTCCAAGGAGAGAAGGATTCAGGTTGAAGAGGAGACCTTGGTATTGTCAAAGCAAGATGAAATTCAAATCCACAAAGCTATGTGAGATTGGCCAAGATGACAGTATTTGGGGAAAGACAAAAAAGAGAGCAGCAGAGCAGAACTGTGGTATTAATTTCCCACCGGAGTATCAGAGAGCAGTGATTAAGAACATGAACTCTGGGGCTCAGATGCTTGAATTCAAATTAGAGTTTCAGCATGGATTGGTTTTTTTTGTCCTTGAACAAGTAAGAACTTTATAATTTCTTACACATTTTTTGCAATATTGAAATTAGAATCCATTCATAGTTTTTCATAATAACTGTCAATCTCTATCAGTTATTGTTCTTGAAGTCATCTCCTTCATCACTGCTAGGTGATAATATTTAAGAGAAGAAATTGTAATAGGTATGCTAATAATCTTCAAAACAAAAAAAAATTCGTTATTCAATTTTTTATAACCATTCCATCCTCAGGTATCTTTCTGCCCCCTCCTGTCTTCTATAATTCAGGACATGAGTTACTCACACTAGTCACATGATCTGTAGTTCTCTCTATGTTGAACTTTAGCTCTCTCTTAATGTGTGCATTGTAATACCATAAAAAGCTTTGGAGTTTAAGTGGATCATGCTATATGTACAATTCTGGATACACTCTAGTCACTTACTGTCCTAAGGATCTGTGAGATGATTTAAAGGAACAAAATCTCAAGATATGTAATTTCTATATTAAACTGAGTAGGAATGCAAGGAGCATAAGTTGATTATTCAAGTGGACAAGAAGCCACTGCAGAAGAGGCAAGGGGAATTCCCATGGCTGAAGGAGCAGCAAGGTAAGTGATACCAGGAAAATACTGAAGCTGACCTAGGAAAAGCTGTTTATTTCCAGTGAGGGAATAAATGACATAGTTGCATTAATTAGGGAAATTGTCAAGGACACAGTGGAATTAAGATTAAAATCCAGTTATTTTCATTTATGTTGGTTTCATTAAAATTCAGTGTTACTAATTATCACATATTGTGAAATCTAAGTAAAAGCAGGCAAGGAACCTAAAAGAATCCAATGCCTTTTGTGTTTCTATTTTTGGAAAAATTGTCTTAAAGATAAATAAAGAAGTTTTAGAAATCACAAATGTAGCTCAAAAAATCCAATTCCTTCCTCTTCAATTCAAATTTTCAGGATTTTATGTCTAAGAATGTAGGTATTTTAAAACTACAGGTAAAATAAACAAAAGAATTCACTATCACTTCATCTCTTCAGGAGTGATCAGTAATAAATTTATTTTGGGTCATAATAAGTCCATATCTAGTGATAATGATTTATAACTGAAAAGTTATTGCAGAGAGCTACTTGTTTCCTGGCACCATCTAGCAAAACACTGGAAACATTTAGGGCAACACATTGACCTGAGATCTGTGGAATCACGAGGGCTTCATGGATGAGCTTCAGTTTAGTATGTCTGTCACCTCTTTGAAGCTGAAGGAACGCTAGTGCATTGTGTGTCTATAGGCTTTTCTACACTGTCAGAATATTAATAATACTAAAATGAAGTCTTGAAAACTTGTCAGTAAGATGGTCCTTCTGTCTAGGTGCCTCTGACTGTAACTATTTTCTTGAAAAAAATGATGTTTCTATGTGTTTTCATGGTTGTAGTTAACCTCTTTGGAGTTTTCCTTCTAGTACCTTCTATAGGGCTGGATTTATAGATAGATATTGTTTAAATTTGGCTTTATCATGGATATCTTATTTTCTCCATCTGTTGTGATTGAAAGTTTTGCTGAGTATAATAATCTGGGCTGGCATCTGTGATCTCTTAGAGTCTGAAGCACATCTGTCCAGGCCCTTCTGGCTTTTAGAGTCTCCATTGAGAAGTTGGGTGTAATTCCAATAGGTCTGCCTTTATATTATTCAGTCTTTTTCCCTTGCAGCCTTTAATGTTCTTTCTTTGTTTTGTATATTTAGTATTTTGATGATTATACACTGAGGGGACTTTCTTCTCTAGTCCATTCTATTTGATGTTCTGTATGCTTCTTATACTTTACAGGCATCTCCTTCTTTAGGTTAGGAAAATTTTCTTCTATGATTTTGTTGTAAATACTTTGTCTTTGAGCTGGGAATCTTCTTCTTCTTCTATTCCTATTATTCTTAGATCTGGTCTTTTCCAGATTTCCTGGATATTTTGTGTCAGGAGTTATTTACATTTAACATTTTCTTTGACTGATGGAAGAGAGAATCTCAGGCATTTCTTCTATCATATCTTCAGTGCCTGAGATTCTCTCTTCCATCTCTTGTATTCTCTTGGTGAAGTTTGCCTCGAGTTTCTCATTTTTTTCTTTTCTTTTTTTTTTCTTTCTTTTTTTATTTTTTGTCTTGAACAGTTTTATTCATTTCTTTCAACTGTTTGTGTTTTCCCGTATTTCTTTAAGGGATTTATTCATTTCCTCCAACTGCTGTGGGATGGTCTGTATATCAAGTGTGTTGCTGATTGGTCAGTAAATAAATCACTGATTGGCCATTGGCTAGGCAAGAAGTATAGGCGGGACAAGGAGAAAAATTCTGGGAAGTGGAAGGCTGAGTCAAAGAGACACTGCCAGCCGCCATGATGACAAGCCGCATGTGAAGATGCTGGTAAGCCACGAGCCATGTGGCAAGGTATAGATTTATAGAAATGGATTAATTTAAGATATAAGAACAGTTAGCAAGAAGCCTGCCACGGCCATACAGTTTGTAAGCAATATAAGTCTCTGTGTTTACTTGGTTGGGTCTGAGCGGCTGTGGGACTGGCGGGTGAGAGAGATTTGTCCTGACTGTGGGCCAGACAGGAAAACTCTAGCTACATCCAACCTTTTTTTTTTTTTTACTTGTATTTCTTTAAGGGATTTATTCTTTTCTTCTTTAAGGACCTTTATTATCTTCATACAAATGGTTTTTAGATTATTTTCTTATGCTCCAGATATGTTGAATTATTCAGGGCTTTCAGTGGTAGGTTTCTGCATTTTATTGGAGACATATGGTGTTGGATGCTATTGATTGTGTTTTTACACTGGTGTTTAGGAATTTGGGATTGAGATAATTATAGATGTAGGTGCAGATTTCTGGTTTTGACTTTGCTGTGTGGGTGTTTTGTTCCTTAATTTTTGTTTCCTCTGCATTTTGGGAGAATGTGATAGCTGTGTGCTGCCTGATAGGAAATTTTGTGTGGACATCATAGGTGTGGCTACAGGAAGTTTTAAGGTAAAATGTGTTTCTGGATATTGGGAGCCGACTCTTAGGAATTGGGGTCTGAAGGGTTCACTGTAGGGAGAGAACAGAGTGTACAACCAGCATCTCCTTATTTAGTCTCTTTGGAATGGGGGAGACAATGAAGAGAGGTCACCCCAGAAAGTCTGCTTCAGCACCAGGGATGAGACTAGGGAGTTGGATCTGAAGGAATAGAAGGAGAGTGGAAGATCTACAGTCCATCTACATGCTGTGCTTCCCTAGCAGAAGTGGTCACTGGGTTAACAGGGGTTGTCTACTGGAGTTGTGGGTTGGGATAAAGTAACAAGTAGGGGGAGGAGTTAGGTATAAGGGGCTTAGGCCTGTGGGATCCACAGGAGGTGTAAACAGCAGGGAGGGATCATGCTGGCCTGCTCAGGGTCCTCAGCTACAACCACTAAGAGCACCCACTGTGTGCATGCATTTTTCAATATTCAGGCAGGTAAGCTGGCAGCTCAGGGTCCTCAGAATATGCCATCTGCTATGTAGTCTCTGTGCACATGTGTTATGTCCTCTTTAAAAAGGTGGGCCCTGCCTGCCTCCCATCCCTTTTCTGCTGCTTCTCTCTGCAGAGGCAAGCCTCTATATCTCTTCCTCCATCTCCAACCCTTCCACCTCAATAAACCTTCAACGTGAGTCCTGTTGTATGGTGTTCTTCCCGCCACCACTAAACTACAACACAACATACCCAAACTTATGAGACAAAAAGAAAGCAGATCTAAGAGTCAAATTCATAGTATTAAGTGTCTACTTAGAAAAACTGGGGAGATCTCTTATTAGCAACTTAATAGCACACCTGAAAGCTCTATAACAAAAAAGAAAAAAAAAAATCACATCCAAGAGAAATAAATGGCTATCCAAGAAAGAGTCTAACTCAGGGCTACAATAAATAAAATAGAAATAAATATAACAATACAAAGAACCAATTAAACAAAGAGTTAGTTCTTTGACAAAATCAACAAGATATACAAACCTTATCCAAACTAACTAAAAGACAGAGAAAGATTATCCAAATTAACAAAATTAGAAATGAAAAGGACAAAATAACAGACACATGTGAAATCCAGAGAATCATAAGGATAAACTTTAAAAACATGTAGTCTTCCAAATTGGAAAACCTAAAAGAAATGGATAATTTTCTTGACAGGTACCACTCATCAAAGTTAAATCAAGATAATAGAGACATTTTAAGCAGATGTATAACCCCTCGTGTAATAGAAGCTATCATTAAAAGTCTCCAAATAAAAAGAAAGTCCAGGGCCAGTTGATTTTAGTGCATAATACTAACAGACATTCGAAGAAGAGTTAATGCCAATACTCCTTAAAATATTTCACAAAACAGAAACAGAAGAAACATTGCCCAACTCATTTTATGGGGCAACAGATACCTTGATACCCACACCACATAAAGACCCAAAAAAGAAAGAGAATTACAGAACAATTTCCTTTATGAACACAGATGCAAAAATATTCAACAAAATGCTCAAAAACTGAATCCAAGAACACCTAAGAAAGATCATCCACCATGATCTAGTAGGCTTCATCCCAGAGATGTGGTGATAATTTCATATATAAAAATCAGTAAATGTAATCTACCTTACAAATAAACTGAAAGAATAAAGTTACATGACTATCTCATTAGATGAAGAGAAGTCCTTTGATAAAATCATGATAAAAATCCTGGAAATATTAGGGATACAAGGGACCTACCTAAACATAATAAAAGCAGTTTACAGCAAGCCCATAGCCACCATCAATTTAAATGGAGAGAAACTCAAAGCAATTAAAAAAAAAAAACAAGAAAAAGACAAAGTTGATCTCTCCATATCTATTCACTATAGATAGTATTTTGTAGTAGGACAGGCCCATAGGGTGGGGGAAATTGGCTCAAACTAGTTCTCGAGGCATGCACACAATGTATTTCCTTATGAGCCAACCTCAAGCCGGCCTTAGGGCCTAGCAACAGGTGTTGTCAGAGTTCCTGGTCACTGTCAGAGTTCCTGATCATTTGGAATCTGCCTGAGGGCCTAGCAACAGGCTCCATGAGAATTCTTGGTCTCTGTCAGAGTTCCTGATTATGCTTAGCCAATGAGGAATGGTCACACAATGCCACTAGCTTGGGTGCTGGGAGGAGGGTATAAAAGGCCTTCTCTGTTATTGAATAAATGAGTTTGTTGTTTGCCTTCAATTGACTCCAGGTGTCTGTCATTAATGCTGAACCTTCTCACCTCCTCCCCCAATGGAGCCCTTAGGATCCAGCAACAGTACTTGAATTCTTACCTAGAAGGGAAAGCAACTGAAGGAGATCAAGCAGATACAAACTGGAAAGAAAGAAGTTAAAGTATCCTTTTTTTTTAGAGGATATGATATTATACACAAGTGATCCTAAAATATCCACCAGGAAACTCCCACAGCTGATAAACATTTTCAGCAAAGTAACTGGATACGAAATTAACTCCCTCCAAACAGTAGCCCTCTTATATACAAATGACAAATGGACTTCAAAAGAAACCAGGGAAACAACACCTTTTACAATAACCACAAGTAATACAAGGTATATTGTATTAACTCCAACCAAGCAAGTGAAGCTCTTATAAGATAAAAACCTCAGTTTTTGAAGAGGGAAATTGAAGACGATATCAGAAGGTGAAAAAATCTCCCATGATCATGGATCAGTAAAATTAACAAAGTAAAAATGGCCGTCCTACCAAAAGCAATCTACAGAGTCAACGCAACCCCCATCAAAATTCCAACACAATTCTTCAAAGGTATTGAAAAGACAAGTCTCAGATTCCTATGGAAACACACACACACATACACACACACACACACACACACACACATACACACACACACACACATACACACACACACACGCAAACAAACAAAACAAAAAACAAACCCAAGAACAGATAAAACAATCCTGAACAATAAAAGAACTGCTGGAGGTCTCAGCATTCCCCATATCAATTTGCACTACATAGCTATAGTAACTAATAATATTAAAAACCTCATTGTATTGACATAGAAACAGACACCTTGATCAATGGATCAAACTGACGGCCCAGACATAAATACACACAACTATGGATACTTGATTTTTGATAAAGAATTCAGAAATATACACTGGAAAAGACAGCATCTTCAACAAGTGATTATGGTCTAATTGAATTTCAGCATGTAGAAGACAGATCCATGCTTAACATTCAGCACAAAACTCAAGTAAAAGGGGATCAAAGACCTCAACATAACACCAGTAAACTGAATCTGATAGAGGAGAAAGTTGAGATCTTAAAATCAATGGCACAGGAGAAGACTTCCTGAACAGAACACTAATAGCATTGTCACTAAGATCAACAATTAATAAATGAGACCTCATGAAACTGAAAACTTCTATAACAAAACACTTAAAGAAATGTTCAAAATCTTTAGCCATCAGGGAAATGTAAATCAAAACTACTTTGAAATTCCATTTTACTCTTGTCAGAATGGCTAAGATCAATAACATAAATGACAGTTAATTTTTGCCAGGATGTGGAAAAGGGGAACACTCATCCATTGCTGGTGGGAGAATAAACTTGTACATCCACTATGGAAATTAATATGGTGGTTCCTCAGAAAGTTGGGAATCAATGTACCATATGATCCACCTATATCACTTTTGGACAAAGGATTCTTCATCCTACCACAAAGATACTTGCTTAAACATATTCCTTGATTCTCTATTAATAATAGCTACAATCTAGATGTCCATCAACCAAAGAATGGGTAAAAACATGTTACATTACACAATGGATTGTTAGTAAGTTGTTAAAAACAATGACATCATGAAATGATGGAACTGATGGAATTGATGGAACTATTAAAAAAAAAATCCTGAGTGAGGTAACTCAGGCCTAGAAAGATAAATGTGGTATGTATTCTTTTATATATGGATATCAGCATTAAATAAACAAGCTACAATCCATATAACCAGAGTGTTTAAGTATAGAAGAAGTGACTGGGGTTGGGGACATATAGATCTCCCTAGCAGGGGGAAATAAAATAGATTTTATAAGTAGTCTAGGTGCAGGGGTGTTGGAAATGGAAGGACCATGTGGGGAGGGAGAGAGGAGATGGCATTGAGAGAGGGTATTGGGGGAGAGACAGCTAGAATTTGGGTGGCACTTCAGGGGTGGTATAGAAAACTAATACAGTGGAAATTTCTAAAAATATATGAAGGTGAACCTAATGAAGTCTCCAAATAATGAGGGAGATGGAGTCCCAACTGACCATCTCTTGTCATCAAATGAAATTTCCAGTACTGAGATTAGGATACATCCAATTGTGTTGTTGGCCAAAGGGGTCCCATGGAAATACCTGAACAACCCAGGCTGTTACCAAGACAATAGGTTACTCTCTACAAACTGACAAGAAGCCTTCATTACCAAAGACAGCACCCACACAATTTACTAAACTTGGAAAGAGTAAGCTGGTGCTTACACAAAACCTTCACCCCTGTGTTTTGGTGTGTTTGTTATGGGAAGGTACTTATCAGGTTACCAAAAGAGAAACTTTAGCACCAAACCAGCCACAAAACTTTTGATGTGCAATGCTCTCCTGGTTGCAAAATATGCTGGGGCAAAGGTGGAACATCCTAACTACAGTCACTCTTCTCCACCTCTAACCTCCTTTCTCCTCCAGATTCACCGCTCCTCCATTTTCCTTCAGAAAAGAGCAGGCCTCCCAGGGATATCCACCAAACATGGCATAACAAATTACAATAAGTCTAGGCACAAACCCTCATATCAAAGTTGGATGAGGCTACCCAGTAGGAATAAAAGTATCTGAAGAGTAAGCAAAAGAGTCAGAGACACAACCCCTGCCCCCACTGATAGAAGTTCCACAAAAACCCCAAGCTAAATAACCAGAATATATATGCAGAGGACCTAGTGTAGGTTCTGTGATTGCCATTTCGGTCTCTGTTAGGCCCTAGATCCCTGCTTAGTTGATTATGTGGATCTTGTTCTCCTGGGGTTCTCAAGCCCTCTGGCTCCTACAGTCTGACCCCCCACCACCACCACTTCCCTGAACTCCTCCTAATTTTTGGCTGTGGGTCTCTGCATCTGCTCACATTAGTCGCTTCAGAAAGCCTCTCTGATGATAACTGGGCTAGACACTGATCTAAGTGTCTAGCAGCATATCATTAAGAATAATTTCATTATCTTTTTTTCCCTGTCATGTTTGGTTCTACCCTAGATCGGTGGGCTAGGCAGTTTCTGGTTCTTGACTGTACAGTAAGGGCCTGGCATGGGCTACCTCTCCTGGCCTAGGCCTCAAGTTAGTCCAGTCATTGGTTGGTCAGTTCCACAAGCTCAGTGCCTCCACTGCCCCAGCACATCTTGCAGGTAGGACAGGTTGTAGGTCAAAGGTTTTGTGGCTGGTTTGGTGTCCCCGTCCCACTACAGGAAACCTTGATTGGTTACAGAAGATGGATGGTTAGGTTCTGTATCCTCCATTACGAGAAGTTCTCACCAGGTTCATTCTCAGATTCCAGGAAGTTTCCACTGCAGGAAGTTTCCACATCACCCTCCAAATGCTACCTAATTCCAGTTGACTCTCTCCTTACTTTCTCCCTCAGTCCCACCTGATCCCCCCTGTTCCCATTTTCACTCTTTCATAGTCTACCTACAAAATCTATTATATAATTTTCCTTCTTAGGGAGATCCATGCTTACCCCTAGAGCCCTCCATGTAACTTAGCCTCTGTGAGTCTATAGACTGTAGCATGATTATCCTTTACTTAACAAATAATAACCACTTATAAGTGAATACAAACCATCTTTGTCTTTCTGGGTGTCAGCTGCTTCACTCAGGATGATTTTTTTCTAGTTCCATACATTTGCCTGCAAATTTCATGATGTCATTTTTTTAACAGCTAAGTAATACTCCATCCTGTAAATGTACCACAATTTTTTTTAATCCACTCTTTAGTTGAGGGACATCTAGGTTGTTTCTAGTTTCTGGCTATTATGAATAAAGTTACTATGAACATATTTGAGAAAGGGTCCCTGTGATAGGATAGAGCATCTTTTGGGTTTTATGCCCAAGAGTGGTATATCTGGGTTTTGAGTTAGATCAATTCCCAATTTTCTGAGGAACCACCATATTGATTTTCATAGTGGCTGTACAAGATTGCACTCTCACCAACAGTGGAGGAATGTTCCCCTTGCTGTCACTTCTGTTATTGATCTTATCCATTCTGACAGGTGTAAGATGTAATCTCAAAATAGTTTTGATTTGCATTTCCCTGATGGATAAGTATTTTTCAGCCATTTGAGATTCCTCTGTTGAGAATTCTGTTTAGGTCTGCACCCCATTTTTCAATTGTTTGGTTTGTTGATTTCTAGTTTCTTTAGTTCTTTCATATTTTGGATATTAGTCCTCTATCAGATTCAGAACAAAAATCTTTTCCCATTCTGTAGGCTTCCTCTTTGTCTGCTTGATGGTGTCCTTGCCTTACATAAGCTTTTCAGTTTCATCAGGTCCGATTTATTTGTTGTTGATCCTAATACCTGTACTATCAGTGTTCTGTTTGGAAAGTCTTTACCTGTGCCAGTGATTTTAAGACTACTTCCAACTTTTTCTGTCATGTTCAGTATATCTGGTTTTATGCTGAGATCTTTGATACATTTGAACTTGAGTTTTGTGTAGGATGACAGATATAGATTTATTTTAATTCTTCTACATGCCAACATTTAGTTAGACCAGCACCATTTGTTGAAGATGCTATTTTTATTCAATTGTATCTTTCAGGTTTTTTTTTAATCAAAAATCAGGTGTTCATAGATATGTGGATTCATGTCTCCTCTGTCCACCTGCAATGTCTATTTTATTACCTCTTCATGGTGAGATTCATGTGTCCTTCCTGGAGGCCTCCTTGTTTCTTAGATACTTTGGGTCTCTGGATTGCAGCATGGTTACCCTTTATTTATGGCTAATATCCACCTACAAGTGAGTGCATATGATGTTCGTCTTTCTGGGTCTGAGTTACCTCATTAAGGATGATTTTTTTCTAGTTCCATCGCTTTGCCTGTGAATTTCGTGTTTCATTGATTCTTTGTATTGTTCTCTTTATTTCTAATTTATTGATTTCAGTCTTCAGTTGATTATAAACTGCTGTCTCCTCCTTTTAAGTATGCTTGCTTCTTTTTGTTCTAGTGTTTTCAGGTATGCTGTTAAATGGCTAGTATGAGATCTTTCCAATTGTTCTATATAGGTGTTTAGTGCTATGAACTTTCCTCTTAGCACAACTTTCACCGTGTCCCATAAATTTGGGTGTGTTTTGCATTCATTTTCATTGAATTCTAGAAGTCTTTCATTTCTTTCTTTCTTTGTGTCTTGACATAGTCAATAGTCCTTCGGTAGAAATGTGTTGTTTCCATGAGTTTGTAGGCTTTATGTTATTTCTGTTGTTGTTGAAATCCAGCTTTAATCTGTGGTCTGATATAATGCAGGAGGTAATTCCAGTTTTCTTGTATCTGTTGAGACTTTCTTTGTGGTCAGTTTTGGAGAATGTTCTGTGAGGTGCTAAGAAGGTATATTCTTTTGAGTCTGGTAAGGTGTTTTATAGATATGTTGGATTCATTGGTTCATAATGTTTGTTAGCTCCAGTATTTCTCTGAATGACATATCTGTTGCTGAGAATAGGGTATTGAGGTCTCTCACTTCAACTTCTGAGGGTCAACGTGTGATTTAAGCTTTAGTAATGTTTCTTTTAGGAATGTGGATGCCCTTGCATTCAGGGAGTAGATGTTAAGAACTGAAACATCATTTTGTGGATTTTTCATTGATGAGTATAAAGTGTCTTTTCCTGTCTCCTTTAATTAATTTTGGTTTGAAGTTTATTTTGTTAGACATTAGAAAGGCTACACTAGCTTGTTTCTTGGGTTCATTTGCATGGAAAATCTTTTTCTAACCCTTTACTCTGAAGTAATTTCTATCTTTGATGTTGAAGTGTGTTTCTTGGATACAGCAGAAGGATGGGTTCTGGTTTTGCATCTATTCTCTTAGTCTATATATATATGCATATGAATTATTGTTATTGAGAGATACTGACTAATGATTTTTATTTCCTGTAATTTTGTTGTTGTTGGTTTGGGGTGTGTGTGCCTGTGTCTGTGTGTGTGCGCGCGCGTGTGCGTGCACACTTTCCTTTTAGTTTTACTGGTGTGGTATTATTTATTTCTTATGTTTTCTTGGGTGTAGTTAACCTTCTTCGGTTGGATTTTCACTTGTAGTACCTTCTGTAGGGCTGGCTTTGTTGATAGATACTGTTTAAATTTGACTTTTGTATGGAATATCTTGTTTGCTCCATTTATGGTGATTGAAAATGTTTCTGGGTATTGTAGTCTGGGCTGACATTTGTTGTCTCTTATAGTCTGGAGAACATTTGTTCACGCCCTTCTGACCTTTATAGTCTCCATTGAAAAGTCAGGTGTAATTCTAATTGGTTTACCATTATATGTAAAGCTAACTCGCTTTTTTTCCCTTGAAGCCTTTAATACTCTTTCTTTATTTTCCATGTTTGGTTTTTTTGGTTATTATGTGGTGAGGGGACTCTCTTTTCTGGTTCAATCTATTTGGTGTTCTGTATGCTTTATAGTCATCTCCTTTAGGTTAGAATATTTTTATTCTACAATTTTGTTGTAAATAATTTCTGGCTTTTGTTGATTGTATTCTTAAACTGGCATCTAGGCATCTGGATTTGGTGTGATTATAGGTCTAGGTGCTGATTTCTGGGCTTGTCTTTGTTGAGTGGGTGTTTTGTTCCTTGATTTCTGTTTTCTCTCTAGTCCTCTAGTCTGTGTCACCTTTGGTCTTACAGGGGTATCCACTTGAGATTGGGGCTGAACTTCTGGTGGCTGGAGTGGTCTCTTTTCAAGCAGTGGGGTCTTTGCCCTTGTAGGGAGGTATCAAAAAGGGGAGGGAAAATTGGGGATTGTGTGAGGGAGGGGTGAGAAAGTTGAAAATGTCTGTGGGCTGGTGGCCTACCTGGAGTTCTGGTGGCCAGCATTGTGACCTCTGGTCTAGCAGGACATCTCTGCCAGAGTTGGGTACTGGGATATAGCAAAGAGGAGGGGAAGAGTATTGGGGATAGAGTCAAAGAGTGGCATCACTAAAAGAATGGACAGGATTTGTGAACAGTCAGCCTACCTGGAGATCTTGTGGCCAATGTGGCCACTGTTTCAGCAGGTAGTTACTGTTTGAGTTGGGGGTTTGGACAGGACAATTAAGAGGAGAGGGGTTTGGGTATAGTGTTGGAGATGGATCACCGAGACAGTGGAAGAGGTCTGCAAGCAGGCAGCCTGCCTGGTCTTCTGGCAGGTGTGGCCTGTGGTTGGGTAGAGGGTGTCTACCTGAAGGAACCAAGAGGGGAGGGGGAGGTCTGTAGGCTGCTCCCTACCTGGTTTTCTGTGAAGAATCTATTTTCAATAAAGTCATAATGATAATTAATAATAATAATAATAATAATAATAATAATAATAGGCTCATGGAAGAAAACTTGCCCAAATGAAAGAAAGTCTTACCCATACAAATATAAGAAACACATATAATAGCAAACAGGCAATGCCTGAAAGAAATTCTCCAGAGCATATTATAGTTAAAACTATAAATATCAAACAAAGGAAGGGTATTGAAGGATGCAAGAAAAAAAAAACACATCAGAATAACAGCTGATTTCTCAATGGAAACTTTGAAAGCCAGAAGAGCCTGGATCAATGTACTGCAAGTAAAGAAGTTAACCCAAAATTCTTTACCCAGTAAATCTGTCTGCCAGAGTTGAGAGAGAAAGGAAAGAAAGAAAGAAAGAAAGAAAGAAAGAAAGAAAGAAAGAAAGAAAGAAAGAAAGGAAGGAAGGAAGGAAGGAAGGAAGGAAGAAAGAAAGAACAAGTGTAGCATGAATCTTAAAGGTACTTATTAATAAAAATCAAACCTGGAGCCAGGTATTGGGGTAAATGCTGGAAGATCAGAGAAGCAGAACAAGCCACAGCTACCTTACCTTGCCAGTTCCTCAGATGATCCTGTTTCCTCAGACTAGAAGCCTCTGAGTCCTCATCCAGAATAGGTCTCAGCTGAAATGTTGCTCAAAAGCCTAAAAGCTTAAGCATCCAAATGCTTCTAGTTTCTGGTCCTCATGCCTTATATATCTTTCTGCTTTCTGCCATCACTCCCTGGGATTAAAGGCTCACTTTCTGGGATTAATGGCGTGTGTCACCATGCCTGGCTGTTTCCAATGTGGCTTTGAACTCACAGAGATCCAGAGGGATTTCTGCCTCTGGAATGCTAGGATTAAAGGTGTGTGCTACCACTGCCTATCCTCTATGTTTTATATTGTGGCTGTTCTCTTCTCTGACCCCAGATAAGTTTATTAGAGTGCACAATATTTTGGGGAACACAATACCACCACAAACAAGAGAAAGAAAGAAAGAGAGAAGAAAGAAAGAAAGAAAGAAAGAAAGAAAGAAAGAAAGAAAGGAAGAAAGAAAGAAAAGAAAAGGAAGAAAGAAAGGTTGTTCCACAATACAAACAGGCTAAAAGAATTCATGTCCACCTAACCAACCGTACAGAGAACATTGGGAGTAAAGCTTCAGACTGAAGAGGGAAATAGGCATATATTTCATTTACGGGAATGTAACAATAAAGATGGCATTGTCCTAGAAGTCTCCTCCCTGAGGGATGCTTTCTAAAGTGTCAAAGTTGTCATGTAAGCTTCTAAGAAAGAAAAGTTAACACAGCTTTAAAAATTGAGAAACATAACTATGATACTGGCAAGACAGACCTAAAAGTGACACTTGTATCTTGGGGGCAACCAAAAGTTACCTTACTCGACCTAAAGCCTGGTAAACTAGAAAGAGCCCGTGCTTGGTACTGTAAACCTAGAAACAGTACACAGCAAAAGTGATCACATGCTCCTCCCATATCAATGAGGTAATATAGTTTCCAGCTGCTACTAAATACCTTATACTCATAGATAAAGGTAGCTCTCACATATCTTCAAAGCAGCTTACTTTAAAGACTCCTACAGAGAGCTACAATTGGGCAAAATTCAGAGAGTTTATGACCATAGTGTTTCCAGTCTCAATTGATACATCATCGTCACAACCTTTGCACCTAAGGCTTGGAGAACATTGTGGAAGAGGTGGCAGACTCTAAGAACCTGAGGGGTAAGATGAGAGCTGTATGATCTGCACAGTAAAGGGATGCTGCTCTCATGAACTCAGTGATATGGCTGCCTGCAAAAGGGAGTCAAAGACTTCATGTGAGTTGCCAATGCAAATGGAGGACATTTTCACAGGGACCCACCCTGGGACCCACTCCTACATAAAGTTATTGGCAATCATTGGCTGCTGAGGGAGGGAGAACCACTTTGTAGGGGAGGGTTAGGAGGAAAACCTAATCCTAAGTCATCAGCCCTAAATGGAAGCAAATAAGGACAACACTAACTGGTTTCAGTAGGTTTTACATATACATTTATGTGTCAACAGTAACTGTAGAAGAAGTCATGAATTTGAGAGGGCTGTCTTTGTGGGCATAGGAGAGGATTTGGAGGGTAAGGGATGAGTGGTATGATGTAACATGAACCTTAAAAGGTCTTATAATAAAAAACCCAGAGCAGATATTGGATTGAAAGCTGAAAGATCAGAGAAGCAGAACAGCCAACGCTAGCTCACCTCTATGGAAATCCATAGACTCAAGAGAGAGAGAGAGAGTTCCTGTTTCTTCACACCTTACATACCTTTCTGTGTCTTGCCACATTAATTCCTGGGATTAAAGGCATGTGTCACCACTGCCTGGTTCTGTTTCTCTCATGTAGCCCAGTGTGGCCTTGAACGCACAGAGATCCAGATGGCTCCCAAGTAATAGGATTAAAGGTGTGTGCCACCACTGCCTGACCTCTATGTCTAATTTAGTGGCTCGCTCTGTGCTCTGATCCCCAGGCAAGCTTTACTGGGGTATACAATATATCACCACAGTATGATGCAATTACTGATGTTTGAAATCATCAAATTCTTTTAAAAAAATAGCGGGAAATCATGGTTTTTATCCTTTAAAAGGTAAATGATTTGATAAGATAATTAAGCAAATAAATGCTAATCAAGTGGATGAATTTGTGAAGTGGTAGATATATAAGCTTAGCCAAGATTATATTCATTAAAAATAGTATAAGAGGTATATTCAGGAGCATATATGTATATTTATATGTGGATGTAACAGCACTTAATGAAAAAAAGAGTCAATGAAACAGAAAGAGAACAAGGAGAATTTGGAGGGGGAAAGAGAGGGGGTAAATGATCTAATTATATTATAATCTCAAAAAATTAAGAGAAATAATAAAAAGACTCATGTCAAGAAAAAAATATTGTAAGAAGTGGATGGGGATGGGGGTAGATGGGAGTGAGGATGGGGAACAGGAGTTGAGGCGGGAGGGGAAACTGTGGTCGGTATGTAAAATAAATGAAAAATGTTAAATAAACTAAAATTAAAAGAAAGAAGGCTGGAGAGATGGCTTAGTCATTGAAGGCTAGGCTCGAATGGGGCTAGAACATGGCTTTTGCCACCAAGGCTGTTGACCTGTGTTCAGTCCATAGAAACCACACGGTAAAAGGAGAGGACTCACTCTCACAAATTGTCCTCTAACATTTATATATGTGTTGTGGCATGTGCGCACACGTGCATGCACACACACGTACATAGAATAAATTTTAAAGAATGACATTAAAATCTCTAATTTACTTGAAATATTTAAGTTAGGAAGTATTTCAAGCCTAAAAGATTATAAAATATATTAGACCAGTAACAACATCAAGAAAACTAAATAGATATCAACATTTTGATATTTTTTTTCTCTAGCTGCACTAAGAGTTGAACCAAGGACCTCATCCACACTTGTAGCAATTGTTCTCTGAATTAAGTGCCCACAGTTTGGTGCTTATATGTCTAGAATTGTAGTGTTCTTTTGGTGGATTGTCTCTTGATCAGAATGAAGTGACATAATTTATCTCATTAGTTTTGAAGTTTAATTTATCTTTTATTAAATATTGACACCTGCTTGTTTTCTGGTCTCCAATTGCTTGGAATATTTTTCCATCCTTCCACTTAAAGGTGATGTCTATCCTTGGAAGTAAAATGTTTTTCTTGTAGACAGCGAAAAAGATGGATCTTATTTTTTAATCCCATTGATTATCCAGTGTCTTTTGACTGGAGAATGAGACCATTGACATACAGATTTATTATTGAAAGCTATATAGAAATTTCTGTCATTTCATAGATTTTGCAGGATTTTTTTCCTTAGTCCTATTTTGTACAAAAGCTATCCTAGCATCACTGATTTTTTTCTCTGTACTGTCTTATACATGTTTCTATTTCTCTTCAGTTAGAAATATTCCTTCTAGTATTTTCTGTATTGCTGACTTGGTGGTAATTAATTCAGTTATCCTGATTTTATCATAGGAAGTGTTCTTTTCTTCCTCAATTATAATAGAAAATTTCACCCTCTTACAAACATATTTTTAAAGATATTTGGACCATAACTTTCTGTTAAAGTATGAAGAGAACAGAGACTCCATTTACATAATTAGTTCAAGAAATTTTGTGTTGCATTTTCATTGGTTTGCTAGTTTTCTCATTATTAGTCTTGCTCAGTTCTTTCCATTATGTTTTATGTGAAACAAATCAATAGATGGGATATTACATAAGTCTAGTTACAAAATTATAGTTGGTATTGATATCTTTAAAAATTTTCTTCTTTTATTTTGAAAATTCGTAAGTATATTTACTCTGCGTTAGCTTATAGTCTAAACAAAAAGAGAGAAGAATGAACATTATCAGATTACTTCTGCATACCTATAACAGAGAGGTCTCATTTACAGGCAAGTATTCAAAGAATGAAGCTAATCAGGAGGTAGAATTCTGACAGAGTAATCCGACTTTATCAATTTACCATAACCATCCAACACTCTCACTTGTTCTTTTGTACCAAGTCAATCAAAATCGAACAGAATAGAACATTTTCTCAAGATGCATCAGAGTTTAGCAACAATGACAGGTGCATGCTACTCAAACAAAAACACACACGCCAATGGAAAAGCAAACCAGGCATTATATTTGCATGAACTGCTACTAAATCTTATTAAGTAAATACTGGCTTCTTAGCATGTATAATTTTAGATTTTGATTAGCAATAATTTACATAATTTTATGTGCACAATTTTAATCTTTTCTACAGGTGTGTTTGGCTCTTTCACACATGAAATACTAACGAAGATAAACACCTTATAGGAGATCTATGTCATCTTCTATGTGGACCTGATGTAGACCAAAAGTTGAAAACCATTATTTTTCTGAACTAAATCTCTAAAATATTTGGCTTAAATATTTCCATGTACTCTAAATGTATGTGAAGGCTATAACTACCTATTATATTATTAAGACAACACTACACAAGCAAAGAAAACTGGGAGGCATAAGCATCAATTCTCATGCCCAAGAGTCACTAATCTTATTTCAAAGTGTAATCCTCAGTGATAAATTAGTTTAACCTGACATAACTCGATGGGAGTTATAAAAAGGAAAGTCTTAAGAATTCTGTGCTGACTCCCAATTAAGACAGGAAACCTATCACATACCATTATAGAATTAGTGTGCACAACATATTAACTTAAGGTAAAAAAGAGTTCTAATGTCAGCAAAAAACTGTCTACACTGAAGAACCTAATGTCTCCTTTTAATTACATAGATCTACTTAATTCATACTCTTTTGAATCTAAGCTAAATTTTAACTTTCTTTTTTCCCTTTCTTTGAGTCTGGGTCTTAGTTTGTATCCTAAGCTTGAGATACCCCTGTTTCATAAATGCTGGATTACAGTTCTGAACCACCTATATCTAGCTATGTAACATAGCTAGAAGCATCACCAGCTATTTCATTAGAATGACTAGAGTCTTATTAAAATGCCTTCCTGAGAAAGCTTGATGTTGCCAGGACAATTCAGTTTATTCTGAGCAACAGCCTATATGGGTCTGTGTCCTCCTTTTCTTTAAAAGGGACTTGTGATTTGAGTGTGTTTCTCTTCTACTGAAAAGCATCATTCTCAAGAACTTGAAAGCCACTCTCTTGAAATATGGTTATGAAGCTTGGGAATGGCTCAGAAGGTAAAGCTATTCAAATGTAAGGACCTGCATTTGAATTTCCAGGATGCATGTAAAGCCAGGAATAGTAAGATGCACCTTAATCTTACTATTGTGATTCTCCTGTGAGTTGAGAGCTAGAGACAGGAAAACCCTCAGATGCCCATAAGGCAGCTAGCCTGGCATACACATCAACAAAGAGAAACCTTGTGTCAATCAAGGTGGAAAGGAAGTCTAAGACTGAGGGCTGTCCTCTACCTCCAAATGTATGCTGTGGGATATATACATAAACTATTACACAAACAAAGTGTGCATAGATATGCATACACAACACACATGTACATACACTGAAAATTTTAAAATAGAAAGAAATGTAGTTGCCAGGACTGATTAGGACTCCCAGTCCGTCTCTGCGGGAGGATACAATTGCAGTTTTTACACCTTCTGGCTAACAAACACAGTGGCCTGATTGCAAGCACAGTGCCCCCACTGAGCCTAAACCCACACCTTTTCCAGCTCTCCCTTTAAAACACGCTTTGTAAATTCGAATTAAACCAAATTCTTATCTGATGATACATGAGTAGTTATCGCTTCTGCTGTTTTAACTACCATTAGACTTTATGTTTATTTTGACACAATATAAGTAAATAATCACTTTGAGTCTTAACCAGAAATTTTGTGCTTACAGTCAGGATAAATTAAAAATGTTTATAAGTTTTTTTCAACTTTACTCTATCCAAACAAAAAGTCCCTTGATCTTTTATGCTATACTCTCGTGGGCCTATGAAGAATCCCATTGCTAATATTTACAGGAAAAAAAACCACATTGCTTTTGATCACGTATAGATTACCACTGAAAATTACCCATTACTGCACCATAAAATATTTGTTCAAAATTGTTAATGATTACAGAAAATTGCAAAATATTTACTGCTTAAAATGTGATTCAGATAGATCACTGTGAGAAAGAAAACAAGAAAGAATCAAAAAAGTAAAGATGTTTACATTTTAAAAAGTACTGGTTCCATTTAACCCGCATGTCAAAAAAGAAGCTAGAAAGAAATTGAAAATGTAGACTGCTTTGATGAATAATGTCAGAGTCTATGGAATATGTTTAAGAATATAATTAGAAAGTTTTAACTATAATGATTTACAAAGAAAAGGTAAAGTTTAATGAGTGAAAGTCTAAGTGCAATGCCAAGAAAAAAGAACCAAATAGCTCTACAAGTATAAAAAAAGAGAGCAGTGTAGAAATCACTTAAATAGAAAGTTAAAATGAGGAAGCACGGTGTTTGCAATCAGGCCACTGTGTTTGTTAGCCAGAAGGTGTAAATCTAAAAGTCATGTTGGAAAATAATTGACAATTATGATAGCTAGAAGTACTGATGGAGGAAAAGAGAAGGAACTTTTTAATATCAAAGAGGAATATACTTATAAATGGGGCCAATTCAACTTGAATGCTGTCTATAAAGACTTTAGATCAGTGAATCAATTATTTAAAATCTTTCTCAAAGGAATAGTCTTTAAGAGATGGTACTGATATTACATGAATAGAACCTTCCAGTAAGAGAAAGAATATAATTTTCTACTTCCTTTTACAAAATGGGTATAATCATGATGCAAAAATACATGTGGACACAGGAAAACAAGAACATAGTAATATATATTGTGAGTATGTGACCTTGGCTAGTTTATCTATAGAATATAATCATCTTTTAAGAGATGAACTTTTGTAGAGAGAAGGTCATGATTGAGAACAAATCTATAACAGGGAACTTTCACAGTGCAAGACTGGTCCGGAATGCATCTGCCATAGTTGGACAGCTTCTCTATCTTCTCTGACTCTTTTATCCTGGGCAAAGAGCAAAAGCTGCCTGCTCTGGATTGGCAGTCACAGACCACAAGTATAAACTGTACCCCAAGACCTAGTTAATGACTTGGAGGTCCCCTCAACCACCATCACTATTTCTAAGAGTCATTCCATTCTAGCCAAATCCTGAGTGGTGGATGGAATGATAGCACGGTCATTCAAAGTTAACCACCACCCATTGCCACAGAGCTTCTGCCCTTACCCACCCTCTGCCTGCAACTGGACACTGGTCAAGCAGAGCTGTCATTTACATGGCAGGAAATACATGGCAAGAGTTACATGGTGGGCCACCCTCACCAAATCAGATACCTGAGAAGCAATTTCCACCACAGCTCATTGTTTCATGCAGGTGGTTCTCATAGTTATGCTCACTGTACTCTTGCAGTCTAGTTAATAAACCTGCCATTGCCCACTTTTGTCTAATTGGTGAATTATTTTTATGCTATGTTTTCTTTCTGTTTCTTGTTAGATTGAATTGTTAAATTCATATTATAGTTCATCTGTCATTTTGTCTGGTGGTCTAGCTGTTAGCTTGTATCCACAAAAGAGAGACTTCTCAAAGTCTAAATAATCAGTCATAGTTAAGTCTTTCAAAGTCTTGTTAGTTCAACAAGTCTTTGAAAACAAACATTTTCAAAGTTTGATCAAATGAAACAGGCTATATTAATTTATTTTAATATATTATTGCTGTGGGATGTCTTTCTGTATGCTGTGAATATGTGTAGCTCCCATTGGATAATAAATAAAACTGTTTTAGTCTATGGAAAGAAAGCTTACAGCCAGGCCAGAAATCCAAGCAGAGATACAGAGAGAAGAAGTTATAGTAGAGAGAGATGCCAGCTGCCACCAAAGGAGCAACAAGATGCCCGGTAATGCCACGGCCATGTGGCAACATATAGATTAATAGGAATGAGTTAATTTAAGATGAAAGAACTAGCTAGCAAGAAGTTCAAGCCATAGGCCATAAGTTTGCAGTTAATATAAACCTCAATTATATTTTTGTTGTAAGACTATAGGCTTCCTTCCTTCCTTCCTTCCTTCCTTCCTTCCTTCCTTCCTTCCTTCCTTCCTTCCTTCCTTCCTTCTTTCCTTTCTTTCTTTCTTACTTACATTTGAGAGAAGGTCATGATTGAGAACTAGTCTATAACAGGGAACTTTCAAAGTCTAAATAATCAGTCATAGTTAAGTCTTTCAAAGTCTTGTTAGTTCAACAAGTCTTTGAAAACAAATGTTTTCAAAGTTTGATCAAATGAAACAGGCTATATTAATTTATTAATATATATGTTACACAGAGTTTCTCTGTGTAACAGCCCTGGCAGTCCTAGAACTCGCTTTGTAGACCAGGTTGGCTTCGAATTCACAGAGATCCACCTGCTTCTGCCTCCTGAGGACTGGGAATAAGGCATGTGCCACCAGCCCTGGTTCTCTTGTGCCTTTTCATACACTGGTACTTTGTGTTAACCCTATGCTCCATCCCCTGGTTTACTTTATATCCCTCTCCCCTCCCTGCTTAAGCCTTCCCATCCTCAGTATTGCACATCCTTTTTTTATATACCTATAATTCACTGTCTCCTTTTTCTTTCCTTGCCCCCTTAAAGGCCCCCTTCAAGTTTTGTTTTGTTTCATTTTCTGCTTGGACTTGTGTCCTACTTTAAACCCATGAAGTACATGGTAGAAAAAAAATAAGCATTTTTCTTCTCGGGCTTGGATGGCCTCACTCGGTATAACTTTTTCCAGTTCCATCATTAATCTGATTATTTGCTTTTCTTTACAGCTGCATAGCGTCCTATTGTATACATGTATCATACTTTCCTTATCCATTCATCAATTTATTAATAACGATTTTGATTGTATTTCTTAGCTATTATGAATAGATCAGTATGAACATGGTACCTCTGTATTAATATAAATAAAAAATCCAGCTGGTAAATTTCCAGGAGTGGTACAACTGGGTCCGATGGGAATTCCATTTCTACCTCACAGAGAAGCCTTGGGAATGATTTCCAAAAGGAGTGCACTCCCACCAACCACGTACAGTGGTTTGCCCTTTGCCATATCCGTGCCAGAATTTGGTTATTGTTGTATTCTAATTATGGTCATTTTAAACAGAAGTGAGGTAGAATATTAAGTAGAGTTGTTATGCATTTCCCCAATGGCAAAGAATGATGAGCACCTTCTACATTTTATATTTTGAGAATTTCCTGTTCAGTTCTGTAGTCTATTTTTAAAATCGATTTGTGTATTTTCTTAACGTTCAGGTTTTTGGTAAAGTTCTTTGCACATTCTAGACATTAATGTTCTGTCATCTGGACAACCGGCAAGGATTTTCTCCTGTTCTGTGAGCTGCAGTAGGCTTGCTCCATAGTTGTCTTGCTGTACAAAAGCTGTTTGGTTTCATGAGTCTCCTTTGCTAATCTGAGGTTTCCTTCCCTGGGCTGCTGAACTCTAATTCAGAAGGTCCTTACCTGTGCCTGTAAATTAAAGTCTTATCCCTACTCTGCTTCTGTCATTTTTTGAGTATCAGGTCTTATATTGAAGTCTTTGAGACATTTGTAGTTGTATTTGTGCACAATGAGAGATAAGAACATAGTTTAATTTTCCTGCATGTTGAAATCCAGTTTTCCAAGCAACATTTGTTGAAGATGCTGTCATTTCTCCAACTTACATTTTTTGACATCTTTGTCTGAAATCAAGTAACAGTATTTGTGTAGACTTATATATGAGTTCTCAAGTCTATTAAATTGATCTGTCTGTTTTTATGCTAGTATACTACTCTTTTGATTACCATGGCTCTGTATATAATTTGAAATGGAGTATATTAAAACCTGCTGCTGTAGTTTTATTGTTGTTCAGAATTGTTTAGGCTATCCTTGGCTTTTTCTGACCATAAATACATTTATCTATTATTTTTTCTATGTCTGTAAAAATAGCTCCGGGAATTTTGATGGGAACTGCATTAGATCTGTAGATTGCTTTTGATAGATTGTTTATTTTCACAATATTAATTTTTCAAATCCTTGAACAGGGAAAGTCTTTTCATGTTCTAGTGTCTTCCTTAGTTTCTTTATTTGGTGTCTTAAAATTTTCAGTGTAAGGTCTTGCATTTTTTGTTTATATTTGTTGCTAAATATATGAGTGTGAGTGTGATTGTGTGTGTCTATGTGTGCATGTGCCCGTTGTATATGGGATTGTTTCCCTGATTTATCTTTTAGTGTGTTTGTCATAGGTATATAGGAAGGCTACTGATTTTTCAATGATCCTTCCACCTCCCCCGCAACACACACCAGGTGTTTGGAGATAGGGTTTCTCTGTGTAATAGCCCTGGCTGTCCTGAACTCCCTTTGTAGAAGAGGATGGCCTCAAACTCCCAGAGATCCACCTAACTCTGCCTCCCCAATGCTGGGATTAAAGGCATGAGCAACCACACCTGTTTTGTATGTTCCTTTTCTATCCTGCCACTTTATTGAATGTATTATCAGCTCTCAGAGAGCTTTGGTAGAATCTTTAGGATCTCTAATGTATAGATGACTCTGTATCTGAAAATAAATAATAAAATAAGTAAGACTTACTTTTTAATGTTAGTTAATATAGGATTCATTTTTTCTGTTTCAAGTACAATTTCTTGGGTTTTCATTAACAAACTGAGTGATTGATCTGCTCTTTGTAACATTTATAAGAATTGGATTAAAAACATAGATTTTATGTTTACCAAGGTAATTATCATATTTTCTACTAAGTTTTTTAGGTTTTAACTACTTAGGACACTGATTCTTTATAGTCAAGGTTTGTTTTAAAATACATTTTTGTCAAGCATATGTTATTTAGCATCAAAATTTGAAAACAACTATTCATTCTTCAAAACTGATGTAGCTGGGTCTTTTTGGGTGTTCAACAGCTTATACTTGGAAGTCAAGGTTAATGAGAACAGAGGTGCAAAAAGGATGATGAATATTTATTCCCCTGCCTTAGGTCAGCCATGTCTCAGGGATTGATTTGACATCTCTAAAAGGTCCATACAACTCTAATAAGTCACCAGTCCTCTGATCTGAGTGGCCACAGAGATCCAGTGTTGGACACTAACCACTGCATTTTACAAAGAAGAGCTGTTGGTGAGGAAGTGTCTTCAATGCTTATAACAGCCAATTAAACCTTGACTTGGCTCATCTTAGCAGACAGCTAAATGAACATTAAAAGAACAGAAGTAGTCATCTAAGTAACTGCCAAAGAATAAGACATAAGCCTCGACTGATCTTCACAATAACACAAAGATTAATTTTGGCCACCTACATGGTCTTATATACTGAGAATAAAATACAAAAAGTAAAATATGAAACATATTACTAAATAAATTTTTACCAGCCCCATTAAATGTCCTTATTCCAACTGGCTTTAGGTGGAACACCTGGCTCTTTAAAGAACGACAAAGGCAGTTTCTAGTACCCAACTTTATCTAACTTATAAAGGACTCTGCCAGTTTTTATTGAGTACTTCATTGGTTATCAGACTCTAAAAATAACTAGCTGGGTCTACCTGTCCAAGGCAAGAACCTGTTCTCCTAAAAATACTCAAAATAGAAGAGAAGCAATTAAAGACTTAGTTTTGTGAAAGCATCCCAAGCATCAATTTTCTATATGTACATCTATAAACATATGAACTGATAATGTTTATAACACATCTTGCCCATATCCAACTATACAAATTCATTTTTTCTCCCTACTGAACCTTTGGCGAATAGTGGCATTTTAGGGGAATGAAGCCATTTTCTTCAGTTGTGTATTCACAGGTGAGCCCACCAGGCTCTAGTGAACAGTTTTAAACCAGTAGTCACATAAAGGATCCCAATTCAATTTAGTGGGTGATAAAACGAAACAAAAAGATACAAGTGTGAAAAGTGGACTTGTGGGGAAGAACTGAGGTTGATGAGTGGAAATAGGAAAGGATAGAAAGAGAGAGTAACAAGAATGCGTTATATACATGTATGAAATTTTCAAAAATAATTTTAATAATATTTATAGTAACACAAATACAACCCTCTACAAACACACCAAAAAGTATAGACCCAACAAAATCAAGCTATAGTTTGGTTGGTGTAAGACTTCATTGACCATTTATCTTGTAGAGACAAGTATAATCTGCTAGCAGATTGTGACTGGTTGAATGTTAGCTGCTATAACTGGCTGAGAAGAACATGTTACAGGAATAAACTCTTGTTAGGCTGTAATTCAAGCTATAGTTACTCAAAGTAACTTCACTACAGTAGTGTTCAATTTTTGCTAAACGTTGCTATTGTAACATTACTAATAAATGCCTTTTTGAAGTGTTCTAGTGAGATAAAAACTTTGCTCATATTCAATAATAAATACAAATTTAGTGTTATCAGATATTTTAGCCTACTTGTTAACAATCTATCCATTGTCTCATGCTACACATTCTGGCAGACAGGACAAATTAGTGAAGTAGTGTTCTATAACCACAGTATAACCTATAAATAAATAAAAAGTGTTCTATAAATCACAGTATAACCTAATTTGGTAAGTTTGTATGGCTGGAGTCTTCTCTCTCCCATTTCATGATTCTAGAGTAAAAATGAGGCTGAACAAGTCAAAAAATTATTTAAAACCCTGTAGGACAGTCCATTTAGATTCTCACAGGACTTTCTTTGAATACATATCTTTAAAATGTTGTGTAGTTAAAGGAAGCTTATGAAACTGGCTTTGTAATTTCTTTAACTGAGCCTGTAAATTCCCAAATTCATCTACTAGGAGTTACCTTAGCAGGGACAGCCATCCTTTGTACTTTCTTGGGTACCCCAGAACAGTCTTTACTGCCTGTTTAAGTTCTCAGGATTATATATACTTCCTCTGTGGAGCTCAGGTCTGATTCTACCTCCCAATCAACTTGGCAGAAACCTGCACCTTAGCATCAACCCTTCCCCAAGTCTCAGTGTATCAAGGTGATATATTTCTACATTTCCCCCCTGTTGTCAACTTCTTTATTTCAATGTAAAACAGTTCTTTCTCCAGATGACACACTGACAAGTCCACCCTCTCCTACCAGTGTAAACCCCAGTCTCCTTAAGCTCTGTGGACCATGCAGTATAGACTTGTTGAAAATGTCCATAGATATGATCCTGTTTTATCACATCCCAAAGTGACACAACAGGTAGGACCACTGTGGCTCCCTTGCTCTGCTCAGTTTACGAGGATGAGAATGAGTTCCTGCCAAAGAATCTCTACCAAGCAAGCTTAGTCCAGAAAGTCATTTTCAAAAGAAAGCTGCAGTTCCTTTCCAGGTTCAGCTGTAAATAGTGTGGTCTTGTGGTTGAATACAGCCAATCAAAGTTAACCAAGACCTGGTAAATCCAACTAGATAGGCAAATACTGTTTTCTAATAACATGACAAGCTTATAAAGTTTATGTGAAAGAATAAAGGTAAAAAGACCATCTTGTAAAAGAATGAGAGGAGACAATTACTACTAAGATATTAAAATCTATGAGACTAAAATAATTTTAGATAATTTGATATTACTGCAGTGATAAAAATGAACTAGAACAGTGTCAATATGTAATATGAGTGTTGGTGGTTGTCTGGAGGCTTGGCACAGAAAGTCCAGGAAAGACAGAAGACCAAACTGCAGAGAGTAACAGCTCCGTCCCTTTGGCACAGCAAGGACCTAAGGCTGAAAGTCCTTTGAGCAGGCTCTTGCTTAGATATTTGCTATAGCCCTGGGGTCATCCCGTTTCCCCAAATGATTCTGTTTAGATATTTGCTCCTGTGCCTTCCCACCATCTCTCCATGCAATGTCTTCTGAGAACAAGGAGCTGCCTCCTCAATGAGTTTGCTTTGCTTTTTGTAGCTCATGAAAAGTTTATAAATGTGAGCAAATCTGTGTCAAATGTAATGCATCTTAGACAAATTATATAAAATCAACTGGCTTTAATACTGAAGATACCAATAAGGACTTCTCTTTCACAAATATATTTTAAGAATTGATTCCAGATGGATTAAGAAACAAAACATGAAGAACAAACTTTCATTTCTTAAAAAGCAAGGACTTTAGATAGTAAAAACAGTGGCAAACACCACTCACCATAAGGTAAAACAGTGCTTAATTTAATGTCACTAAAATTACTGTTTGTCAATCAAAAGGCTAATCAAGAAAATGAATAATGAATAAAAAACTTAGTGAATATATTTTCAATGCAAGTACTGCAAACATTGGTATACAGGCAACATGAAGAAATTATATAAACTTTAAAAAGAGAGAAATGCAAATAACCTTAAAAATATAAACAAGTAAAGGAATGGTATTTCATGGAAGAGTAAAAAGAATATGCCCAATTATAGCATTCCAAGAAATAAACAATAAGACCAAAATGATAAAGAATTTATTCTGTTTCATATGTAAATTTAACACCTCAGCAATATCAAGTGCCTCCAAGTTGGAGGAGCAATGTGAACTGATATATTGTTGGTTGGATCATAAATTGGCATAACCATTATGGAAAAAATGTTTAGGAAGAAGGAAATCTGAAGATAAGCATTCACTTTACAGGTGTGCCCCTCATTACATGGCCTAAAGAAACTTTTGAACATGTTACAGGAGACTGTTCTACAGTGTCTTTGCTGTCATTGTTTAATAGTAAAAACAACCCAAAAATTCATAAAAAAAAAACCCCTATGGGCTAATAGAAGACTGTAGAAATTATATTTCCATAATGGGCTACTATGGTGCAAGTAAGAGGAATAAAGTATTTAAATACAATATGTTTATGTGGATAAACCCCATAAACATAATAATAATTAATAAATACCAACTGAATAGAGCATCATTCATATAATATAAAAATATGCAAAACACTATATTGTTCAGTGATTCATACGTATATAAATATATTATTATGCATTATAAAATATTTTTTAAAAATCTCAGAATAAAGTTCTGGGGGAGAGAAAGGTTGATATGTTCCGGGGAGAATATGAAGGAGAATATGATATTGACATATCAACATATGATATTAACTAGTATATAAACTGGGTGATATATAATATATGTATATGAATACACACATGAATATATACACCCATATGTATAGGCAAATAGGAATTTGCATGTATTATACTAGGCACAAGTATATAATCTTAAAAGCAGGGTTTTAGGACTGCATATAAAACAGCATAATATTACAAACAGCTATCTAAGATACATTGCTATTATGAACACCTAATGTATGAGTTAATGTAACCATAGAAACATGTCTATGAAGTATTGTTGACTCATTACAGAGAGTAGATAATTAGAGAAATAAAATACAGAAAATGTAAAACTTGTCAAAGTTCAGAAAATGGAGGAAATTATCCTTCAGCTATGCCACCCACCTCTACATATGAGGCATCATCCTTATCCTTAAATGCCAATTACAGTAGCTCATATTCAGGAAGTAATCATGCCAATGTACAAAATATGCTTTTATTTCATTTTAATCAAAGAGAAAAACTTGAAATAACCAGAATAGAGTCTTACTAACCAAATGAAAATCTCTAATTACAGATACTATATAGTTATCTGAAATACTATTGCAATTATGTAATGAACTATATGGGGAATATTTTTGGATATACTAACATTAAATATCTGAAGTGATATAATAGGTGCTGGGGTCTCTGCAATCCATGGCCTACAGATTAGTGATCCATGGGTGGTAAGAAGGTAGTTCAGTTCAACACTGACTTAGTATCAGATGTTGGTTCAAACTTTGGAAGTCTGATGCAGGTTTATTTCAGACATATCTGATCATAGCACAATTTGGCCAAAACATTTCTGGTGATAATTAACTCCATCCCATGTGCACAATAAAGCTTACATAAATCTCCTGGAGGAACAAAGTACGCCTGATAAAGATCAGATGTGACTACATTGAAGCTCTTTGTAAACTACATGTGAAACCTTCCGTAAAGGTAGGCTGTAGATGGACTGAGAGAAGCAAGGTTATGATAAGGGCCAGGGGGAGGGTCTGATGTGGTCTCTGGTCACACAGATAATGCAAAGGCTAGAATGCATGTCAGCTACTAGCCTCCAACGTAAGGAGTGCAATACCTGTTCCTTCCCTTGAAGAAACAATTCTGTGTGCTAACATTCCAGGTTTCCCAGGTTCCCTCAGTACTTGTCTGTGAGCACAAGAACCCCTGTGCCTCCTCCAAATGAGTATGATCTTATTTAAAATAGAAAAAGACTGCCACGCTTTACAGTTAATAGGACAATTAGAAACAAAACACTTCTTGTAGCACCTATCTGCATCCATAAATTTTTTCCTGTCTTCAGTTTGGTGAAGCATCAGTCCTTCTAAAGCTAATGCTCATCCATGTGTTTCATCACACACACTACTATTTGAAAACAGCAATTTCCCATAAATTACCTTGTTAACAGTCAAGATTTTATAGCTGAGCAACATAGTTGCCAAAATAGATTTCCTTAAGGTGTCTGGGTATCTGGTCATCATTTGTAAATGTGTTTCTTTGGAGAAATAATTGTAAATTTTTAACAACTGATCTACAAATCATTTATTTCAATTATCATATTGATAAAATTCCCAAGGAACAATATTTAAGACAAACACAAATTAGAAAAGAGCAATGGTAGGGGAGGTGAGATCCATCTTTTTAGGTGGCACATATCAAAGACAAGGTAGATGAATCAAACACACAGTTTCATGTGACATTTAACACAGAAAATTAAAGGTAGTATTGCTGACTTTACAGTCTGTAATACAAAGTACTACAGAACTGGACCCAGAATCAAATTACTCATCCCAAGACAGAGAGAAATGTTAGACTCAAATTAATCTAATGACATATTGATTTTTGGATTTCCCATGCATGTATAAACACTTGAGTAGGTAGTTACTAAGTAGTTCTCCTTCAGAAAACTGACTTTAACTCATACTTGGTAAGCTTATGAATGATAAATTCATGTTCAGGCATCAGGAAGAGGGGCTATAGACCCATTTTCCTACTGATCCTGCTCTATGGATCTTACTGTTTCCTTTTTGAAATATTGGACAGGCATTTACAAAATGATGGTGTAAAGACTTGTTTTCTCCTAATATCTCTCATATAGAGACAGACAAATTGTCTACTTTTTGTTTGCTTGTTTTTTGTGTGTTTTGGGATCAGGGTCTCATGTGCTCAGTATGGTCTTGAACTTCCTGAGCATGACAATGACCTTCTGATCCTCCTGTTTCAGCTTCCCAAGTGTTGAAGTTATAGACATGTGCTGCCACCCCTGGTTTAGTTTATTGACTCACCAATATGCACCTTTTTTCTTATAACTGTTGCTAAGTCATGCTAATAAAGACATAGGCATGTTCTTATCATAAGCCATCAAGACTGTACTGGTTGTGTGTAGTTGAGCTCACATTAATCAACTGAAATTTTCCTGAGTTATCCTGTCAATACAGCTTAGGAAGTTAATGTTTAGCATGACAGATATTTCAAATATACATTGGAAAAATTCTCCTGTTGGTCTGCCTGGATATTTTTCTGTAGTTCTCTAGCATGTCAAACACTTTATCACTAGCATGAACCTGGTTTCACTGTTTGAACTGTACCCTCTTTTATCATGTTCTACTAAATAGTGACATTTTGATACTTTGAACATGCTTTATTCACTTCTGTACTACTAAGTATATTATCTCCTTTTATAAGTATAATATGCTTAGATGATTTACTTATTTTATTGTGAATGATAGTTTATAAATTATGAAGGTAAACATTCTTATTTTCAACATAAAAGTACATTTTGACTTATTATAAATTACACTTGAATTTTTGCTCCATTTCCTAATTATTGATAAATTCACTAGTGCTGTAAAACTGGAAAACAAGTGAATCACATTTTAAGGGATTAAATTGCATTCTAATTATTATTATTTAAATGCCCTCAAATCGTATACATGACAAGAAAGACAAAGAACATACCCTTTTCAAAAAATTATGATTCTATTCTTTCACTGTTATTTAATATTAAGGAATTTGTGATGGGATGAGTCATTTTCAGTCACAAATTTCCTCTGTTATCAACTAACATTGTGTGTGTGCACATGTGTGTGTGTGTGTGTGTGTGTGTGAGAGAGAGAGAGAGAGAGAGAGAGAGAGAGAGAGAGAGAGAGAGAGAGAGAGAGAGAGCGAGCGCTATTTGTTTGGTTGAGAACCATCTCCAGACTCATTAACCATGAGTAACTATAGCAACCTGTATGCCACATCCCACTCATTTCTGCAGAAGAAATAACAACAAAAGAGTCTGATTTAAAGCCAGCACTGGGCTGACACATGATGCTAAATGAGTTCTTAACTATTCCTTTAAATTCGTTGTACAGTTTTCTTTTCAGTAATTGTTGTTATGGGCATTTTCCTTTTTGTTTTTGTTGTTTCAATACCCACTGCTTTTAGAAATCTTACAGACTTCTTTGTTTGCACACTGTGCTGGAGCACTGTCTCTAAGCTCTTGTGATAGTGATCTTGGCCTAATGTCTTTCCTTTATTGACCAACCTGGTGTGTCTCAGCTGTCTTTATTCAAGAGAGGGCAAGAAACCCATGGTGCTCAAAGAAAGGATGATCATAAAGCTTAACCCTTTCATGTAATTCTGTTCTCCATAATATTAAGCCCACAAAAGACCCAGGCAATAGATGAGTTTTCTTACTTTCAAAAACATGACATTTTCCCATCTTGCACAAATACTGAGAGTTTTCTTCTTGTCAAATACAGTAGTTTACTATATAAGACTTATTTGTGGCCAACACGCCATAAACCCTCAAGCCACTTTTCAGCACACAAGGTCTGTTTTACATCTGTACTCACCTGTACTAACATATGCCTCATTTCCTCAGGCCTATGAGCCTGTCTTACTATGAGATATTAAAAGAGAGTCTCTATATACGTATGTGCCCACTATGTCAACGATTCTGGATTGCCTAAAATTGGCCACCCATTCCTTAAGACAATATTAGGCACTTTAAATGTTAACTTGCCTATGCCAGTTTCCATGCTGATAATGTTTCCTTTGAAACAGAAAAGAGTAAAAGTAAATATCATATGCTCTACCAACACACAATCACATTCAAGATCATCTTTGAAACAGCCCACACTGCTGTGGAGAGATGTTTTCCATCTTTATCAGCAATCATTGATTCTTTTAAAATTTGTCTTAAAAAATAAGCTAGTGGGGGTAGATTAGATATCACAGTTCCCATCTCCTAAAATAGGGATATACCATGTTCTAAGTTGTTACCTGGTACAGACTTTTACACAGGGTGTCATTACCTGGATATCAATTGACTACATGCTGAGATCTGAGACTTTCTGAAAAACTTTCATCCTGCTTCACCATAGGGTAAGCTGTCCTCCTGTATCTGATATATTACCCTTAGATAGTCATTCTGTAAGAAAACACTTTTCATCTTCAGAAGTTCCCCCATCAAAATGCAAATTGAACTCACAGGGCCATGAAACACATGCTAAGGGGCTTATTTATTAGGCAGAATCCTAGGGACACAGGAGCTCAGGATTTCATTACCTGCTAGGAATACTTTGATGCAGATGCAAAAGTCTTCTTGCTTGCAGGTAAGCAAAGAATGACAGTGTTCTCCAGGCCCAGAGCAGGGAGAAGAGGAACAAGACCTGGAGCAAAACGCAGAGGCAGATCATAAGGCTTGGTAATTGTGTTCTGACTCAAGCAGCATTAATGAGTCATCTGTCATCTGAAAATGCTTCTTTTCATTCATGGCTGGAGAGAAGTGGTGGGAAAATAGAGCACTTGAACTCAAAAGCCCTAAACTGGAGGCACTGGACTGAAAGAGCACCCATGTAGAGCCTGAGTCTGGAATGTTTTGAAGTCAGTCTCATATGCACCAGCTGCTGCAAGACTTTGGGCAAAGCCACCCATCTTGTCAGGCCCTCTACCACGACATAGAGACAACAGTTGTGCCCATCTAAATAGGCTGCTTGGGATATTGAATCAGGGAAAGAGATGTTCTGAGTGCTAGCAAAATGTGAACAGGACAAGCACCTTACATCTGCCCTTGCAGCTACCTACCATAGAGGAGGCCTTGGCACCTGCACCACACTTCAATACAAATAGGTTTTCTATTTGATCTTATTTATTAATCCTCAATGCCAGGACTCTAGCACAGACAATTTTGAAATATCTATTACTGTTTAAAAACACAATAATATTAAGCACACAAAGATAATATTAAATCAAATATTAAATATTTAAAATAATAATAAATAGCAAATTAAATATTAAATTAAATAGTAAATATTAAAAATACAAAAATAATATTAAAAAACAAAGATATTAAGCAACTTGAGCAGACTTAGACTTGAAGTTGATCTTAGGTTTCTGATCCAAGAGTTAAAATTTTTAAAACAAATTGTTATTGCATTTATTTTTTCATTTTACTTGCATGCATGTGCTCGCACACGCGCGTGCACACACACACATGCACACACACACACACACACACAAATGCCTGTGCGCACACACACACACAAATGCCTGTGTGCACACACCCCCGACACAGATACAGATGTCACAGGATCGCTTGTAAGCGTCACTTCTTACCTTGCACTGTGTTCTAGGGAACAAACTCACAGCATCAGGCTTGGCGCTAAGTTCCTTGAATTAGTTTCTATTGCTGTGATAAATGTTATGACCAAAAGCAACTTGAGATGGAAAGGGTTTATTTGATGTTACACTTCCACATCACTGTCCATCATTGAAGGAATTTGGGGCAGTCACTCAAGGCAGGAACTTGGAGGCAGGATGAAGCAGAAGCCATGAGGAGGGCTGCTTACTGGCTCCCTCCCCATAGCTTGCACAGACTGCTTTCTTATACCCAGAGTACCACTAGCCCAGGAGTGGCACTGCCTACAGTGAGCTGAGCCCTCCCACATCAACCATCAATCAAGAAAACGTATTATAGGCTTGCCCACAGGCCAGTAGAGTAGGGTTATGTTTGGAATTGAGATTCCCTCTTCTAAAATGACTCCAGCTCATATGAAGTCGACATACTTCTATCTAGCACATGCCTTAACTGAGACATCTGGCCAGTCCCACAGCGAGGGCTACTAACAATCTATGTTGTTCATATGTCATTTTCCTTGATAATTATTATATAATTATAATTGTTATTAACAAATGCTATACTCCTGTGGAATTTATCATAGAGGCTATATCGAGGCTGATGAGAGGGACAACAGGTAAATGTATTTTCCACACAAGTCTGATGACCTGAGCTGAATCCCCTAACCTACAGTGGAAGGAAACAGCTACATGCTGCAAGTTTTTCTCTGACCTCCATGTGCACAACATGGTATGTGCGTGTCTGCACCCTCCCACCCACACATATTACCCCATCCACACCCCACACTCCCCCTACATGCTCACATGCCACACACACTACAAATAAAACTGAACAAAAGACAACTGTGACTTTCGGTATCATTTCGATGCCCCTGGTTACTAACCACACTAAAGCAAATACATTAGTATCCTTGAGGTGTGGTATTGGTGGTGTAGTGATGAGAAGGATAGCCTCCTTCTAGCAGTAGCCTTGTAAGTTTGTTGCAAAGCTCTAATACTATACTCAGGTTGTTTTACGTACACAACACTTCCCATAATGCTATTTACTGTATGAATCACATGGGGTGTCGTTAAAATGCAGTCCATGAGTCAGGAGGTCTGGGTGAGATGATTCTAGTAAGAAGTCTGCTTTTCTAACAAGTATCTAGCTGCTGATGTCACTGTGGCTGCTGCCCCTTCTGACAACACACTGCATTGCTCAAGGAAATTCCTGGACACTTTATTGATTAAATTTGTTCTTTAGCAATTTTATGGTTGTATAATGCAATCTTACTGATCTCACCTTCCTACTCTGCCTTGTCTCCCTCTCCCTCCCGTTATATCCTACCCTCCTGACAAGTCCTATTTTGAGGGGTGATTTGGTGATTATGGCAAATTTTTCTCAAATTTTGACAAGTGAGCTCAATAGATATCATTACTGTGTTATGGAAGAGTTCTGCCTAGACTTTGCCATTCTGTTATTAGAATATAGTTTCTTGATTATAAATAAAAAAGCAGGTGCTTGTTATTTTACCTACCCTTTTTATTTATTAATCATTGGTTATGTTGAGAACTTGAGAACTCTGCAGTTTTCCTGTAAAGGACGCCATTTTTAATAACTTTCAAGTGAGAAAAATTATGAATGAATGTAATCCCTATCAGTAATCTAAGATGAAATTTTGCCACCTCATCATGGGAGATAGTGACCAGATGTGTTAAGCTGAAATAAGTTTGCTCTAACACTGTTTCTAAGCTCGAGTGCTTACAGTCTGGACCAAAGTGGATGCTATAGCCAGCATGCTACATCCAAACTTTATGGGTAAAAAAAAAAATCATAACATGAGCTCAGAGGATATGCATGTAATCAAGAACTGGCTCTTAGCCCGCTACAACAATTAATCTTCAACCAATTATGATGTGCCAGTTCTAGCCAATCAGGAGCTGTACACAGTGGTTGGATAGGGATTCCAAACAATTTTTACCCTGGAATTCTACCCTATTCTGAGGCCTTAAATTTCATCAAATTTAGCTGATTTTTTTAGCAAGTGCCATCAAAAGAGAGCATAGCAGCAGCATGCATCCTGGTCTTTCACTCAGTTGGTCCTTCCCTTCCCAATGAAGAGAGAAGGGGGACTTTATATATTCATGTTGCTGAAAAGTTCACAGCAACCCAGCACAGGTTGCAGGATGTCTGTTCCTCACAACATAATCTTAGAGGAAATGAAAACATTTTCAGACATTCCAAACTGACATGTGGCCCATGAAATCGAGAGATTTTCATTCCCCACCTCACTAAAAACCAAAGATATCAATGAAGTAAAGAACACATCAAGGGGAGCAGTTTTCTTTGGTTTGACTGATATTTGCTCAAAAAGATATTTCATCAAAGTCTTGACCCACAAAATTCAAAACCAATAGTAGATATGTTGGTCACTATCACTGCCATGGGATTTCTTCAAATAGAAATACAATAAAAAATGAATAAGAAAAAAATCTGAAGAGACTCACTAGTGTTTGGAGAACTGATTTTTTTTTTTAAATCAGGTTTCCAAAGATGACCTGTAATAATGAGTGTGCTGGACAGTTTTATGTCAACTTGACATAAGCTAAGGTCAACTGTGCAGAGGGAACTTCAATTAAGAAAATGCCTTCATGATATCAGGCTGTAAGCAAGCCTGTAGGGCATGTTTTTAATTAGCTATTGGTGTGGGAGGGCCCAGCCCATTGTGGATGATGCCATACCTGGGCAGGTAGTCCTGGATTCTTTAAGACAGCAGGATGAGCAAGTCATGGAGAGTAAGCCAGTAAGAAGCACCTCTCCAGGCCTCTGCATTAGCTCTTGTCTCCTGTTTGAGTTCCTGTCCTTACTTCCTTTAATGATGAACAGTGCTGTGGAAGTGTAAGACAGATAAACCCTTTCCTCTCCAACTTGATTTTGGTCATGTTGCTCTGGTTTACCTTGGACAGTTGTTGAAGCCAAGGAATACATATACGTATTATCAGTCATTAAAAACTTGTAGTCTCCATAGTAACCAACCGATTTCTTAAATATGTGCTTATTCGTTCTTCTTTCAGTATTCCAGAAAATGTTGGAAGGAAAAACAAGGCCATGCAGGTGTGGGAAGGTTAAGATACTAGAAGCAGTTCTACTCCTTGTGAGGAGAAGCTGCCCTCACTCCTGCAAGTGAAGGGTGCTGGAGCTGACAAGGGCATCACACACGCTACTTATTTCTCCAAAGTTTTGCATATATAAAAGTTTTCCATTACTTAGAAAATAAAGAGCTTCCATTTGATTTACAACTACTTTTTTTTGCCAAATTATTGCAACATTAAAACAGCAATTATGTGATACAAAGTAATGCTAAAAAGCATATTGCTAAACTGACATTCCTACTTACGGGAGTGATTTTCTAAATAAAAGAACAGAACATAATGTTCACTTGCAACTCTGACATTCGAAGAGCAGCTTCCAAATAGTATATGAGGCACAGTTTATATTTAGATTAATGTGTGATGTGGAAGGATGACCAGAAATGTCACTTAAGTGTGAATACCAGAATGCTTTTAGGGTATGTAGTATCCATTCATACTATGAGAATGTATCAATGTTGTGCTTTATATACAAATAATACACTTTTAAAAAGAAGAAATTGAGAATGGATTTAAAATATACATTTTAAAAACATGAAATAATAGAATTGGGGAGATGGCCTAGGAGTTACAAGCACATGCTGCTTTTTCAGAAAACCAGAGTTTGTTCTCAGCACCTATGTTAGTGGTTCACAATCACCTCTAACTCCAACTTCAGGGGTATCTGATGTCTCTGGCTTCCATCGGGACTTTCACTCATGTGCACATAACATAACAGAAAAAAAGAAATAACATAATTTTGTAACATAATTATATAAATATCATTTTCATATGTCAAAATTGAAAATAAGAAAAATAGAGGTAATGCTTCCTTAGAATAAGAGGTAACTTTTATAACCTAAAAATAAATAAATAAATAAATAAATAAATAAATAAATAAATAAATAAATAAGTGTTTAGCCATATAGTTTGGATTTGCTATACAAATGGATGGGCATCTCTTTCCAATATTTGATGAATCCAGAACACAGCTCTGTAGCTGGAGTTTTCTCCAGTCCTGCCTGGCCCACGGTCAGGAGAAACCTCTCTCACTCACCAGTCCCACAGCCGCTTAGACCCAACCAAGTAAACACACAGAGACTTATATTGCTTACACACTGTATGGCCACAGTAGGCTTTTTGTTATCTAGTTCTTGTATCTTAAATTAACCAGTATCTATTAGTCTATGAGTTGCCACGTGCCTCGTGGCTTACCGATACCTTACATCTCGCTTTTCATGACGGCTGCTGGCAGCGTCTTTCTGACTCAGCCTTCCACTTCCCAGAATTCTCCTCTCTCCTTGTCCCGCCTATACTTCCTGCCTGGCTACTGGTCAATGAGTGTTTTATTTATTAACTAATCAGAGCAACACACTTAACATACAAAACATCCCATAGCACAGCTCCTTAAATCCCTATATGCACTTTTTTTTTTTAACTTTACCTTTTGTTTTGTTTTGTTTTTGCTGTTACTAGTTTGTGGACACATATTCATGCATAAGAAATGACTGCATTAAAATAGTGACCCAGATAAAGAGGAAGAGAATCCAAATTCTCAAAGAGATGTTCCATTAGCATACAAAATATATAGTGCATGGAATTACCCTGTGGGAGCCTAAGAGCCCCTGCACTCTAGGCTAAGGGTGCAGAGCAGGCTTCTGTCCCCCTCCATTTGGGATTGCTTTGGAATGCTGTTTGCGCATTTGGTGGCTGGCTTAATGAAAAATTCATTCTACTACCTCTAGGACCAGTTACACATATGTCTAAGAAGTATGGTTGCCAGATTTAGCAAATGAATAAGGCAAAACAGATGAAATATATTTCAGATAAAGTATTAGTATAGATATATCCCATTTAACCACACAACATCTCTAACATAATGCATTCAAAATTATTCTTCATTGAGCTCAAATATATATGAACTAGATGCCCTGTTTGTAAAACTGTCATTCAACTAAGAAGGTAACTTGGAGTTGGAGTAATTATTTAGAGCAGCAGTGGCAGCAATGGTAATGCCATCAATGACAGGTGTAAGAGTAGAGAAAGCAACAATTGTTCGACGCCCTTTGTTCTGTACTCATCTTCTGTTTGAATCTTCCTAAATATACAAATACAACCTGCTCAGTACATGTAATATTACCTTATCTTGAATGACTTCTTATTTTACCATCATTTCCCATCATTTACATATAACAGATTATGTCATATTAGAATGTTTGACTTAAAAATTATTGTTTGAGTTGCTGACAACTTTCATAAAATTGTGTGAATTTTGACTTGGGACTAGAGAATAATTTCCAAAAGTTTTGATCCCACACATATTTCTGACAGTTTGTACTATTTATTTGTAAGAAGCAACATTCTCAGCCCTGATGACTTACAAATAAAACTATTGATCAGTTCTGGAAATTTTGATGGTATGTGTACCACAGTGTCAAATATTCACCTGAAATTTTAATTCATTATGTAAAACAAACAAGCACATCTGTGTCATTAGTATGAATAATTGCTTTTATTTGCACAAAGTGATACAAGTATTGGTTTACCAAGGGATTATCTTAAAATCCATTTTTAATTATTTATTGTCACTAAATGTTTGATTTCTATCTCAATTTTATATACATATCTATCTAGTGTTACAAAAATTTTCTTAGGTCAAAAGTGATCATGAGTAAGAAAGCTCCAGAAGCCCTGGTCTGAGGAAGATGCTTCAGGGACAAAGTTTCAGCTCATTTCAAGCCCATCGTTAGCTACCTAGTAATCATTTGTGTCATTTTCCTTTCACCTTCCTCATAATTCCCCCTAAAGAGTGTGGTGGTTTGAAAGAAAATGGCCCCCAAAGGGAGCGGCACTGTTAAGAGATGTGACCTCGTTGGAGGAAGTGTATCACTTTCGGGGCAGACTTTGAGATCTCTTTTGCTCAGGCTTCCCTCAGTGTGACAGTCAGTCAACTTCCTGTTGCCTGCAAGATGTAGCACTCTCAGCTCCAGCACCACATCGACCTGCACACCACCATGCTTCCCGACATGATGATAATGGACTGACCCTCTGAAACTGTAAACGAGCCACCTCAATGAAATGTATTCTCTATAAGAGTTTCCAAAATCATGGTGTCTCTTCACAGCAATAGTAAACCCTAACCAAGACAAAGAGGAATAAACCGAGACTATGAGATCCCACATCCAGTTAGTGTGAAAGATGACACCTTTGGCTCTAAACTATATGTAGCCTGTATATACTCAGAATATAAAGCATTAGTGGCCTAGGTATATTTTAGACTTTGGACATTTGAACCGTGACTGGAGCTTCGAGTCACCCTTCATTTACTCATAGTCTTAATCCATGGTGACTTTGCAGCAAGCAAGTGCAGAAGGAAGAATGCTGCACATTCATGTGAGGTAAAAATGATTGACATGAGAAATCAGGACCACTGCAAATGGCTTATACTAAAAAGCATAAATGGGATGTTTTCTGTATACAACAACTGTTTGAAAGCACTGAGGAGCCACTGAGTAAGTAAGAACCTACAGAATAATTAAATCACATGCCCGTGACTTCCAGGTTTGATCCCATGTGATGCCATCATCTCCATCTTGTGCAATGAATACATTCATCAATAAAACAGCCACTTAAAATCCATTATTTTTCTTTCAGAAAGCAAGTAAATGCAGAATTCAAATGTGAAAATCATCTATCATACCTTTATTCAATAAACTTATCTAAATTACTAAGTCTGAGATTAATTTATTAGTAAATCCTTTAAAAATCTCCATTAATTATTAATTTATCTGCCTCTCCTTTCTAGATATTCCGGTTTTGAGTATATTATTTTTGAGAAACATCTATTATTAATTCTATGTCAGAATGGTAATAGGTTTCATGAATAATAACTTAGACAATTGTTTTTAATAACTAATAACTTATACCATAATCCTGTCACAGCCATCAGGTCTATAGAGCAGCAGAATTGAGAAAGTAAAAAAAGATTATAAATTGTTTTGATGACTTTAAATCTTCATTCAGTTCAACAGTAAGCCAGTGGAAAAGAAGAAAAAAAATAGTAGGGGGTTTTAGCTAACTGTATTTTAAAACATCAAGAGTAAATAGCCAAACTTTTTTTAGACTGTCCCAAATAGAATGAATATCTAAAACTAATTTATAAGTCTTATTTATCATAATAAATATAGCCATGCTGTTGCCTGTCATCTCACAGCTTCTCATTCCTGTCAACAGCAGATAATTTGAACAAGACATCCCTGAAGTCTGATGAAAAGCCACCACCCCACACTTTCTGAAACAGTGTAGATATAATTGCATGTGTCCCTAAGGAAGCAATGATTTATGCTTCTTGTCTAATGAAAAAGCAGAGGTGATTGTTACAGGCATTAGGGACTTCATTTTTCCAAATAATTCTATAGAGTGTAGGAAATGAAAATGAACATATTGGATAGTCTTTGTTCAGAAAAAAAATGCATCTCTGTGCAGAATATTTTCCTTAAGAATTTGGAAGTAATTCTGAGAGACACGGTTGACATTTTATGTAATGTGTTAAAAAAAACACAGAACATATTCTAAATCTTCTCTAGTACTCTTAAGCAAACATCTTAAAATATAATAGTAGTTTGGGGCCAGAAAGGTGGCTGAGTAGTTAAGAACACTTGCTATGTTTCCAGGGGACCTGAGTTCAGGTCTCCACATCCATTTTGGGTGGCCCACAATTCCAGCTCCAGAGGATCTAATACCCTCTTCTAAACTTTTTGGCATACACACTTGTATGCATATGCAAATACATATATATCTTAACAATATTTATATAATAGTATTTTATATAATAGTATTTAAATAATAGTATTTTCCTTAGAAATATTATGCTAAGAAAAATAAGTACATTAATTTTTATTACATTTATCTAGTTATTGAGTAAGAAATCTTACTGTTTGTACTAATAATACCTGATATTTAGGCAGACAAATGGCTTTTTCAACGTGACAGACTTTCTGTTCCTCTTACTTATCAATTACCCTATACTATCTCTGATATAACTTTACCACAAGAGTTTGTAATGTTATATTTTAACAGAATAACTATTATAGAAGAATATCTTCTGTTTTTAATTTAAAAGTTTTTTTTTTCCTTTTATATACCAACCACAGTTCACCCTCCCTCCCCTCTTCCCACTGCACTCCCACCTCCCCCCACCCACCATCCTTTCCTCAGAGAGGATAAGGCCTCCTAGGGGGAGTCAACATAGTCTGGCATATTAAGTTGAGGCAGGACCAAGCCTTTCCCCATTGCATCAAGGCTGAGCAAGGTACCCCTCCATAGGGAATGGGCTCCAAAAAGCCAGTTAATGCACTAGGGATAAATCCTGGTCCCACTGCCAGGGGCCCTACCAACTTCCCAAGCCACACAACTGTCACCCACATTCAGAAGCCTAATTTGGTCCCATGCAGGTTCCCCAGCTGTCCGTCCAGAGTCCATGAGCTTCCACTAGCTCACATCACCTGTCTCTGTGGGTTTCCCCATAATGATCTTGACCACCCTTGCTCATAAAATCTGTTCTCACTTTTTTCTACTGGCTTCCAGAAGCTCAAAAGAATCGTGGGAGAAAAACCAGACTGAAATGGTTCTGGAGATAAACACCTCAATACTCCAAATAAAAGTTTATTGGGAAGCCATATCAATAGGAAGTATCATGTGCAAAACGTAATGTCAGGGCTGGACAACTAAGAGAAGAAATTAAATCACTATAAAAAAAGATCAATGATAAATTAAAAACTATGAACAGCAAATGGAGTGCCTTGAGGAACTGTGAAAACCCCCAGCCTTTAAACTATAGGCACAGAAGGATAAGAATACCATAATGGGGGTATAGAAAATATTTTCAATAAAAGCATAAAAGAAAAATTTCCGTAAGTAGAGAAAGTGATGCACATCCAGGTACAAGAGGCCTATTTAATACCAAATAGGATGAGTAAAGGAACTTCCCATGACATATTACAGTTAAAACACTAAAAGAATATCATAAAGAAGGGGTAACAAAAGTAACAAGAGAAAAGAAGTCAGGCCACTGTTGTTGGTTGTTTTTACTCCTTTGCTCTTTGCTCTTTGGGGGGGACTCACCACCCAGCTCCCAAATAAATACATGGAGGTTTATTGTTTCTTATAAATGCCCAGCCCATACTTGGCTTATTTTTAGTCAGCTTTTCTTAAATTACCCCCTGTACCTTTTGCCTCCGGGCCTTTTCCTTTTCTTACTTCTGTATATTGTACTTTCCCTCTTATTTAATGACTTGCTATGTAGCTGGGTGGATGGCCCCTGATATCCTCCTCTCCATCTCTTCTTGCTTCTTCCTCCTCCTTTTCTCTCTCTTTGTCCTTCTATTTATTTTCTCTGCCTTCCAGCCCCAGCTACCCCTTCTCCTGCCTTGCTATTGGCCTTTCAGCTCTTTACTAAACCAATCAGATGTTTTAGACAGGCAAAGTAACACAGCTTCACAGATTTAAACAAATGCAGCATGAAAGAATGCAACACATCTTTTCATCATTAAACACACGCTCCGCAGCATAAATGAATTTAATATATCTTAAAAGAATATTCCTCCACAGGGCAATATAAAACTAGACTCATCAGAATAATAGCTGAGTATTATATAGTAACTTTTAAAGCCAGAACTGTCCAGAAAGATATTATCAAAATCTGAAAGAACCTGACAACTCAGAGTATAATACCCAGCAAAACTACCTATTAAATTTGAAGAGGAAATAAAAACTGATGAAAGGTGTTTATGATCACGAAGCCAGTCTACAGAGAATTCTGGAAAGAATATTTCAGTATGAATAGAAGTATAAATGTACTTAAAATGCCACAGAGGATAAAGAAACAATATAATTAGCTCAAACAGGGTCTGTGAGAACATCACAAAAGCAACAAGTGATAGACACAATTATCAATAATATCTCCAAATATTAATGGTCTCATTTCTCCAGTAAAAATTTATAGACTAGCAGAGCAGATTAGAAAATAGAATCTATCTTTTTGCTGCCCCTAAGAAGTATACCTCATCATTAACAACAGACGAAACATTAGGGTAAAAGGAAAGAAAAATGTAGTACAAGTAGATGGATCTAGGAAATAATCAGACATATCTATTCTAATATCTTACTAAAGAGACTTCAAATAGACACTCATGAGAAGGCATACAGAAGGTTATTTCATGCTCATTAAAAAATAATCCACAAAGAAGATAATGGAATTCTAAACATATACACATCAAACACAGGTGTACTAAATTTTATAAACTAAATACTACTTGACTTAAAAGCACAAATTAATTCCATCACTGATAGAGGGCCACTTCAATATCCCACTCTTACCAACAGTCAGGTTATCTAAACAAGAAGCAACAGGGAAATATTGGTGTTAAATGACATAATAAATCTAATGCCTCTAACATTCATCTATAGAAACTCAAACACTGACAAAGATACATTTATATCAGCAGCCCATGGAATTTTCTCCAAAATTTACCATATAGTAGGTCAAATCAGTTATCAACAAATAGAAGAAAATAGAAATATTTATATTTTCTGTCCAACCATAATGGAAAAAAGCTATCAGTCAACTTTAATAGAGACAACAGAATCTATATAAACTCATGGAGACCAAAAAATATATAATCAGATGATAGTTACATTGCTTACAAACAAAAACAAAAACAAAACAAACAAAAATCAACTTCCTAGAATGGAATCAAAATTAAATACACACAATAAAAGCAACCACAAGAGGGAAGTTTATAGCTAATCACAATGTGCCAACATCAGAAGGTCTGAGAGATCTAAAATTATATTTTTTATTTTATATTTATTATTTACTTTGTGATTTTCACAACATGCATCCTGATCCCAAACATCTCCCTATTTGCCTATCCACCATCTGCCCTTGAAATCTCCCCCACAGAGCAAAAAAAAAAAAAATTAAAAGAAAAACCAATAACCAAAGCAAACAAACAAAGCAGAACAAGAAAGAAGAAGGGGTGAAGGGAAAAAGAAATCTGGTTGTGGAACCTGAATCACACACACATTTCACTCAATCTTTTCATCTTGATTTGGAAGTGTTCATTGCCAGGAGTCATCATTCTGGTTCCAGGCCTCTTTACTCTGTCACACCATCCACAATGGCCTCTCTCCAGGGTTCCCCCCACCCCTACCCAAACTTCCCACCTTTGTCCTGTGTCCTGAAGATCCTCCAGTTTTGGATCTGTAAGTTTGTCCCCTTTTCATGCTCTAATAGTTCATAGATGAAGTGGATGTTGGGATGGGCCAATTCAGAGCCCTGGTCTTGGGCCTGGGTGTCAACTGGACTGGCCAGCCTGCCAGCTTTCCCCTATTGTCATACACACCCCCACCTCCCACCCTACCTCCACACTCTCTCCAGCACTGCCTAGGCCATCCTATCCCACACAGCCTGCTCTCCTTCCATCCAGTAGGCTCAACCACACTCATACCACCGGGGCCAGCTTCCACTGCCCTGCCCAGGAGAGGTGCAGAGTCCTCTCTCCCAACTGTCATGGGGGGCATACAAGATGGAGGGTCAGCTCTTCTGCTCTCAAACCCCTAGGGCTGGATCACCTGTGCCCGACAACAGGGTTAGCTCTAGTGTGATGCCCTGGCGGATGGCAGGATCCATTGTCCTGTGCGCTGCAGCTGGTGTGGAGCAGGACTAGGAATGATTAACTTAATGATGTGTGTTTGGGCCTTGGAAAAATAAGAAAATACTAAAGTGCAAAACAATAGATCAGAATAAATAATCAAAATCTGAGCAGAAATTAATGAAATAGAAACAACAACAAACAACAAGCAATACAAAGAATCAATGAAATAAAAATTTGATTCTTTGAAAAGATAAACAAGAATGACAAACTCTAAGACAAATTTTCCAAAAAAGAAGAAAGACCTAACATAATCAGCCACAAGGTTGGAGCAGTTAATAAAATGTCTCCCAATTAAATATAGTCCAGCACTCAAATAGTTCACTGGAGAATTTCAGAGAATTATAACCAGTACTACAGAAATTATTACATGAAATGGAAAAGGAAAGAAAGATTCCAAGTCTTACTTATGAAGCTAGCACTACCTTGATATCAAAACCAGATAAAGATATACTGCCAACAACATCAATAACAAAAGAAAATTACACACTAATCTCCCTGATGAAAACATACACCAAAAAGCAGAGGAGGAATTCTGGGAGACAGAGGGGTTCAGGACACTGGGAAAGCAAGGCTGGAAGAATCAACTAAGCAGAGCTCTTGGGGGCTCACAGAGACTGAAGCAGCAATCTTGGAGCCTGCATGGGTATATGCTAGGTTCTCTGCATATATATTATGATTGTTGGTTTGGTATTTTAGGGAAACTCCTGACATTGGAAGTAGGGATGTCTCTGACTCTTTTGCCTGCTCTTGGGACCCTTTTCCTCCTACTGGGTTGCCTTGACCAGCCTTAATGTGAGGACTTGTTCCTCGTGTTATTGTATTTTGTTGTGCCTTGTTGTGCCATGCTCAGTTCATATCCCAGGGAGGCATGCTCTTTTGTTGGGGGAGATGATGAGGGTGAGGGGAGAGTAGGTCTGGGCAAGAGGGGAGGTAGGTAGAAACTGGAAGGAGAAGAGGGAGGGGAATCTGTGGTCAGGATATATTATATGAGAAAGGAATAAATAAAAATAGAAAACTTGGAAAACAAAGTTCAAGACCACATTAAAAAGATAATTAATTATGATTATATTGGTTTCGTTCCAGAGGAACAGGTTCAATCTAAGTAAGTCAGACAGTATTATTTACATCACATAAGTAGGCTCCAAGACAGAAAGCACACAACAGAAAGTTCAATAGATGAAGAAAAGGCCTTTGACAAAATTTCACACCTTCATGATAAGTTCACAGAAAGCTTAGGCCTGGAAGGAACATATCTCAAATGTAGTAAATGGAATATCCAATAAGCCTGCAAACCAAACCATGCTGAATGATGATCACAGCATCCCCACTAAGATCAGAGCAATATGGGGGTTGCATTCTCTCCATTCCTTTTCAGCACAGTGCCTGAGATCTCAGCAACAGCAATAGAAGAAGGAAACAAAGGGGCACAAATATGAAAATAAGAAGTCAGAGCATCCCTATTTCTATCAGATGATATATGTCTGTACCTAAGAAACCTAAAATACTCTACGAAATATCAGGAGACTATTGGAGAGCTTGCTCTAAGGCCACCTCCAGGGTAATGCAAGAAAATTCAGGAAGGCAGTGAGGGCTAGACTTTTTCTATCTGAGCATATTTAGAAATAAGTTGCTATCTATCTGACTGGTAAAATAAGAAAACATATGCTTTCTGACGTTAACTTTCTCTTTTAATTCATCTTGACAATGGTCTCTGACTCTTTCTATCTCCACACAGCTACATATCTCCACATTGTTACATTCTATACATACAGCTATATGTCTTCCTTTACGTACATATGGTCATACATCTCTGTACACAGTTACATCTGTTTTCCCATGTCTATGTGGTGGTATTGTGTTCCCCAAAATATTGTGCACGCTAATAAACTTATCTGGGGTCAGAGAATAGAACAGCCACAATATTAAACATAGAGGTTAGGCAGTGGTAGCACAACCTTTAATCCTAGCATTCCAGAGGCAGAAATCCCTCTGGATCTCTGAGTTTAAAGCCACATTGGAAGCAACCAGGCATGGTGACTCACACCTTTAATCCCAGAAAGTGAGCCTTTAATCCTAGGGAGTGATGGCAGAAAGCAGAAAGATATATAAGGCGTGAGGACCAGAAACTAGAAGCATTTGGCTGGTTAAGCATTCAGGCTTTCGAGCAACAGTTCAGCTGAGATTCATTCAGATATGAGGACTCAGAGGCTTCCAGTCTGAGGAAACAGATCAGCTGAGGAACTGGCAAGGTGAGGCAGCTGTGGCTTGTTCTGCTTCTCTGATCTTCCAGCATTCACCCCAATAACTGGCCTCAGGTTTGATTTTGTTAATAAGACTTCTTAAGATTCATGCTACATATCTACACATCTATCTTGTACATACATTTCTCTTCTATATCTCTGTTTTATACAGCTTCATCTTCCTTGCCTCCACAGTTACAAATCTCCACACAGCCACAGCTAAGCATCTCATTTACATAGCTCTCTGGCCATACAGCACTTTACACAGTTCCTAGGCACAGCTCCTCTATATAGCAGCAGCTCTTTCACACAGCTCTCTCCCTCTCATACTTACTCACACAAACATAGTTCTACATCATTCACTCACTGTTTACTCATTCATTCTTTCACCCACTTACTTCCTCACACTTCTCTCATGCTTCTTCATCTCTTACTCAGCACACACATACGTACACACACACACACACACACACACACACTTCACTCACGTTCTGCAGCAGCTCTTACATAGCTATATACAGCCATCTCTCTCCACACTGCTGCTGCTGTTCCCCCTCAGCCGAACACTGGACATTTTCAGGGCCCTACCTATTCTCAAAACACAAGATAAGTCACATAATTTCTCTTTGGCCAGTAATGTTACATTGACCCATGTACGTAGCTCTAATTTGGTGAGGGGTCCTGGACATTAAATAATTGGCTGAAGCTTGAGCAGTCAGGGTATATGCAGAAAGGGAGCTACTGCAAGGACTACGTCTTGATGTAAACAGCCTGGCCTTGATTTAGCAATAAACAACACCTGGGAATTAGTCTTTCCGTATATTCTGAAGGGGCAGCTTAGTCTGTTTTGGCCTAGTTCTAAGGTCTTTGCAAAATGTATAAAAGGCTGTCTTTGAGACTTGCTTTCCTGTGTCAGTAAAGAAAAATATTCTGGTAATATTTCTGTTCATCAGAATTGTACAGCTTAAACAGAAATCCACAGCTATATGGAAATATGCTCAGAGATGTAAAACATACAACTAAAGGGCTGTGGAAAGCACTCCACAGCTGTTCTTATAGGGAGGTATAATGGTGGCACATGAAAAAATTAAAGATAGAAAACAACTAGTTTCCACAGCCAGTGACCCCATGGCTTTGCCAGGTGGGGCTCCCCATCAGGGAGTTATATGTCTGGTTGGTCGACTTGTCAAATACTAGTTATCACCTGCTGTATACTCCCACAGCCCTCAGCAATTAAACAGTTCTTAGATCTCATAAACACTTTCAACAAATTGGTAGAACTCAAAATTAACACAAGAAGATCAATAGCCTTCCTATATACCAACAAACCCTCACTGAAACAGAAATCAGGAAAACAGTCCCATTCCATTCACAACAGCCACACAAACATAAGATACTGAAAAATAAAGCTAAGAAAATGAAAGACCTTTACACTGAAATGTGTAACACACTGATGAAAGAAAGTGAGGAAGACACCAGAAGATAGAGAGACCATCTGTGCTCATGGATGGAAAGAACTAATACTGTGAAAATGGCTGACCTACCAAAAACAAGGTACACATTTACCACAATACACGCTATCTCAGTTTTTAAAAAATCCAAATCCATTCTTCACAGACATACGAAAACCAATCTCAAAATATTCTGGAGGCACTAAAAACAAGGATAGTCAAAGAAACCTTTAAACAAAAAGAATACCATGGAGCTGTAACCCCGTATGATTTCAAATTATGCTACAGAACCGTGTCAGTAAAAGCAGCCTGGATACTAGCAGGAAAACAGAACATCTGAGAACGAACTAGAAGAGAGGTCTAAGATGGAAGTCTGACGGACTGCAGCTATCTGATCTTTGGCCAAGATGCCAAAAAATATGTATTGTATAAGTATATGAAAAATTTAAAAAATAAATGGATATATTATTTGAAAAGAAAATAGGTGGAAGAATATGTGAGCACACAGAAGTTGTGTTATAGGGACCATCATGAGCTGATTGCATAGGTGGTGTTTTCTCTGCCCATTTTGTGCATTTCTGATGTTAGGTTTTCTTGCTACCATGTTGCAGGGGAGGAAAAAATGCTTTCAGTGTTGGAGATCCAATTACATCATAATACAAGGGGGGGAATTAAAGACTTTAGGTCTCTAGAAAGAGCAGCATGGCCTCAGCCCAAACCTAAGTTAAAATCATAGATGTGATTTATTGTAGTAGGTTTCAGTGTGATTTTCTTTTAGAATGACTATTAGAAAAGGTGACTTAAACAACCTGAAACTTAACCTTGTATTAAATATAGTCCCCATGCTCAGAGTCATTTTGAAGCAGAAATTTAAGAGAAATACAATGGTTAGCATGATACAGGGATGTCTTTTCATATACAGTCTTCTTGCTGCTCCTATTGTTTTTCTTTCTCTTCAGGTTTTTTCTTTTAAGTTTCATGAATTTGTTTATTTAGTCATTGTTAGGATTCTATTTTTAATTGATTTAGAATCTGATATACGCATGGAGTATGTTTTGACCAGGTCCACCTCCCACTCCCCTATTCTCCAATCCCTCTCCTATCCTTCCTCTCCCAATTTCATGTCTTCCCATTTTTTAAAACACCAATGTGGACATGACTCTACGGCCGGCTACTGGAGGATGGGTAGCCTGTCAGGGGTGACATCCTTCTGAAAAATTGATTCCTGTCTCCAAGAAGCAATGGAACTAAGTAGCATATGTCGAAAAGTCTTTAATGGCTATGACCTAACTGTGAGTCACAAGTAGAATTTGGTTACTCTGGAAAGTTCAACATTCTGGTGGTTTCAATAGAAGTTTCAATGAGAAGATATCATCAACTTTAACCCTAATCAGACCTTATTTAGAAGCTGATTTGGGAGCTAAAAACAAAAACAAACAAACAAACAACAACAACAACAAAACAAAGATAGTCACAAGCTGATGCAAATCCTCAAAACTATTTATTTGTAGAATGAATGAAGGATCTTGCAGCATTTGTTAAAAAGGAACAGGTCTGGCAGGAACTTGATCACTACATTTAAATATCTGACAGATGCTTCATGCAGGCACCACTGTGTGGTAATAAGATCATGGAAAATGGTAAGATTTAAAGTTAGGATAGCTCAGGGATAGTGTAAAATGCAATGCCCCTTCTCTAGGCCATTCTAAGTTCCACTCTTGGTTGGTCTGAATTCTTCATTTTTAAGACATCCCATTTATTTGTTCTGGAATGCTCCAGGAATTAAAATTTCAAATATCTCTACAGGTACACTTTTCTTTCCTTCCTTTGGTCCTTTAGTTCCATATATATTAAATGTTTTTACCTCCATGTTTCATAACATTTTTTCTATCTGCATTTCACTCAGATCAATTGCCCCAGTTCAGACCCTATCAGCCACTAGGTCTGGCATGATGTTGAATTCTTTAACTAAAGTTTAAGTTGAGTTTGGCTCCTTTAAACTTAGAATTTAAATAAAATAGGTATTAGACATATTAGACTTTCCCAGATGTTCTTTTAATTTTGTGTGTTTGTGTCTGAGAGTGGGTTTGCAAATATGAGTGCAGGTACCAATGGAAGATAAAGTCAGATATCCTGGAGCCAGAGTTACACACTCTTTACAAGTCACCCAACTTAAGTGCTTGGAACTAAACTAAAGTCTTCAAAGAGCAGTATGTGCTCTTAACCACTGAGCCATCTCCGCAGCACAGTACTTGCTTTTGTAGTAGGTTACATTAAAACTTGTTTGTGTGATTCCAGAAATTGTGTGTTGGAAGTCACTAGCGAGCTATTATATCCCGGCATTTAATTTAAACAGGATCATAGATACAAGGATTATAAGATTATAGTCACTATCATTGACTTAGGATAGCAAATAAGCAAATGTACACACACTAAACCTACTAAATCCACTTAGTGTTGCTTGTATGCACATATTTAGAGTTGGCCACTTGAGACTGAATAACCTCAAAGGGGGCTCATCTTTGGAGAAAACTGATCCTCACTCAGCCGACATTGATTGTTTAAAAATCTTCATCTAGGAGTAAGGGCTTGTGAAGTTTCTTTCAACCGTATTTGATATTAAAAGGTGTGGCCACTATGCATGTCTTGTTTGGGCAACCTTAGTGTTGAGAGTTCATGTATGTATCACCTTGTCAGGCCCAGAGGGCATTATCTCACAATAAGAAAGATCATCCTGGTTTTCTGGCTCTTAAAATCTTTCTGTCCCCTCTTTCACACTGTTTCCTAAACCCCAGGTATAGGGGTTGCATTGTATATGCACCCCCAGTCATTTATTCAGTGCATTTTACCAGATATGGATCTCGGTAGCAGGCTTTGTCTGTCTCAAAAAGAAGCTTCTTTAATAACTCTTTTTCTTGGTAATAGAGATAATGTTTAGAAGCCTGTTAGAAGAGTGGTTCTCAACCTGTGTGTCATGACCCCTTTGGTAAGCCTCAGCCTCCAAAAATATTTACATTATGATTCATAATAGTAGCAAAATTACACTTATGATGTATCAATGAAAATAATTTTATGGTTGGGTTGTCACCACAACATGAGGAACTGTATTAAAGGGTCACAGCATTAGGAAGGTTAAGAACCACTGAATTAGAAGCTATACTGATTTAGGAACATGGTAATAGTAGGATCTCCTTTAAGGTCTGACGTCTTCAGCCATAGGTAGCTAGCTAGGTGGACAGTGTTAGGAATATTTTTCTCCCTTTGAACAGGCCTTAAATACAACTAGATAGCTGATGGTTATCCCCTATTGTATAAGTGCCCCTACTGCGCCACTGCAGATATCTTGCCGGTCCAATCATTGTTGTACTTCATGGGGTTTACATGTAGGTAGCACTATTACTTTAATCCCTAGGGAGCTTGCATAGCACCTGTGGATACTATGAAAGCTAGTCTTCAGGGAGGCAGTCTCCAAGTCAGTTCTAGCTTGATTCCTCCAAGTCCTGTGTCTGGAGTATGTGATGTCTTGAGTAATTTACCTCATAATTTTTAAAGAGACCTTCAAACTATTATTTTTTGATATATTTATTTTTAAATTATCTGAAAATAGAATTCTGAGAACAGCTTTAATGGCATCTATAAAAACATTAGAAAGCCTCAAAATAAATTTAAAATTATATTAATATAATTTTTTTATTCATTCACAAAACCAACTGTGAAATATGTAATGTTATAAAGTTGAATTATGTATGGTTTTATTTTTGCTGAGTCTGCAGCAGAGTAAATAAGTAAATATAGTAAAATCTTTGTCATATTGAGGCATGCAGTGAACTTCTGTTTGACTAAAAAGGAAGTTGGCTAAAAACAATTAAGCTTTTTGGAAGTTCCTGAAAGCTTTGTTGTCTTTTTCTTCATTTATGCATTGAGTGTTGGAGACTCTCCAGTCATAATAAAATCCATAATTTAAATGGTACTAAATGATTCTCCATAAATTTACTGAGGACTTTTTTTAATAAAATCTTTTATGATTTTTTCATTTTTACAGAAAGATTTAAGTACTATCACTCCCATAAAACATTATCTGTAGGATTCCAGTTATAAATATATGGAACACTGTAAATTGCGTTTATGTATAGATATAATCAGAATTAAAATGCAGACAGAAATCCTATAGAAACAAAAATATTCCTCCCCACTAATAAGAAGTGGACAGTGTCAAGAGGTGGCAGAAAGATAATTTATCTAGCTGGATTGAGGATGGTTTAGTGTTAAGCATATGCTTGCACAAGCAAAGCCTTGGGTTCTACAACCAGTGATGGGAAAGAAACAAACAAAAGTAATTTATCTAAAGAAAAATCATATTTGTATTACTTTTAGGTTCCTAAATATTTCTACGTTCTTTGGGAAAAAATTTTGGCAGAAGTTAAAAAATTAATTACAAAATGCATATGGTTATGGTGTATGAAACTTCCATTGTAATGCATTTCTTTCACTCAACACTTTATAGCTTATTAATCAAGACTCTTTCATTAGTTGGATCTAAGGTCTATTTCAGTATAACCAAAGCACTCTACAGAGGCCATTGATTTACCCACATAACTATCTACTATATGCCACATGCGCTAATCCTTCACCTAGACAGCCTCAAGAGTTGCCTAGGTCTCTTCCTCAGACATCTGCCTCCTGCACACATTTATTCATAACATACTGACAGAAATTTTCATACAGGTAGGGGATACCATGCAGTCATTAGCTCACAAGGAAAACTCATAATCAGCAGAACGTAGGCTGCAATAATTCCCAAGTCATAGTGGGTAGGGTAAAATAGATGCTCAACTTATAGTGTTCTTTTATAAAGAAATCTTTAAAAATGTCCAGTTCCTAACAGTACCACATATCTGTGTAGAGAAATTTTAGTCTGACAATAATTAAACATTTAGGGAATTAGATAATTCTTAAAAAGGAATAAAGTAAATGTTAAATCAATAAGATATTTTTACATAAAGTTTTTTTATTGATAGATGGGAGTCTATTCTTTCTCATAAGACAAGGCATATAGCCATGGCCTTTACTGAAATGCAATTTGTACCTGCAGAAAGCCAGTCACCAGAAAAGCAGATGACCCTTGGTCAGAAGAACACAGCTGTGTTCAGTGGTGATTTGAGCAGCCACTGAGGGAAAACAAAACAAAACAAACAAACAAACAAACAAAAAACAAAGATTTGGAGACCAAAACCTTACTGGTTGGAATGAAAATGAATCCTGTGGACAGGAAACTCTTCTCTGCATCCAGAAGCCAGAGACAGGGAAGTCCCTGGGAAAGGCTGGCTACCTGTCAAAGCTCAAAGTCTGAGTTCAGACTATTGCCTATGTGACATTGAGAAGGAGGTGATGTATGCTACATCTAATGAGAGACAGTGTGTATTGCAAACTGTTCGTTCTAGGAGACTCTAAAGACTAGTGAGGTGGTTTAGTGTTTATCTTGGTTTTGTTTTCTGTATGGTTATGTATTTGAATTTGCAGAAGAATTCAAAATGAGAGACAAAGTTGGGATAAGCAAATGAATATTAATGTCTTCCATAAGTAAACAAAGAAAATGCTAATTAGCTGTTTACTTGCTTCTAGTGCAGTGTGGGGAGGCATTTCCTAGTGCCATTTAATGTCACTGTTTCTGCTGGAGTTCTGATTCTTACTAACTGTAAAATAGGTCTCAGAGGCCAAGGTACTTACCACTTTTGAGTAACCAAGAAAAAGTTCCCAAAATGAGGCTCCAGTTCTGGGCATGATGTAGGGCAAGAGCAGATGTCAGAAAAGCTGTCCAGCAGCAGGAGGTGAGCAGAGCTCTGGCAGGTGAGACTGTCTGACACAGGGACATGTGACAGGGGACATCTGTCCTAGGCTAAACCACAACCTATTACCTGCTATGGGATTCCTTCTCTACCTTCTGGTGATTTCATGGAGACAAAGGTTACCTAGAACACAAGAAAGTATATTTGCTCTTGTACTTTTAAAAATAAACAAATTATTAAAATAAAAAGACCATAATCATGCAACTATCATTTTTTCCAAAATGTATGTGTCCAGGGAGGAGTTGTTTAAATGTTAACTTACTTTCTTCAGATTTGAGAAGTATGATTTATGCTCATTGGGTTTTCAGATCTACTTTGCTAATTGTTGGCAAAGCCACATCTGGAGTTTCTACCTCCGTTTCTTTTTAGTCCAAGGACTGTTCCACACCGTGCTGTACCATGGCTAACTCTCCTTCCTGAGATATCCAATGCACCATTTCTCAGTCTTCCCAAGCTTTTCTCCTTTGGTTGAAAATACGATCAGAAGAGACACATTGCTACTCATACACAGTGCGAATTACAGTTATTTAAAGCCAATTTGTGACTTTCTTCTTACTGAGCAGATCAGAGAGGTTTCAGAACAAGCTAGCAAACAAAAAAACTTTAATTCTGAGGCATGAGCCACAATAGAAAGATGAGACATTAGCCTGGGGCTTTGATAACATAAATGTGATAGGATGGAAATCTGAGGTAGGAAGGGTCCTCACCAAGAGTAGAGACATCATCACCTATCAGCAGGATTCCTGGGAAAGCGCTAAGATGACTCTAATTCTAACTATATTCTCTATCATTTTGCAATAAAAGGGTGTGTCCTGCATCAGCTCCATCATCAGTGTAAGGGAGGGTGCAGTGAGACCACCTGAACCGGAAAAAGTTTCCCTCTATTTTATTTAGACTTGTTAACAAAGAAATACTTAACATGAAATAAGAAGTAGCTAAATGCCTGAAGAACATTTCTTCATGCACTATACACTCCTCGCTCACCAACTCTATTTAGAAGGCAAGGACTATGCACGTCCTCAGTAATGTGACTTTTTCATCAGTTGCCAACTTCACCCAACGTGTGATCACCCAAACCCAGCACAGAGTTTGCCACAGGCAGGCGGTGTCCCAGACGGTTAATAGCATGTGCTACAAATGTCAGACTAGAAACCACTTCATTCAGCAAAAGTTAACCTATTTTAAACAAAATGTTTCTGTAACTCTTTCTCCTGACATTTCTGCTAGGATTTTGTTCTTTAAATTTTCTGTTTATGTAAATTCATATCTGCTTTTTTTTTTTTTTTTTTTTTTTTTTTTGGTTTTTTGAGACTGTGATTCTCTGTGTAGTTTTGGTGCCTGTCCTGGATCTCCCTCTGTAGACCAGGCTGGCCTTGAAATCACAGAGATCCACCTGCCTCTGCCTCCCGAGTGCTGGGATTAAAGGTGTGCGCCACCACTGCCGGCTCAAATCTGCTTTTCTAAGTTAAAAATACACATTCACCTTGAGTTGAAATATTATAAGGTTTGTTGTTATTTGACTTGGCAAGATTAAGTGTATTGTTTGCAATGAATAAGACAAGATATGCAGCTATAATGCATCTGAACATATGTATAGAAGAAATTTAGAATTATGCTGTTTTTCCGTGAACACAAATCTTCCAGTCTGGCCCATGCTGTCAACCAGAAACCATGTGGAAGTCCATAATCCACACTCTTGCTGACTGTAAAGAGCAAGGAAGCTCTTTTACAGTGGTATAGATGACAGCAGACCCACAGTTGCGAAGGAGGGACATAGAAGGCTTCTGTGACAACTCCTACCCCATCCCACCACTCAGAAAAATAATAGCCTAGACAGGAAACCATCGAAGAGAACTTTTAAAAATTGTGATAACTGAGAGCTTCTGGCAGGGGTGCTGCTGAGAAAGGACTGTTTTCTTTAAGGGGCTGGCCACTGGGAATTTGACCATGATCCAATGAGTATATGGGCAAAACAAATTGGACTTGTGGGTTTCTTTCTGTTGTCGATTTTTTTGTTTTGTTTTGTTTTTTGGTTTTGTTTTTATCTTCTTTTGGGGGAGGGGAGAGGAAGGTCATGGGTGGGAGGTGCATACCTGAGAGGACTAGGAAGTGAATGTGGTAAGAGTGCACGATGTGCACAGATCCTTTATCCAGTAACTGATGGAAGCTGATATAGAGATCCACAGCCAAGCACCAGGCTGAGCTCTGAGAGTCCAGTCAAAGAGGAGGAGGAAGGATTATTATATGAACAAGGACGATCAAGATCATGTTGGGGAAATCTACAGAGACAACTGAACCAAGTTTGTAGGAACTCATGAACTCTAGACCAACAGCTGTGGAGCCTACATGGGACCAAAATTAGGGCCCCCTGCAAGTGGGAGACAGTTGTGGGGCTTGGTCTGTTTGACAGGCCGCTGGCAGTGGGTTCAGGATCTATCCCTGGTTCATGAGCTGGCTTTCTGGAGCCCATTCCCTATGGTGGGATGCCTTGCACAGCCTTGATGCAGGGAGCTGGGGCTTGGTCCTGCCTCAACTGAATGTACCAGGCTTTGTTGACTCTGAATGGGAGGCCTTATTCCTTTGGAGGAGTGGATGGGGGGGGGTCGAAGGGGGGGTGGGGAGCAGTAGGAGGGATGGGAGGGGGAACTATGGTTGGTATGTATAATGAAAAGAAAATTTAATAAATAAAAAAGAGTGCTTCATGTAAAATTCCCAAATAATCAATAAAAATATTATGCTGGGAAAAAAATCTTACAATCTATAGTGTCAGTTACCTTAAATCTCTTCTTTATTGCAATAGAAGAAGTTGCCTTTAAAACTAAACATTTGTTATGCAAATGAGAATGCTCTTGCTTTTTGTAAAGTATGAGGCATGTAAGGCATCTGACATTATGTGCTCTGTGCTTTGAGAAATGACAATTACATTTCTCACATACTGAGATATGCCATTAGGAAGCATAATGGTGGTGTCATGGTATCAATCTTGGGGGCAAATGAAGCATAATATTGATCAAAATGAGTGTTCTTGATGATGCATTGAGTACTTTTATGTTCAGATGGGGTCAAAACAATGTAGCTTCTAAACACATCCAATTGGATATAAAATGAGACTGAATTTTTTCTATGCTTGATTTTCTCACCCAAATATACTTTAAAGCAAAGCTGTCGTAAATATGCTTTACTTTCCTTAACCTGGTTGTCGATACCCAGTTCTTTTCTGTTTATATGTTGGAATTCAGAGATCCATTGTGTCTCCTTGGTTTTTGCTGTAGTTGCTGATTGTTGGTTTTACTTCTTGTATATCACTTACAGGAACTCAACAGGAAAGATTATTAACAGTAATAACACTTTTCACTCTCTTTGTCCCTTACTTTAAAATGGCCTTTAATGTGTTCTCTCTCTCTCAGAGAGTCATTATGTGAGGAAAACTTTACAGTCTTATTATCTGTGACCTCAGGTAAATTATTTGAATGACACTACTTCGTGCAGTCCCATTTAACACAGAATAGCATCCTTCCCTCCTGGTACATCTCTCCTCTGGAATTTCTATGAGAATTGTGCCTATTTTTAAATACAAAAAATGCTTTGAATGCTGTGAGAAAGGGCATATGATTTTTCATAAGCCCTCTTTAACCTAAAAATTCCATATTGTACCATCTGCTGAGCACAAAAAGGTCCAATGGGAAAGAGAATGAATCATACAATGAGATATCTGCTCTCAAAGCCTAATTATTCTTCCTGATGAGACAGAAGTACCTAGGAAAGGTCATATGTTATTTTGAAAATCAGTGGACTTTCTGAAATTCAGCAAACTGAAGACTGTCTGTGCTGTCTATCTGTCATTGGTCTGGATAAGACACCTTTCAGCTCACACTCAAATGCACTCTCTTCCTTCTATGATCACAGCCTGGGAGAGCCTGAGATGTTCTTTCAGAGTCACCTTGTGAACATGACAGGTAGTCTATCTGGGAAGGAAACCAACAGTGCACATATGCTCTGACACAGGCACACCATGCCATGGGGATTCTGACAGCCCTCTTATCTCAGCCTTAGAGTCTGACCAAAGCAAGCGCTGTCCTTGATTTTAGACTGTTAGGATTTCTCCCGCCAGCCACCAACTTGATGCCTCTCTAATAAATTCATGAAAGAAAGAAGCTATGAAATCAGTAACTGTTCAAAATTCATCCCAGAATATATAAAAGAAGGATGTGTAGCTACAAGTATTCCTGCTAGACAATACATGATTTTTATTGTTCCTATTTTTAAATTCAAGAATCTACACTTCTGAATATAAATGCAGAAATGAGGTTCTGTATATTCCTTTAAAAATTTAGCTCTTGTATAAAATCAATTTGGACAAGCTATGAATTTTAAAAAGCACCAGACATTATCCCAAGATAGAAATTTTTGTTCTAGAACCTCACTAAAATTAGCTGTATTTTTAATAGAAGCATTAAATGAAGTGTGACCCCTCTCTGCACATGGATTGCCAAGTGATCAGAAGGGAGTGTCTGCTAAGAGCACTGAAAAATAATGAGGCAGAGGAAGGTGCTTTCCCTTGGATAAAATTTGATGTCTGCAGACATATTTTTCAAAGATAGTTTTAGATTTTCCTTAATATTCCATAATTCTTTTTTATTTTTTATTTTTTTAATTTTATAATTTAATTTAATTTTATATATCAGGCACAGATTCCCCTGTCCTCCCTCCTCCCGGCCCCCCATGTCTGCCCTCCCCCCAATCCACCCCCTATTCCCATCTCCTCCAGGGCAAGGACTCCCCTGGGGATTCAGCTCAGCCTGGTAGATTCAGTCCAGGCAGGTCCAGTCCCCTCCTCCCTTCACCCAGGCTGAGAAAAGTGTCCCAGCATAGGCCCCAGGCTTCAAACAGCCAGATCATGCACTAAGGATAGGTCCTGGTCCCACTGCCTAGGGGCCTCCCAAACAGTTCAAGCTAATCAACTGTCTCACTTATCCAGAGGGCCTGATCCAGTTGGGGGCTCCTCAGCCATTGGTTGATAGTTCACGTGTTTCCACTAGTTTGACTATTTGTCCCTGTGCTTTTTCCAATCTTGGTCTCAACATCTCTCGCTCATACAAACCCTCCTCTTTCTGGCCAATTGGAGCTCCACCCGGGGCCTGGCTGTGGATCTCTGCATCTGCTTCCATCAGTCATTGGATGAGAGTTCTACCACAACAGTTATGGTGTTTGGCCATCTGATCACCAGAGTAGGTCAGTTCAGGCTTTCTCTCTACCATTGCCAGTAGTCTATTGTGGAGGTATATAGCTAGAGTTTTCCTGCCTGGCCCACAGTCAGGACAAATCTCTGTAACCCACCAGTCCCACAGCCGCTCAGACCCAACCAAGTAAATACAGAGACTTATATTGCTTACAAACTGTATGACCATGGCAGGCTTCTTGCTAACTGTTCTTATATCTTAAATTAATCCATTTCTATAAATCTATACCTTGCCACGTAGCTCATGGCTTACTGGCATCTTCACATGCTGCTTGTCATGGCGGCGGCTGGCAGTGTCTCCCACCTCCTTCCTGTTCTCTCAATTCTCCTCTCTGTTAGTCCCTCCTATACTTCCTGCCTGGCCACTGGCCAATCAGTGTTTTATTATTGACCAGTCAGAGCACATACAGACCATCCCACAGCAGAAGTATCTTTGTGGATTTCTGGGGACTTCTCTAGCTCTTTGCTTCTTCCTGTTTCCATGGGGTCTTCATTTATCATGGTCTCTCTAGACTGCTACTCGCAACTCCAGGGAGGCTACCTAGTAAAGAGGACCCTAAGAAAGACACAGGGATCTCCCAAAGACAGAGAAATGGATGAGATCTATGTGAGCAAATTGGATGTGAGGGGGAGTAATGGAGGGCAAGAATCGGGGGAAAGAGAGCTTAGGGGAGTGGGAGATCCCAGGTGGATCAAGAACAGAGAGGGAGAACAAGGAAAGAGAGACCATGATAAATATTCCATAACTCTTATATGATATACTGATGATGTAGCTGGCACTGGAGCTCTTGTGTGAACTTTTGGAAGTTGTGGTAATGAGGAAGCTATACGGCCTTATGGCTTTGGAAATAGAAGCCACAGAGTCACTGACCAATGATCTATCTCTCCAGATAGGCTACATCTGAGACTCTGGTCTCAGACCAGTGGCAATCATGTAACCCACTTATTTCGATCTTTTCTGTATTCATAGTTGAAAAGAAATGCTCTCATTCTGCAAAGTAATCAATAGAGGTATTCCTTTGTGACAGTTTGCTGCTTTTTATACATATGTTCTGAAATGTGCTACCTGGAAATGAATGAATACCCAACAGCAATCAGAATAAAATATGTCCAATTTTAAACACAAATGTCAAAAAAAATTTTTGCACAGAAGCTGTTAGATTTTCAAGAGCTATATCATATAGTGTGTGTGTGTGTGTGTGTGTGTGTGTGCACATGCATGCATGCCTGTGCACATGGACATCAGAGGTCCACATTTGTGTCTCTCAATAGTCTGTATTATTGTGAGGCACGGTTCTCAGTGAAACTAGAGCTCACCAATTCAGCTAAACTAGCTGTCCATCAAGCACCATGGATCCTCTGTCTTTGCCTCCCCAGCTCTGTGATTTTTCATTTGCATCATGTCCACTGCCTGTTCTTTGCACATGGGTACTGAGAATAGAACTCAGATCTTCTTGCTTGTGCAGCAAGAACCTTAAAAACTGAAGCAGTTCCTCAAACCATAATTTGATATGACTTATTTTACTTTACTCATTACTAAACTATTCCTTTGTGGAAAGGATTCTGGAGAAGTTCTGGATGCTGAAGATCTGAATAAGGATAGTACATTGTATAAAATCAAAACCAACTAATTAAATTCATTAATAAAATTTTGCAGCTAAAATTATGTCAGATAAACTTAATATAAAAATTTAGTTCTTGAGTTAATAAACAAGAGTATAAAGAGTCAAATGTAGTACACATTTATCTTCTTCAGTCTTAAACCTGTTTTTTAGTTTGTTTCAGAATGTCCACCTTTTATCATCATGTATAGCAATTAAAAGTAGCAGAAATAAGAACATGAAATCATTTCCTGCCCAGGGGACAGTCAAAACACTTCAATAGATTCAGAAATAAAACATATTTGATATGTATATAGTCACATTTTAAAATCTTCCACAAAATGAACAAAACAAAAATTTAAATGAGACTGCCATATATATGCTCACTAAATAAAAATAATATTGTGCTTTAGCATTCACTTAATTTCAGACACATTTTCCCAACTAATAAAATTATTTTTTAGTATTTATTTTTAAATTAGATAATATATATAAATAGCAATAAAATATATTAGCCAATATAAAATAGCTAATAACTTTATGTATGGAAGATTGTAGATAAAAATAAATAAAAGGCTTGTACTTTGTAACTCATATGTAAAGAAATCATCCTATTGCAGTCACAGGTGGAGACCTACATGGGCAAGTTCTTGTTAATTTTATCTTGATAACCAGGAAATATGCCATTTAAAAAAATCTGAACATTTATCTCTTTAAGGCCAACTATTAGTAGGCCAAGGAGAGAGCTGAAATTATATGACATGTCTTAGCTGCAGAATTCCCCACAGTTAGACCATCCTGGGACTTTTAGATAGAAATAACTAAGACCATGGTTGCTGGAACATCTTCATATAGAGATACAATGTCATGATGATTGGTATTGGCTTTAGTTTTGTTTTATTGCTTTGTATAAACTTTGCGATAGTGAAGTGGATTTAGTTAGACAAAATTCACACTCTTAGCACTGTGTAGAAGAATTAATAGTCTTCAATTCCAGTGCTGTGCAAGCATTCCCACTCCCCAAGTCCACTGTAAAATGTAGAAGTATCTTATGAACTGCATGACTTCTCCTGCTTCAGCCATTGTATACCTGCCAATTTTGTCATAGATGTTATATTTAAATAAAATATCCTCATTCTACTTTATGAAATAGAAGTGTTTTTGTCAGCCCAGTTTATTAATTATTATCCTAGCCAAGCTCAGCTCTTTTGACTGAAGATATTCCAAAGCTAACCTAGAATGGTAGTTCATGAAGTTTTGGCAGGCTCATAGTCTTTGCTACCACAGCTTTCCCTTGCCTTTGCAAAGTCCTTCCTTTTTGTGGAGACAAATCTACCACTGTGAGGCAGGATGTTTTCCATTCTGTCTCTTTGGGCCTTTAGCTTCAGATAAAGTTAGAAGAATTGGGTAGATAAATGGACAAAATTTGAAATAAATTCTGGTCCAAGTTCTATTTATGACTTACTTCCAAGATTAACTAATAGTTTGAATGACATAGAAAAAGACTTATAGTTAAATAAGAATGTATACAAAAGCAAGATAATGAAATATGTTATTCATAGTGCTAAGTTAATAAATTCAAAGAGAATAGCCATGGACTACTTATGCAAAATTTACAACCAGCAATGTTCTTCTCAATTATAAAAATTTCTCTACTTCTACTTGAATCTGTATATATAAAATAAAATATGGACAAGAATAAATGGAGCATATTATAGCACCATCTTATGTTCTAGCTAGTTGACAAATGCAACTCTTTAACCAACTTCTTTGCATGCTCCTTCATTTGAACATTCAAGAAAAAGATTCTCCCCTCTCTGAACATTACCCTTCACAGACTTGGATGTGGTGATATTTTATTTATGCTGAAATATGATATTTTATTTGTATGTTAATAAATAAAATTTGCCTGGAGATCAGAGGTCATAGTCAGCCATAAACAGAAGTCAGGTGGTGGTAGTACACACCCTTAATCTGATCACATGGCAGGCAGAGTCTCTGTGTGTTCAAGGACACAGCCAAGTATGGTGACACACTCCTTTAATCCCAGTACCAACCATAGAGACCTGGAGGTCTGTATAGACAGGCAGTGATGAGGAAGTGATATGGCTGGACTTAGGACCAATGAGAAGGCAGAATAGGAAGGCAATAAAGGCGCAGGTTAGACAGGAAGAAGCTCTCTTGGGAAGCTACGGCGAGGTGGTAAGCTAAGGTTATGTGGTGGCTATTGCTCTAATCTCTACAGCTTGTACCTCTCTCTGTATTTGGCTCTGTGTTTCTTATTTAATAAGACTATTTAGAAATTCATCTACACTTGGACTGAAAGTTTTAGCTTTTTGTCTTCTTTCTTAGAATGAGCCCACTGCTTTAGGCTTTAATTTTATTTCTCCTTATGAAAATTGTAATTATCATATTCACATGCATTTCTACTTCCATGTATATGTAAATAGGAATACATGTAAACATTTTCTTTATAAGTATATGTTTTTCCACCTAACAGAGAGGACAACATTGAGAGGAATGTTTAAGTCCCTTTAAAACATGACACCTAATGGTTCCAATTTCAAATGAGCAAAATAAGTCAAAGCAAAATAAATGCTTTCTGAATTTTCATACAAATGAAGCTATTACTATTCTGAATTTATTTATGAGAGCTCATGGTAAACTGAGAAAAATAGACAGCTCTGGCTGAACAGCAAGCTTAAGGGGGGAAATGCACTACCTGAAAAAAATTCTGAGATGTAGAATGAAAAAGTGACATGGAGTGGGCACCCCAATGTGTGAAATTCAAAACAAGCAGTTGGTGAGGATTTCATAGTGGAATATAAAAGGGTGCTGGCCCTGTGGAAAATAGTCATCTGAAGATGTATAAAGGTGTGTTTGCTCCTCATAATGACAAGATATTACTAGTCTTCCTGATAAGAGACCTACATGCTGTGCTATAAGTGAGGCAGTCATACTTGCCCAATAATTCTCTGAGCCATTGTAAGCATAGAAATACTACTACTAACTAGTAATGAGATAATGAAAACTCCCTAAGTTAATAGACAAAATAATGCTCAAAGGCAAAAGATGACCTAGGCAGAAGGATGGATTAGCGAACATATGCCCTGAGACTGAGCAGTGAGATAAGAATTATCTTGGCCCGCCATCAGCAGCCTACTAAATGGTGACCTTTGGTACCTACCCAAAGCTACATCCATCAAGCACTTCAATGGAAGGCGTGAAGATATGAACCTTCTCCTCCAGTTCATGGTGAACTTTAAAAGTCCTTTATCATATGAAGTTCCCAGAAAGATACAGGTGGTCTCAGACTTTACAAAATCATAACATGATTCTCAACACACCATACCAATTTTGCAGTCACTAACTGATGGTGAAGGCACAGTGCACACATCATCTCACCTCCAGTTTTGACCCTGTACCTTATTCTCCTGGAAACTGAGTCTCAAGGGCATCATAAAAGATCCCAAGCCATCCCTGTGGTTTCTGGTTATTATGAGTGAATTATCCCTTGGTTGTTATCACCCTCAGTCCTCCACACATGTGAAAGATTCTTTGTCAGTGCCACACGAGCTTGGCCCATGTGGCTCCCAGATCACATCTCCCACATGTTAGTGCTTTTAGGTTATATTTGGGATCCCTGCCTAACCCAAAATGTGTGTCTTTTTACTGAAATAAATAAATAGACAAATAAATAAATAAATAAATAAATAAATAAATAAATAAATAAATAAACAAACAGGATAACCAAGTTTTATTTATTTTTTGATTTGCTTTGCATTTTAAATTTGATCCCTAATGGAGAAAGCTGTGGCATCCAGCACAGACTGATAACTCATTGAATCATCATGAACACTTATCCTCAGAGAAGCATGTGGTAATCTGCAGCACCAAATAATGATGAAGCTGGAGTTGGGAGGATGGTTCCGGAGAAAAAGTGCTTGTTGTGTGAGTATGAGGACCTGAGTTCAGATTGACAGCACTCACATAAGAGTGAGGTGCATGCAGCAGCAGGCATTGGTAATCCCAGTGCTGGGATGTGTAGTGGGTAGCCATTCCAGCTTTGTTCTGGAAGTTCCAACCCCCATTGAGACTTTGGCAACTGTCATTCCTACAAGGCAGAACCAAGAGAGCGTTCGCCGATCCCGATCTCGGGTCCCCAGGCGCCTCCCTTGGCCCCGCCTTGTAGGAATGACAGTTGCCAAAGACACAGATTCCAGGGGCTCATCAGCCAGCAATTTAACCAAAACAAGCAAGCCCCCATTCCTACCCCAGAAGCTATCTCCAACTGGTAACTGCTCACTTGTGAAAAGTGAGTTTTCTCCAACAGTCTCACTGAGTATACAACCCACTTGGAAGGGCAGACCCCACCCCTGTCAGTAGATGACCAACACAAAATGAACTCAATAGGGCCGGGCGGTGGTGGCGCACGCCTTTAATCCCAGCACTCGGGAGGCAGAGCCAGGCGGATCTCTACCAAGTGAGTTCCAGGAGAGGCGCAAAGCTACACAGAGAAACCCTGTCTCGAAAAACCAAAAAAAAAAAAAAAAAAAAAAAAAAAAAAAAAAATGAACTCAGTATCATTTTTGGAGGTACTTTGTCTCCTAATGCTTTCTCAGGGCTTTTTGGTTTTAAGCTTTATTTTTAATCTTACAGGTCCTTTTTATATATTTTGATTTTGAAATATATAATTTGAAATATATTTTGATTTCCTCATTTGTGTGTCTTTGGGATTCCTCTGTGTTTAAACGTGTATGTCTCTGCATCAATATATGTTTCTTGGGTTTTTTCTTTGACTCCTTTACCTGTTTGTTTGTTTTATCCTATTCTGTTTTTGTTTTGTTTATCTTATTTATTTTTTATTAGAATATATTTTAATGACTTATTTATTTTCTAGTATATTTTGATTTTATTACTTATCTTAGAATATAGTCTAATGATATTATTATATATCCAAACAAATGAGAAGCAACTTCATCAAAATAAAATAGAAAATTATAGCAGCCCATACAGATGCTATTAAAGGAAGAAAATCTGACAAATAATGAATTAAAAATATTATCAAGATACTGGAATAGAACAGAAAAAGTAGGAAATAGAAACAAAGCCAGAAGATGTGAAAAATGAAAAACATTCAATAGAAATAACATAAACAGAAAATCAGTTCTTTCAAATGTCTAACAAAAAAGGCTAACTATCTGACAAGATGGAGGAACATAAGAAGTCACTGACAACCAACATCGAGTCCCCGTAATGGGATGCAATAAGAAATGGCACAATTAGAATATTAAAGAGAAAAGAACAAATCTTTATGCCAAGGATTTTGAAAATGTAGACTCAATAAAAAAAATTCATAGCATGTTTATTCATATATATATATATATATATATATATATATATATATATATATATATATAATGCTTAAAGAAGAGGCCATGGATTTGGGAGAAAGCCAGGCAAGGGGGCAGACATGAGAGGGGTTGGAGGGAAGAAAGGAAGGGGGAAATGACTTGTTATATTTCAATTAAATAAAAATATGTTTTAATAAAAGCCACCTAGGGCTGAGGATGTAACTCACTAAAAAGGTATTTTATTCCTTAGATGCTTGTTTGTTTTCTAATGTGAGAGAGAAAAGTTAGGGATCCAAATGGGAGGAGAGGTGGGGAGGATCTGGGAGGAACTGGGATAGGGAAGCTGTAACCAGAACATATTGCATGAAAAAACTCCACTTTCAAATAAAGAAGCAAGGTGGACACTGATAAAGACACCTGATGGTGTCCTCTGACCTGACATGTGTACTCATGGAAACATGCATATACATACACGCACACATCGTATCACAAATGTGCACATGCATATAAACACACTAATAACCATGGAGATGATAATGATACTCTCCCTTGTTTTCACAGAGGTTTTAGTTATTATTTGCCAATCATTGGGCTATTCTCTCCCTTAATAACCTCAGAACAATCTTCTGGAAGGAATACTGGAGATCCAATATTCCCTATCAGATCCCCAGTTGTCGACATGTCCTTTACTGTGGATTCTTAGCTTTCCCTCTGCTCACACTGCATGGAGTGGGGAAATGCTGCTCAGTTTGCTGAGTGGAAGGAACTGTCTCCACTTTGAGTGGAGCACTAAACTGAGCACTCAAGTGGGAGGGCTTGGTTGGTCCTTTCTGCTCCACTGGGTTAGGAACATGAGGCTGTGAGACCCATTCTCAACTCATGGGCAAAAAGCTAGAGGAATAATTTCATTCCTTCCAGATCTCATGGATATGTGGACACTCTTTTAGGTGAAGGTGGAGATTATTTTGCCATTCCCCTTGTGTTTAAGGAGAGTTCCTTGTCCTTCTGATTCTAAGGCATCAGCACTTCTGATGCAGGGCCCAGCTGCAGAGCTGCCCATGCTTGTGTTTAAACAGCTTGTGTGAATGCTGGCCGTGTTCTTCTCCAAAACATGTTTGACTGTCCTGAGCTTTAGAAAGGAATTGTATAAATCACACACCGGCTGAGTACTTCAACATTTTTTTTTTTGTGCTCCCAATTCAGAAGCTAACCAACCATAATTGAAAATTGCAGGCATCTAAAATGGATAATTATCTTTCCAGAGTTAGTTTCCTCTGGGGACACTATTTTTACCTGAACAATTTACTGAAATGTATTTCTTCTTAAAAAAAAAAAAAAAGATAATATCTTAATCCATCATGGTCTTTAATTTCAGTCTGATTTTGAACAACAGTAAGAACAAATATTTAACATATGTTAGTTTATGTCGTAGTCTACAAGTTCTCCTTGCTTAACACCCTAAAGAGAATTTTTTTAATCTCCCAAGTGGACAAAATATAAGAGAATATACCAATTCTAATATAAAACTGTATGTTATTAAAGTCTTTAAGAAAAAATACAACACATGAAGAAACAAAGGATGCTAATCATATTGAATTGAAACAAATAAGGTGAGTTCAAGGCCTGTTCCAAGACTACTGTGAGCCAGCATCCTGGTCATAGCAAGGAAGGAGGCCCAGAAAGAAGTGATGGTAGGTGATGCCCATGCACAGAACATTAAAGTATTTGAGGAATGGGGTTGGAAGAAAAGTAGCTGCCCGATGAGGTGAATGATGATGGAAAAAACTCTAAGCTTGATACTGAAGAAGCAACAGAATCTTAGAAAGGAAAGTCCATAGCTTGTTCCAGAAGGCCCAGCCTCAACTGGGGAGTTTTCTTCTCCCATGGTGGAGTTAGTGCACTGCAGAATCCTGGAGCCTCTGTGGAAAACAAAGACAGAACCTCAAAAAAATGTACACAGTACTTTCAGTAAGTGATATTCAAATGGAGAGGAGAGGGATAGGGAAAGGGAGAAAGAAGCTGCATTGTCAGAGGAAGTTGTAGAGACCAGAGGTGGTGGAATTAGAGATGGGCAATCACAATCAATACTTAATGCATCACAGAGCAGGTCTGTAGCGCAGTTAGAAACAGGAATCTTGATGTGCACATATCATACAGGTGCCGGGGAAATCCTCTCAGTGTTTGGTCAGAGCAGTGACAGGAAGCCATTAGAAAAGGACACTTGCTGGATTTGCAACAATGTGGTTCTAGAAGCAAAGCTCCCTCACATTAACTCCATTAACCTAAAGCATGTGCCACATGGCTCTCCTCAGAGACCTGGCTTACACAACATTTGTAGGTAAAGGTAAAAAACTTTGATTTCTATGAGGTAGAAATCTGTTTGAACCTCCCACTGGAGTAGATAACTTAGAGAGACTCTGCACTTTATCCACTCAAGGAGCTGCACAGAACTAGGCCTTGAATGTGCACCCCCATGAGGGGCTGCATACAGTTTCTGTACCTGTAGTTAGCTGAGTGGCCACATAGAGACAGACTCTGCCTTTGAATCCAGGTGAGATTTAGTGTGGATAGAGGCTCTGTACCTTATTCACTTCTCTTTCCTTCTCTTTCATGCTTCCTTTATTTAATCTCTAATTTCAGTTTAGTTGACTAACACTGACTTGTCCTTTTCTTGTTCTTCCTCTGTGGTTTTTGTTTTTTGCTTTTATGTTTTGTTTTTTCTTTTTATGTCTCTTTTGAGATGGGCTTAGCCTGAAACTGATGATTTCTCTACCTTACTCTCCCAAGTGCCCAAGTGTTAGTATATGTTCTTTTTGTTTTGTTTTTTGGTGTCAGACAGCATTTCTTTACATCTTTCATTTTCATTCTATCCTTTTCCGAAACTCTTAAACTCTTTTATCATCTTACTGCACCTTCATCCTTCCTTCCTCTTTATTTTTCTATCCTCTATTTTTTTTTTTTTGTTTTTTTTGGTTTTTCGAGACAGGGTAGTTTTGGTGCCTGTCCTGGATCTTGCTCTGTAGACCAGGCTGGCCTCAAACTCACAGAGATCCGCCTGGCTCTGCCACTCAAGTACTGGGATTAAAGGCGTGCGCCACCACCGCCCGGCCTGCCATCTATTCTTTTTTTATTTTATTCTAATAATAATCACTGGTCTTTCTCTCCTTATTTTCTTCACACTGGTCCCTTTAGTGACTACACATTAGTACATGTTGTATTAATTCTCCTTTATTCTCCAAATTCATGAAAGTAGAAGGGATGATTGCTTTAACTAAGTATTTCTGTATTTTTATAGTGGACTTACCCACCAGTCATGGCTGCCTTTGCAATTACTTTTCTACTTCAGAAGTTGGGCTCAAGACTGGACCCCTGAACATAGTCTCTGGACTTGACCAATGAGCTACACTCCCAGCCCAAGTGAGGAGAAATGACAGCTCACTCATACTAACCCAACACTAACATGCAGACCTTAAACTGAAAGAATATGCTAAAAATATCTCTAATCAAAAACATTGTCTCAGATACGGGACTACTATCTTGTGAACTTAATCTTGCAAGTCACAAAATGAAGGGACTCTAGCCTGCCTGACAATGGCAAACGTGGCTCCAGCAGGCCTTGTCCTTCCCTCTCTTTCCCTCTACCTTGCTAAAAACTGTTAGAATACATTCCTAAAGCTAGCCCCCAAGATCTATTTCCTTACTTGGCCACTCCCTCCTCCTAGGACTGACTACCAGTGTTCTTCTATCAAAGTACTAGTCCAGCAATCAAAAGTCTCCTTTTGGCCACCTTAATTAACATGCCCAATTAAAATTAAACACCTCATCCTAACACAAGGTTTCCCTCTTTACCTTTATAAACTGCCATTTGCCTATGGGCTTTGTCTGTCTCCTCTCATCCAGACGCAGTCCTTTGTTCTCTCAGGACAAATATCCCTTTCCCTTTTCTCTTGCCCATTTTCTCCCCTCTCAGTTTTTCCCTTTCTCTTCTCCCTTTCCTTCCATCTCCTGTCTTTGTCTGTTATCCCTGCCCTCTACCCTTCTGGGGCAAATAAGTCTCCTTTGTGCTGAGAACTTGGTCTTGGAGTATCTTGAGCTGACTTTGAGGTCCCTACAGAGAAGAACCCACTGTAATCTAAAACTCTTTGAGCTGTGGACCTGTGATGGCTTAAATAGGAATGGCCCCCATAGACTCATGTATTTGAATGCTCAGCCCATAGGGAGTAGCACTATAGGAGGTGTGTCCTTGTTAGAGGAAGTGTGTCACTGTGGAAGAGGGCTTTGAGGTCCTATATGTTCAAGCTAGGCCTAGTGACACAATCACTTTCTGCTGCTTGTGGATCAAGATATAGGACCTCAGCTACTTCTCCAGCACCACGTATACCTACACACCACCATGCTTCTTGCCATAAAAATAACGGAGTAAACCTCTAAAACTTTAAGCTGGCTCTAATTAAATATTTTCCTTTGTAAGAGTTGCCATGGTCATTGTGTCTCATCATAGCAACAAAACCTGAACAAAGACAGGACCTAATCTCTATTTCCTGCAGTTCCCAAAGAGAAGTCCATGAAGTTTTATCGCCAGGGTCATAGTAGACTTGTCATAATGTCAGGCACTCTATCTATTCACCCACCTACCATTAATGAAGACAGAAATCTCCTCTTCCACATTCAGGGCAGATATACTTAGGGTGTAGCCTAACATACAGGAGGAGCTAGAAAGACGAGCAGATGTTTGCATAATGGATGGGTGATGTGGATCATCCCATTCAGAGGCAACCACAGAAACATGTGTACTCAGTGTCTCATTCTCAGAAGACAAACTTTTTCATATTGACCCACAGTGCTAATAAAGATATACTCAATTCAGTTCTATAGCACCATCTGCCTATGGAGTCTCTCTTTTTTTATGCCTTTTCTACAAAAATTATCCAACCAGGATCTTCTAGCCAAGAAAGTGTCTAACTAGGAAGAAGATGTCCAGGATATGTTCTATCTTTGTGCTTTTCAGCTGGCTAGGCAAAATGTGCAGAAGCGTAGAGTGTCTCAGAAGTGGCTTAAAGATATGCTGGCAAATTGGAATTGATTTAGAAGACAGAAGAAGGGTAAGAAAAATCACATATTAAAGAACAGCTTTTAAAGGTTGTGATGCTTTTCCTGAAAGCAACAAAGTGATTGGCGAGGAGGTTACTGGATAGCTGGTTCAGGATTTTGCTAGGGAAGTACTACAGTAGATCCTTTGGTAATGCCAGGGAAATCTCATCAGATGGGATGGAAAGGTTATGGATCCAAATTTCAACTCAACATAAGAACTACATTCTCTATGGGCTGCCTTTCCAGAGGGCCCTGGTTTGACTCCCAGTAACTGGTCCATAACCATCTATTAATCCAGTTCAAGGGAGTCTAGCACCCTCTTCTGGCCTCTGTAGACATCAGGAATGCAGGTGGTTCATAGACACACCCATCCATATACATAAACTAAAATTAAAAAGAAATTTTAATTTAAAGAACCAGAAATACATAATGTAGTAATTACTGAAGTATACTGGTTAAAAAGGAAATAAATTTTTCTGTGATCAAGACAATGGCTTTTAATAAGAACAAAGAAGATTATAGCTATCGCTCAGTGTAAAAACCAGTATAAAGCTTGAATTTGTTGGAGTGTAATATATTTACTATTGGCTTCAGAGAATCATTATTCATGCTCATTAAAGTAAGACATATAATTTGCCTATTTTCAAAAGTGATCCAAGATTCTACTGTAAATATATATATATATATCACATATATATGATCTAGAGAGGTCAAGAGAGATGATCAAGAGGTTTTGTTTGTTTGTTTTTAAGATTTACTTATTTATTAATTTTTTTTGACATGTGTGAGTGTTTTGTCTCTATTTGTGTGCCCATATGCATGCCTGGTGCCCAAGGATGTCATAGGAGGGTATCACATCCCCAAGAACTAGAGTTACAGATAATGGTGAGCTCGACCATGTAGGTTCTGGGGACTGAACTCAGGCCATCTACAAGAACAAATAGTGCCCTTAACCACTGAACCATCTATCCAGCCCCTAGAGATTTTTGTTAAATAACTGTAGTTTATTTTTTTTTCAACAACGCCCACAGGTGCAAAGAAAGAGTTCAGTATTTTACATGATCCAAGTTTTTTTCTTGCATGAGTCAGCAGGGTGAAAAAGACACAGTGATCACTACTTAATTCCTTCCAGACATTTCTTTGTCAATTTACATAAAGGGGAAGTGGGGGACACAAGTAGGAGGGATGAGAGCCTCCTCTGCATGCTAGCATCCTCACACTTCGCTATGAAAACCCAGAGGAAACATTACCTCCCTCAGTACTGAGCAGCCTCTGTCATTTACCATATCAACCCTGGGAGCTTCCTGACAGTGGGTCACTCACAGTAGGTCCAATTTTAGTCACTCATGAGAACCATTTACTTAGACCATTCCATCAGTTTCTTCATTTGTAAAAATAGGATGAATGATGGTGATTTGTTCACTGCAAAACTGAAAGAATTATAGCTACACACACACACACACACACACACACACACACACACACACGTATCACAAGACTGTTTCTCTTCTTTACCTTCCCACTGTCATGTATACTTTTCTCAAGGTTTTGCAGACTTACTGGTTTGATTAATACTAAGGATAAGAACACAGAAATTATATTTTCTGTTCTAATTTGCTTCTTTTCCAATTAAGAGTAAATACGTTTCCTTGTTATGATTTTCACAAGGTAGTTAAGAATTTACATTTATTGTGCTTTAATTGCAGAAACAATGATGATAATTTTGCGCCTTTTCAGGTGATATTTTGTTGGGTTGATTTAAAGAAAATATGCTTGCTTCAGCACCAACTTTTAAAAGCACTGCTGGTTCTCAGTTCCTGTCCCATAGTGGATGCTTTAAGCATCTTACTGGACTGAGAACATAGTTTTGGGCCCCATCACTTGGATCTTCCTTGAAGGTCAAAATCTTTTGCCACTGACTACCTTTATTTCTTCAACAGACTTTGACAGATACAACAGCTAGTGACTGAGAGACTTCTGTGTTTCCCCTGAGGAGAAGAGCAGCTTCCAGAGATCAGTATGCTCAACATTCTGGTTAAGACATAGGAAAGAAACTGTTCCTTCGCCTCACACTGGGGCAAAGAGCTGTCACCAAATCTCTGCCTCCTGGCAGGAAGACCCATGTGATCCACTGAGGCAGGAGCTTGTTAGTAAGATACCTTTCCCATCCATCTCTACTTAACTGACAGACTTGCTGACGCGCACTTGCTTCAAGGAGTCTGGTTCTTTCACATAGTACTGTGGAGAACTGAATCATCCTCCTTGAATATCTGCAGGTACCCGAGCTATTGGGTATTCAGAGCACCACACACCTACTCACACAAAGAAGAAGCATGTTCACTAGACAAAGGCCTTAAGGAAGTCTGCTTCAGAGCATGTGACCTACTGGAACTACTTGTGGAATGAAATGATGAATTTCCTGACTTGTATGACCATAAAAGACTATATTTTCCCCAATTAAGTTTCAAAAAAAACCTTAAATGTGTATAGAAAAGGGTGAATATAGTGTGAATTCTAATTGGTCTTTATAATAAAAACCTGGAGTCACATATCGTGGTAAATGCTAATAGATCAGAGAAGGAGAGCAGCTGGCCACTAGAGAGACTTCTTACCTCTACCAAATCTTCAGACCTAAAGGGCCTAGCTCCTGTCAGCACCTCACCTTATCACTTCCTCTCTCCACCCAGCCATATCACTTCCTGTTTCCTTCTCCCAAGTACTGGGATGAAAGGCATAAGATCCCAAGTGCTGGGATTAAAGGTGTGTGCAACCACTGTCTGGCCTCTAGTGGATAGCTCTGCACTCTGAACTCCAGGCAAGCTTTATTTGTTAAAGCACAAACAAAATATCATCACAGGTGAAATTACATTATTGAATAAATCTAATGTTCCCTCAAAATCCTAAATTAGAGGAAGGGATATGAGGGCCTCAGAAGCACTATGCCTACATCACTTACAACTGAAGGCAATTTCTGTCAAAAAAAAAATAGATTTTAAATGATGGAAACAATTTCCAAGGAAATCTGTCTTTCACTGCTGAACATTAGATGTGCTTATTTAAACTGCTTATACAAGTAAAGAAAAAGATATTTTTATAGTTTTGAGGAATGCATCGAACTATTTTTCTGAAATTATACTAATAGGTTAATGCACTTATACAGAAAATGTAGGTAGGTTTTCAATATGGAAAATGCAAATGGAATAAATTTTGCCTTAGAGCTTGAAATAGAAAAAAAGATGGGTAGACTATCACATTTTTTTTAATGCTTTAAGTTCAAAATAATGGAAAACCCTCAAATTCTACAAGTGAAGGAAGAAATTAGAACCACAACTTTCATGTGTGGGTGAGGCCATGATGACCTTTTGAGAATTTGGAGACTCATTGTAGGCTAAATATCCAGGGGCTGCACTTTCTGCTGCTGTGATACCAAACATTAACCCAGAGCTCTGGAAAGTGGATGAGCATAGTCAGGAAGCTTCCAGTCTGTAAGAGGGAGATGGGAACCTCCCTCATCAGCTTTTCCTCTGGGGACCAGGGAGAGATTCAAAGTGTGGGCCTGAAACATAAGGCTGGAAAATACATAAAATCACAGAACACACTGAACCCTCCAGGGACCAAGACAAAAGATGGAAATTCCTCTGTTTACTACTATTTGGGAAACAATTTGTTCTCATAAATTTTTGAAAGAGGTGTGGACTTAATAAACTCCAGGCTGCAAACTAGAGAGAAGAGCCAAACACCATGAGAAAGAAGTTGTAGATAGAACCAACACAATCAATCATTGAAGTAAAACCTGCTATGAAAAGGCAAAAAGATAAATTGGTGCAAAACAGTGAGCAATACAGAATTAAAAACATAACAGAAGAAGCCACCCCAAAAGTTATTATGTAGTCTTAAAAATAACTGAACGCACACATGCAAGTGAAAAAAAAAACATTAATTTAATCAAAAAGCAAATGGTAATTCTGGCTTGTGGAGATAACAGCATCAATATGATTCTGGATTAAAAAAACTTTCATATTTTAAAATAATTTTAGACTCAATGAAAAGTTGCAAAAACAATGCGGAGAATTCCTATAAAGCTCATCCAATTTCATCTAATGTTACTATATTGCATAGATATAATTACAGAAAAAATAAACTAACATTTTGTATAATGTGGTTGACTGACAGTCTCTGTTCCAGAACCTAATGTCACTGTGCTCCGAGTCTCCATGGCTCCTCCAGACAGACAGCTCTGCAGTCCATCTTCCTCTTCATTCTTCACAATCTTGATACTGCTGCAGAGTACTAGCCAACGATCCTAAAAATATCTCTCAACTTTGGTTTGTTTGGTGTTTCCTCATAATTATGCTGACTTAAATCATTTCTGGTAGAATATCACAGAAATTATATACCTTTTATATCATGGAAATACGATGTATATCTTAGTAATAATGATATGAATCTCAGTCAGTTGATTCAGTTGCTGTTTGTTTATCCAATTATTCATTAAAAAGTAACTTTTTTCTTCCTTATTAGTAAATATCTTAGGGAAAAACCTTTTATAGTGATCATTTTATTGTTTCTTTTCAGATTGTTACACGTTAATTTTGGCATTGGTTGGTGTTTCCTGCCATAATTATTACCTTTCTGTTCTGTTATTTTTTATTCTTCTCTTATGACTTCTACATTTATTAATTAGAATTCTGCTACAAGGAAGAGCTGCACCTCTTCCTTGATATTTATTTCTTCCAGTATTTAACAGTATGAACTCATGGATCTATGTTATAATTTTGAACATAACCCAATATCATGATATGATATAGTGTGATTTAAAAGAGTAATAATATTATAATAACATTATGTAAAACATTCCTAGAAGTGTGTATCCTAAGAAATTTTAAATCCAGTTAAGATGAAAATGAAGATTAGTCATCATATTCAAATCAAACATTTGAATGGATAGGGCAAAAATAACTAATGACTACAGCCTGTATGGGGAAAGAACTTCAGTAGGAACCCAGGTGTGTAACGGGCCATGAGTGCACAAGATGCCACCAAAGACCAAGAACTGGTCAGGAGAAAGAAAAACTAGTCTGAGAATAGGCTCAGTATGTAACTATGTGATTTCTAAGGGAGATGATAAAATAATTGACTGTAAATATAATTCTGCTGGTGTCATAATAATACATAAAATTACTTCCTAGGCGACTCTAAGTCTCAGCAATGTCTCCATGCTTTTAGGAGCATATACATCCAAACCTAAAATCACTGAAAAAAATTATACTATTTTCAAACTGTTTTCTTGGTGAGAGTTTGACACTGTTGTTTGAAGGTCATTATGTGTGAATAGAAGGACAAAAGAAATAAGTTTTAAAACTGAGATTTTTTTAGCATAAGCAACAGCAAATATAGTGGAAATTTTGTATAAACCCATGAATTGCCATGAATCTCAATTTAAAATAGCCGTAAAAACATGTAATCCATTTTATGTAGCAAATATGTAGTTTTGAACTCATTCATTTAAAAGTTGTTCGAACAATGAATAATCTGGTAGTAATGTATAGATTTATCCCAAAAACTGGGATTTCCAAGTAAATGAAATAGAGATCTTTAGATGAAAATGATTTGAAACCAGAACTTAGAAGAGGAAATGAGAACAATCCAGGAGAGTCGTCATAATAGTTACTGAGGAAGCCATGGAAGACAGTTCATGGTCATACACAGTGAAGAACTAATTTACTTCCCCTTACCCATCAGGATGGGATAATATGGGCATAAAAATGAATATGTGCTCAAAATAAAGTATGAAACAAAGACTTACTTTGTAAACATTGAAGAATGATAGCAAATAAATAGATCTTTTAGAAAAATTGTAAATGAAAGGAAAGAAGCAAACGTTTGAATTTTATTTCCATCATATTCAAGGTGTGTAATTGTAGTACTTGCTGCTCAGAAGGCAGAAAGAATGTAAACACTTGGGCCTAACAGTTCAAGACCAGCCTGGGCAGCAGAGTGAGACCCCCATCTCAAAACACATAAGCATTAAAATAATTTTCTTGTTTGAACTATTCCTGAGAACAATCAAATAGTTGATGACTCATATTTTGTTTATGAAAATGTTCTATTGGAAAAAAAGAACAATAGAACTAGAATATTTTTCTTAATTCCTGTTGAGTTAGTGTGTCTAGAATGGTCATGTATGGTTGCTAAAAGCATAGAAGCTATGTATTTCTAATGGAAATATGTAACAACTCTATGAAGTATATTTGCCCTCCCCAAAATCAAATCCTAATTTTATGCTATCTGTATATAACTTAAATTTATAGAAAACTCAAGGAAGAGGTAAACACTAGATGGGCTCTGGATGAACATCAAGGCAAATATTTAGGAAACTCTGTAGGGAAAATTGACCAAGTTCCATCAAGGAATAAAAATAGATGTGTTTGATGGGTTGAGGGAGAAAGATCGGTTGAAGATGTCTGCACTGAGATTCTTAAAATGTACTAACTACTTGCATTTATGGAATTTTTTATTATCCTATTTGAAAACTAAACCAAAAGAGAAATTTAAAGTAACATGAAAAATGTCAAAATGGTCTTGAATATTTGGTGATTATCATAGATTAACTTTATATACCATGTTTACGAATAGATCCTCCTTATACAAACACACACTAAAATAGATATCGACAAATCTGTAAATAACTCTAAGTCTCTATAATATCTTAGATAGTAAAATAGCATTTGTCTTTACATAAAAAGTAAAATGTACTAAGCAGTATTTTGGGGTTTTGTTGAGTATTTTGTTGAGAGATCTCAGTGTGAAGAATAATGTGATGCAGTGATTCAGAATATCCTATGGAGGAAAAGATATTCTGTATAGAATGAGAATCCCCCACATTAACCTAATACAAATTTTACAGTAGAATTATACAATAAAGAAGTAATAAGTTATGTACAAGTAGTGTTAAAAAACATGTTACTATTAAGAAAAATGTGAGTAGCTGGGCGATGGTGGCACATTCCTTTAATCCCAGCACTCAAGAGGCAGAGGCAGGTGGATCTTTGTGAGTTCAAGGCCAGCCTGGTCTACAAAGTGAGATCCAGAAAAGGTTCAAAGCTACACAGAGAAACCCTGTCTCGAAAAACAAAAAAAAAAAGAAAAATATGAGTAAATTGAAACACACATATATAAACAAATTTACCTAGATAATGTAGGAAAATGTAATAGAAAAAGACAATAAAAAACAATAAAATAATCCAGCCAAAAAGAACAAATAGACTATTTCCAAAGAATGAACTTGATGTATTAGATGCTGGAGATGCTAGAACAAAATAGAATGTTGCCTTTAAAATGCTAAGTGCCCACATAGAATCATTTTTTTCAGAGGTAAATTGTCATTTTAAAGCAAATCAAGAATTATTTGTAAACACATACAATATACCATCAGAGATGTTAGTGAATTACAAAAAAATATCCCTCAGAAAGAATGAAAAGCTCAAGACGTAATGAACTGCAAAATGGCAGATACTTGGTAAGATGTTAATGCACTTACCCATTTCTTTCAAAATATACTTATAGCCTAAAAATAAGTGCTTCTGTGTTCTGCTTCTAAATTGCATTTCCATTTCAGTAAAGAGAGACTGAACAAAAAGTGATATGCCTTCTTACATTTATAATATGAAGAATTAGATAGGGTAAAGTTTCAAAACAGTAAAATTAAATGCTGGATTATATAGCAGATAGTTATTTTAATATTTAATAGTTTATTGACTTTAAAGAGAATTAATGATATTCTGAAGCTACTCTGGGGCATCTCCAAAGTGAGGAGGCAAAGGCATAAAAACAATGTTTCATGTTGCCACCATGAACATATGCAGGTAATAAACAAATGCAGGTAATGTGTTTATCACAGAAGGACATGAGGAACAAATAGTAGACGCCAGCTCAGGAAGCAACAGAATGAATCTTAGGCTGCTGTAGAATAAGCAAATGAGTGAAGTGGGACCAGATCAAGTGTTTGGGAAGGTAGAAAGGCAAGGAAGATTTAAGGGTATTTAGCAAGGAGAAGACTGGAAACCCCTGGACTTAGTCTGCTTCCTGTGGAGAATCTAGAAACCTCAAAATAATTGGTGAATCAGAAATTGTCTCCAAAGATAATGGCATTTTTTAAACAAGGATATAAAGACAACAAAGTGCTTGGAGCCTTGAGTTTAACTGTGTTAGCACTGGCTCCTCCCTAATCTTGCATTTATTTTCTGCATTTATTTTATTTTTACAAAATGTCTTTATTTAAATAATTTTATACAATATATTTTAGTCATATTCTTGCCCCTCTCACTCCTGTCTTCCCAGATCCTCCCCACTTCCCTAACCCCACAACTTCAAGTTCTCTCTTTTTCTCTCTCTCTTCAATTCTGTCTCTCAGAAGAAGCAAAAGCAAACAAAAATGACAAGAAAATGAAAATCAAAACAAACTAAAAATAATCAATGTAACAAAAATATAACAAAACAAAGTAGAAAACACGTGCATGAGCGTGCATGTACACACACACAAACACACTCACTCACTCACACACAGTGGGGTCCATTTTCTGTTTTTCAGCTACTCCAGGACATGGAACCTGATTGGAGTGGAGTTGATAAATCCACCTACACTCCATTGGAGAAAAGTGGTTTTTCCTTTCTCAGCAGCTGTTTACTGCCAATAGCTTTTTGATTTGAGGTGGGACCTCCTGTGCATTTTCCCTTCTCTGGGTCCCCTATACCTTACCCCCTAAAAACATCTCAGGCTATTGTCATGGCTATCGGCTACTTTCTATAATCTTACTGTTAGATATGTTTTAATTGAAATAAAATTATATCACTTTTGTCTTCTGTGCCTTCCCTGTCCTCCTTCTAGTCCCTCACATTTACCTACCTCCAGCCTCTGCCACAGCCTCCTCAAGTTGATAGCCTCATTTCTTTGATTTATTACTGTTGTGTGTGTGTGTGTGTGTGTGTGTGTGTGTGTGTGTGTGTGTGTGTGTGTTTATACAGATAAAACCAGCTGAGTCTGGTTTTATTATTTTTGTGTATATGGTTTCAGGCCTGACCACCTTCCAGTGGAAAACCAATAAGAGGCTCATCCCTGGGAGAAGCTAATTATTTTTCTCTCAGCAGCAATTAGTTGCCTGTAGTTCATTTATTAGGAGTGGGATTCCATGAAAAATTTCCCCCTTCCACATTAATATGCCCATTGATTTTGCCGTTATTTTGATCTGATTCATGCAGCCATTTCTAGGAAAGACTGATTCAGCAAAATTTCTGGTGTTCTGGCTCCTACAATCTCCCCTCCCCTTTTTCTTCTTGACCAATTCTTGAGTCCAATTAGGCAGCTGATGGTTGTCACCAACGTGTAAGTGCTACTTATTGCACTTTTATGGATATCATGCCATGCGGGTCATCACTGTGGTTCATAGATGTTGCACCTGGGTAGGTCTAGTAACTGCCATAGATGAGAAAGTTTTTGGGGCTGGGCTCCCCACCGTCTGTTGAGCTCTGCATTGTGGCCATGTGTGGTTATCTGTGATGGTCTCCATTTTCTGTAAAGAGAAGCTTCTTTGATAAGGGAGCTACATTTATCTGTAAGTATAAGGATAAGACTTAGAATGTAGTAAGGAGCTATGTTAACCTAGCAAAGGGGCAGTAGTAGATTATTTTCAAATGTCCATGGCCTACTAGCTCCAGGAAACTGACTAGGTTTTTATGAGCCTCTTGAGAGGATCTTGAGTCCAATTAGACAGCTGCTGGTTGTCATCAACATACGAGTGTCACTTATTGCACTTTTATGGGCATCATGTCATGTGGATCATTGCTGTGGTTCATAGGTGTTCCACCTGGGTAGGTCTGGTAATTGCTTCCCTCTTCGGCAGCTTGCTTAGTAATTTCTGGTGCCACGGAAGCCAGATCACAGAAAAGAGGCTTTCAGGTCAAATCCAGCTTGAACTATCTCAATCCTGAATCTTAAGTATGTGTTGCCGTTAGTGATTAGGGTCCGTCCTATATCTCTGAGAGGCTACCAAGGGATACATCAATAGTCTGTATTGTTTGGGGAGTCATCTGGACTATGCTGACCAATCATTTGAAAAGAAGTTTCTCCTGTCTGGTACTAGGTTTTGTGTTGGTTCCTTTTGGGAGAATCATTAGCCCAAAAGGCTTAAATTACTTTAAGCTCCCTCTCCTCTCTCTCTCTCTCTCTCTCTCTCTCTCTCTCTCTCTCTCTCTCTCTCTCTCTCTGTACATAAATTTAAATATCTTGTATGTAATTTTAAGTAAATATAAAATAATGATTCTTTGATGCTTTAACAACCTTGGGGTTATTTGCTCCTTGTCCCTCCTTCTGTACTGACATCCTTCCCTCCTACCTAGTGGGAACCCTTACCCATTTCTCTGTTTCCCACTTTATATCACCTGTTTCCCACTATTCCCCTCTCGAGACTGATTTACTTCCCCACAAATAATCCTGGTTTCTGTAGTTGTTCAATATTGTATACTTACATTTGGAGATTTGGAGATAGAAACCACTGATGACAGTCAATGTGTTAGTTTTCTTTTGGGGGGTTGGTTACCTTACACAATATAGTCTTTTCTAGGTCCATAAACTTACCTTCAAATTTCATGATTTCATTTTTCTTTACATATGAGTAATATTCCATTAAGCAAAAATACAACATTTTCATAATCCATTCATCTGTTGAAGGACATTTAGATTGCTTCCATTTTCTGGCTATTGTAAATATTAGTGACAAAGTATCTGGGTAATGAACATTGTTGAACAGGTGTCTGTGGAGTTGCACATTGAACCCTTTGGGGATATGCCAAAAAGTTTTATAGCTAGGTCATGTGGTAGATGGTGTTTCATGAGAAATCTTCATACTGATTTCCAGAGTGGCTGTAGCAATTTTTATGCCCACCAACAATAAATGTGGGTTCCCCTTTCTCCACAACCTCATCAGCATTTTCTGTGAGTTGCTTTGTTAACCTTTGCCTTTCTCACTGGGGTGAGATGAAATCTCAGAGTTGTTTTAATTCTCATTTCCCTAATGGCTAAGGGTGATGAATCTAAGAAATACCTTTTTGAGGTATCACTTAGCCATTTTTATTTTTCTATTGAGAACTCTCTGTTTAAATCCATGGCCCATTTTATAACTGGGTCATTTGTTTCCTTGTCTTTGTTTATTGAGTTCTTTGTGTATTTTGGACGTTAATCCTCTCTTAGATGTACAGCTGTCAAAGATGTTCTCCCATTCTCTGTGTTTCTTCTTTGCTTGATTGACTGTTTCCTTATCTGTACAGAAGCTTCTCAGTTTTATGAAGTTCCAGTTGTCAATCGTTGTCTTCAATTCTTAGATAAATGGAGTGCTGTTCAGAACATCCTTTCCTACACCTTTATCTTGAAGGTACTGCCTATGTCTTGCTCTAGCAGTTTCAGCGCTTCAGGTTTCATGTTCAGGATTTTTATCTACTTGGGTCTAATTTTTGTGCATGGTGATATATTGTTCTATTTTCATTCTTCTGCTTACAGACATTCAATTTTCCAGCACCATTTGTTGAAGATGTTGTCTTTTCTCCAGTGAATGTCTTTTGTCTCCTTGTCAAATATCAGGAGGCTGTAGTGGCATGTATTTGATTTTGGGTCTTTTCTTTTGTTTGATTCTTCTACACATCTATGTTTATGACAGTACCACACGGCTTTTATTGATAGAGCAATATAATATACCTTGAAATTTGCAATAGCAATATCTCTAGTATTTTTTTTTCTCAGAATTGTTTGGGCTATGTGGGATCTGTTTCCATATGAATTGTATGATTTTTTCCTAATTCTGGGAAGAATATTGTGGGTGTTTTGATGGGCCCCTCCCTGACCCCTAAATTTAAACAGTGTATCTGGTAAAATCACTTTGTAATTTTGTTAAGAAAAGGGTATTCTTTAAGTGAAATACCTAAACCAGCTTAAATACTTTTACTAATTCTTAAACTTTACTTAATCTTAAAATATTACTTAAAATATACTTATATCTATATGATGGAAAAATGTTCCCATGAAATCTCAGCAATATGGTTGTCAGAGCAAGGTGGGTATAATGACAACACCAGTTGACATGCCAATGTGAACAGGAGAAATTTCACCCAGTCTTAGCCATAGATGAATAGTTACAGATGGTCAATGGCTGCTGACAAAGGGAAATTGGTTGCTTCTAGGGTCAAAGTCTGACTTACGTTGTCCCTTCCCACATGGTCAGCCCTGGAAACATGTACATACAAGCGATTTTAAGTGGACCCAATATGTGGTATATACATATGTGCATATATATCTACATACACATTGACAATAGTTAAATAAGAGATTATGGATTTAGGAAAAAGAGGGGGCATAGGATTCATGGGAAGGAATGAGAGTGATGAAGATACAGTGTTATTGGATCAAGTTCTCAAAAATACTTTTAAAAAATGCTTAATCTTTTGTTCTAGTTGTAAATTGTTTCCTTTAAACAATGAAGCTTGCAATAGAAAGTCAAGAAATCATGTAAATAGTGTAGAGACATGTAAATATGATCCTTCTTAAGAAGTCTGAACCCACATCTTGGGAGTATACCATCTTTCCCCCAAATATTTCTGTCTCTAAAAATGAACACTTAAGTCCAAAGCATTCGCTCTTCCTTCAACTCACTACTTTGCTTCATTTTGGCTTATGTAGTGGAGTCCAAGTCTGACTTTACCTAAATGGAGCTCTGAAAAGAAGGTGGGGACTCCTTAAGCTATGTAGCCAGTACTAGGCTGTACATCCCTGATGATAGGACCTCCAGCTATTCTGCATAAAATCAAGTAAAATCCTTTACTGAGAGAACGCATTTAGAAGAGTGTTCACCCTGCCTCAACTGAAGGTACCAGGTTCTGCTGACTACCCATGAGAGGCCTTGCCTTGGAGCAGGTGGGGATGGGGAGTGGGTTGTGGGGGAGAGAAAGGAGGAGGGAGGAGAGGGTGATCTGTGGTTGATATGTAAAATACATAGAAAATTTCTTAATAATAAATAAAAGAAAAAAATTAGTAAACCATCAAAAAAAAGACAAAGCCAGAAAGTCTAATAAAGTCATAGGATAACTTAATAAGTTAGACTTAGAGATTATATATATATATATATATATATATATATATATATATATAATAAAATTTTTCTAAGGTCAAAGCTGAATTTACTAATATCAAACTTCTATTTGAATCAGTATAGTTCTCTTAGGCTATTGATATCTACTCTTGGTAACATTTACAAGGACTTAAAAAAAAAACTGCCTAATCAAGACAACTATTTAAAAACTATTTCTTAACAAAATCAGGATTTACTTTAAATGTTTGGTTTCACTCAAGCTTTATCTAAATGTTACACTAAAGTTAAAAGTATAAAATTGATGTAACTGACCTTCTGTGTGTGGAATAAGCGTACTCTGTGGTAATAGTATTTTGGATGAGGATGTCCTCTGTAGAGCAGATGTTTGACTGCTTTGGGGAGGTTTCGAGTGGCAGCCTCATTGGAGGAGGTCTGTTACTAGAGACTGTGGATTGGATTGGAGAGTTTGATGACTCCATGTCACTCTTTGCTTTGTGCTTGTGTTCAAGATGTGTGCTCTCCTCTTCCTGCTCTGCTGCCATGCCTGGAAACTGCACCATGCTGTCCTCATTCACCATTATGGACTCCAAATTTCTGGGCCATAGCTAAAATAAACTTTTTTCCTCTATAAAAACAGTGTCCACAAAACCACCACAGGCAGTTTTTCACTTCAGTAATAAAATAAGACTATGAGAATGAAACTATGAAAATTTTTAAAGAGGTATAAGAAAACAATGAGAAAATATGGCAACATATCAAAGTTTTTCCAGTCTTATTTTGGAAACAGGAGCATAAATCTTTTAGAGATTATATATAAAAAAACCTTTTCAAAATTGTACAAAACAAAAAATTGGAGTTAAATGGAAAATTGGGAGGACAAGAGACAGGCACTCAAGCAACAAGCCCTGTCATGTCAGGTGGGATTCCAAAAGCTTGAAAAGGAAGAAAATTGCATTGGCAGAGACTTCAATCATAGAAACTAGAATAAACTATTATATTAAAATAATTAGACCAAAACCCTTGTCAATTCAAATGGCTATCTACCCTACAAATTCTGACACCATTCAAGATTGAGAGCGAAAACAAATTATTTTTCACTGGGAAACAGGGATTTCAGTTAACATCCTTTTATAAAGAAGATGTCCTTATGGTAGGAAAGATAGCAGAAAGAAAATTACTCTAGTCTATTAAGAGAAAATTAGATTAGAAAGGCAGACACACAAAATATAGCAATGTACTGTTTAAGAGACCCTAAAAAAAGACATAGGGCATAATTCCTGAAAGAAAAAGATGGAAAACAGCATTAGTAAACTTCTCTGGGCCATGAATATGTTTAACATCTGAATGGAAAGATGGTTTCATAATGAACATGCAAATTAAACCAATCAAACTCTTCTGTTTAATGGGTTCAGATTAGTTGAAAGATGTTCAGAAGAAAGTAAAAATGGTGGAAAAGATAAGTCAAGTAAGTATTGAGAACAGCAATGAAAATGCTGCTTTGGGCCCTGTGATAGCAAACACAATAGTCTCTTAGGCTACAGTTATAGTAAGTGAATAGCATGAATAGTAGTCATGTGTACACTGAAACAAAGAACTGTTTTGTAAAGGGAGCGTAAGGCCAATCTATAAGGTCTACTTTAACAGCAGCTTGACAAGCTTGAGTCATGCCAGTTCTGCCTCAGATGGCCTCATCATTTCCAACAACATTAATATACAGGTCTTTCCTGATCACTCAAAATAGAAAGTGTATACTGAAAACTTTCTCTGCTGTTTATTCCCGGCATATATCCCCTTCTAGGACAGCACTCATTGTTTCTTCTCCACACACTGACTACTCCTAGAAAGCACTTAAAGCATATTTTAGAATGAAGAGATGAATAAGATACTGGATGTCCATGTCATCGATTTTAATCTGTCATCAGATGTTGGTTTTGCATTTTAACTCCTCTTGTAATGATACGGAGTGATCGTTTTTAACCTCAAGTTGTATACTTGTTAGGTTTTTTTTTCTTTTTGTACTTACAGGTGTTGAGTCCAGAACATTAACCACTATAGGCAAGCAATCTACCACTAAGCCACATACCCAGTCCTGTTATGCTTTTCAAATGTGGTATAGATACCACAGGTGTACAGGACAATGAATTCTCTTCAAACATTATGCAGAAAGAAAACTAGGCTTCTGAAAAAGATAAGTTAAAATATATACGAATGTTCTGGTCATATGGTTTAGAGGTTTAGTGAATGCGTATTTAATGTATTTACGCAGTTCTGGGTACTTGGTTATAGATGTGTTTCTAGGGCTATATCTCTGTTTAGACAAGGCTTAGATAAAAAATCATTTATATAACTTGATCAGATTTTATTAAAACATAATTTTTGAGAAACACTCCTCATCTGGGTTGCCCATTTATACCCGAAGCCCACATGTCAATCATCTGACGTGGCCAAAATCTAAGTATACAGTCTTATTCACATGTAGGAATTCCTTGTTATGTACCTTTTCTCATGAACATCTTAACTGAATTGTAAGTGACTTAATCAGACTTCTCTAGCCCTTAAAAAGTGAGATGACTCTTCCTTTGCAATTGACTTTATTAGTGTATTTGTAACTCCATCAGCCAAATTTGGCAGGGGAGATCATCAATGGCTTCATGAGGCCATTTTGTTTCCCCCTCAACTTCCTCTCTTTCTCAAATCCGATTCAAGCTGAACAAGTCGCCCTTTGTTCAGAGCTGTCACACAATGAAGACAGACTTAGCATCTTACATCAATAATACTTAAACTCTAACTCACGGTGGTTTCTCCATTTATGATTTAGTTCTAGACACTTCTGTTCCTACGCAGCACCTCCCAGATGGAGTGAAATGCTTCAAGTGCTTTTATCATCTAATTTCAGAAAGCATAGGCTTTAGCTGACTGATAGTCCAAGATAATTCTTTGATCACAGAACCTCTTGATGATGAGTTTTGTAACTTTTAGAGACCTATTTCTGCATGAGTGTTAACTGAAAGTGTGACCACCCTTTTCTCTGGACTCCCTGAGTCTTCTTGTCAATTATTCATTCTAGATATAGCAGCTCTGGCTAAAATTCAGTCTCCTTGTTGACCTTTAAAGTGTTTAGTTCTTTTCTTTCATGCCATCATTTTGTTTTGTTGCTATTTCTTTGCTCTCACAGAGTTTGTGCTAAAGTATATGTAGCATTAAATTGAGTACAAGATAAACATCCTTTTAATTATTTATTTATTTTTTGAGGTTATTACAAGCATCTTAATAAGTCTTAATAGAATGCAGACAATGCATTTGAAGATTGCTATGAATACTGTGCACACGAAAAATGGAGTCACCTTTCTGTGATGCTCATAAATCTCAGGTTGATGTGAGTCACTGTCAGTGGAAACATTGCTGTCCTCATAACTGTGAGGCTGAGAAGCTCATTTGCCAAAGTGCATCAGGAGTGCTCAGTGGAATGTGATAGACTGCTTAACACGGAAGAGAGGGCTCCAGGAGAGAGGAAAGAGCCTGGCTACATGATGGTGATTCCTATAACCTAAGATAACAGATGCAGAAACCTTAGTGTGAGTTTTTCCACCCTCCCTCTGTTCCAAAATGTGTTTCATTAACCACCCAGCATACTGCCTGATTTCAAAATCTTTTTCCTTCATTTTGACAGGAATATGAGCCTGAGCATAAGGCAATGGTAGAAATAGCTTGACAGAAGTGAGTTCACAAAGAACTTGCAAGGCTATTTGTGTGGCTCCAGATTGTTTTAATTGAAATAATAATTGTATTTTTTTTGCAACTACAAACAGGCATTATTAATTATCCTGACCTTGGCAACCACATCCATGAGTTATATTTTTCTCTGCCTTATGAAAATGTGGTCCTTATTTTAGGCAATGTGCTGTGTGAATTGTTTCCTTGTTGGTCCTTTACAAGCCTTTAATCATGAGGCTAGAGTTTTGCTTTCCTTTCCTGAAATATTTAGTACTCTAGTGCCAGATTCCTCTCTTATGCCTAATGAGAGTTTTGTTTAAAAGCTGAAAGAACTGGTCTCTCTGCCATTTGGTGCATTCCAACCTAATGGAGTTAGGGTGTGATAATTCAATCAAATTTCTGGCACTTGGCCACAAATATCCTTCGAGTAACTGCTATAAACCCCTTGACCGCACTTGCTACATCCACATTCTCAAACTATCCCACATAGACCGTATTATTCCTTATAACAGCTTGCCTTCTATTTCCATACTTTGTTCCACAGTGATCTCACATTGGCTCTGTACTGACTGAGAGCCATGGAGACTGGCTAGGTGGTCTGGCAGAATCTTGAAACACAATGGTAAATAAAGTTGGAAAGGCATGCCAGACCTCACCTGCATGGTAAGGATAGCAAGTCTCAGTCTTGTCACTTACTCTCTGGACTTCATGAAGGTGGAATTCAGTGAAGGGTTATAAGGCCCAAGAATTTTGTTACTGATCGAATTAAGCATATTGCAGATACAACATTAACGTATAACCACATGAATAGTGTATGGCCTAAGTACAGAAAGTTGCTCATTGTTAATAATCATAGCATGTACAAGGAGATACATCATACTATTGCCCTAAGCAGAGGAAATGTGTTCCTAGTTATAAATATATTTAATGTTTTGGCAACCAGTAAAAAAAATGTATGTGTAACAATTCTATTGCTTTAATAAAACCATAAAAAGAAGAATTTGGATTGAGAAATGTGATTGTCTAAAAATCAGATAAGATTGGATAAGGGTCTGGCAGTCAGAGTAAAAAGTAAAAAGAGTTATTATGAAGCAAAAACAGCAAAATTAATGACTCATAGAAGACAGTAAGGAAGGAATAACATAACAATATCTGTCCTGGAGATTGAAGATGTCCTCATAGGAGGCATTGAGCTAATGAACACAGTCTAAGGAGGAAGGTGGATTCTGTACTTACTGTATTGTACTGCACAGTCTTCAGAAGAAGGTGGATTCTGTACTTACTGTATTATGCTCTGGACAGTGATAGAACTAGAGAATATACCTCACTCCCAATCAAATAAATTTCCTCAGAATTCTGTCATGATTTTCCATAAATAAACTTCTTATTTTCATTTTATTTTAAAGTTATAGAAGACAAATTACTTAACATTTTGACAAATTCCCCCCGAATGCTGAAGTTTTCTTTTTGGTGTTTTGAGATAGGATTATGGTGAAGTCTTCTTACAATTTTTTTTCCTTTCTATTAATTTTCAACACTAACTTGTGAGATCAATACTAATTTTTTTATGGAGATGAGACTCAAACTAACTTTGAAAATGAATTTACCTTAGTTAGCACTTGCTCTAGAAGCTTCCCACTTCTCTAACCATAGCCTGTATAATTATACATTTCCACCCTCTTACAAACAAGCACAAATGATTGAGAAAATGAATCAAGCCCCCTAGTCTCCATTAATAGTAAGTTATGGGCATGAGATCCAAATTCAGGCCTAACTACACAAGTGTTCCTTTTCTGTTCTCAGAAGATAGTTCCTCAACATGGGTAGTTCTAATGTGCTGAAGCTGAAGGTATGGGTCTAAATTAAAGGACATACATATTTTTATTCTTGACTATATTGCCTACCTTTGCTTCAATATTTACAAATTTTGAACTGAGCACTCATAACTGAAGACTTAATATAGTAAAATTAAATTTTACTAGGTTTTATATAGAAGGAGGTTTATCTGTGGTTTCCAAATATTGCCTCAGAAGAATTCACTACCACAATTATCACTCATTGTGCATCATCTGTTCCAATGTATCATAGTCAAATCACCTTAACACGAACAGAGATTGTTCCTCTAATAAAAACCCAACACAGTACTTCTGTTTCACCTAAACTTTTTAATAAGCAGATCATCTGGCTCTGGGTGCACACTTGCTCCAAGCTGGAGAACTGAAGGAACTGCTGTGAGTCAGAGGTGCAGAAAATGTGAACTGTGACCTGAATCTGAGCCTAGCAACTTCTTTAATGGTTGATGAGACTGCTGTCAGAGATGTAGGAAACCATTCTTTTCCAAGGCACTGTGAAAACACTGTGAGAAAATCAGTATATTTTTTTTTCCCTTTGGCATGTGTATGTGGTACGCATACACATACACGTTTGAATGTACATGGGTGTGCATGTATGCATGTACATATGGACATGTGAGGTTGACACTGGGTGACTTATTACTCTCCCCTTTACTTATTGAGGTAGAGCCACTCGCTGAACCTAGGGATGGACAATTTTGGCTCATCTAGGCACAATCAAAGCTCTTCTCTCAGATGATGCTAATTCATGTCAAGCTGGCAATGAAAGCTCAATATTAGATTTATAGAAAAAAATATTTGCTGGACAAGAGCTCAAAGAATCCCTTGGGACACCCAATAAAATGCGAAGCAGGACCCAACTCTAGAGACTCAGCTCAAATTCCCTGGTCATGAAGACATCACTGTCCTTTATGTCTCCAACATCATACCCCAGCTGAGTTCAGCTTATCTTCCTCTTATACAACCATTGCTCCTACAAGACCTTTCTACTGCTGGCATCACAAACCCACACTGCATGTGCTCTCATTCATGGTCGATCATGCTTATCTTCCACCTTAGAGCCCCAAATCACAGCTCACAATTTCCAGGCTAACTATAGATGTCCAAATGATTGTATCTGCACAAAAAAGGAACAGAAGTCACAAGTTCTAAGGATGGTTTTGTGAGAAATGCTAAAAGAGAAAAAAGAAATCAAAATTCCCCCATTTACAAAACAAGCACATTTTAGTTTCACATCTGCCTGGAATAAGTCAGTAGGGAAGAAACATTCCTACATGAGGAAAATTGAATGATGCTGAAAATTACCCAAAGTTGGGTCTGCAGAGAGCAGCTCAGAGTTTAAAAGTATTTGCTTCTCTTGTAGAAGACCAAAGTTCAGTTCTTAGCAAGCATAGCAGACAGATTACAACCACTTGTAGCTCAAACTCTAAGTCCTTCTTCTTCTTCTTCTTCTTCTTCTTCTTCTTCTTCTTCTTCTTCTTCTTCTTCTTCTTCTTCTTCTTCTTCTTCTCCTTCTCCTTCTCCTTCTCCTTCTCCTTCTCCTTCTCCTTCTCCTTCTCCTTCTCCTTCTCCTTCTCCTTCTTCTTCTCTTCCTCCTCCTCTTCCTCCTCCTCCTCCTCCTCCTCCTCCTCCTCCTCCTCCTCCTTCTTATGTTTCTGCTTCTGCTTCTTCTGCTTCTGCTTCTGCTTCTCCTTCTCCTTCTCCTTCTCCTTCTTGTCTCCTTGGGCAACACACACACACACACACACACACACACACACACACACGCATGCACGCGTGTGCACAAACACATTAAACCTTAAAATTAAAAGAAAAGAAGACTGCTCAAAGCAGAGTTTCAGAGTGCAGTGATGCTTCCTTAGCTATTGCTCCTTACTCTAATTCTTTTGGTAAACAGGCAATGATGTTGTGGAAAAAAAGAAGTAAGAGTGCTTCAGTGTGGTCTTATAACTCCAAGAAATACCATTTGACCCATTGCATGAACTCCTTCTTCTTTGGACAGTTTTGCACAGGAAATTACAGTTAGCAGAATAGTTACACAGACAACATACAGTAAAGTTTCCACAGTGTGTGTGGATGTATCTGGATTGTACTACCGAATACATTGAATCTACAGGAGAAGGGTCTGGAGCTAAACATGTGTATCTGTGGAGTTCTTCAGCCATCACACCCTTTAGCTAGGCTATATAATACACCCACCACTTCCTCCCAAGGCAGAGTTGTATCTCAAGTCCTCATGCACAAAGCTGCTCACTCTATTCATTGCTTTGTGACACTTAAAAGTATGAAGAAACTTTTTAGATTATTTGCAGAGATAGGACTGTGTGCCCTTTTCATATAACCCAGTTAGGGCACAAACACACGGTTTTGGAAGGAAGAACCCTTTGTTATGTCTGCCTTTGTAATATATTTCAAAACAAAGTACATATTGACTTCACTTTAAGCACTGAGAAGAATGTCTGCTGCTATCAGGATGGTGCTAATTGCATGTGCTATATAAATAGTTCTGTTCAGATTAGCTTCAGATTACTAATATTCATTTGCAGATTTTGCTAGAAAAGTCCTTTGTGCATTTAAATTGTTCCATCAAAGAAAAATTGTTGAGAATTTCTCCCCTTCTCACCTCCCTGCTTTTATTAAAAGAGTTCCCACTAATAAGAAAAAAAATAAGCATTAGTGAAATAATGAGCAGCAACCAAACTGCCCTTCCCTAATTGCATTCTGTAATTATAGGTTGCTGTACAATTAGAATCATTTTATTTTAACAATGATGGACATGTGTAAGCACCTAATACCTCTCATGGGTTTAGGTAAAGTGTATAGTATTTCTTTCCATAAACTATTATTACCAAGAAATGGGGAGGGAAACCCTTTATAATAGCAGCAAGAATTGCCACAGAATCCTTAGTGCACTGTCAAGTATTCTGAGTCTTCCTTCATATTGCCTAGTCTTTGCTTCATAGACACAAGCATCTGTTTCTAATTTCATGTCATATAGTTAGTCCATCTCTGTTTAAAGCCAAGAGAAAAGATGAGCTCATGTTGCAAGGCAGAGTGCCTGCCCAGAGAAACTGCTAATTGTCAGAAAGGCAAACTGTTCTCCTGAAGACTGACAGCCGAAAAGTTGGATGGTGAGCATTCCATGCCCATTACCTGGTTCTCTTAGAGTTTATTTCAGGAAAGACAACTGTGAAGGTCTGAAAGAGTAGTGTACATTGCTGCAATTGCATTCATGGCTCTTTGTAGCTTGGGTTGACTTTATTTCCATTCAAGAGACCACTATTATTATCATCAAACTGCTCTGAATCTTATTAAATATTTTCCTAACTCTTTCTTTATCTGGATGGACTTGTTTCTTATATTTTTAATCAAATTCTTGAGTTGAAACAAGATGTAATTTCCACTTAAAAACAAAAACAGCTTGACTAAAGTTCATTTTTTTCCTCTTGTGATAGCTAACTAAACAAGATTGTTAAGACTTTTGATATATTACATACCAACCACAGATCCCCTTCTCATCCTTCCTCCCACTCCCCCCGATCTCCTCCAAAGAGGTAAGTTTTCACATGGGGGGACATTTAAGCCCAGTACATTCAGTTGAGACAGGACCAAGCCCCTCCCCACTACATCAAGGGTGAGCAAGGTGTCTTACCATAGGTAATGGGATCCAGAAAGGCAGCTCATTCACCAGGGATAGATCTTGATCACATTGCCAGGGGCCCCTCAAACAGACCCAGCTACACAACTGTCTCCCTTATGCAGAGGGTCTAGTTCTGTCCCATGCAGGTTCCACAGCTGTAAGTCTAAAATTCGTGAGTTCCTTTGAGCTTGGTTCAGTTGTCTCTGTAGATTTCCCCATCATAATCTTGAACCCCCTTCCTCATATAATTCCTCTTCCCTCTCTTCGGCCTGGTGCTTGGTTGTAGATCTCTGCATCTGCTTCTAACAGTTACTGGATGAAGACTCTATGATGACAGTTAGGGCATTCACCAATCTGATTACCAAGGTAGGCGAGCTCAGGTACACTCTCCACTATTGCTAGTAGTCTAATCTGGGTTCCTTGTGGGTTCCTGGGAATTCCCTAGCACCAGGTTTCTCCCTTACCCCATAATGTCTCCCTCTATTAAGACATCTCTTTCATTGCTCTCCCACTTCATCCTGCCCTCTGTTCCATCATGTTCTTGTCCCCTATTCTGGCCCCTCTAATGCCCCCCATCCCCAGTTTACTCATGGGGATCTCCTCTGTTTCCCCTTTCCAATGTGATCTGTACATCCCTCTTAGGGTCCTCCTTGTTTCCTAGCTTCTCTGTGGCTGTGGGGGTATAGTCTGATTATGGGTTGCTTTACATCTAGTATCCACTTATGAGTGAGTACATATCATGTTTGTCTTTCTGAGTTGGGGTTATCTGAAAATATTCAGATGGTATTTTCTAGTTCCATCCATTTGCCTGCAAATTTAAAAATGTCATTATTTTTTTACAGCTGAGTAATACTCCATTGTGTATATGTACCACATTTTCTTTATACATTCTTTTATTGAGGGGCATCTAGGTTGCTACCAAGTTCTGGCTATTATGAATAATGCTGCTATGAGCATAGTTGAGCAAGTGTCCTTGGGGTATGATTGAGCATCCCTTGGGTGTATGTCCAAGAGTGGTATCATTGGGTCTTAAGGAAGACTGATTCACAATTTTCTGAGAAACCGCTATACTGATTTCCAAAGTGGTTGTACAAGTTTGCACCCCCACAGTGCAAGGAGGAGTGAAGGAGTGTTCCCCTTGCTCCATATCCTCTCTAACATAAGTGTTTTTGATCTTAGCTATTCTGACAGGTGTAAGATGGTATCTCAGAGTCATTTTGATTCACATTTTCCTGATGACTAAAGATGTTGAGCAATTCCTTAAATGTCTTTCAGCCATTTGGGATTCTTCTGTTGAGAATTCTTTGTTTAGATCTGTAGCCCATTTTTTTAATTGAATTGTTTGGTATTTTGCTGTCTAGTTTACAAAAATGGAGACATAACAACTGACAATGAGGAAATGCAGAGAATCATCAGGTCATACTTCAAAAACCTGTACTCCACAAAAATGGAAGATCTAAAAGAAATGAGCAATTTTCTGGATAGGTACCATATACTCAAATTAAATCAAGACCAGATAAACAAGTTAAATAGTTCTATAATTCCTATGGAAATAGAAGCAGTCATTAAATGTCTCCCAACCAAAAAAAAGCACAGGACCAGATAGTTTCAGTGCATAATTCTACTAGAATTTCACAGAGCTAAGACCAATACTCCTCAAATTGTTCCACACAATAAAAACAGAAAGAACATTGCCAAACTCTTTTTAATTGGCTACAGTTACCTTGATATCCAAACCATATAAAGATGCAACAAAGAAAGAGAATTACAGACCAATCTCCCTCATGAACATTGATGCAAAAATACTCAATAAAATACTGGCTAATCAAATCCAAGAATATATCAAAAAAAATCATCCATTATGACCAAGTTGGCTTCATCCCAAGGATGCAGGGATGGTTCAACATAGGGAAATCTGACAATGTAATCCACCATGTAAACAAACTGAAAGAAAAAAAAAAAAACATGATCATCTCATTAGATGCTGAAAAAGCCTTTGAAAAAGTCCAACACCCCTTCATGATAAAGGTCTTGGAGAGATCAGGAATACAAGGAACATACCTTAACATAATAAGGGCATTTTACAGCAAGACAATAGCCAACATCAAATCAAATGGCGAGAAACTCAAAGTGATTCCACTAAAATCAGGAACAAGACAAGGCTGTGCACTCTCTCCATATCTATTCAGTATAGTATTCAAAGTTCTAGTTAAGACAACAAAAAGATTAAGAGGATACAAATTGGACAGGAAGAAAGACAAACTTTCGCTATTTGCAGATGATACGATAGTATACATAAGTGACCCCAAAAATTCTACCAGGGAATTCCTACAACTGATAAACACCTTCAGTAATGTGGCAGGATACAAGATTAACTCAAAACCACCCATAGCCCTCCTATACACAAATGATAAATGGGCTGAGAAAGAAATCAGAGAAACATCACCCATTAACAATAGCCAAAAATAATATAAAATACCTTGGGGTAACCAAACAAATAAGTGAAAGACATGTATGACAAGAATTTTAAGTCCTTGAAGAAAGAAATTGAAGAAGATATTAGAAAATGTAAAGGTCTCCCATGCTCATGGATAGGTAGAATCAACATAATAAAAATAGAAATCTTACCAAAAGCAATCTACAGATTCAATGCAATCCAAATCAAAATCCCAACATAATTCTTCACAGATCCTGGAAAGTACAATACTCAACTTCATATGGAAAAACAGAAAACCTGTGATATTGTAGTGGGAAAGTTTCTTGGGTCCCGCCTCCCCCCTCCTCCATGAACCCACAGCCACTTATAAAATAGTCACTCAGAAGCTTATATTAATTATAACTGCTCAGCCATTAGCTCAGGCTTATTACTGACTAGCTCTTACACTTAAATTAACCCATAATTCTTATCTATGTTTAGTCATGTGGCTTGGTAACTTTTCTCAGTTCTACCTTGTCATCTTGCTTCCTCTGTGTCTGGTTGGTGGCTCCTGACTCTGCCCTTCCTCTTCCCAGCATTCTTCTCCTCTGCTCACCCTGCCTATACTTCCTGCCTGGCTACTGGCCAATCAGTGTTTTACTAAACCAGTGTACAAGAGCATTATCCCACAGGATATCTAAAACAATCCTTTACAGTAAAGCAACTTCTGGAGGCATCACCATCCCTGACTTCAAGCTCTACTACGGAGCTATAGTAATAAGAATAGCTTGGTATTGGCATAAAAACTGAAATGTGGACCAATGGAATCAAATTAAAGATCCTGACATTAATCCACACACCTATGAACACCTGGTTTCTGACAAAGAAGCCAAAACTGTACCATGGAAAAAAGAAAGTATTTTCAACAAATGGTGCTGGCATAACTGGATGTCAACATTTAGAGGATTACAAATAGATCCATATCTATCCACCATGCACAAAACCAAAATCCAAGTGGATCAAAGACTTCAACATAAATCCATCTACACTGAACTGGACAGAGGAGAAAGTAGGAAGTAGCCTAGAATGCATTGGCATAGGAGACCACTTCCTAAATATAACACTAGTAGCACAAACACTGAGAGCAACAATTAATAAATGGGACCTCCTGAAAATGAGAAGCATCTATAAGGCAAAGGACATGATAAATAAGACAAAATAACAGCCTACAGAATGAGAAAGCATCTTCAACCCCACATCTGACAGAGGGCTGATCTCCAAAATATATAAAGAATTCAAGAAGCTAGACCTCACAATACAGAACAATCCAACTAAAAAATGGGCTACAGATAAAGACATATGCCTTTATAACTTGAAGGTAAAAGCTTAATATTGTGACTATTCTTGCTGCTCAGACAGCAGATACGGTGCCTTTTCTGAAACAAGTGGGAAGTTTTCATTGAAACATCTGGGAATAAATATAGGAAAAGTGATGATGTCAACATTTACCACAAGAACTAAAACTATCAGCACCAGAATAGATAAAGATTAAAATAAAGCTGAGTTAAACTATAGTAAGGCAACTAGTTGCTAACAAGTTAACAAAGTCTGAGAACTAGAATTAAATCATAGTGATAAGTTGGGCATCTCAGATATCATGTACATCTCAGATCTCATGCATTTTCAATGTTTGGATATCAGAGAATCTAATATCATATTTATTAAGTTTTGTTATAGTGTAGTCTTTCTTGCATTTTAAGAAAATTTTGATTCTTGTTAGAATGTTCTGCAATCTTCTAGTAACTCCATTTGACCTCTTCTTCTATAAATTTAATACAAGCAGAAATTTTGTGTGCTCTTCATGGGAAGAGCAAACAGACATGATCAGAAGACAGACATATGAAAAGTTCTAGGAACATGAGACAATGAAACACTGTAAGAAGTTACATTACTCAAATTCTCATTAGTTATAGTAGTTGAGATCAAATCTCCACGACATCTTTCAGAATCCAGGCAGCTATGTGACAAGTGCATGTGTGTGAACCAGGGATGAAAACAGTTGTTTCCAATATCCTGGTCACCTGAGAAGAGTTGGTTACAACACTAGAACAAAAGAGTTGATATGTACTAACTGGGGCTTGCTTTGTAGTGACAGGGATCAAACCCTGGGTTTTTACTGGTGTCAAGCAAGTGTTTACCCTAGTATTGAGCCACTACCCCAGCCTCAAAATTTTACACAGAAGAGAAATAAATGGATACGCTGAGTACAGAGGGGTGTGTGTGTGTGTGTTTGCTGCAATGAAAACTTGAAAATTTGACTAAACAGTTATTTTGGACTCTTTAGAATTACACGACTGTTAATAAAAAGTTTGATGGATGATAGTTCTGGTGTCAGGGTAATCTTGGCAAGCTGAACTGATAGTTAGAAGCACCAAGATTACATTAAATAGAACTATATCTAAATGCTGAGCTTCTAATTATATGTGTCTACTATAATGACAGTTAAAGGATGTTTAAAATAAAAACAATCTACAAGGTCAAACAGTATGAAAAGACAACGGCACAGTGGGGGGGGAGACAAGAACCAAGGGTTGGAAATAGAAAAGCAGATGCAAGAGTAAAAGTGACTTCTTGTTAATGAGATGAACAGGAGACGGAATAAAAAAGAAAAAGCCCTCAAGCCCTCGGGACTTATTGTCCCCAGACCCTTCTGAACATAGCAAGGTGAGCTGAGGATGGAAACACAGGATAGTGAGTACCCCCACCTACTTCTCTCAATCGACAGAATCCACAGGAGAGACTGCAGATTTTTCTTCCAGGAGGCAAAGATATGGGTACTAATAGGGATAGCTGAGAAATTGAACATCAAAAGAAAACTTATGCACCAAATTTGCTTCTCCACTGCCAGAAGTTGAAAAATTAGGTTTATATCCAGAAGAAAAGATAATAAAACATTCTAGGAAACTTTACGTCATCTAGGTAAATCCAGCCAAATACTGATATTTGGAAGTTCCTCAAGTATGCAATGGCCAGGCCTCAACTGATCATCCATCTGCAAAAGTCATCAGTTGCTCTGCTTGTGCACAGTGAGTTTTTGACCAGAACTGTAATTCCTGTTTTCTAATTGAGGCTTCTAGAAAAATATCCCCAGGAATCTGATGAGCCTTTAAAAGGGAAAATACTCAGAAAAATAAGGCAGGAAAGAGAATCCTCAGAAATGTGACTAATGTGCTAAAAGGAAAGGAGTCATGCTTTACCCAAGAAAAAGAGAATTATAAAAAGAGAACATAATGTCTTAGTCAGTGTTCTCTTACTGTGAAGAGGCACCATGACTATGGCAACACTTATAAAGGAAAGCATTTAACTGGGGCTGGCTTACAGTCCATTGTCATCAAGGCAGGGAGCATGGCAGCATGCAGGAAGTCATGGTGCTGAGAAATAGCTGAGAGTCCATATCCACAGGCAGCAGGAAGAGAGAGTCACTGGGCCTGGTTTGGGCTCCTGACTCCTCAAAGCCCATCCCCAGTGACCCACTTCCTCCAACAAGGCCACACCTCCTAATCCCTTCAATTAGAGTCAGTCTCTATTGACCAAGCATTCAAATATATGAGTCTATGGGGGTCATTCTTGTTCAAAGCACCACAGATAAGAAAAGAGAACATTAAATGATATAGAAATATCTCTCAGAAACCCAAACTATGAAAGAAGAAAAAGAGTTAGAAATCTTACAAAGTAGGCAAGCAGGCAAAGAGGGTTAATCCAGAAATCTAATACACTGATGACACCTCCAGGACAATGAATACAAAAACGGAGAAGGGAAGAGGTTGTCTAATGCACATTACAAGATGCAGCAGAGTTTACATTATAACATGAGAAAAATAATGTAAAAAAATTAGAATGTGTGGGTTTCCATTTTAAGGGGAGATACACAATTAACTCACTTTACTATGCAAATTTCCAGAATTGAGGATAAAGCAAAATTTTAAGAGCTGTATTGAAAAGGTCAAAACTCAAGTCTCCATTAATATATTACATGTAAGAATGATGCTGTATTTCCTACAATAAATATGGAAGTCAAAATTTAGGAAAATGCTATCAAAACTCAAAAACATTGTTTCCAACATAAAATTCTGTATCTAGGTCCAAATCCAAGTTAGGAGTAGAATGAAGGCCCTAGAAAATGCTGTATCTCAAGACTGTATCACCAATGGACAGGAAATAAGAGTCAGTGTGAAGGTGCAAGAAAGGATTATGGGGAATAAATATAAAAATGTATTTTATATATGTATGCAGAAATCATTATTATGTGCAATTTATACATGACAAGAAATGTGAAGAGTTTGGGACTTAGCAAGTGTTTGAATAGATAACTTAACTTAGCTATATGATTTTTTAATTTATGGGTTAATTACAAGTAATTTTTATTTCAAAACAGGAAATGAAAACCAATAATCCTGAGAAAAGAAAAGTAAAAAAAAAATATTAAAAGTAGTTTTAAAATACGGTTATGTTGTCTTCAATAAATTTTAAATAAATTTGGCCTGTATCTTAATTTTTCATATTCATTTTCAGTTTTGAGTTATCTTAGCCTGTAGAGTAGTCCACTTAAAAATGTTACATATCTAATACAATAAATTATAGCCATAGTATTGACCACTGTAAGTAAAAACAAACAAAGAAAGAAACAAAAAAAAATCAATGTTTGATTCTTTTTGGAAAAACCCATACAAGGATATCGTCTATCACACTAAAGAAGTAAACTAAAAGAAAGACAGAAGATTCAGGAAACAGAAATTTCCAGGATATTGACATAAGTCTATCATCAGCCAATCAGCTGTTTCCTGACTTACCTGAGATGGCCTGTATCTACTTTGTTTCCTTTGAATGCTAACGTCCTTTTAAGATCTTTTGTGGCCAAGCTTAGCACTCAGCATCCATTCCAATACCTCATTCATCTTCCCAAAACAGTATGGAAGTGTGTGTGAGTGTGAGATTATGTGTGTACATGCATGCATGTGTGTATTCATCTGTGTGTTCATGTGTATCTGTATGCCTATGCACATTGGATGTGTGGCTCTGTGTGTGTGTGTGTGTGTGTGTGTGTGTGTGTGTGTGTGTGTGTGTGTATTTACTCTTTTTTTCACCAGAAACTTATGTCACTACAGCTTTCTTAGACAGAATTTTCCTTCATACAAAAAGGAAATGTATTTTTGTTTTGAAATATTTTAATTTTAAATATTTCTAAGGCAATTTGGAAGTATCCCACAATAACTTTGCTACTATTCAGGAGAATTTATGAGGGCTTTTTATGACCTTTTACTCAAGACCCTACCTAGTTTTTCTATTTTTCTTGCACTGCCTATTGCCCAAAAATATCACTCCAGATGTTCAGTGTGAAGTTCTGTCATGGTATATGCAATATTTTTGTTGATTTTCCCAAATATTGTATGATTTGGAGGTCATAGAAAATGAATTAAAACCAAAGACATAGGACCATGATATGTGGGCAGGCAGTAAGTTCTGCAAGCCTTATGATAAGGATCAGGCCCTTGAAGGGAAACATGTCAAATTCCTTATGAATATTTTGACCTTTTCAAAGATAGTTTTACGTTTAACCCATCTTATTTCAGAGGAGTTTTCACTTAGGTGACAGAAAAATCAGGAATTCTGGCCCTTGGTTTGCTCTACCACATGCCATTCAGGTAAGAAGTTCTGAGGAGTTTGTCCCCATCAGCTGATCTCAACCTTCCCTACAAGTAAACTGCTTTCCTGCAGTATCCTTGTCACCTTAACAGAACTTTTAACAGCTCTTGCAAGATGCAAATGGTGACAGTGTTTTGTACACATTAAAAGATTTCACATTTCCTCATGTCATACAAGTGAATAAATATTATAACAGAGATGAACACAGCTAAGAGTCAGATTCACCTGAATCCTATTAGTTCACATGATGCTCCTGTGTGTGATGATGACAAAGCCTACTTTCAGCCTTAGTTTTCTTAAATATGAAACAGAAACATTGTAGCTACCTTGGAGGACTACAGAAAACGTGGAGGTATATTTCAAGTGACCACAAGAAAGTTTGGAATCCAGTAAACAATGAAATCTTGCTGCTATCTGACAAGTATACTTTACATTACAATACAATACAAAGTATTACATTACTTTCTAATACTACACAAAGGAATGAAGTAATTCCCATGCTCTTAGTGAGGGCATGTCTATGAATTAAAGAGACTGAGTAGAATGCAGTAAAAAGTAGCAAACATCAGTACTTAAATCATTCTATTCTGTAGAATATAATAGTGGTCACAGTATTAGAAACATACAGTAAGTCCATTATCGTCTTAATAAATGCATAAACAAACGGCCAGGGCAGAATGGAAGAACAGACTATCTTTAGGGAAAAAGGATAATGAAGGAGAGTCCAAAAAAACTTCAAATAGGAAGCTGTTTTTCAGTTGATCACTACAGAAAAGCAGAGAGAGCAATCACCAGGATGTGAGATAAAGTCACACACACAGATGGCAGGTTGTGCACAGAAATCAGATAGCAGTCTGATGAGATAAGATTTCAGCCCCCAATAGGAGAGGAGGCTGAACTAAGGCTTTAAGTGACATGTCAAACTATCATGACTTTGGTGGCAGCAGGAGGGAAACACTGGTTCTGTGGAGAAGAACACTCTAATGGCACTTGTTTTCTGAAATGGAAGCTTGGTCTGCAGCTTGGAGAGTGGAAGGGGTGTTGTCTAGGCTGGAGTAATGACAAAAGGTGACAGTCACTGGAATGAGATCAGTGCTGGTGGAACCAGAGTGGAATGACTGCTGAGATACATTCAGGGGTGCTATTCAACAGCACATCTGGGCAGATGATGAGAGAGAGAACATGTACCTATCATTATCACCTATGAAAATATCATGGGGCAGGTTTTCTGGGGGATTTCCTCCTTTTTGTTTCACTATGGGAAGGAGAGGCAGGAGGCAAGATGAAAAATCCAGGTTGGCCTGTCTTCTCCATGAGTGCTTATAGTCAAGAACTCTGAGTATGTAATTGTTCTGGCCTTCAGCAAAGGCTTTAGGGAGACAAAAAAAAAAAAAAAGATCAGTTGCTGAAGACTCGCAAACAAAACAAGGAAATGGAGATTTCATAGCTCTAGAGAAGACAGAACTGTGTTCCCAGCTGGTGACTTTGAACAAAGCACTTAGTGTCACAACACAGCAGCATCAGCAACCTGTGTGCGGGAAGATAAGACAGGTAACACCTGTCCTGCCTGCCTATCAGTAAGTGGAAGAGCTCATCCATCTGAAAATTCTCTGTGAAAGAGCTGTGTGAATGCAAATTATAAGCGGAATGTTGTTAGTGTGGATGCAATGGACATTTCAGTTTAATAGAGATGGGAGACAGGGATTGCCCTCCGAATATGCCTACTCCACAGGCATATTCACACTGTGGAGGCATGCATAATTTACCAGACACTAAATCCAGTCTCTCAATTGACGTGTGCTAGTTGAGCTTCCTACATACAGTTGTGGAAGGACATAACAAATGAGCTTATCATTAATAATGTGATTAAGCTGGGAGTCCCTTGAGGGCTTTCACAATACTACAGTATCCAAGTCCCCACTCTTCTTATCTGTGAGACAAAGAAAACAATACTTCTTTTACCATAACTATGTGAAACAACATTGATAATAACACTCAGCACAATATTTATCATAAAAGCTGGTTCAATATGCATTAGCCTCCATTCCACACATTTCTAGGATTTGACCCAACATAAATTGAGAATGGTCTGATTCCTGCACTCATGGAGTCTATTTAAAAAAACACAACAACAACAAAAATAAATAAATGAAAAAAATAGCAGAGATGGATGAATCCTATGAGGACTTTCAAGGTGCTGTGGAAGAGTGATGTGAAGGCAGGTAGGAAAGAGCTACTTTATAAAGAACTGGGACAGGTTTGAAGATGTGGTACAGATTTTAAGGGTGTCAGGGAATTATCCACTAAAAAAAGCAGAGAGAAAGCTCCTCTTCTTTGCAGAAAAGCTGAGAAGTATAATGGATCTGAGATAGCTGAAAGTTTGGAATCCTTCAAGATCCCTGAGCTAAGGAGAACAAACAAGCAAACAAGGGAGGAATGTCACTGAAGAGAAAGCCTGGTCATGTGGGGCCTGTGAAACATTGGGAAGAGCTTGTTTTTCACTCCTAACTCAGTGGGAAAACACTGAAAGATTGTAACTTACATACAATCTGGATGATGCACCTAATACAGTCTTCTGTACAACGAACATTATTCCCAGCACTCGGGAGGCAGAGCCAGGAGGATCTCTGAGTTCGAGGCCAGTCTGGTCTACAGAGTGAGATCCAGGACAAGCACCAAAACTACACAGAGAAACCCTGTCTCAAACAAACCAAAAATAAAAATGAAGATTGCATTTGAGCTTATATAATTTATATCCAAAATCACGCAAATAGTACAGAGACATACATGCAAGCAAAAAACCCATAAAATAAAAATATTTTTAAAACATGTCCATTATTAGGTAGATGTGAGCAATTCATGCAGAACAATGAAGTCAAGAAATGCTGTCATATTTAAGTAATTTATCATTTCTTTTGCGTGAGTGTGGTATATACTCACATGCACCCATGTGCATACATGTGGAGGCCAGAGAAGGATTGAGGTGTCTTCCTCTATCACTCTCTACACTACTTTCTTGAGGCAAGATATCTCACTGAACCTGGCTGTTGTGGTTTGAATAGGTATGGCCCCCATAGGCTCATGTCTTTGAATGCTTGGCCCACAGGGAGTGACACTATTAGGAAGTGTGGCCTTGTTGGAGTAGGTGTGGCCTTATTGGAAAAAGTGTGTCACGGTAGGGGCTACACTCAGTGTGGTACACAATCTCCTTCTGCTGCCTGCGGATCAAGATAAAGAATGCTCAGCTTCTTCTTCAGCACCGTGTCTGCCTGCATGTCACCGTGTTTCCTAGCATGATGATAATGGACTAAACCTCTGAGCGATAAGGCACCCTCAGTGAAATGTTTTCCTTTATAAGAGTTCCTTGGTCATGTTGTTTCTGCACAGCAATAGAAACCCTACCTAAGACACCGGTGCTTACTGTTTTCCAGCTAGGCTGGAAGACATCAGGTTCTAATGGTCCTCTTCTCTCGGAATACTCCCCGTGCTGGGGTTACAGGAGTATATGCAGCCAAGTCCATTTTTTTTTAATGGTGTTTGGGATCCTAACTCAGATCCTCATGTTTAGGTAGCAACTGTTCTTATTCACTGGGTGATTTCCCCAGCTCAGAGATGGAAGTTTTTTTTAATGTTTTCCATTAATTATAAAATTATGCCTGGACCTGGTATACTACATAATTTTCATCAGTTTGATTTATATCTTCCAAATAGTTTCTGCACTGCTTAAAACTCTAACCCAGAAGTCAAACTCAAAAGAAATAGCTCTTCACTGTCATGGCTATGTTTTCTTATCTCTGGTTTTCTATTTTTCTCTCTAAAAATAGGACAAAGAGGACGAACAGCAGGAGGTTAGCTTTCCTCCTGACCTGTGTGAGCACGAACAGGCAAATTTCTTTGCCTACCCATTTTGGTTATCAACTATTTAGAAGACACATGAATGAGAGCCCTACAGCTTTCACTAGCGCGCTTTCTGTCTGTGTGGTCTAGTCTTCAGTTCTAGCTTTGTGATTCCTGGGCTCAGGGCAGGCTTTTGTTTGACTGGTGGAAGGTGTTCTCTGCATGTCTATGTGACAACTTTCTGCCCAGCTGGATTCCTTCTTACATCCACTCGGACTGTTTTGTCTGTCTCTATTTCCTAGTCCTTTCCTAGAGAGTCAAAGAATACAAATTAGCAGGTGAAATTGTGTTAGGACAAAGCTTTCCTTTTCTGCAATGGTCCTCCCTGTGGTTTTACTATTTCTGAATATACCCTGAGCTGTGAGGGTCAGTTTTTATTTTAAAAGTAAATGGGTAAAGTGCTGGACTCACAGGGTGACACAAAATAATTCTATAGGATGACATTGCTAGGTTAACATGGACACTCGAAGATGGAAGCAAAAATCACAACAAAGGTGATCAGCCAAAGACCATTCTTTTTAAAATTTCATCTGTGTATAATTGTGAAAATAATAGCCATATATATTGAGAGAAAAGCCCATGGGATCTGTTAGTGTTTGTCATACAAATTTACAGCTTTCTGCATGTCAGTGACCTATCATATGCATTACTCTTTTATTATTATTATTTTCAAAACTCACACTCAGAGAAAATCTTAATCTTGTCAAATCTCAAGAAAGTTTACATAGAAGGTCACCCACTGTGTAATCAGACCAGTCTGGCATTAGTATCTAATTTCATAACGTAGTAGCTGTGTGGGCTTAGGCATGTAGAAACCCATATCTGGAAGGCTATGAGAGGGAGAAACTACTGGTCCCATGTATGCAGAGAATCCACCACACTTCCTGCTAGCTGGTAACTACATAAGAAATATTACAATGGTTACTACGATGACAAAATGAAATGGATTGGGACCACTGGCTTTTACAAGTTTGAAGTATTTTATAAATGACTTTATCACACACAGTAGATAGTAAGTAGATAGTGAGTGACTTGTATTTGACTGGATTTTAACTATACCTCTAGATTGTCATGGAAGACTGCAGTAGCTAAAAGTTGTAGTTTTATCAGCTTTGTATCCTTATTCACGTCTTTTTGGTAATTTCAGACGTTTTGCCCCTAGCAACCACATGCCCAGTCTCATCTCTGCATAGGCTGAAGAACAGTTTCTGTCTTTTAATTAGAGGTATGGAATTCATGTAGAACAAGAGGGTTCAGACAGAAGCCCTACAGCATCTTTCTGAACCCACTCATAGAGATGGGGTTTTACCTCCATATCCAGACTCCATTATTCTATTCCATATCAAACTTGATCCCTCTTTAATCTCCCAGCCAGATCCTTCTGTGTAAGTAATAGCATGGAGCTTGTAGCCTGATAGAAAAGATACAAAATCTTGCCACAGAGACCATGACTTCAAGGTGAGAGGCTTAGTGAGGTCACAGGACTGTTTTGTTTTGTCTTTTCACATCATTATGAAATGAAGCCAATATTTAGAAAATCCTGTTTTACTAAAGTCTGAACTCCAAAATAACCAGAGTACCTGGGAATAAGGGATCACTTTTCTGTGGTCAGTGATCAGCTGGAGTCAACCAGATGTGCCCTCTGTGTCTAAATTATATCCAGCTTGAAATGGTCCCCATGGCTGTGTTTGCCTTTATAGGTAGGCCGTAACTCATTTGTATGATCTGCCTTGTATACATTTGGGTTTACAGGTTTTTGTGCTACGTATTCCAGAAGATGGTAACTATACTTGTTCCTGTTTCCTAATCTTTCATTGTGTTATACTTACCTATGAAGCTCCGGTCAAGCAATGATTTTCATCAAAAAGGCAAGGGCTCTCATGTCTTTCAGGGTGTTGCCCATGCACTTAATGCTTAGTGATAGCAGCAAGGATTCCCACTCACTGTGGACATCCTGGGCTATCTGATTGTATTAGGCACTTTTCTGTTGTAGAACAAAAGCAATCTAAGGGAAAAGGAGTTTATCTTGGCTTACAGTTTCAGAGGGATAGAATCTATCATGTGGAAAAGACAAACTGGCTGATCCTATTTTATCATTTGCAGGAAGCAAAGTAGGGGAACAGGAAGTGGGACAGACTACAAGCCTTCAAACCCCTCCCCCTGCAGCAATGCTCCACCTCCTAAAGGTTCCATAACCTCCCCAAACAGTGCCATCAATGGGAGACTATGCTTAAAATATATAAGCTTAAGGGGAACATTTCTCATAGAAACCGCTCTATTGATCTTAAACCCTTCCTTTTATTCAGTCTGTTCTCCCTTCATATGCTCAACAATGCTCTATGTGTAAAACAGAAGAACAGATACAGATTGCCATCCCAAAGTGTGGGCTGAGACAATACTTACAGAATTGTGTGAGACAACAGTAACTGAAGGGAAGGAGTTTGTGAGGCAGGGATAGCAGGTTTAGGTAAACAGCGGGATTCGAGCTGGGCTGGAAAGGCATGGATGCTCTCTTCTTTCACTTCTGCTTCTACCTTATGCAGCCTCACCCTTGCCGGCACACTGGCCATTCCCAAGCACCGTAAGGACCCCAGAACTCACTCTTGTCTTTTTATTTATCCCATTGCAACCTTTCCAATAAGATGGACTCTAGTAACTTTTCAGATCTACTTCAAACGTCAAACTCAATTTAATCACACTTCTCTCTAAATCCCCAATACTCAGTGTTGGTTCTTCATATCAGATATTTTAGTGTCCTTGATCCCAGTATGTAGCCTGATATTCGGTAAGATCCTGGAAACATTAAATAATTTTTAATTGGCTCACTAAATATCTGAGCAGCAATTTATAAGAGAATTTGTCAGTGTGGGATGTTTTAGGTCATACAGCTGGGTGGAACATATGTTATTATTAAAATTTTCTTCAGACTTAGTAGGTCTTAGTCACCAACAGCCACTAATGTTAAGTGGGGAACATAAGCATACAGCTGTCTGACCCAGGGCAATTCATAAACTACCTACAAACCATGGATACAACTTCAATTATCCCCAGCTTTAATGGGAAGTGTCCTGCTTCTAGACTTCCTCACATAGGTATTGGCAGAGGCAGGTTCCTACAGAGGACTTGACATATATGTGGTCAAACCCAGCCAGAGATGGTGTTTAGAGAAAGCAGGAGCTGTTTCTAGAAGGAACACTCACTATCTTGCTAAGGAATTTGTACTTTAGGCAAATGATCATGGAACCTTCTATACAGTTATCAAGTGATAAGTTCATACAACCAAAAGATAATTCAACATGTTTAATAATGCTTGAGATGAATCTATAGGAATGGGTTTAGGTGACACCAGGAGTGTGGAAGCTGGCTGAAAACCAGTAACACCATCGGACGGGGCCTGCTTAGTAGTTTCATTTGTTTAACTCAATAAATATTTTGTTCCTCCATGAAAGTAAAAATCAAAAAAGAAAGAGAAAGAGAGAGGACAGGAAGGAGGGAGAAGAGAAAGAAGAGGAGGATAGGGGCAGAAGTTGCTTAGGTACATATAGTTTTATCTTTAAAAGATATTTAAAGATATACGTTATATGTATTTGAGTTTCATAATACAATATTATAGAATACATACTAATAGTAAAATTGTTTCTACAGAAGAGAAATTTGTCACATATAATCTCCATAGTCACTTTTTTGTGACAAGAATAGAACTACTGTGAACATATAGATGTAGATGTACACACACACACACACACACACACACACACACACAACGCACACACATATTATAATAAAGGGTTATAAGGCAGCAATACTGTGTAAAAAGGACCATTTGTACAGAGGTTTAAATATAGAAGAAATCTGTGTCTGTGTCATCAATGTCACGGAAAGACTTAGAGACACTGAGCTAAGCTGGAGAATAAAGAGACAAGATAGTGGGTTACAAAATGGAGCCCTAGACCTGGTTAGAAAGAGTACAAGAAAATTGAAAAAAAAAAAAAAACAAGCTTCTATGGTTTAAACGTGTATCTCAAGACATCCATGTGTTAAAGGCTTGGGCCCTGAGGCAGTGGTATCAAGAGACAGGTGAACTTTTAGCAGGCTAGGACACACGGAGGTCCTTAGGTTACTGACCCTGTAAGAGGTCTGATAGACTGGTCTCACAGCCCTCATTGCCTATCCCTGATGATGCATGTGCTTTCATCATGTGTTCTTACTGGGATACATCACACCCACCAAATGCCTACAGCAAAAGATGCCATTTGACCTTGGCTTACAATCACCAGAAGCATAGGAGAAACGGACCTTTAATGTCTATAAAGTTTATGACCTCAGTATTTCACTGTAGATGTAACCAACCATCTTATTAAATAAGAAACACAGAGCCAATTCAGAGATGAAAGCCAAGAGGTCAGAGCGATAGCTAAGAGCTGAGATTAAAAACCTCACCCTTCCTGCCACTGCTGTCCTACCTCTCTGCAAGAGAGCTCTCCAAAAGAGACCTACTTCCTGTGTGTTTGTCTTTATATAGATTTCCTGTTCTGCCTTCTCATTGGTTGTAAACCCAACCACGTGACTGCCTTATCACTGCCTGTCTGTACAGACCTCCAGGTCTTCTATGGTTGGTATTGAGATTAAAGGCGTGTGTCTCCAATGCTGGCTGTATTCTTGAACACACAGAGATCTACCTAGTTCTGCCTACCAAGTGCTGGGATTAAAGGTGTGCACCACCACTGCCCAGCTTTTGCTATGGCTCTAATAGCTCTGACCCCTGGACAATTTTATTTATTAACATACAAATAAAATCACATTTCAGTACAAATAAAATATCACCATATTTCACTATAGTAATAGAATGCTGACTCATTCAATCAAAGAAACAGATATGGATTTCAGTTAATAACAGTGCCCTGGTATTAATATCTTAATTTTAATAACTGTACCATGGTGCATAATATTTTAACTTGAAAGGAAGCCTTCAAGTCCTCTATAAATCAGAAATCTAAGTTCATCTTGAAATAAAATGCTTGAAGAGAAAGGAAAATAACGCATAACATTAAGATCTGCAGCTGACAATTCCAGAAGGAACTTGGATGTGACTGTTGCTATAAATCACTAGTCTTGGTCTATTGAGGAAAACAACTTGACATCGAGCTATGTGGGTGGCAGCATTCAGAAGTGCTGCCAGACGACATGCCGCACCAGCTCTGTGGGGGAAACAGAGTTCACCACATCTCAGGAGGGCTTCTGTGATGATGAAAATATGTAGAAAGTCCCTTTGGGAAAACCATGAAATTGTGCATTAATCTGGCAGGATATCAATGACTTTTGTCTAGAGATGCATAGCTTATGTTTCAACAGGAAGTCAAGTCTCTTCATCAATGAGCTGGAACACGAGGTTTGTTTTCCTCCTGAAAAGGAAAAGCAGGTCGAAAGAGGAATGAATATTCTTTTGCACAAAATGTTCTCCACAGACTTGTTTTTCCTTCTGTTTTGTGTGAGTTGGCCCACACATCCCAATCAACACTTGTATTTTCTGCATCCTACCCTATAGCTAAGCGGGTTTGTGAACAGATTGTCCTAAAAAGTTATCAGTCATTTACTGATAAGTCTGATACCTGGCCTCATGAGGCAATGCTGTTCATTGATTGACCTGGTAGAGCATTTGCCTTGCTTAGGATGAGTCACCATGCTTGCTGCCTTTCCACACCCCACAAAAGCACTCTGCTAGGGGGAGATGGCCTTCAGGCCAGAAGAGAGCTCTCACCAGGGAACTGAATTTGCCAGCACATCACTCTCCCATGCTCCAACCTCTGTAACTGTGAGATGGACATGTCTGTCCTTAAAACATCTCCTTGTATGGTGTTTTCTTACAGCAACTGACCTGACTAGCGATATGGCAACATGAGAAAAATCAACAAATGTGCTAAATAATTATGAGGTATAAAACGCTTGGATCAGAAGAGAGTCAAAAGAAAAAAAGAATACTAATGACTGGGCTTTGGAGGCCTTGGTGATAGTGGTGGGGGGCGGGGGCAGATTCAGAACTTTTTAACATCCAGGAGCTAAGAACCTGAGAGTAAGGAGCCTATGCAGTAGGCAGACAGTCCCACTGTCATGACCCAGTGGGTGGTGCCAGCTCTCAATGAAGCAGCAGCTAAGAAAAACAGATCACAAAAAAAAAAAAAACCCACGCTGGATAGAAACCGACCTGAGAATCACAGAGCCCATCGGAGAACAAGGACAACTGAATGCTATCACATATCAGAGCCCACCCCAACAGCAGCTAGACACCCGCAGGCTGTGATCATGGTAGCGTCTGGAAACTGACTGATGCACCTGGGCATAAACTGGCCTGTGTCAGTACCCACTTCCCCAGCACTACTGTGGTTGAAGCCGGCTTCCAGCCTGAGCTCCCCAAAAGCACTTTTCCCCATCCACTCCAGTTTTGAGAACTGTATCCTGATTAGCCCCATTCTACACCTTATTTACCTACACACACATTTAGCAAATCGGGGCCTACCAGGCTTTAGATACCAAAGCATGTGAGGTCTAGACAGACAGACTCCTTCCATTACTCCTTGGAAGAGGAAGAGAAGGAAGGCTGCCTAGAAGACACACTAGATAGACTATCTGGCTTTTCATGCCTGGGCTTCTTTTAGACAGGAAACTCCCTCTAACACCCACTGTCCATCCAGCCTTGGATTTGGCCTCCATCTGGAGGCAGATAGTCTCATTTCCACCTCAGCCTCCACAATTCTACACTTTGACTTCAGATGGGAATTCATTCCTGCAGCTGTTCCTCAAGTCCTACTGCTTACAAGACCTGTGTCGCAGGGCTTTGAGAAGAGCAGCTGCAGAGGGCCGTGGGAGCTCTAACACCCCATTTCTCAGAGCCATTAACACTCCTAATGGCACTCACTTTGGATCCCTCTGCTACCAAGAGTTCAAATCTCACTGTGACTCATGTGTCAACATGGTTTTCCCACTTGAAGTTGTTAATCCTGAGTTAATATAAGTTCTCCTCATTTGTACTCCCTTGACTGTCTGCCCACTTAATTCTTAGGGAGAGAAAGACAAAAACCAGATAGAGACAGTAAAATTGATTGTCTCATTAAGACAGGATCTAACATGAACTCTTTCTTCTCAACTATCCTCAATATTGGATTTCACCTGTAGGCTGTTCTCAGAACCAGTCTCCACCTTAACAGTGCCAAAGCCTTACCAGAAAGCAGAACCAATGTGGTGTCTGCTGCTGTATAGCCAGTGTTTGCCACAGGGGACCTATCTGTGATGATCACCACAATGCCTTTCCCACTGGCTGGTTCTCACACTTGGGCTTGATTTGATTTACACTTTTTTAGAATGTTACTCTCTTTGAGGCAAGCATGTGAATGATAACCCCCACCACCTCCACCCTCACACACACCACAAAAGAGAGAAATTAGATGATGTGTTGATAATAAAAACTTTCTGGAACTATAAATAAACTTGGAAATATGAAGTTAGAAACAAGTTGAGTTTTATTTGTGATAAAATCTTTAACAAACCCTTACCATTCACTGGTGGCACTACATGACAAGGCTAAATAACAATGGAAATACACCAGAATTTATGTCCATCTGGTGCTTCTCTGTCATCCCTTGACAGTGGCCTCCAGAGAAAGAAGATAAGAGTAAAAACACAGCTGTTTCTCACTTCCAGTCGTGCTCTACCAGCAATGTGCCTAGCAGTATCTAGGGGATGCCTGGTGTAAGGTACACTGCTCACATAAGTAAGTGCTATTCAACTGGTCCAAAGTTGTCTATTCACAGCAAAGGACCACAATACTGGCAAGGTAAGGATATAGGGAAGAGAGAGGCACAGCATTTGTGTGTTCCTGTGTTCTTGTGTTTGGGTGCTTTTGTGTGTGTGTGTGCATGTAAAGCAAAAGAAAATCTCAAGTGTTTTTTTCCTTAGGCACCACACACCTTCCTCTTGCGACAGGGTCTCTGTCTGGTCTGAACTTCATCAAGTAGGTCAGGCTAATCAGTTTTCCAGCCCAAGGATCCTCCTGTATTCACCTTCCCCTATGCTGAAATAACCAACACATGCCACAAAGCCCATCTTTTTTTTTTAAGTTTTTTAAAATATGGATTCTAAGACTCAAACTCAGGTTCCCATGCTAGCATTTTACCAGCTGAGCCATCTCCCCAGCTGCTTTATGTGAACTTGATTTTATTTTCCTGACTTGGAATGATTAATAAAGTACCCAACAATGAGGAGAGGAAAACAACACACCTTGTTATCTATAGCTTTCATCATATATCAGATTCATCTGGACAGGACCTTTCCTGAGTCAGAGTGGGGTGGTTACTATTACTAAAGAGGAAGCAACTGAACATTCACATTTCTGACATGTTTCCAGGTGGTATTGATTCTGGTGCCGCCAAGGGTCATGTTTAGAAAAATGTCAGCAAAGTCGGAAGATTGCTGATCACATTCATCTGAGAAGAGTCCCTCCTGAAAACTTTTTCCTCTCCTTACTCAAGAGAGAGTTTTACAGGCCTCTGACTCCATCTGGACCATTAACAACCATCTCCCTAAAAAGGAAAATAGTCTTTATCTTTATCGTGAAAATGAGATGCGAATACCCAAGCAGGCACTTTAAGCCAGGGAGTCAGAAACAAAACATTCTTTCCACTTGATAATTTCAATATACACAAGATAAAACTGCAATGAGATAAACCTGTCAACATCAAAGAAGAAAACAGGGAAAAAGAACCTTTATTTCATTCATTTTTCTTGCCTCACATAACCCTGGCTTGCATTAGGATGGACTTAAGAATGGGGTTCACATAGAATTTAGACCATTGAGATGATCAGATCATGATTATTTCATGTAAAACTTTTACATTCATCTAAAACTTACCAAGCAGGAGCAACTGTGGGAAGCAGCATGTACTCCATCTGCAGAGGTACTATCTTTGGAGCCATGAACATTGTGGAGTGAGATACTTGTTCAATCCTTTGAATTTTCTTCATAAACCTTAGGACATAATACTGTTAAAATTTTTGTTTTCATTCACTGCTTGGAAATAACTGGTTATTCTTTAGATTGGACAAGCAACCCAGAAAAATCATTGCAAAGCAGTTTTGAATGATTAATACAAATTCACCACAGTAACCTCACCTCTCTAAAAGTAGCCACACAGTCCACGGTAAGAACAGAGCTTCTAGAATCTTCTATTTCTGGAATATTGTATTTCCCCAAGCCCTAGATAAATTTAGCACTTTTCTTCTCTCAGAGGCATAGTGTCTCACATGTATACTCACCATCAATAGGCATGATTTTAGCTCAATTGGCAAAACTTCAGGTGGTTGTCTCAGATGCTTTCTTTGGGACTACACATGACACAGTCAATAGCCTGGTGGTGATTCTTTATTCTTTCCAATAATGATTTTGTGAACCATATGGCCTTATCATTCATTGGTCAGGTAGGAGAAACACGGACATAATTTAACCTAGGAATATTTCTCATAGTCTAAAGACATTTTTGATTGTCGTGACTTAGGGGGAAGAGTGCTAGTGAGTAGAGGGCACAGGTATTTCCTAAAGTCCTGCCAGGAACAACAGGTGCACACCGACATCAATTTATAAGGTATACTCCACCCCAATGCACATGATGTATTCCACCCCAGTGAAGAATTAGCCTGGCCCAAATGCCGAGCAAGGCTGGCTGCTGAAAGCAGTAGAAAGTGAAGGCACAGATTAGGACGTGAAGTAAACAATCATCACAGAGAGATACAAGGGCAGGAGCTCAGGGCAGGAACAGAAATAGTCCGTGCAGGAATGCTGCTTACTGGCTTGCTCCCTCTGGCTTGCTCATCTACTTAGTTTTACATGCCAAACCCACCTACCCAGGGATGGTACAACCCACGGTGGGCTGGGCCCTTCTATATCAATTAACAATTAAGAAAATGCCTCAAGACATGGATGCTGATCCGGATGTGGGGGAAGAGGAACATTTATTCCCTACTGGTGGAAGTACAAATTGCTGAAGTTAATAAGGAAACGAGTGTGGAAGTTCCATAAAAAGCTAGACCTATACCTACATGATACAGCAATTCTTCATCTCGGTTCCCTCTTCTCAGGTATGTCCCGTTCAGGGCTGAGAAGTCTGTAGTCTCTTGCTCTGCACCTGGGCCAGTTGTGAGTCTTTATGTTAGTCCCCAAATACTGCAAATAGAAGCTTCTTCAATGAGAGTTGAGAGATGCATTGATCTAGGGATCTAACTATAATTTATTAGAAGTCCATTCGGTACTGTATCCACTTAACAAAATAAAAGTACTAGGTTCTCTCTTAGGATCTATGACTCATCTAGCCAAAGGTTCTTGGTCTCTCCAATGATAACTAGGTAGGTGGAGAAGAACAAAAATCCAATCAAAAAGTAGGTGATTACCATTATGACATTTATCTACCTCTTGCAGCAGTAGGAATGTTTTCCCAGGCTGTTAGTTACTGTAGCTCACAGAGTTCACCACTTGTTGATGGTTACTTTTCTCCTCTGGAAGTGTGCATGCCACTTTCCAGCATGATGAAAACTTGTCAGTAGAAATAAAGTTTCCAGGTTAGTACCAGCTGCATTTCTCTATGTTCTATGACAAAGTATTTTCAGAAATAGAGTCTTAGCATCAAGTTCTGGAAGGTGACCAATAGCACTGCAAGAGCCTATAGTGTTTGGGGTCCAATTAAGTTACTGGCCAGCAACTCTCAAAGAGGTAACTCAGTGCTGGCATTGGGATATTTATGTATTAGTGTTCAGTGTCTATAGTGGCATTGTCCCTTTATTGTAGGGTATCTCTCTTTTTATTATTTTTATATGATAATATATATAAACACATACATATACATGTATATTAAGAAGATTATATAGTAAGTTTTCTTATGACTTACTGAAAAAATCCTTAATGTATTTGTTCCTCCCTATAATCCCTCCTGCCTTATTCCCCTTTAAGACTTTATACCATTTCATTTGTCCACTCCATTGCAAGCAGATCTCATGACCCCTTACTAATTTTCTAATATCTATTGATATTCCAAAGTGGTCACAGTTGTCTGAAGATTTCAAACTAATATTCAAGAAATGAAACCTAACATAGAATGCTTGTATTTCTGGATCTGGGTTCTCTCACTCAGAATGATTGTTTCCAGCTTTATCCATTTACTGAAAATTTCATTTTTATTAGCATGTGAATAATATTTCACTATGTAAATACAGGACATTCTCATTGTCTATTCATTGGTTGATGGATACACAAGCAGTTTCCATTTCCTGGCTATGGTGAATAGAGTAGTAGTCCAGTGAACATGGATGAGCAAGGACCTCAACAGTAGGATAGGGAGGTCTTTGGGTATATATCCAAGTGGTATAGGTAGTAAATCTATTTCTAGCTTTCCTAAGCACCTCCACATTCATTTCTGCTGTGGCTTTAGCAGTTTTCACTCCCACCAGCAGTGAATAAGCAACCCTTCTTCCCACTTCCACATCAGTATTTTTCATCATTTCTTTGTCATTATTGGTGTGTTTTGGCTTATTTTATTGTTCTGTTTTTTATCTAGGACATTCTGATTGAGGTAAAATTTCATATCAGATTAATTTTAATTTTCATCATCCGGATGGCAAAGGAATGAATTTTTTTTTTAAATGTTTCTCAGCTCTCCAAATTTCATCTTTTGAGAACTCTGTTCAGATCCAGGCTCCATTTTTAAATTGGGTTTTCTGTTTGTTTATTTCTTTGTTGTTGTTTATTTTTGTTTCTTGATGGCTAGTTTTGTTGTTGTTTGTGGTGGTGTTGTTCTTTGTCTATTCTAGATAATAACCCTCTGCAATGTACAGCTGGTGAATTTTGTTTCCTCATTCTCTCAGCTGTCTTTTCATTAAAATGTTTCCACTTGGATGATTTTGTCACTTGTAGCAAGCTTTCACAAATGTTGGACTTTCCATTTTGGGACTGCCAGCTTCCCGATAACAACACAGAGACTTAATATTTATTATGAAATCTAGGCCTTAGCTTACACTTGTTACCAACTAGCTCTTACAACATGAATTAACCAATATTTTTTAATCTGCATTCTGCCATATGGCTCAGTTACCTCTCCTCAGTACATCATGTCTGACTTGCTATGAGTCTGTTGGCCTAATCTGCCTTTCTTCTTCCCAGAGATCTCTCTCTGCCTGGAAGTCCCTCCTATACTCTCTTGCCTAGCTATTGGCTCTTCAGCTTTTTCTTAAACCAATCAGAAGGCACCTTAGTCAGAGATACATCTTTACAGTGTAAATAAATATTCTGCAACAGTCATTCTTCTTAGTGCACCTTCCATTTCATCTGATTAAGGTTTCCAAGGCCCTCTTACCTCTTTGGCCTCTCAGTCTTCCTGGAACTGCATCATTCTTTCCTTCCACCTTACTAACTTGGTTTTTCAGCTGTTTCTTTCACTGTCACCTCGTTGTTAAATCCAAGGCAACTTAACATCTTACATTCTGATCTTTACTCTGTGTCATGAGTTGGCTTGTCCTTGCACCTTCGTGCAGGAAACTAAACTTTTCTCCAACTCAGGTTTTTTAAATGTCTTCTCTGTTCTCCTTCCCTCTAAATGTATGCATTTGCTAAAGGGCTATTCTCAGCCTTGCTTTCTTTCTTAGCTCCTACACATAGGAGAATTTGCACAAAATCAACATGCTCAGCTCCAATAAGATGTCTGTTACCTTCCATTTATGTTGATGGTTTGAGTTTGGTGATTTCTTTTGAAAGGTTTATCTATTTGTCTGTGAGTGTACTTGCATTTATGTATGCATGTACACATGCTGTCAGGTACATGGTGGGCAGAAGTCATTGTACAGTGTCCTCTTCTATATTCTTTACTCAGCTAGGTTGGAAGCAAGCAAGTCCCAGAAATTCTCCTCTGTCTATCCTCCTTATGAATGTGTGAAAAAGGTCTTTGCTTTGTTTTTTTGTGTATACGTGTGTGTGTGTGTGTGTGTGTGTGTGTGTGTGTGTGTGTGTGTATGCTGGGATCTTAACTTTAGTCCTCAAGATTGCTCAATAAATACCTTTAACCACTGAGCAATCTTCTTCAGATGAGCTCTGAATGCTTGTACAGTTTTCTTCAGTATTTATTATTGAAAAACATAGATACATTCTTGGTGTGGGTCCATACTAGAAAACAATGTTATAAGTATCTAATAATCTGAATATATACTTATAATGTGGGAATCCATGAGAAGCAATATACTTACTAAAAATGGGTAGATACATGCAATAAATAACATGCACAAAATACAGCCATATTAACTACTGTATTTAAAACTAGTAATAGGCCTAGCATAGTGGTACCTACCTGAAATCCCAAGTACTTGGGAGGGTGAAGCAGAAGAACCACAAATTTGAGACCAGTCTGAGATACAGGCTGAGTTAAAAGCCAGCCAGAGCTGTATATTGAGATTCTCCAATAAATAAATAGCCCAAACAAAAGAAACAAAATATTGAAGGAACCCTAATGCTTACAAATAGGAGAAACAAATAAATATGCAATCTATTCCTCCAACAGAGGACTATGCAGCATCAAAAATAAAACTTACTGATAGTATCAACTTAGAAGCATCTGAAAACAAACTGTTGAGTAAAATAAGCAAACAGACAACTATGGGCTGCCTAATTTCATTAAGTTAATGAAAACAGGCCAATCACACCTCTGGTGAATTTGGTATAGAACTCTGGGATTTGGGGAGATTACTTCACAGGTGTGTTCATTCACAAGCTGTATACATAGCTGCTTGTGGGTTGAAATAGACCTTCATTCATCATTTGATCATGTGTTATCTTTTAATTAATACATTTGCTCAACAATTTCCTGGATAGAGTCTCAGAGAATACATACCCGCAGGTATGTTGCCATGCCATCCTGTAGCAACAGACCCATGCTTTTTAAGAGCATTTCAAAGTCCTCTCAATCATTACTCAGACATGGACATTTCTTTGTCCCTCTCAAAGAAGAAACACTTAGAAATATGTAATTGTCACACCATGGTCATCCTTACCAAATAACACTGGTGAGAAGTCCTAATTACCCCTTAACTAAAAGAAACCTGCAAATACCAGATCTCTAGGTGTTATTTCCAACCTGCATCATTTATGTTTACTCTGATTTTTCATGAGTATGTTCAAAGTCAAATTCCATAAAACCTAAAATTACTTTCATGGCATTTCAAGAAATCACTTTCTGTACTCTAGTCCCTTATGACTTAATTTTAGTGTGATTTTTGTAATTTCTTAATAAAAAAATTCACTTCGTCTAAGAAACGGTGAAGGTAAATTGACTTTAACCCCTATTGTATGAATGAAACGAACGTGGTAATTGTGCTGAAGTGCATTTGCTTTTAAAATGAAGTATTATTGTGAGAACACTCTTTCTTGCCTACTAATTGGATTTCCCACAATTCAGAGGGAGGAAAAACAGAAATAAGGGTCAGGTCAAGAGTAAGTTCATGAAGAGGAAAAGACTGGGCCTGTGTTTGAAGGGAACATTAAGATCTTAAGTGAACGATTAAGTTGCTGTGTTTAGAAAGCCAGGATGCTTTTCTACCAGTATGAATTTAATTGAGCTTGTGGCTCTTTGAACAGATGTGATACACTGCCGAAGTTGCCTTGCATTTCAACATTTGTCATCTGGTCGAGGTTTCTAATGTTTTTCTAGGTTCTCACTCTTTTCATTTCAAAATCCACTACTTTTGTGTCATAATTTGGCACATTCAGACTACAATTGCACATTTTCTCAGTGACCCATCAGCGCACAAAGACAATTGACCAATGAGCTTCAGGAATCCTCCCATCTCTGCCTTCCCAGTTCTTTGTGTTTGCTTGCACTCACCTTGGTGATAGGAATCTGGCCCCAGGTCCTCAAGCTTGTTCAGGGGGCGCATTACCAAATGAGCCATGTTGTCACACGAATGTCTTTACTATATCTTTACGATAAACTAGACACAAATAGTACATTGTTAAAATATCCCAAACCAGGAACTAGAGAGAATGTTTTCAGAGGACCAGGGTTTGATTCCCAGAATGCACATGGCAGCTGACAGTCTCCTGGGATTCCAGAAAATTTTCTGCCCTCTTCTGGTCGCATTAGGCACTGCACACATGCATGCGATGCATAGACAGACATGCAGGCAAAATATCTATATCTATATCTATATCTATATCTATATCTCTATATATATATCTTTCAAAAGAATTTTTAAATCTTAAAAAAACAATAAAAATAAAATACAAAGTACTTTATCTTTCAGTGGGTTGCCTCCAAAATGTGACAACCGTTCAGAAAATTAATGTTGTCCTGTCTTAACTTACACATGGACCATTATTTAATCATGTGGGAAAATACAAACTATACAGTGGCTGCTAGATCTGAGGACACAGTATTATTGCCTGGAAAACTACATATATATATATATATATATATATATATATATATATATATATATATATATATATATATATATATATATAATATATATATATATATAATATTAGCCAGTGACTATCTTAGCTTTTTATTACTGGGAAAGTAAGTTTAAAACAGTCTCATTAGGAACAGTAAGGGTTCGTCTTGGCCTGTGGATTCAGAGGCTCCGTAGCAGTCATTTGGCCTGTTCTTTTGGGCCTGTAGCAGCACACACTACATCATGGTGGGAATATGTAACTGAGGCCCGCCCATTTTGTGCATCTGGGAAGGAAAAGAGAGAAAGGCAGGAGCTGGAGCCACAACATCCACTTCAAGGACACACCCCGGTGACTTACTTGCCTTTTAGTCAGATGCACCTTTTAAAGATATTTCTACCTCCCTATAGCACCATAGGCCAGAGCAAAGCAAGCATCTGAGCTCTGAGAAACATCTCAGATCCAAGTTACAGCGGTAGCCTGCCTCTGAAATCTGAATTGATCTGGGAAGGGGACTGGCAAAGGAATATTTGAAAGATACTCAACTAATTGAAATATGCAACAGGACTGAAAAACATTGCTCCAAAACTGAACTGTAACAGAGCTAAAATAAGTCACTCAGGCCTCCTAATTTCTTTCACATAACATAGGGGACAAGCTTGTAAAGATTTACCCTCCAAAATCACTATGGCAATATAAAATGCTCTTGATTTCAGGTACTTCTCTATTTTTTTTTTTTTTGTTTGCCAACTTGACTGTAAAATGAAACAGAAGGCGTTCTCTTGCATTTATTTTTAATCTAGAAGAAGGAATGAGTTGACAGAAGAGAACAGTGAACAGGGAGTGGCAGTGCCTGGGTTAACAGAAGGTGAATCCTTCCTTATTTCAAGCAAAGCCTTCAGTGATTGCCCCTCTTCCACATCCTTCAGGCCTCAACCGAGTAAGAGGGGGCACAGGCGTGCATCGGGAAGGGTTAGCGAGGATTCCTGTGGGCTGAGATGGGGCTTACAGGAAGCCTTCATTCCCATCTTGTGCATATTCCCACCACAGTTTATTTCTAGCTGTCGGTAGTTTAACAGCTGATTTGGACACTTTACAAAAATTAAGAATTGGAGAATACAAACCAACACGAGCGTTCTACTTTGAAATTTAGTACACTTGTGTACCAAAGTCCTGGCCTGGAAAGAATTCAGTAGTGTATGGCAAATTGCTTGAGATATTTGCCTACAGATAGTAATCTGAGGATTTAATTCACTGGGGACTTGAGGAACTCTTCCCAGATGAAGGTAACGTTGACCTCTATTTCACCAGTGCTGAGATGCAATGTTCAGATATGTCAGAGAAAAGAGAAAAAGGGAAATGCTAGAGCTTCTAAGAGAAAACATCAAAGGGAAGGGATTACGCTGTAAGCTGAATTTGGCAACAAATCTTGAGAATCACAGAGGAGTCAGCACTCTCATTAGAAAAGTTCAGAAGGACACCACGGGTTGTCATCTAGACTCACCCACTGTTATACAGAAAAGGAAATGGTCACATTGGCCAGTTCAGGAGTTCGCAGGACTGAACTCAGTGAACAGACATGCTGTTGGCTCACATTACCTCAATAACTCTGAGAAAGATCCATTCTACGGAGTGGAGAGCATCAAGAGCTGCTGATGAGGAAGGGTGATCTGGGTGATATAATAAGATCTTAGACCATAAAATGGTCTACAATAGAGATTGGAGTTCCAGAGAAAATAGATAGGGGCTTAGGGCCATCAGGATTCAACTTCCTTGTCAATGTGTTTCTATTAGAGGTTGAGATCATACAGAAAACATAAAGAGTAGCACCCTTCTCCAACAGTGTCACTTAGGCCAAAGGTCATGGTGCTAAGTGTACACGAAGATGCAGACTTGATTCTCAAACACTCCACCTCTTGTTGCTATGGTTTTGTAACATCCTAATGCATATCAGCTTTCTTCTCTGTGAAATGGATAGAAGAATTAAACTGACCTTACCAGGACACTGTAAGGTTTAAGTACATGTCAAATATTCAAGAAAATGCATGCATAAAACCTTTTTTATGTGTAGAGACAAGAATTATCACTGAATGATAGGATAGTTGATTTACAGAATGTAATATATCCTTAGGAAACTTTGAGAGAGATTACCTTAATAAAACCTCATCCAGAATTGAACACAAACAGCCTGATCGTGAAGTTCCTGTACTCTTCATATGTTGTCCTATTTCTGAATGGGAGGGGACACAGCAGCATGAGTATATTCTTCCAGATGCTTTATAATTTTGGGAGCAGTCTGAAATTTCAGAGCTGTTTCTCTCTTGCTTTCTCTTGTTATAAATGAAGACGGATCAAAACTCAGACAGTTGTCTGAACAATAAATTACTCCTCCTGAACTAATTCGGAGGCAAATTTTTGCAGCAGACTTCCACCCTTTCTCCCACACAAGCATAAGTGAGAATCCAGACAATGCAGTCTGAACAGATAGTTACGTCTTATTCCGTTTGGATTAGAGTGTCCTGTCACACAGTTCTTCACATGCCTGGGCCCTGTGCTGTAAGCTGTGGCATGTGGCAGCAGTCTCCCAGAATTTGGGCTGGTTTCCTCCTGACCATCCTTCACTTCGAGTATATTTCCCAGAAATATAAGTGTGTGCACTATAAAATTTGTGTATTACTAAGTGTGCGGTGGAAAGGAAGTAGTACGTTGCTAAATGACTTTGGGGGATTCTAGTCTAAACAGATTAATAATGAAAGCTTTCCTCCTCTAAAGCACATGGGGTATCAAGAAAGAAGTGTAATAGGGAATAGTTGGAAACACAACTTTAGAAGTGAAATGCCCCTGGTCTACTCACACTCTTTTTGAAGTCTACAGGCTCTGTGGTTCTGCCCTTCTCTTTACTGGCTGCTCTTGCAAACTGAAGTCAGTGACAGAAAAAAAAAAACAGTATGTTATCAACTGAAACCAGAGTTCGTGCCAGTGAATAATAAAATACAAACATATAAATTTAATGTAGAACATTTATCCTAGGTCCCTGTTTAGAACTCAATTGGTGAATCATCTTTTAAATCAACAAAAACTTATTATAAAGCAAGAAGCAGAGTTTTAAAAGCATCTAAAAGAAACTGAAACTTGGTTGATTGGATAATAAGCTCCCAGGAGAGTTATAACAATAAATCACACTTTTACTTTGGACCAGAGTATGAATCCATATGAATCCATGATAAAAAAAAAAAATAGAGTAACAGACAAACACTGACCTAACTTAACATTAATCTGTATGGAAATCCAATTGACTCTCAACTGTATATTCCTTCTTCAATGGGAAGCTTTCTGTTACTTTTTCATCTCTCTTCATCATTTGAATGTTGGAAACAGGATGAGATACCTTCAAGTTACACTAGTTGCATCTTGAATTGTCCAGTTTTTATATCTATATAGTTATATTGTGACCAACTGAGGTTGATTCGTAAGTTGTTAGATGAATTTTGCCTTTGGCACTGTGGGTGGCTGTGTGTTATTGGAATGAAATGTGCACACCTTTAGCCTAGAACTGTGAGACCACAGGGACTCCTTCAGGAAAAAAAAATTGTTTTCTTTTGTTTGGAAAGGAAGGATGTGAATGTTAAGTGAGGCTATCCTCTTAACTGCAATGCATACCTGTCCGGATTGGTAAACAGCAGCTAATGCCAGATAAGGGAGATACTGTATCAACTCACTTTACCTGGGGGAAAGCAATCAGATAAAAATACAAGGGGATAAAACAAGGCTGATATACTGTGCACTGTTCAAATAAAATAGCTTTGAATGGCATCGTTTCCCAAAATGACTGAACACGGCACATGGTAAGATATGCTCTATTGTCTCACTAATACAACTAAATGAAGATAATAAGTCTTGCTGTTTGTTTGATCAATTGTATTATTGAGTTTCTTCTATGTGCTCAAGGCTCTAGTTAGAAGAAGCAATATATTATTCCCCCTTCCTCAAGATTATCATAAAAGTAAATCAAATATGAACACACCTCTATGGGAGAATGTCTATACTCAGTATACAGCTAAGGCAAATCAAGAGATAACTGGAGATCTAGACTTTTGTTTCTGGTAGGGCTATTTATTTATTTATTATTTACTTGTTTATACTTTTTGGAAGGATGTAGTAGATGAGCAAATTTTCTTGCTCTGGCACTGACATGTTATTATTATTCTTAAAAGAAAGAATGCCTGAAAATGTCCTCTATGATAAAGTATAGCCCTTATTACTCATTTGTGACACACTAATGGTAATGTTTGTTTAAATTTTAGATTTACTTGAAAAATGTAGCACTGTGACTATGCACTAGGTTATATTCTAACAAAAGGATCTACAGTCACTTGAATTCAGTGAATAAGAAAGGAGAGAAAAAGGAATTACACTGATAAAAATTGTGGTTTACATAGAAAGTCACTACTGGTTGCTACATGCCAAATTCTTGCTAGTGTTGAGAAAGAAAAGGAATACTGGCAAGGATGAGAACATAAGCAGAGCTCTTCTTGCTTTTGGACAATAAAAAGAACCAAAATGTCTTGATTTGAAAAGCTCAAATCCATTTAAAAAACAATTGTCCTGCTAAAGACTAAGATAAAGCTATTTTCACAATAAAAGGATTAAGGAAAATATATGTTGACTTTGACTCTCTAAGCAAAGCATATATGCTTTAAAATATATTCATAACATCAAAATAACGATATTTTATTCTGTCATGCAAAATAATAGCATCATTTAATAGTATTCTTTTTACTGAGGGTTTCAAAGAACTGTAAGTTTTACTTAATTATTATGCAGCTTCATTAAGTAAACATAAGAACAAGACATTAAAAATGAGAAGCTAAAACTAATGTACAAAATACAAAGCCATCATATATATGTTCTCAGAGATACTTTATTTTTTAATAAACAAGATTCAAAAAAATCTGCTTTTTACTTCTAACTGGCTCCCTGAGCCGTCTTTGCCTAGCAGCAACATAATATTAAAATCCTTCACTGCTGAGAGACAAATATTGTCTTAATATTTGTGTTTCTTCTTTATGATCAGCAATTTGGTTATTAAAGGGATTTGGCAAATACTTGTGCTTCTCTGCAGATGCAGGGGAGCAAGCATTAATCGTCCAATGTGAATGTAAGCCAGAATAATAACTATGCTAGTTAGTAGGATGGCAAGAGGCACTGAACCACTGTGGACAAAACAAAATGTGTGAATGAGTCACTGTCTGGATAGCACAGAATGTCAATTTCCTCAGCAAGGTTCAGCAGAAAATAGAAATAATTTGAAGTAAAAAAAAAAAAATGTGTTGATGTGTTGTGCTGAAAAGCCTTTGAAAAGACAGGCTTCTTTATGTGAGTGGAATATTAACAAACTCAGCATCCCAGGAATGCTAACAAGAAACACAGACACTGGTATATGTCTGTGCCAATCCAGCACCAGAACCAACGTGCACGGATTGTAGCTGAGCAGTTTTGATGAGCTGTCTGATGCTAGACAGGAAAAATCTATGACTGTTTGCTCATCCATCTTTACCTCTTGCCACCCCCAAATCCCAGAAGATCCTGTCTAGCATTCTAAAAGGACATAATCACTCAAAATTAAACCGACTTATTATCCTCGATGAATTTATTACACATCTTGCTGTTGACCTATATCTCTTACAAAAATTAATATCTGTGTAAGGGTGTAGTTATTGTCAACCTAACAAAAAAGCTTTTAATGTAAGAAATAAAGCAATGTTCCATTGCTATTTCTTAGTAATGAATATAGGATAGAGCAAGTATTGTCTATTTCTTTTTCCTTTACTCATTTCAGGAGATGTAGAATTGTTTTTATTTGCTAGATACTAAAACTAAACTTACCAAGTCATATTTACTACCTATAATATATTGTTAACTTACCAAGTCATATTTACTCCCTATAATATATTGTTTCTTCCTACTTGTATGCATTTAAAGACACTCACTCATCTAAAGGACCCCACAAAAACACAATGTTCTCTGCCCTTTCTAACATATTCTGAAATCAGTGCTGGTATAATTATTTAAATTTTTTTTATTTTCACTGGAAGGATACTTCAATATGTATGTTAAAATCACCTTTTGTAAATATTTTATAATACTTTATATCAAAATAAAATCCAGTAGCTCTCTGCCATTTTGACACTATACATTTAGAATTTATATTCACAATATACACACATACACGTATATATATCTTACTTTATTGAGGGTCACAGGTTTGTCCCCAGAAAGCCATGTTTGTCCACATGTCTTCAATAAGCCAATTAAAAGAGCCAAATTAATAGTAAAAGTAGAAAGAGGAAATTTACTCAATGTGACTACATTTGGAGGAGTGATGAAGCCATAAAATAATACCACAAGTCTTTTCTCAACATGAGGATAAGGTTTAAACAGAAGGCAAGAGGTATGAATAACTTAGGTGTGGTCCAATTTCCCTCAGACTATTCCAAGAAACAAAAAAAAAAAAAAAAAAAAAGAAAAGAAAAGAATGCTGACAGAGTCGCATTACAGTCATATAAAAACAGATAATGACACAACAATAAAAATTTACAGACCAATTCCTCTGATGTTCATGGCTTTAAAAATTCTCAATAAAATATTTTTAAGCCAAGTTCATCTAAACCTCATTCACCATGACCCAGTAGGCTTCATTCTAGAAACACAATGTAGGTTCAATAAACAGAAATAAGTAAATGTAATATATCACATTAATAATTCAAGGATAAAAAAATCACACATTATCTCAATAGATGCAGAAAAAGTCTTTAACAAGATACAACATGACTTCACACACACATACAAAAAAACTCTCTGAAGAAACCAAGAATAGAAGGAACATATCTAGGCATAATAAATACAACAAATATACCTTCCTAAATGGTATAAACTTAAAGCATGTAAATTAAAATGACAAATGAGAAAAGGGTGTGTATTCTCTCTACTCTGATTCTATATAGTACTTAAATCTTAGCTCAAGTGGTAAGATAAAAAAATAAATAAAGAAGGAAAGGAATGAAGGAAGGAATGGAGGGATAAAGGAAAGCATAGAAAGAAAGAAAGACAGAGAGAGAGAGAGAGAGAGAGAGAGAGAGAGAGAGAGAGAGAGAGAGAGAGAGAGAGAAACAAGCTATCAAGCAGGAAAGAGGACTACAAATCACAAAGGAAGAGTTTTGTGTCCCTGTTTGCAAATAATATGGTTGAGTATAGAAGAGAACCTGAAGACTACCATAAAACCCTTAGAAATGACAAACACCTTCAGTAAAGTAGCAGGATATAAAACCAGGAAACAAAAGTCAGCAGTCTTTCTATATCCCAATATTGAACAGCATAAGAAAAAAAATCAGGAATATGATCCTATTTACAACAGGTTCAGATAAAATATAATACAAAGAAATAAACCTAACCAAGGAAGTAAAGGACACTTAAATGGAAAATTTAAAACTTTGAAGAGAGTAATTTAAGATATTATAAGATGCAAACACCCATTTTCATAGGTCAACATAATTAATATAATGAGAATAACTATTACTGGGAGAAATCCACAGGTTAAGTACAATCCTCATAAAAATTCCAAAGACTTTCTTCAAAGAAATAGGGGAAAACTATCATAAAATGTATGTGGAAAGACCAAAGACTACAGAGAGTCAACGCAAAGCTAAATAGAGAGAACAATGCTGGAGATATCTTAAATTTTACTAAAGCAAAAATTGTATGATCTTCACACAAAAGCAGATATGTAGGCTAATGAAATAGAATAGTGAACCCAACTTTAAACGCACCCAGCTATAGCCACATTAATTTCACAAAGATACCAAGAATATCTATTGGCGCAAAGGTGGACTCTTTAAATTGGATACCAGAAATAGCAGAATAAATTTAGATTCCTGTATCTCACCCCGAATAAAAATTCCTTAATATAAGACACACAGCTCTGAAAGTGTCCTTTAAAAGTACAAGAAAAATGAGATAGGTATAAACATAGATTTTCTGTAAATAATTCTAGTAGCTCTGCAAACAAACCCAGGAATTGACAAATGGGATGAGGTTTATGAATTGAAAAATGGGTTCTACAGCAGACAGTTAAATGAAGTGACAACTTACAGAACAGGGGAAATATTTAACAATTACACTTATGACAAAGGATTAATATCTAGCATATATAAAAAACTAGAAAAACTAAACATTGAGAAACTAGAAACTTCAGTTGACATATGAAGAAATGAAGTGAAGAGTTTTCCAAAGACAAATAACAAATGATAAATTAAGATCTGAAAACTTGCTCCAAATTCTCAGAGAAATTCAAGTAAAAACTACATTGGACTTTCATCTAATCTCAGTCAGAATGGCTATCATGAAAAAAATAACACGCTATTGAGTGTGTGTGGAAGTAGGGGTTCTTATGGAAGGCTGGCATCAATGTACACTGGTCTAGCTGCTACAGAAATCAGTATGGAGATTCCTCACAGAGAAACCTAAAAGTAGAAATACCACTTCTGGGTACATACTCAAAGGACTTTAAGTCAACATACCACAGAAATAACTGCATATTCATGTTTATTGCAGTACTATTCACAATAGAAGACATGGAATTTGGTTGCTATCCTTCAATCAGATGAATGGAAAGGAAAATATTATAATTTACATCATATACACCTATGTATGTATATATATATACATAAAACATATGTAATATCACTTATTGAAAAATTGATAGAACTGGATGAAGATCATTATGTTAAATGAAATAAACACAGATTCATAAATACAAATATCACATTTTCTCTTATTTGTGATTGCTAGAACTTTTTATAGATATCAAAACATGTGTATAGTATATGTAGAACAACGTGTGTGTGTGTGTGTGTGTGTGTGTGTGTGTGTGTGTGTGTGTGATAAAATCAGTAGAGAGATTAGTGGGGAAAAGAGAACAAGAAGAGGGAAATGGAAGAGGGACTGAAAAGAATGTGGAAGAGGTTGAGTATGGTCTCAGACAACATTATAATTGAAGTAATTGTCTACAAAACCCAATACTAGGTACAATGGGTATATGCTAATTTTAAAATGAGTAAATATCAGGATGAAATGAAAAAAAAACTAATTGATTTTTTTTACTAAGTGACATCTAGGATAAGATTTACAAAATTATTCAAAGCAGTCAAGGCAGAATATTTAAAGGAAAAGAGAAAAAATTAGCAAAGTTAAAAAAGTGGAAAAAATTGAATGGATTGAAGGAAAAGAGTTTGACTAGTGTGACTGAGGCCTAAGAGCCAAGTATTAAAAATACTAAAAAGCAGGAGCTTCACTGTTAGCAGTTATGGAAGTAGATGGTACTCAAAAAGAGTAATAATATTCTATAGCCAGTAACAAAATCAACAACAAATTTAAAGAAAGAAATACCTGGAGAAAGCTGTGTAAACCACCTGAGAACAGTTCAGCAAATTATCATCCTAGCAAGTACATAAACATATCACAATCACCCATTAGAAAATAATTTAATTGAAATGTCAGTTAGTGTAAATATTTTATGCAATTTCAAACAAAATCCTCCTTTAACTGTATCTAAAATGTATAAGCTGGTGAAAGGAATCTAGAAAGTCAAAATGGCTTTTTAAAACAAAGAGCAACATTGGAGGCCTGATATTGCCTGACTTGAGAATATCTGACTGGAAGATTTCCTATAAAGCAATACAGAAGAGACCCACGTATACCGTCAATTAATTTTTTTCAACAAAGACCAAGGAGACTCAATAGGAAAGGGCAGACTTTCCAAAAATTGGTCTGTTGTGGAAATACTTATCTCAGTCCTTAACTAACATCACACACAAAAATCAAACTTCAAAATGGATATAGTCTAAAGCAGAAAACTCAGAAGAAAACACAGAAGACCATCTTTGCTACCTGTTCCCCCTTGTTCTGTTGCTGTGATAAAACACTGATCAAAAGCAACTCAGGGAGGAAAGGGTTTACTTTATTTACAATTCCAGATCACCATCCATGATCCAAAGAAGCCATGGCAGGAAATCAAGGCTGAAAGCTAGAGGCAGGAACTGAAGCAGAGACATTGGAGGAACACTGCTTGCTGGTTTCCCTTTCTTAACTAAGTTAACTTTCTTTCAGAACCCAGGGCCATCTACCCAAGATGTCACTGCTCATACTCTCCTACATCAATTAGAAACGAAGAAAGCACTCTACTTACATGCTAGTAAGCCAATCTGACGGGGGCAATTCCTCCATTGAGGTTCCCTTCACCCAAGTATGTCAACTTGATAAATGATGCTAACTATGCTACTGCCTGAATTGAGCAAATCATTCTGAGAGGACAGCACTGCCCATAAAAAGGGAAATTTAACAAAGCACCAACCCAAATTTTAATCATCTGCTCCTGGAAAGATATCATTAGGAGATTCAAATGTAAGCTGCATACTGGGAGAAAGTATTCACGGTGCATGTCTGAGAAGACTGCAAAAATAGTTTACAACTTAGTAATAAAAAGACAAGAATTTCTATTTTTTAAATATCAAATTATATTTGAAATATTTTACAAACCATGAAGAAGAAGGCTAATAAGAATTAGAAAGAGTCTCAAAATCACCAGTCACAGGGGAAATGAAAAAAGTAAAAGCAGAACTATGTATTTGTGCATGCTCGCTAGAGTAACTAAGATTTTAAAAACTGGCATGATCAGGCATTTGAGAGGATAGGCAACAACAAGAACTCTTGCAGTGCTGGAGGGAATGGGAGAGAGTAAAAATAGTTTCTAATATGGATGCACAGTTTCTTGTAAAACTAAACACCTACAGTCTGCTGCCCAATGTGAATACTGACCATGTACAGACTCCTTCCATGTCATTATTTCCCAGACACTATATTAGTACAATTCTTTACATTCTACTTACATCTTATTAGGTGCTATAGATAAACATACAAAAACATAGGAGAGGGTGTATGTTACATGCAAATACTGTGGTATTTTATATGGGAGACTTTGAGCCTCCCAGACTTTCTTCCTGTCTCCTGGGAATAAAGGGAGGGCTGCGTTTACCATGGGCTATACCATCCCACTCATAGGTATTACATAATGTTGAGTAGCTATCTCCTCTGAATTAAGATGTCCCCCTGTGCATTGGGTTTTTAAGATGCAGGAAGTAAGCACAAAGGAAAAGGTCTGGAAAGTAAAGAACAATTACAAGAAGCACAGGGCCCTTTCACCAGGGTTATATAGGCCATGAGAACTGCTGTGATGAAGAGACTCCAACATCAGCCCAGTTGCCCAAACAGGTCATACAAACTGCTCTAGGGATGTAGCGTTTGTGACTTGTCACCCATAGTGATGTGCTCTTTTGAGTCTCCCATGCTTCTGCAACAGAAGAAAGCTCACGGTTTCACCAAGATGGAGTTGGGTGGAATTGTTTCTTTGGTCTGTCCTCAGTGCCTCATCTAGTGTGAACAGACATTTGCTCATATCTCCCCTGAAAAAGTCAGGCAAATTTTCAGAAGCCATGGATCTATATGCATGGGATGTTTAAATAAAGTTTATCTGTAATAGCGTCGAAATGGAAACAACCTAAATTCCCATAGTAGGTGAATAAACACACAATTTGACATGCGTATGAAATGAAATACTACATGAAAGCAAAAATTAACTGTTTGATCACAGATCATTAGCTGCTACTCTTTGTCTAAATCAGGTCATGCCACTCTGCAGTCAGCTGCCACCCCCTGCTGTGACCTTTCAGGTCTCAGAGTTCTTCCATCCCTCTTGCAATAATAAGTTAGCCCAACACCTCTCCACCATATTGGTTCCACAATAACTTTGAATTATAACTTTGCTCCCTAGTCTATTACTCTCTTATCTAGGACCTTCCTCCATGCCAGAGACCAACTAGTTCAGGCTAGATCATATGGTGGAGAACTTCCTTCTCATCCTAGAAAACCTATAAGAGAGTCAGAAAGTCCCTTTTCCCTCAGCAGCTGAGGGTACTGAAAGACCTAGAAACTCCCGCTTCTTCCTTTGTAGTCCCTCTTGCTGCTGTGGCCATGATACCCTTTCCCAATAGTCTTAATTCAGGACCCCTGTCATACGGTCTATAATGGCTATCCCTAGTACTGAGCTTCTCCTTGGACCTGAAGCCTTCTTTTGCACCCCAGGTTTTGTGGCACTAATTCCTAATAATGCTCATCTGAAGGGCAATTTGTCTCTTTCCTTTTCTATAAACCCCCAGCTCTTTCTCAAAGGAAATAAGTATTAATAAGTAGAAGTCACGGATAAAATCTTCAAACATTAGCTTTTAAAAAGAAGGCGTAGACAAATGCTAAAGGACTGGATTTTCATGAAGTTCTAAATAAAACTAATAGAAAATGGCAGAAGGAACATGCTTAAGAATTAGAGTGGGTGAAGAGTTACTACTACCAAGCACAGAACTCTCTGCTGGTTGTTGTGAATACTTCTACCTCGACTGTTGGAGTGTTATGAGGCTGAATGCACTTGTGAAACTCCACTGACATCAACAGTAAAAGCCTAAGAGCTATAGCATCAAATTTCCCTCTAAATCTGGGTCTCTCTGTCCATAGATTAGAGTAACTTGCAGATCTCATCAACGTAGATTCTTTGTGCAGTGGGTAGCAATAAATGAAGAAACTCACAACTGTTCAAAGTGCAGAGAATGTGCATCTGAAGAGTGCTCAGTTACAAATAGAACATCTATAGTACCTCCCTCAAGGTTTTTGAAGAGGAGGTGGCAACATTGTAAGAGCCAGAGGTCAAGGAGGATCAGCATACAACATCCTCTGGACATGACAGGACCACTACACTCGTGGAAACCACAGCACCTGGTATTTCCTGAAGAAGACCTTCTTCATATCATGATAGCCAACATTCTAACAGAGAGACAGGGGTTTTCTGAGTCCCCACCCCTAAGTGAGGAGCCATGGACAGTTGATGCCTGCTGGAGCGGGGAGAACCAATTTTTTTATTTTAATGATGTGGCTTCTGTTTGGTTGACCATACTCCACTGGGTAGCCCTAAATCTAAAAGTATATGAGCAGCACAAATTTACTAAAGGTATTTTTTAAAAAGCATATGAAGTTGGGAGGATGTAGGGATGAGAGTACAGGTATGAGAAGAGTTAGGGGAGACATGAGGAATGACCAAAATACATCATATGTCTATATGAGATTTTTAAATAATTAATAAAATATTACATTTTTAAAAATAAATGGAAAAATTTTGTACATCTAAGTAAAATGAGCTGAGCAGAGAAAACATTTAGAGAATAAAGAAATAAGAAAGAAAGGAAAGAGAGAGAAGAAAGGAAAGAAAATGGAGCATATGAAGAAGACAACTAGAGAAGAAAAAAAGCAAAAGAAAAAGAGCATGCTAACATGCTAAATGTAGTACCAACCAAGAAGAATGTTGTCTAAGCACTGTGCAAAGAGAGAATAGGAAAAATGGCTTCAACTTAAAACTTTTAGTACACACATGCACACCACACAGGCACACACACACACACACACACACACACACACACACACACACACACACGAGGAGGGAATTTATTTGTAAAGAGGTATGTCAGTTGCTGTGGGAATATTATATGTTGTATGGGTGCAGTAATTCTGTCTGTAGAAGATTGGGAAGAACTACAAAATGGAACTGCCATTCCATATTAATGGGCCACAGTCAAGGTGATGCTGACCGAAACTGAGCCAGCAGGTCCCTCTTACTCCTGAAACCCTCAGTGCACCCTGTTTGCCAGACCCAGTTGGTAGACAGTGACAACGAAGTAGTATGGTTTGCAAGGCCTTGCCTCAGCATCACAAAGATGCAGACAGAAGGATATGAGATTTGCCAGCAGAAGTGACCATTTGGTGGCCTGGTGATATTTCTAAGTATGAAATATCTGGGGGATGGGTGGCTAGATGATATAGATTTGAAATATATATGGTGGAGTGTAATTGAAGCTGTCACAAGAAGAACATGACTGTGGAAGATCATTGCGGCTGATAGTATAGTATGTCTTTTAATCCTTCCCCCCACTAAATGTAGAAGAGACCCATGTCTGTGGCAAGAAACAGCACAAATAAATATGTAATGTGTCAGAGGGGATTTTTTAGACAAACAAGTTTCCAGGTCAGTTGACTTTAACATAAAGTGACAGTTCATTGCATCAAAACCTAATCACGTGATCCTTTAAGTTGCCTGTGTTCTTGAGTGAAAGAGCTCAAATCTCAAAATGAACCCAGTAGTACTGAGATGCTCTGCTGCAGGCTATGAGGTACACAGGGCCACCCAACATGGACTAGAAACATCCTGCGGGAACTAAGTGTCCCAGCAACAGCCTGTAAGGTATAGGAACCTCCTTCCTACAATCACAAGAGCTCATTTCTGCCATAGTCACAATGAATGTATGCCCACACTCTAAAATACAACCAAACTAAATTTCCTTACATAAGCCTGTGAGAACCTGAGAGAAAAGGCCAGCTCATCTATTTCTGGACTTCGAGCTAACAAAACTGTGAGATGAAAAGCACATAGGAGCTTTTTTAAAATGAATTTGTAGATACTTATTAGGACTAGAAAACCAAAATAGACAGCAAATACAGAAGTAGTTCAAAGGATTAATGAACAAAGTAATCAACAGTCTTACCCAGCTGTGAACACTGTGAACTACAATAACATCTGGCCTGTCAAGATAAGGCCACTTATTGATAGTAGTATGAATGTCATGGGATTAATCAACAACTTTATGATTGGTTTTAAGGCCTACTGGGGAATCCACGCTTGTTACTGTTAACTGTATCAAAAATTTGTGACTGACTAGGTCATAAGCCCTATGAAAGAACCTAGTACTATTATTCTGCTAAATGGATTAAAAATAAACTGTTCTGAGAGTTCTTATCTTTATACCCATAGAGAAGCTTCTTTCTGCAGTAGATGGAAACTAATACAGGGATACACAACTGACCATTGCATAAGACTGTGGGGTGGTCAGCTCTAAATGGCATATCTATATCACTGAGCCCTGAAAGGCTCAGAGATCATCATAGAAGAGGAAGTAGAAAGGTTATAAGAGCCAGAGATAGTGAATATATGCCCTGTCTGCACACATGAATTCACAGACCCTGCAGCTGCATACAAAAGACCTGCAAAAGGTCAAGTCATCTAACATGACAGCATGGGTAGGAAAAAGGTTCATAAAATCCTACCCCTAGCTTATAAACTATTGGTAATTGATGGCTGTTGGGGAAAGGAAAGCAAGTTTTCTTTAGGAACAAGGCCTTGTGGTCATACGCCCGTGCACATATAGGGAACACTAAGATAATTCAGTGGGTTTCAAAGAGGAGCACATACATTTGAAAGGTACAAGAGATGGGGGATAGAGGACAGCTTAGAGGAGAGGGAATGGAGGATAGATTTGATCTATACTCATTATGTACATACATGTATGATATTCTTAAACAGTAATATATTTGAAGGATCCCATGAAGGAAGTGAATAAAGCATCTAGGGAGACAGGGTATGTAGAAAGGTCAATTTGAAGTTGATTGAAACTCTTCCAAGAATTTAATTGCCATAGGTGGCCTGTGGTGCAGTGTCTGAAGAGGTAAAGTAATTGAAGTTGGTATTAAAGAAGGCAGTTAAGGTACAGAAAACCTGAACTGCAGTAAATTAGGGAAATGAATAGAAATTGATGGCAACCATCAGCATGGACTCTCTTTCATCATTAGTGTTTAAGATGGGAGGGGAGGAGGTTACATAATAATCAACGGAAAGACTTTGGGCCAGAGGAGATCTTCCAAGGCAAAGAGAAATCTCTTGTATATGGACATTGTAATAACAACACTATTACTTTAAGTGGCAAGAGACATGGAATAAACCAAAACAACATACCTGATAGTAAAGAATGGAAAGAACAGTTCTGGGAAGTGGAGAGGAAAAGTCAGTACTGAATAATAAGAATCTTCTCAGGCATTGGTTGAACAATAAGTACATGTGCAGATGCCTTTCCTCTGCTAATTATTTTAAATCATTGTAACCACAATTCTTCCAAAGTGCCTATTTTTAATATTTAAAAAGAAATTTCTACCGATAAGGATCCTGGCAAAATATGTATCCTGAATTCTTACATGCCCTATAAGGAACCTTGAGTGAGGATATTGCACATTTTCTCACTTTAATTTAATCTCTAAAGAGAAATTTAAGGTCATCTGCTACACATTAGAATGGTAAGGCTTTGGTTGAAGTGTGGAAAGACCAGTGGTGGAGTGACAGATGCTTTAACTGAACAGGAGCTGGTTTGCAGCCCTTTACAATGAATCATAACCAGGTAACCAGGACCAGTTAAGTGTGGAGATCATGGTATTCTTATTGAGAAATCTCATATACAAGAACACTAAAAGAAGGCCATGATGTTAATTCTAGGCTGAGGACTTACCATATAGCTGCAGCAGAAACGCAGGCACCCAGGAATCAAGAGGACCTTGGATAAACAACCATGAGTGCCAACAAAGAAAGGAAGTGAAGCGAAGCAAACAGAAGTGAAGTGGTAGTTTTGGGAACAAAATTGGGAGTAGGACAAAAGGCATGGGACTTTGGGGATAATGGGAAAATGGTAGAGAATGATCAGGTGCCAGCAACTTCTATGAAGACAGGTGTCAAATGTAAGTTTAATAATTATGAGCAGATGCCGTAAAGCTCATGAGGGCAAAGGCAGAGACACAAGGACCAGTGAGCAATGGTGGATCTCCCTCTTACTGATGCCATAACCAATCGCAAGGGAATAGAGTCTGAAAACAGCAACATTTTTCTTTCTTTCATTCTTGTGCTCACATCAAATTCTGGTACATTGTGCTCAGACAAATGTGTCCACGAGACTACTAAAATCTTCTGAAAGCTCTAGGGGAAGATATGTCCCCTGTTTGTTCTGTTTTTCTGTTTTTGCTTTATAGAGGCTATTTGCATTTCTTAGACTGTGGCATTATCCTCATCTTAAGCAGCATCTTCTCTCCTCTTTGCTCCACGCTTCGCTCCTTACTTTCTGCTCCTTTATCTTTCTGACTTCTTATCTCTTGGTGTGACATTGAGATAACCCCGAATAATCTCCTAAATTCAACATTCACATTCTAATACAATTGCAAATGTCTTTACCACATAAAATGACATAGTCACAGATTCTGAGAGTTAAGATGAGGGACCATTTTCTAGCCTACCACAAATAGGGAATTGAGAGAATGAATACTGCTGTATGGAGTGCTTTGAGTGTTCGGACTCACTCAAAGTTAGGGTGAGTTTAGTCATGGCAAGAAAGAGGAAAGGGCATTTTCTTGGAAAAAAAAAATATTTAGCAATAATAGGATATTTTATAGTGTGGATTTGGGGTGGGTCCTGGAATCTGGTGTCAAAGGCTTCCATAACAGGTGCTTATTTCTCATAGTTCTGAAAGATGGAAGGCCAAGTTCTGGCTAATATTGGACCTAATCAACTCCCACATTTGCCTTATTGCTATATTCTTCTACAATAAAAAGAGGAAAGTGAGGTAGGGTGTCTATTCCTTAAAATCACCCAGTGATGGAGAAATGGATGAGATCTACATGAACAATCTGGGGGTGGGGGGATAATGGAGGGCAAGGGATGAGGGAAAGAGAGCTTAGGGGAGCAGGAGGTTTGAGCTGGATCAGGAACAGAGTAGGAGAACAAGGAAAGAGATACCATGATAAATTAAGACACCATGGGAATAGGAAGAAGCAGAGTGCTAGGGAGGTCCCCAGGAATCCACAAAGATGACTCCACCATAGACTACTTGCAATGGTTGAGAGGGTGCCTGAGCTGACCTACTGTGGTGATCGGATGGCTGAATACTGTAACTGTCATGACAGAACCCTCATCCAGTGACTGATGGAAGCAGATGCAGAGATCCAAGGCCAGGTCCCAGGCAGAGCTCCAGGAGTCCAATCAATGGGAGAGAGGAAGGATTCTATGAGCAAGAGATAATGAGACCGTGATTGGAAAAAGTACAGACACAACTAGCCAAATTAGTGGAAACACATGAACTGTGAACCAGTTGCTGAGGAACCCCCATAGTACCAGACTAGGCCCTCTGGATAAGTGAGATAGTTGTTTAGCTTGAGCTGTTTAGGGGACCCCCAGGCTGTGGGACCAGGACCTGTCCCTTGTGCATAAACTGGCTTTTTGGAACCTAGTGCCTATGGTGAGACACTTTGCTCAGCATTGGTGCAGGGAGGAGGGGATTGGATCTGCCTCAACTGAATGTGCTAGGCTCTGTTGACTCCCCAGGGAAGACCTTGCCTTGGAGGAGGTGGGAATGGGGGGTGGATTGGGGGGAGGAATTCTGGGGGTGGGAGGAGGGAGGACAGGGGAATCTGTGGTTGATATGTAAAATGAATAGAAAATCTCTTAATAAAAAAAAAAACCCTAAATGCATGACCTCATTTAATCTCAGTTAAGTTTGGACATTCCCTGTCTTTGGCCCATATAAAGCATAATAAAGGACAAAAGAATTTGGGTATGAGTCAGCAAAAGTATAGTGAGGTGTGTAGATACTGCAGATGTAGAAATAAACTACAACATGAATATACTTATTATATTTGAATAGATAGGAGAATTCTAAGTATAACTTAGAATAATATAATATCAAATAAAACATGTCAGATATGAAAAAGCCAAAGAGAGTACATATAAATTAAAATGGTTTTAATATGGTGCCCACTGAATGGTGTAAGATCCAAAGGTCCAAGTTGGCTAAGATATACCTCAAGTATAAAATTCAAGAGTCCTAGAAAATAAAGACATATTAAAAAGTCGCATCATTTACAAAGTTACAACATGGTTGCATAGCTTGACAAACTGATAGAAGTTAGTAGAAGGCAGAGGTTCAATTTGTTTTTAATATGATGATGCTGAAATGCACACCAAGAGTGGTTACCTTTGCCTATCAACCTAACTAGACAATGAAGACAGCCAGAGAGTGGTTACAAACCACAACTGGGAGGTTCTGCAAAGATTCTGGAAGGTTTTGCTGGGTTGAGCACAGAAGACTGTACTTCACAGTGTCCCTGGGCTTCATCTAATCCTTAGAGGCCTGGATAGAATGAATACACAGAAGAAGATCCAGTTTACACTTAGCTTATTTTCGTCTCCTTCTGTCCTTGGAGATCCTGTCTCTCAGGCCTTCAGACCTACAAAGGAGCCACACCATTGGATCTGGCTCCCAGACCTCCAGACTTTATCACTGCAGCCTCCCTATGTCCTGTTCTCCTTCATGAAATACTTTTCTGGGCAATTTCAGAAAGGTGTGATTAGAAGTCCACTATTGGCATTACAGGTCTTTGAAATGTTTTGCTAAGCTTGATCTTTGCAAAAATTGAGTGCAGTATTTAAATATATAGTCTTCCTGAAATATTTCATAAGAAATTATTCTAAAAATTTATTAATGGGGAAGTAGTGTTGAGAGTAAGCCACCTACCTTGAAATTATTTTATGTTTTCCTTGGCACAGTCTATCCACTCAGTGTAGTTTAGCTAAAGACACAAGTGAAGGTGGTGTAAGTACACAGGACATGTGTGACAGCACTCAATGATTGCCATACTTTGCCTTCAAATGCAGCTCAGAAGTTCACGAAGCCTGGTTCTTCCCAACTTTCTCCTCTTTGGCATTTTGAATTTGCAGTAACCCAGCCTCATTTTTTTCAGTGTTTCCTTTATTTTTATACTAGAAAGTCCTGTCTGAAAGTAGTCTCTAGCTCAAGGATTTGTTAGCTCACTTACCAGGAGTGTTCATCATTAACTTCATCCCCATATGAGATGGTGTTTGACCTTCTGTCTCCTATGGCAAAACTGGCTTATTATAAGTATTTATGAACCAAAACTGCTTTGGGAGATTTCATTATCTGTCAATATATTTATTTATTGAAGGATATTGTGTTTTATTATTTTTATTTCTCTTTTATATTCCAAGTATTTAATTGTAATACTTGAATTTTTGTATTATTTAAAAGTGTCTGATGTTATTAGTTCCACTGAACAAGAGTAAAGATCATTACCCAAAATTTCAGTCAAACTAAGCAAGATATATTTTCTGTCAGACAGGGCTGTCTCCCTAAAGCGAGGTTTATATAGCTCAAAAACAGGAATACTTGGTGGGAGCAAGGGTTTTTGGTTACATAGGAATGTAACAGAATATCACAAAATTACTTGGAAGAACATCTTATCTGCATGGATGCTGTGGGATGGTCTGTATGTCAAATTGCTCTGATTGGTCAATAAATAAAACACTGATTGGCCAGTGGCCAGGCAGGAAGTATAAGCGAGACTAACAGAGAGGAGAATTGAGAGAACAGGAAGGTGGTGGGAGTCACTGCCAGCTGTCACCATGACAAGCAGCATGTGAAGATGCCAGTAAGCCACGAGCCACGTGGCAAGGTATAGATTTATGGAAATGGATTAATTTAAGCTATAAGAACAGTTAGCAAGAAGCCTGCCATGGCCATACAGTTTGTAAGCAATATAAGTCTCTGTGTTTACTTGGTTGGGTCTGAGTGGCTGTGGGACTGGCAGGCGACAGAGATTTGTCCTGACTGTGGGCAAGGCAGGAAATCTCTAGCTACACATGGAGGTCTGGGTATAGGTAGGATGTGTAACATATCAAATCACAGAAAATGGTTCAAGACGTGGTCAAACTTAAGTTTTACAAAAAACAGGGATGAACTTACTTTGACCTGTAATAATATGACTTCTAATCTTAAAATGGAGTCAGGTATACATAGGTGGTCTTTTCAATTCAGTTTATTATAATTCTTATATATACCATAATATTTTAATGCAATCTTTCTTAATAAGGGAATGAAAACGTTTGCTCACCTATTGCATGAATACTACAGTGTCAAGATATTCTTTTACTTTTAACAGACTCTAATAGATTGGCAGAGAGGTTGGAAATCCATGCATAAGTGTCTGAGAATTTTGTCAATGAACTAGGGTGAAGGCATTCTTCAGAAAGGAGTCAAGAGATCCTGGACACCTTCTTACTCCCACCATGCTGCAACCAGCTGCAAATGGACATGGAAGATGAGGAGCCACCGTGGCTGAAAAACCTCAGTCTTGCCTTTTCATTGACATTCATATGGAAGTTAAGAAAAGAGGAATATGGCAATGTTTCCACTGTGTGTGTGCATATCTATCTATCTATCTATCTATCTATCTATCTATCTATCTATCTACCAATAGATCGATAGATATAGATATAATAGGAGTTCAGTGTGATGTTTGCATTATGCACACATTGTGGGAAGTACAAATCACTGATTAGCAGAGACATTGCCTTGAACTCCTTCTGCCACTACAGATCTTATTTTAAAAACCACTGGTGTATGCATCTAATATTTCACTCTATTCATTAACCACAGTGTGTCCTGGAAAAGTTGACCTGTGGAGAAATGAATTGTGGCAACACTCAGGAGCTCCTTCCTCAAAGGAACCTGGGGGAAGGAGATTCTGTAATTAGATGTGAGCACAGACAAATGTCAAGCAGAGAGTCTAAACAACCTCAGGGAATGTTGAAGATGTTACAGGATCCAAATTTTGTAAGTGATGCTAGAAAAATAATTATTTGATGTTATTGGAACTGGTTAGGACTCTCATTCCTACCTGGCCCCAAACAAGGACCCTGAAGCAGTAGGAAGAAAGAATCTGTCATATGTCTTGGAGTTAGCCTAAGGCAAAGGTTTAGCTACAGTACACAACTCGGGTTCTTAGCTGGACTCTGAATCAGTGGAAATGGCAGAGGGGTGGAAATGTTTAACAGAACTCAAAGGCAGAATAGGCCACTCATAAAATCACTGCAAATAATCTAATGAATACAGTGGATGTTATGTCTATCTGCTTGTCTGATGATTTATCTTAGAAAACTGTTTTCTAGATTATGTTAGAGTAGTGAACTGAATGGAATGGAAACAGGGAAGGAAGAAAATATTACATCACTAAAGGATCCTTGGTGCAGGAAGAAGGATCTTTGACTTTGCTTTCTACAGTTTCTGAGTGAGAATGTCACAGAGCATTGTAGATTTCCCAAAGACTGTAAACTTTCAAAAAGGCATTGAATTTGTTTGTAGGCTGTCATACCACTAATGAACATCTGATTTAGGGGGAATTCACTCTAAAAGGAGGTTTCTCCATTATTCAAAACAGCAAGCTTTGTCTTTCCACTGCATTACAAACGTAACACACTCCGTGTGATAGGTTCAGTTCTATTTTCAAGTTAGAACATTGTATACTATGAAAACGTCTCCCACATGTTCAGAATTCTGTTTTGACAGTCTTGCTTGAGCTTGAAAAACACAGATTGCAAACAGCAGTGAGAAATGGAGGCCAGATTGGGGACTTTAGATTAGTATCTCCTAAAGTTTGTCAAATGTTGCACATAAACTCTATAAAACACCATCAGTCTTCAGAAACAATTTTTGAATACTCAATATTTTTTGTATGATAAAAAGGATGGGAGAAGGTTGGTTGAATGGGAAGCTTTCTGTACCTGGTTAACTGTACACAGAATTTTATTGAAAACAGATTAGGAGCTGTATGTTAACTGTTTAACCCAACGTCCCACTGCTGCTGAGTTAGCACGTCACTATGTCTCTTGCCAAATTCAGCTGAGAACATGAGACCAAGAACTGGTTTTAATGTTAAATGACATTAAGAACATGAACCTGGAGCCTACATTTCCCAGTATTCTCCAAATCTGAATAGAAGGCAGAATGGAATCAGGGAGAGGGAAACTGCACCATCACATCACCCACTCACTGACCACATCTAAGCACTGAATTATTAGTCTTGGCAGACTAAATATATAAAATATTTTAAGCTCTTATTGATAAACAATACAGTTGTAAGGTAAGTGATTCTCCTTCCTTTCTTTAAATAAAAATAGTCCAGCTCTGAGTCATCTCCTTCCTTGGCTGCTGAGAGTTTGACCAAATTCATAACATGTAAAATAAGTTTCTTAACAGACCTCTAAGGTCCATGTTGTTTGGGAAGAGCTTTGCAAAACAATGACATCATGAAATTTGCAGGCAAATGGATAGAACTAAAAAAAAATATCATCCTGAGTAAGATAACCCAGACTCAGAAGGACAAACATGGTAAGTACTCACTCATAAGTGGATACTAGATGCAAAGCAAAGGATAACCAGATTATAATCCACAGCTCCAGAGAAGCTAGCTAACAAGGGGGACTCTAAGAGGGATGCATGGATCACCCTGGGAAGGGGAAATAGATATGATCTCAATGAGTGAACCAGGGATGAGGAGTGAGCAATAGAGGGTATGGGATGGGGGATGAGAACATAAGAGAACAACGGGATGTTCAACCTGGAACAGGGATGGAGTGAGAAAGCAATGAAAGAGATACCATGATAAAGGGTGGTAAGAATTTTTTTATTAAGAATGTGGTAAGGGAGAAACCAGGTGCTAGGGAAGTTCCCAGAAATCCACAAGGATGAATCCAGCTTAGAGTACTAGCAATAGTGGAGAGGGTACATGAAATGGCTTACCCAAGCAATCAGATTGGTGGATACCCTAACTGTCATCATAGAGCCTTTCTCCAGTAACTGATGGAAGCAGATGCAGAGATCCACAGTCAAACAGCAGGCCAAGCTCCAGGAGTCCAGTCAAAGACAGAGAAGAGGGATTCTACGAGCAAGGGGCATCGAGATCATGATGTGGAAACCTAAAGAGACAACCAAACCAAACTAATGGGAACTCATGAAATTTAAGCCAACATCTGTAGAGCCTCCACGGGACTGGACTAGGCCCTCTGCATAGCAAGACAGTTATGTAGCTTGATCTGCTTAAGGGGATCCCTGGCACAAGGATCAGGATCCATCCCTGGTGCATGAGCAGACTTTTTGGAGCCCACTACCTATGGTGGGACACCTCACATAGCTTTAAGTGGGGGAGAGGGCCTTAGAACTGCCTCTACTGAATGTACCAGGCTCTGCTGACTTCCCATGGGAGGCCTTACCTTCTTGTGGGAGGGAATGGGGGACAGGTTGGGGGAGAGGAGGTTGGAGAGGCAGGAGAAGGGAAGAGGGGTGTGGTCCATATATTATACACCCCAAAAACTTATTGGGGGTCAGAGAACAGACAGCCACTATATTAAACATAGAGGTTAGGCAGTGGTAGCACAAGCCTTTAATCCTAGCCTTCTGGAGGCTCCATCTGCATCTCTGTGAGTTCAAGTTCACACTGGAAATAGCCAGGCATGGTGACACATACCTTTAGTCCCAGCATTTGAGATCTAATGTCTTGCTTGGGAAAGACACACACCTTTAATCCCAGGAAGTGATGGTAGGAAGCAGAAAGGTTTGTAAGGCATGAGGACCAAGAACTAGAGGCTTTTAAGCTTTTAGGCTTTTAGCAGCAGTTCAGCTGAGATCCAAGGATGAGGACTCAGAGGCTTCTAGTTTGAGGAAACAGGACTGGCTGAGAAGTTGGCAAGGTGAGGTTAACTGTGGCTTGTTCTGCTTCTCTGATCTTTCAGCATGCACCCCAATACCTGGCTCTGGGTTTGTTTTTATTGATAAGACCTTTTAAGATCTGTGTTACAGAGGGGGATCGGTGATTAATATGTAAAATGAATAAAAAAGTTTTCTTAGTAAAAAAAGAAAGGAAAACAAAGAGTAAAGAACTGTGTTAGAAAATTGTAGTTATTAAAGGGATGCAGAGAAATTTGAAGCTGGCTAAAGAATGTGCATGATCAGAAAGGAGGCCAAAGAGGAGAGGAGAGAGCAGACATGAATTGCAACTCTTCTTAATAAATTAATATGGGCTTAAAGTATTTTCCATTTTGTAAATAAAATGGTAATATATTAATTACACGGGACAAACAAAGAGCAGAGCTTTTGAGAATTCTTTTCATGGAGACTTTGCCTCCAAATTGCAACATTTCTAAGTAAATGGGCATTGTGCAAAGGCATTCATCATGACAGTTTTTAAAGCACCATGGCAGATGTATTTATTGTTGTGCTCAAATCAATGATCTATTTTAATCCTTGTCAAGTTATTCCTTTGGTTCAGAGACTCTGATTCAGATATAAAGACTTAAGAAAATTGAAAAAACAAAACACATGTGGGTTCTAAACAAGTATTATTTGTTAAAAAGATGAAAGAACGCACTTTCACATTAAGTGAAGCAAAATTTGAAGGTTACTGGCCAGATACAATGACAATTTCAGTTCTAATTGTTTTAAACACTTGAATGTGGACTCATTATCTCCATTAATGGAATGAATGATATATTCTAAAGGATAAAATATTGCATTTATTAGCCATCAATAATAGTCAATGTGAAATATGGACTCTGTGAGATATCTTGCTTACATTGTCATTTAATCATTATTTTTACACTTTAATAATTGATTATTTTCACTTTCAATGAGGTAAATTTGTTCAAACTACAGTGAAGGTAAGCTGGTATATGAAATTAGATCTTTTTGATGCTATAATCTTTTATAGCATAAATAAATAATAATCTTTTCCCTGTGATATTACTATCTGTAGTCAGAGCTCTAAGATCCTAGTGAGTCAAATTCCTAGAAATAATAAGCCTATTCATCTTGCCACTTAATTATCTTTATGTAAATGAGTTACTACCTCATTCATTTTCATGGTCTGAAAAATGTCACAGGTATTTCTTCCATCCTTTGGAGATGTGTTCACCTATCTTGAGATTACTTTGAAATCTTTTGTAGTATTAACTGAAATTTCATATTATTTAATAAGATATTTGAAGAATTCTCTGTTCCTATGAAGATGATTTTTTTTGCTCACAATTGAAGCGTAAGTTTACTTACACTTTTGTGTATACTTGTTAAGGAAGATCTCTTGCTGAGTTCACATCACCTGAATCCAGAATTTCATATGAAGATGAAGAGTGAATCAAGTACTTCACAAAATGTTATGGAAGCTCAAAATAAAATTTTCACTTGCAGACATCAAGCTATGTGGTCAGTGGTGGTATGTGTTCAGTGCTATGCTTACAGGCTCTTCTGAGAGAATTCCTTGTTTTCACTACATTGAGAATGTTGATGTAATAGGAAAGATTTAGCCAAGATAATCATTAATAACTACTCTATATTTTAATTTAATTGCATGAAATTTTTAATTTTAATAAAATCCAGTAGCCAACACGAACAACTCATATGGGGGAATTGATTTGAATGTATGCCCATTTTAAACCGGTATTTCTCATACTGGTTGTTTTACTGTACCATCCTGCAGCTGCACAGCTGAAATGGCATAACCCCGTATGCTGTGGATGGCACAACAGAACTGGAGAACTTTCACTGTTCCAGCCGTCAAGTCACACAGCTTATCCCACTAGCTTTTCCTAGGGCAGAACTGACCACAAGGCTCCTCCTAACTGCAAATAACAGGAAGTAAAGGGACTGTGTGGTCAAGTCTTTCCCTGACCACTTACAGATATACAGGTAGCATGCCTCCGCTGTATCTAACCAGGCAGCTTTTCAGGGCCGAGAATACAGCATTTTTTCTTTAAAGACTATTATAAACACAGCTTACATACAAGTATGTGTACTGAATTCACTTATGGATGGCCTGCCCTTGCTTTCTCTGTTAAAGCATTTTACATGGCTAGAACCTTGTGATTGTTTTATGAGGCTGATAATAATAATTTATATTACAGCATAGAAAATGGAAATTGCCAGAGATCAGTAAATGTCCTAAAGTGTTAAAGTTACTTGGGGACAGAAGTGTGGTTTTGAATGAGTCTTACTGGAAATGAGACACATTCTTTCAACTGAACAGCTTCTTTTGTACTACTTAATTCTGTACTCCTCAAAGGAAACAAGCCCAGGTATTTCCTGCTGCAACCTCCAGTTCCTTCCCATAAAAAGCGCTCACTGGCCATACATCACAATCACAATGTCATGGCTGATTTCTTTTCAAATCCTGCTAGGAAGGAATGAAACTAATTTTTAATGATTCTAGAAACATATGAAGCTACATGTGAGAAATGAGTTTTAGTCAGAAGTTATGGGAAATAAATGGTTCTTCCTTAAGCCTGGTCTTGTAGAAATGTATAGAGTTCTATTAATCTCATTATTTTTATTTAAGGCTAATAATTATCACTTAATGGTAATTATTACCTGATAATAGTTATTATTAGTGTGTAGGAATTTTATTTCCCTTAGACCTATACAGCTTAATAACTCTAAAGTATAATCATTTTCAAATTCCTTTATATACAAAGTAGGAGAACATATTAATTTTAATCTTTGGAAACTACAGAACAACATAGCAAAATTTCAGGAAATAAAAATTCAGTGATATACCAAATATGAACAAGTCCTGATAAACTTGGGGCTTTTCCTCTGTTAATGTTAATAACGATTGTTTTTAGTATTGGCAGGTTTATACGTAACACTGTTGTTTCCTTACACTCAGTAACTCTTTAAAGACCAAACTGTTTCCATTGCTGTTATTAGGAGCAGGGTTTAAATTGGTATGTAAATCTTTTCAAACTATTGATACAAATGATGGCAAAGAAATCAATTTTTAAACTATGCTTTTGAGTTTAAATGGTTTCTCCTTGAAACCCACTTTTATAACTAGAAGCATCTGTCAGTATCTATTTTATTTGTTTACTTTACAAGTCAGTCAGTCTTTAAAGCCCTGTGTATGGACGTTCAGTGTATCAGATGTTAATAGTCACTTAGCCAGAAATCAATAACCTAACAGACTCAAATGTTCATTACTCAGGAAAAAAAAAAACAATATTTGCTTAAGAATAATCCTATCTGGGACTTACTTTGTTTGTATTGTAGATACAATTTCACTGCAGTAACTAATTTGACTTATCAACTCAATGGGGTAGAAGTAAAGAGTTCCAAATGCAGAGAAAGAGCTTGTAGAAGGAACAGGGACAGTTTCCTATACATTTTTTAAAAGTTGCTGCATACATAGTTGTTGTGAGAATAGAAGCCAGTGGCCACATACTGAGGCTACTACCTGACAGAGAGCACAGGAAACTGCCCGGGTTCCTGTTATGGCAGTGCTCGTCAGCAGCAGTGTAGCAGTGAGGGAAGAAGAGTGGATGAACAGGGACCCACCACTGGGGATTGCTCGGCTGACAGAGTGCATACGCTGAATAAAATGAGAAAGAAGAAGGCTGAAAGAGAAAACCCTAAGTGTATTTTGAAGACAAAACACAAACCTCCCAGAATTTTCTAAGATAGGTCTACATGTGTCTGTGACACACAGAGCAAAACTTTGAAGACATCTACAATTCAGAGTTTGCTCACAAAACCGAAAGCTTTTATGGGCTTGACCATAGCTTCTACATCAAGAAAAGAAGCACTCTTTTCTGCTTCCTGACATGAAAGAGAGTGCCCTGGCTCCTAAAAGAGGGAAGCGAGCTGTGAAGAGAGGTGCAGACACTGTGCTACCCTTTTGTCCCTTGCCCATTCCATATAGCATTTATCAGTTCCAGGCACTGGAACTGATAAATAATTAGAACTACTTTTTTTTTTTTAAAGAAAATTCTTTTTATGAACAGGGCATATTTGAGAACTGAGTTAAGGAAACAAAAAGAAAGTATGATACCTTAGTATAGTGGTTTGAATAGTTATGGCCCCCATAAACTCATGTATTTGAAGAGGAGTGGCCTTGTTGGAGGAAGTGTATCACTGTGGGGATGGGTTTTGTGGTCACATGTATGCCCAAGCTACACCCAGCACACAGTTCGTTTCCTGCTGTCTCTGGATCAAGATGTAGAACTCTCAGCTCCTTCTCCAGTATCATGTCTGCCTGTATGCTGTCATGCTTCCCACCATGATGATGGTGGACTAAACTTCTGAAACCGTAAGTCAGTCCCAATGAAATATTTTCCTTTATAAAAGTTGCTGTGGTCATGGTGTCTCTTCACAGCAACATCATCCCTAACAAAGGTACTACGCTCTCCAAGTCAAAGACAATAATCTAAGACTAAATGGAAAAATGTAATGTTTTACATGTTCAAATGACACCAATTCTCCCATTGACACAAACGATAAAAATAATTGTCAAAATATGTATGTAAATAGATGGCAAAGTATAACTGGAACATTCTTAATACAGAAAACAATCCAGTTAAAAATGTCAAGATTATATCTCCAATAATCCAAATATTGTGATTTACTTGAAAGAATAATAAGTAGACTGGTGGAACTGAATAGAGAATGGAAATAGCCATACTTATGGAGAAAATCTGCATTATGATAGAAAAGCCATGGAAAATCAAGAATATGTACTGAGGAAATGTAATAAATGAGACTTACCTGATGAACTAACCATATAGGAGAAAGTGAAATCTGACTAGTAACTCTTGCTGAATATATGCTGTACACTGTATTGTGTTTATAATTCCAGAGGGTTGAACACTGAAGCAATAATAAAGAGCCGTACAGCAAAGTGCTCAGAGGATGAATTAAAAACACCTTTGGTACTACCTGGATTGGAGTAGACTTTTCAGAACATGAGAATTAATCAGAGAAGAAATCATGGATAAATTATAGTGCAGTATGAAACCGTGAGAATTACGTAGTTACTTTCCATGTAAGATACTCTACGGGAGAGAAAATGGTGTCCATCAAAGGAAGAAGGGAGTCAACATAGGAAAAAGATGGCCAGGATCACTAATCACCAGTAAAAGGTAAGTTAAAATCACAGTGATATACTTGTACCCATCCACCAGAGTGGATTAAAATAACAAGAGAATTAAGGATTCCATCAATAAAAAAAAAATGGAAACTCTCGAACACTTTTGATTAATGTGTAGGCTGAAGAACCATTTTATACATCATTTACATGTTGTTGGTCCAAGAGAAAATACCTAAACCTTATTTATGACTCCAATTTAAGCACTAACTCGTGCTCTATCAGAAACACCAGCTTCAGAAGACAAGTACAGGCACCATTCCTAAAATATAATTCAGGCCAAAAAATAAGTTATTTGAATTGAGGTTAGTGATATTTCTTTTATGAAACCTCAAATGAAGAACAAATTGTCAAGTTAAGAAAGCATCTCTTTCTTCTTTCACACAAAATGAACAATTTTTTGGTGAGCTACTGATCCTACTTGGTAAGAACCAAATAAACAAATCCCAAGAAACAATTCTTTCCTATAATCAAGATGAAAGACACAAAGATAGAAACAAAAAGCCTACATTAAAGCACTTTAGAGCCAAATGGGAGAGAGCTCATTAAAAAAACACTGAGTCTTTCTGAGTCTGGGTTACCTCACTCAGGATGATTTTTTCTAGATCCATCCATTTGCCTGCAAACCTCATGATGTCATTGTTTTTCTCTGCTTAGTAGTATTCCATTGTGTATATGTACCACATTTTGTTTATCCATTCTTCAGTTGAAGGGCATCTAGGTTGTTTCCATATTCTGGCTATTACAATGCTGATATGAACATAGCTGAACAAGTGCTCAAATATGGTATGTACTCACTCATAGGAGGATACTAGATGTGGAACAAGGATGACTGGACTGCTACTCACATCACCAGGGAGGCTACCTGGAAAACAGGACCCAAAGAAAGACACGGGGATCGCCCAATGATGGAGAAATGGAAGAGATCTACATGAACAGCCTGGACATGAGTGGGGGTAATGAAGGGCGAGGGTCGAGGGAAAGAGAGCTTGGGGGAGTGGGAGATCCCAGCTGGATCAACAACAGAGAGGGAGAACAAGGAATAGGAGACCATGGTAAATGAAGACCACATGAGAATAGGAGAAGTAAAGTGCTAGAGAGGCCCACAGAAATCCACAAAGATACCCCCACAACAGACTGCTGGCAATGGTTGAGAGACAGCCCAAACTTACCTACTCTGGTGATGGGATGGCCAAACACCCTAATTGTCGTGCTAGAAACCCCATTCAAAGACTGAGGGATCTGGATGCAGAGATCCATGGCTAGGCCCCAGGTGGAGCTCTGGGAGTCCAATTAGTGAGAAAGAGGAAGGTTTATATGAGCAAGAATTGTTGAGACCAAGGTTGGATAAAGCACAGGGACAAATAGCCAAACAAATGGAAACACATGAACTATGAAGCAATGGCTGAGGGGTCCCCAACTGGATCAGGCCCTCTGAATGGGTGAGACAGTTGATTAGCTTAATCTGTTTGGGAGGCATCCAGGCAGTGGGACTGGGTCCTGTGCTCATTGCATGAGTTGGCTGTTTGAAATCTGGGGCCTATGCAGGGTCCCTTGGCTCGGCCTGGGAGGAGGGGACTGGACCTGCTTGGACTGAGTCTACTAGGTTGATCTCAGTCTGAGGGGGAGGCTTTGCCCTGGAGGAGGTAGGAATAGGGGGTGGGCTGGGGGTAAGGTGAGGGGGGCAGGAGGGGGGAGAACAAGGGAAACCATGGCTGATATGTAGAACTGAACTGTACTGCAAAATTAAAAAAAAAAAAAAACACTGAGTCAGAAAAGCATAATTCATTACATCCTAACAATTTCTTTTGCCAGAAAATACCATTCAAAATTTGGAAAAGACTGAAGAAATTTTTTTGGCGTTTTATCAGAGAAAAGTTTGTCTTTTTTATTTTGGTTTTTCAAGACAGGGTTTCTCTGTGTAGTCTTGGTGCCTGTCCTGGATCTTGCTCTGTAGACCAGGCTAGCCTCAAAATCACAGAGATCCCCCTGGCTTTGCCTCCTGAGTGCTGGGATTAAAGGCATGCACCACCACTGCCTGGCTAAGTGCTTGATTAATTCTGTTGAATAGACACTTCTAAAAGTTTATGAGGGCATGGGAATAGAGAGATGGCTCAGCAGTTCAGAGCACTGGTTTTTTCTTCCAGAAGACTGTTTACTTCTCAGCCCCCACATAGTGGTTCATAACTGTAACTTCAGTTCAAAGCAATCCAATACACCCTTCTGGCTTCTGTGAATACTGCATGAACATGATGAACAGACATACATACAGGGAAAACACTGAAAATCATATTAATTTATGTTTACCTAAAATTATAGTGTGTGTGTGTTCCTCTGCATGTGTGTGTGTGAGTGTTTGTGTGTGTGTGTGTGTTTAAAAGAAATTAAATCACTGAGGCTGACAACGCCTAACAAGAACCATAGAATGACAACAACAACAAAAACAGTATTAAGCATTATAAACCTTTGTTTGAATGGTTAGTCAGTATAGTCCAAGTGACTCCCCCAAAAATATAGAGTATTACTATTGCCCTTGGATATCTCTCAGAGGTTGAAGGTAAGCCCCTTTACTGAAGACATCTCACACGTAGGACACAAGATTTGGATAATTTGAGTTAGGATCTAACCTCAAAACCTCCTTCCCGTGGCTTCACTTCCATGGCACAGGAAGGGAAACAATGAATAGTCTTACCTGGCTGTGATACTATGAAACACAACAGAGATCAACATGGCAAGATATAGGTGAAACAGGCACTTCACATGCTGGTGGTAACCAACAACTGTGTAATTAGACTTAAGGCCCATTCACCAGGAGGAAAATCATGTTTGATACTACAAATATAGCTGGCTTATCAGGCTAGTGAGGTCATGAATTACTTTGAAAAAAATCTACTACAGTCACTTGGCTAGACCAGCATAATGTCTTACAACATCGTAAATTTTATTCTTATACTCACACATAAGTGTAACCACCATTCTTCATCCAGGAAGCCTTGCAAACAACCAACAATTAAATAAAATACAGAGATCAACAGATTTCTGTTGTGGGGAGCCCAGTCTCAATGGACGCATCTACAACACAGCTTCTGCATCTATGGCTCAGGGAGCATTGTGAAAGAAGGGGCTGGAAAGATTGTAACAGTCAGAATAATAGGAATTGGCTGTGACACAGTCATTCGTATATTAGTGAATTAGGCTCTCCCGGGGATGAGTCCCCTAATTGGTTATCTAATACAAAGTGTCTCAGCTTTGAAACCATGTACATGCAAATAATAAAAATGGAGTCAGTAGTTTGTATTTATTTGTGCATGCCTGCATGTGTGTGCATGGGTATGAGCATGCACTTGCGTGTGTGTGTGTGTGTGTGTGTGTGTGTGTGTGTGTGTGTGTATCAATAATAATCAAAGAAAATGAGGCTATCAATTTGAAAATTGGAAAGGGGACTTGGAAGAATTTGGGGGTGTGGAACTTGGGAAGAGCTAAAGGGAGGAAGGGAAAGGAGAAATAATTTAATTATTTTGTAATTTAAAATATATAAAAACATTTTAAAATTTTTTTTAAAAGCTATGCTGTCACCTAAAGTCATTTTGATGTCCGTGAGCTGTGCTGGTGCCAGGGGCCATGTTGGTGTCCTTCACCTGTGCTGTCACCGAGGGATCTGATGATGTCTGTGACCTGTGCTGTGGCAGAGGGCTGTGTTGATGTCCATGATCTGTACAGTCACCATCGGAGACTATGCTGAACTTCATGGCATGTGTTGATCCCAGGGACCATATGGATGTCTGTGGTCTGTGCTCCTGCTGATGATAAAAGGCAAGGAAGCTACTTTTGCATTGGTATTGATAACTGCAGACTCACAGTTAAGAAAGAAGGACATAGAAAGCTTCTATGACACCTACTCCCACTCTATCACCCAAAAAGTAACAGCCTAGACAGAAAGCCATCAAAAAGAACTCTTAAAAATTATGAGAAGGATAATGAAGTGTAGATCTCTACAAATGATGACTTCTGACGGAGTATGGGTGGGGAATGACTGTTTTCTTGAAGGGTCTAGTTACTTGGAGTTTGACCATGCTTCAGTGAGTACATGGACAACACAAATTGGACTTCTTTCTTCCTTTTTTTCTTTTTTTCCCTTCTTTTTTAGGGGGGAAGTAGGTCACAATGTTGGGAAGACAGACTTAGGAGGACTGGGAAGTGAGTATGATCAGGGTGAAATTCCAAAATAATCAATAAAAAAATGTGAGAAAAGGCTGTATAAGGGAAACAGCTAACTCATAAATGTTGTCTAAAAGAAATGATAGTAAATTCCCATCTAGTGGAAACATAGCCCTAAATGGCTCTTTCTTTAGACATTAGCCAGTTTCACATCCTACACTACTGTTTGAAAATGAGATGTCTCCTGCAAGCTCATGTGGTGGAGCACTTGGTCTTCAATTGGTAGAGCTCTTCTGAGGCTGTGGAACCTGCAGGAGGGCCTCCTTGGAAGGAGTTGGTCCCTGGAGGTGGCTATCAAAGAATATAGCCCAGTCCCACTTATGGTCCCAGTCTCTCTGCTTGCTGGTCTGCTGAGTTGCAAACAAGAAGCCTGAAGTCCCTATGGCCTCAGCATTCAGTTGTGAAGAACACATCACAAAGCCAAAGCAAATCTTACCCTCCTTTAAGTTGCTTAGTTACCCAGTGAACAAGTAACCCAAGCATGCTATATACCTTATCTAGATTCCTTTGCTAAAATACACATTAAATTTATTAACTGTGTCATGCTGGAGCCAACTCAGTTTGGCTCGTGAGAACCAACTGTTTTGTTTCTAGGAATTTAAAAATCTAGTTGACTTTCTGTTGGTAGTTTATAATTAGTAGCCCTGAGAAGGCATGTACCTCCCAAATCTGCACACACTACCAGTCAGGAATTTGTTTCCTAGCAAGCCATTTGAGTTAGTTTTAATGTGTCATTGGTTCCCTTATGAATTACTGATATAAGTTAAATGAATTATTATTGCATGATGTTTGTTTACTGGGTTGAAGGTGTATTTCTGTAATTGGTGTAATAAAAAGTTGAATGGCCAATAACTAGGCAGGAGGTGCAGGTAGGACTTCTGGACAGAGAGAGAAAGGAGGAGGAGCAGGAGGAGGAGGAGGAGGAGGAGGAGGAGGAGGAGGAGGAATCTAGGCGTAAAAGAAATGAAAGGAGACATAAAGGAAGTAGGATGGACAGTCAGTGACAGAATGTAGATTAATAGAAATGGGTTAATTTAAGTTATAAAAGCTAAGCCTAAGGCTTAAAAACAAGCCTAAGTTAAGGCTAAGCTTTCATAACTAATACGTCTCTTTGTTGTTATTTTTGAGTTGGCGGCGGCCCAAAGGAATATCTGGACTGTAGATTACTTATACAATATTTTGGCATTTGATCATTTTATACTTCTATAAGTATTATCTATCAACACCTTAAACATGATTCAGTTATGTGAATGGAGAACCTTGTTTTTAGTCATTGAACACTTGCAGTTATAGTCAATGAGAATTGCTTTAAGGTGGTAGTCTATCATGTTACAACAGTAACTAGGTGTCTCAATCAAAGGAAAAGAAAAAGCAAAATAATATACCATTTCCAAATTTATAGATCTTTAAATGTCCTAAATTAAACTCCAGAAGTGAGTTCTCATTCCCTTTAAGGCATGGATGGCTTTTTAGGATATCACTGTTTTCAGTGTGTCATTTGCTAGGATTTCATTTACTAGTTTAGCTGAACTTTCAGATCTCTAGATACAGAAATTTGAAGTTTTAATCATCAGGAAAGAGATAACTACTTACATTTTACCTGTTTTTGCTCGTCTCTAGAAGGTTCTGAGAACACAAGTCCAAACTCAGCCATGACAGTCCATTGATTTACTTTTTATCTACATAGAATTTTTAAAAGATCACTGAATGGCAGCTCACTTGGGAGATAATCAGGTATAAGAACTATTTTCTTAATTTCACAAGGAAAAAAAGACCTTTGCACAGGAAGTTTTACATATTACCCACAATAGTTTTCATGCAGCTCAGTCATGAAATGCTGTACAAAGTGAAACAGAATAATAGAAAATATATTTTGAGGCACATTCTCATTATATATTCATGGCTGGCCTGAAACACAATATGCAGAACAAGCTGTCCTTGAACTCATGTAGATCTGCCTACCTATGACTCCCTAGTGCTGTGATTGAAGGCATGCATCACCACACTTGGCTGGAAAATACTTTTATATCATTGTCAAATTATAAAAACTTGGCCACTAATTACAGCTAGACATCATATTTATAAGACCAAGGATTAAGCTAAAGTTAAAATTTTAAATTCTTGTAGTTTCTGTTATATTCAGCTAATAACTTACAATTGTTAAATCTAGTAAAAAAAGAAACATTGGATAATTCAAGATACTTAGACCCTGAGCTTAGATTCTCAGTTCTTCCACCTGTAGTGGAGGAATTTCTTGGATTTTGGTGGAAGTATAGCTGTTCTCCTACAGGCTGCATGAGGTGCATGTATGCCTTTATAGTTTGGCTCTTTGGCAGCAAGATTTTCTTCATTATGAGCTTTTTCTGAGGTTTAATTTCAAGTTACTATTGTGTTTTTCACTGTTGGATGTTAATTGTGTTTTAGGAAATAAAGGTCTAATGAAAGAGCCCTTTCATAACTTTTCTTTTTTTTTAATTTTTTAAAATTTTATATAAGAGATTTTCTAGTCATTTTACATATCAGCCACTGATTCCCCTGTTCTCCCTCCTCCCACCCCCAGCCTTCCTCCCCAATCCACCCCCCATTCCCACCTCCTCCAAAGCAAGGTCTCCCCTGGGGAGTCAGCCCAGCCTGGTACATTTAGTTGAGGCAGGTCCAATCCCCTCCTCCCTGCACCAAGGCTGAGCAAAGTGTCTCAGCATAGGCCCTAGGTTCCAAAAAGTCAGCTCATGCACCAAGGACAGGTCCTGGTCCCACTGCCTGGGGGCCTCCTAAACAGTTCAAACTAAACAACTGTCTCACTAATCCAGAGGGCCTGATCCAGTTCCATGGGGGCTCCTCAGCTATTGGTTCACAGTTTATGTGTCTCCACTAGTTTGGCTACTTGTCCTGTGCTTTTTCCAATCATGGTCTGGATATCTCTTGCTCATATAATCCCTCCTCTCTCTCGTCAATTGGACTCCTGGAGCTTCACCTGGGGTTTGCATTGAGTAAAATTCTTTTGGTCATTAAGGTATTTCTAGGGAAGCTCTTTGCTGAGAATTTAGCTGACTAAGATTATGCAAAGGAGGAGGGAGAAGCTTAAGGAAGCTAACACTGGCTTAAGCTCTGTTTCCTTCACATTGTAGGTGGAAAAGACAGCTGCTTAAAGGCCAGCTTCATTGGTACCCTATAATAAAACAATTGTTATTAAAGTGGTTTTTTTTTATAAATTTGAATATCAAATTAAAATAGAGTGTTAATCATAACGAATGTTACTTTCTTTTTTTTTTTTTTTTTACAGCAAATGCAAATGTAACTTTAAATTGCAATGTAAGTGCTTACATTCCATTGGGTGTTTTTACTTGCTTTCAGGAAAGATGTAAAAAACAAAACAGTAAATAAACTTGAATCTCATCATTAAAGGCCACAAAGCAAAGCTTTCCTTTATTTGAGGGCAGTAACTCCCAAATCCAAGCTGTTTCACCATTCACTGTCCACTTCACTTGGCTAAATTCCATTTCTCATAATTTCCTTCTTGACATGTTTTCGGATGGAAGGGTCTGGGAGACTTCAGAGACCTGCACTCTCCTTTAGCCTCTACCACTCTGCTCTAAGTGTTTGCATTTCATTCTAGAAGGAAGATCCTGGTTTTCCACAAGATTTCTCTGCTCTTGCCTCATTCCAGAGACAAGGATAATTGATCGAGTTTTCAGTTCTTTCATGTAGCATTTTAGCCCATGATTTTAGGTTCCAGTTTACCCTTGAGTACTCCTATTTACACTCATCTTTCCTTCTCGACTTGTTTATTCTATTTTAAATGGAAACAAAACAACAACAGAAATAGCAAAAAGAAAAACCAGCTTTATAGAGAACTTCAGCCAATAATTTAAGACTAAATAAATGTACACTTATTAATGGCTAACCCAGAATGATGCAGTTGCCATGAAAGAAACACAAAGCACCTGAATGGCAAATGCCAAAATAAGACATGTAACATAATTACCAAAAATACTACAATTGGTCCACCAACAGCAGATGCCTACTTCTACAGCTGAATTCTACTCCTCCGTGTTTACAGGATTAACAGACAAACTGGAACACCTCTTGCAGCAACAGACTGAAGAGAATTCCAGTTGTTCATAGATGATTAAAATGGATATGGAAAAATTTATCTATTCTATACATGGACAAAAGAAAGCTTGAATAGGTTCGACCTTATTGAATTTACTAAACAAAAGGAAATCACATACTCAGTTCAAAATGAAAGAAATAAATTAAATTATCCAAGATAAATAGGCAACCCAATATAGAAACAAAAAATATTTCATAACATAAATTTTATTTGCACAAAAATTAAAGAAAATAAAGTTAATGAAATAAAATGAGACATTACATCAACTGAATATAAGGAGTAATGCAGTGTTATGTAGGTCAATTGACAATAAAACACTGTTCTGCTACAAAACTAATACATAAATTAAAGGAAGTAAGAAGTTACAGCCAAGGCTGAAACCTAATGGGAATCATGAACTGCTCAAGTTAGTCATCATCAGGGCAGAAGACACTGGACATTTGAGAAACACAGAGCTTGAGGATACTGAGTGGGACACTGATAAGGTTTTTGACAGAATAGATAATGTATGCAATGGTACAGTAGGGCTTTTCCCCCTGAAGTAAAACAACTGAATTTGGTTGTTACAAAGTGTGTGTGTGTGTGTGTGTGTGTGTGTGTGTGTGTGTGTGTGTGTGTGTGTATCCACCTATCCAGGCCACAAAGAAGTTAAGATAAAGAATTTAGGAAAAGATTGCATGTAGTAAACATTCCTGATGACAGTTAACTTCACAACAATGTGAGAAACATTATTGAGAAAGTCCCCTATTACCACTTATTCCTGAAATAAGTATTTTCCCCACATTTGAACTTAGTCTGAGAGGGATTTTGAATAAGCAAACTTGAATAATGGGATTATTTCCTATCTGTACAAGTTCAAAATTTGTTTCTTGAGTCTTTCTCATGAATATGCATTGTTTGTAAAGAGGAGAAATGGTAGCAATATTAAGGAAACAGTGTGGTAACATGTTACTCAGAAAAAAAAAAAAACAAATACCTGTGGAATAGGTTGAACTAGGGGACAACCAGCACGAAAGCTTCATTCCTACTAGCTACCTTTTAAAATGTAAAAGATAATTGTCTTATTTTTATATGAAAATAAATTTTATATCTTGATGGAACTGGAGAGATTCAGCAGTTAAAACTACTGGCTGCTCTTCCAAAGGACCTAGATTCAATTCCCAGCACTCATACGTATGTCTGTAGACATATCACTAGTCAAGGTACCAGAACAAACAAGATCATGCTATTTTTTCAACTACAAGATTTTCAATAAACATTAAAACTGTTTGATCTCCTTAACAACAAAGAAATGCAACTTTAAGCAAAAATAAAGTCTAAATTTATTTACAGAGTTAGGATATGTTCGAAATAAATTGGTTGGCATAAATTAAGAGATAGAAGGCAAGCAGCATAAAGAAGAAAGGGGTGTAGTGGAAGAGAAATGGTTAAATGCTTTAGGGTGTGGGAAGACAAGGCACAAAAGGGAGATGGGGAGGACTGAATAACACTAATGACCTTTGAGAAAAAAATTACAATATTACAATAGGACTTTCCCCTCCTGAAATAAAATAACTGAATTTGATTGTTACAAAGGTATTTGCAGAAGTGTGTGAGTGTGTGTGTGTGTGTGTGTGTGTGTGTGTGTGTGTGTGTGTGTGTGAATTTAAATGGTGCTACCTTATAACAGGAGAACCATGCCCCTCCTAGACACCATAGGCTATTCATTGAAAGCCCAGTTCCAGGTGTAAACTACTTCAAGTTGCTGGTCAATGAGTCCCATAGAACACGCCCAAGTATTGTAGGCCATTGTCCTTGTTCCTGGTTACCATGCAGAACTTGATGGTAAGATATTATTTCTGAACACATCACATATTTGAGTCAGAAGAGAAATCAAACTATTATCAACCTGGAAATTTCATCCCTACCATGGTGAAGTAGGTACTATTAATAGGTGAACGTGTCTTATGCAAATTTGATTTCAATAAAGCTCTTTTTTTTTGTTTACATAAACTGAACTAATCCCAAAATTTATGTTAACAGAAAACTGGTTAGAGTAAAAACATATGTTAATAGCATGTATTTATTAAAATGTCCATAATATAGTCATTAATTTAGAATAAAATCATAAAATGTTATTTATGATATTTTAACTATGCAAAGATTCAGGAAGGAGATATTGGAAAGTCATAGTCAAAAATAATAGTGATAAAGGTGTGTGCTGTTCAGCCTGATGGCCTGAGTTCAATCCCCAGGACTCACATGGTGAAAACAGAGAGCTGACTCTCATAAGTTGTCCTCTGCCTGGCACATAGAAAAGCAGCAAAGAACACTTGCAAATAGTTTTAGAATAACATTATATTTTTCTGCCTCTATAATATTCACTATTTCCTAATTTACTCCCAAACTATATATTTATTCTTTAATCAAAAATAAACAAAATATCATAATTCTCTCTAATACGTCAATTTGATATTTGGAAGGAAGTGATGTTTAACCGGTTTCGATCACATGGCTTAAAGACAACTGAAAAGAGAACATGAATCTGCTCTCTGTGAAGATCACTACATGGATGCTGTGATGGACAATTTAGTCATCTATTTCAGACGGGAACATGAAGACTCAGAGCATGAAGTACCGGTTACCTGTTCCTCTTAACCGTCTGGGACTTTTCAAATATTTAAAACACAGGAGTTATCTAATATCTCTTGTTGAAAAAAAAAAGAAAACATCAAAACTCCTGAGATTTTGTTTTTAATTCCTTTTTTTCTTTTTTTATTTTAAGGAAATTGGGTTAATGACATGGAGAGATCCTGTGTATACTCATCCCGCTTTTCCAATAATCAAGTCCTGCAGAGTACAGTCAAAGATCACAAACAGGACACTCACACTACTCACCCTGGCACAGTTAGAAGAAAACATTGTTTCTTCTTCTATTTTACCAGAAGTGAGGCTTGCATTTCCCTCTCACAGAATTGTCTAGGAAGTGGTGCCTGAGAGTACATACCTCTAATCCTAGGACTCAGGGAGTTGAGAAAGGAGGATCAAACTTTGAGGCCATTCTCAGGCTATATATGATGAATTTAAAAAAACTGCCAGGGGTAGCTAGCCTTCTCTCACTCTCACTATAGAACAGCTGGTGGCCAATCTTTGTTGTTATTTCAACAATCATATGTAGGGCTTAAATACAGCTTGATGCTTTTTTTCCTAGCATGGACAAAGGCCTTGGTTTGGGGCTTAGTCCCTATCCCCTAACCCCCTAAGAAGTCTTATACAAATAAAATTACATCGCAATACATGTAGCCTTTGAGAATTGGCATGCAGAACTCAGAATAAGCCTCTGAAGGTGCATCCACATTTTTACTTATCAATAGTCTTTTCTTTTGTATTGTGAGCAGTGTCCTATGATACGAGCAAACTAATTTTGTTTAACCATCCATCCACTGAACTGGGTTTTATCCAAGTTTTTACTATTTTAAACAGACTTGTTACAAATATTTGTTCATAGGCTTTGTATCAACATGGTTCTTTAATTTTCCTAGAGCAAATGTCTGGGAGCATAACTGCTGAGTTCTGTCCTGATTGTATGTTTAGATATTTAAAAAAATGTCGATTAGTGTTGCATAGTAGTTTTATCATCAGACATTCACAACAAGAGTGTGTGGTACTGTTTCTCCACTGAAAATATTTGGTGTTTTCATTGATTTTATTTTGACTGTTTTAATTCATAATTTAATTATAAGAATTTTAATATTTATATGGTGTTATCATATGCCATAAATATCACGTGACAATTCAAATATAGCTTTTTCCGCTGTGAATGCCCAATTACCCTAGCATCGTCTGTGAAAGCTTGTCTTTCCAGCAGTTCCTTGTCTTCTTCACATTGGGGTAAATCACTGGACATTTTTCTGTAATTCTGTCTCTGGCATCTTTGTGTGGACACATTGATCTATTGTGTCTACCCTCACCCACTGCCATATAGTCTTGATAATCAGAGAAGAATTAGTGGATTATTTTCAAAATTGCTTGAGACATAATATTTATTTTGTCTCCTCGTATAAATTTCACAATATTTTGATCTGTAGCTATAACTAAAATCATTTGAATTTTGATGGAAATTGTGCTAACACTGATAACAATTTGAGAACATCTTGAATTTATTGTCTTTTCCTCTGAGTATGCTATAGCTTTGCGTTCATTTACTCCTCCTTAAATGCTTTCATCAGTATTATGCAATATTTGTCAGGTAAGTCCTATATTTACTTTTTTGCATTTATACCAGTGTATTTGTATCATTGCTATTTTACAGCAATGTATTTGACTTCGGTTATTATTGTGTAACCTTCCAAAATGTTGACCATGCTTATTCCTTTTATTCTTTTTCTGTTTACTTTGTCTCAGAATTTCATGGGATTCCCTATTCACGTTTGCATGTTGTCTTAAAATGCAGTTTTTATTTCTTCTCTTCACATCTATATATTTGCTACTACTTTTATTGCTGAGTTGTTCTGACAAGAACAAATACACCCAAGGAAAAATGCTTAGAGTGTATAATCTATTTTTATGATGCAGAAAAATCATCTATTCTTCTACTACTAAGTATGTAGTTGTATTTGGGGATTCTCTAAAGGAACAGAGATGCCAGAATGAACACACACACACACACACACACACACACACACACGCATCTCACATAGTATGATGAGAGTGGTCTCATGACAGAGAGGCTGAGAATCCTATAGTTCATCAGTCCGTGAGGTTGGATATCTCAGTAGTTCCAATCTAGCACTGGGGTACTGGAGGATTCTTAGAGAGCTGCAGGTCATCACTTTATGTTGATCCCTGAAGAAATTGAATTTAGTACTGGCTGTGGCAACACGATAGATTTCCCATTGTGAGAAAGGACAAACAGGCAAGAAACTACAATTCCTTTCTCCATGTCCTTTCATGATGGCTGCCACCAGACGGTGAGACCAAGATTTGGGTGGGTTTCCATGCTTCAAATAACCTGAACAAGAAAATCTCTCTCCACTATTGCCAGTAGATTTTAGACCAACAGCTGTGGATCCTTCACGAGACTGCACTAGGCTCTCTGCTTAGCCAGACAGTTGTATAGCTTGATCTGCTTAAGGGGCCCCCTGACAGTAGGATTGAAATCCATCCCTGGCTCATGAGTGGGCTTTTTGGAGCCCACTGCCTAGGGTGGGACACCTCACACAGCCTTGAGGTAGGGGTGGGCTTGGGCCTGCCTCTACTGAAGGTACCAGGCTCTGCTGACTCTGCATTGGAGGCTTTACTTTCTTGTAGAAGGGAATGGGGAGTGGAGTGGGATGGGGGCTAGAAGGGTGGGAGGAGGGAAGAGGGAAGAGGGAGATCGAGATCTGTGATTGGTAAGTAAAATGAATTAAAAAATTCTTAATAATGTAAAAAATACAAAAATAGAAAGAAAATCTCTCACTGGCATTTCTGGCAGTCTGTGTTTTTAGTTGATTATAGATGTAATCAAGTTGATAAACAAGATTAGCCATCACAGTAGTTACTGTAGAGTTTTCATAGATTTTTCTTTATCAATAAGCATAAGCTTCCCTCTATTTCTAGTTTTGAGTTTTTATCATGACTGAGTGTTGAATTTTGTCAAATGCTTTTCCTACATTGATTGATATGCTCATTTGTGTTTTTTAGCCTGTTAATGTGATGGATTAATTTCAATATTGAGGCTAATTTTCAAACATTGTAACAGATTTGCAGCTCTGATATGAATTCCATTCAATCTTGATGTAAAATTCTTTTACTATGTTGCTCAGCTCTTCTTTCTACCTTCTGTTAAGGAGCTTTGTGAACATATTCATGATAATTTTTAGTCTATTGTTCCCTTCCTTCCTCTCTCTGGACGGCTTCTATTAATTTTGGTGTTGGGATCATATCAGCTCCATACAACAATCTGAAAGTGTTGCTGTGTCTCCAGTTTTCTGGAAGAGATTCTGCAGAATTACTGTTATTTATTAAATATTCGGTTTAATTTTCACCTAAACCCATCTGAGCTTAGATATTTTTAAATGTTAAACTCTTAAGTTATAATTTCCCCTAAAGATATCCAAGTTATCTGTTTCCATTGGGTAGAAAGTGAAAATTTGTGCTTTTAAACGAGTGCATTTTCAGCTGAAATTTCTCCCAGCCCTATACTTACAGACATACGGCTCTGTTATTGGACTGGTGGTCTCTGTCTTATTCTTCACCAGATGATTCAATTCTCCTTTCTTCCTTCTCTTTTACCATCACAATTTTTCTGTTTCTATCCGATATCTAAAAGGATATCATTCTACAAAATTTAGCAACCAATGTTAGAGAAAAGTTGAAAATCTACAGAGTATATACCTGTTGGAGATGTTCTATTGAACACTAGTTTGATATTCTTACCTTTGAAGTGCATAAAAATATAAGAACTAGGCCACTCTTATTCAAATTGACAATAAACATAAAAATTCCTTATTTATTTATTTTCTACCTAACTTTTTAAGCTTATTTATCTACCTAATTCAGGTTTATTTGGTCTTAGCTCAGCCTTTGCCAGAACCTATAATAAAAAATAAAGATCACTTGATTGGGATGATTTGTGTGTGAAAGCATGTGTGTATATGTGTTGCACATGAGAGTATGTGTATATAAGTGTGTACATAAATGTATATTTATGTATGTTAGTGCTTTGTAAGTATGTATGTGTATATGTACATGAAAGCACATTTATATATGAATATTATATGAGTATATGAGTATGTAGGTGTATATGTGTATATATGCATATATGTGTTCATGAGTATATATGTGTGTAAGAAGTTATGTATGTGTGTATATGTATATGAGCATATGCCTATGTGAGTGTATGCATGGGTGTATGGGTCTGTGTTGACCTAAATTGCTACCTTGACTAGTTGTTTATATTTTAATTGAAGTAAGACATCCCTGTGATGATACAGAGTGTAGTCCTGAGTTATTTGATAAGGCTATATAATTTTTCTTATCAATCATTTTTAAGAAGCTTATTAGGCAAGTAAGTCATCAGAGCTCTTCGAGAAATTCATTTGCTTTCATCCCGATTAGCAAATATTAACAGACTATTTCCTCACATTTGAGTCTGTAATTTAACTCTAGAGGATTGCCCATAAGTTTAGTGCTTTGTGAGACAGAAAATCTGTAAACAAAACACAGGCAGTAGGAATGATTGTTTCTATATTAACATGAATTTAAGATTTGTAAGAAGCTTAATTTAAGGTACTATACTATCATTTGAATTATAAGCAATGGTACTGTCCTAATTAATCTTAGTATTGTAGTAGATGCCCAAATTTACTAAGGTAACACTAATATTTGTGTCATGTAGAAATGCATTGAAGGAGGCAGATATTCAACTAATATATTTATTCCTGCAATCAGTTGCCATATAATTTATGAATGTGTTCATGCCTAAAAATAGTGATTACTTTAATCAAATGATTGAAAATAAAGTAACATATGTTTATAAAAGCATAGAATTGTGGAAGTTGTTTCAGATTCTTTCATTTGAAACAGGGTGCTGAATACAGGAGACATTTCAACTCAGTAGTAGAGTGGACATATGAAAATATGCATACTGGTTTGGAATATTACTAAATCATAGAACACTGCTTAGCATGTGCAAGGTCCTGGGGTCAGTCTCCCACACTGAATATATATGTTTCCTATAACGTTTTCAGTCCTGTTTCTACTTCACTTTAATTTTTCTTTAATTTTTAAATTTTTAAATATGGCTCTGCTGAAAATAATTTTCCTAAACTTTTGCAAGAGTATATAAAGTAAGGCTTGGGGTTTTAACATTACTCTCTTCAGCATTTTATCAGTCATCTCTTGATTACTTTGAATAGTTGATACAACGTCAGTGCAATGAGATAGTATATGGTTGCCATTGTTTATGGATAATGACCAGAAAAGATTTAGTCAGGGTTAATAAACATGCCAACTTTTCTCGAAATATTTTGATCTCTTGATTTGTGGTGGTTGCATTTCTGGATGTGAAGTCTGAAGAAAAGACAAATGGCTGGGTCACTGAACAAGAGATGCTTAAAGTTGGGATAGAATCCTGGTCTGGGGCCACCAGAAGAGACCTCTGCTTAACCTAGCTGGGTGTAGCAAGAATGCATATCATCAGCATAATGGGTGCAGCTAAGTTAGAGAACTTGGAGAGAAGCTCATCTTGTGATTTGAGCTTTGGGTGGCTGTTCCTGGGTGATTCAATTAATGGAGATTCATTTTTATGAGAAAGAGAACAAATTTAACTTTGGATAGCTAAAGAAAATAAACAAAGTTCAAGATGATGGGATTTCTTTTCTTTTTTAAGTGGCTTTATCTTTTTTTTTGCATCAGTATTTTCCACTTTATTTGAGACAATTTCTCTCTCTCTCTCTCTCTCTCTCTCTCTCTCTCTCTCTCTCTCTCTCTCTCTTTCTGTCTGTCTGTCACTGGCTATTATGAATGCCTGGCTAGCTGGTCTTAATTCTTCAGGGATTTCCTATATCTACCTCCCATCTAACTGTAGAAATGCTGGGATTACATATGTATATTAGCACTCCAGCTGGATTCTCACCATTTAAACTCAGGTCCTCATGCTTTTATGGCAAGGCATTTAAACATAAGCTTTAAGCCAACACCAATTTATCTTTCTTTTTTTCATTAAAATTTTTTTTAATTCATTTTACTTACCAACCATAGATCCCCCTCTCATCCATCCTCCCCCAACCCACACTCCCACCTAACCCTCTACCCCTCATTTTGACTTATCCTTTCAGAAGACATCTCATTAGATATTATTAACACAGAAAACAGGAAGATTAATGGAACAGATGTCTAATTACTAATGTCAAGTATTTAAGCAGGTTGAGCTCTGTCATAACTGTTTTACAGTTCTACAGTGAAATAACTAGCAATAATGTAAATATTATAATAAAATAATATTGCGAGTATTATTTTAATTTGCTTACTCCTTTTAAAACCATACTCTTGTTTAATTTAATTCTTTAGTTTTTGGAAAGTTTCATACATGGGTATTGTTTTTTCATTCTATATTTTTCTCTTTTAGGATCATTTTTAATATTTATGTTCTAATCAGGTGGTATAATGTAAATGATTGTGAACAGATATTTTTGCTTTATTTATTATTGCAAATATTTTCTATTAGTACAGCAGAATATTATATTTTTATTTTCCTTTTATAAAAATATTTTTTTCTCACATAATATTGCTTAATTACAGTTTTCCTTCCTCTATTTCTCCCAGCTCCTCTCCATATGGCCTTCCATCCAGAGACACCCATTTTCCATTTTCTGTCTCTCATTAGACAGAAACAGGCTTCTAAGCATAATAATAAAATAAAAACTAATTAGAATTGGACAAAACAAGAAAACAAAAAGAAAATAGCCCAAGAAAAGTCACAAGACATAGATGCAGACACAGAGACCCACTTATTCAAACACTCAAAAATCCCATGAAATTGTAAACTGGGAGCTGTAATATATATGATAGGACCTGTAGGGTAAAAAGAGAAGAGAATATGTATAATATCTTGTCATCAAATGAAGCTTCCAGTTTTAAGTTTGGGTTATATTTAGTTGAGTTGTTGCCCAAAGGGGTCCCATGTGAACCCCAAACAACTCAGGCTGTTGCCAAGACTATAAGTTGCTCTCCAGAAGTTGATGGCAAAGCCCTATTGTTGAAGACCAAACATGCATAACTGAAGACGGAGAAGTCTAGTTGTTGCCTACGTAGAGCCTTTACTCCTATGTGCTAGGGCTTTTGATACAGGAAGCTATTCTGCAAGGTTCCAAGGGAGACATGTAACACTAACCCTTTGATCTACAATGGTGTCTTGCCTGGAAGATATTCTAGTGCAATAGTGGCACAAATCTGTGGGAGTAACCAATCAATGTCTGATTTGACTTAAGGTCTACTCCAAGAGATGGAACCCATACCCAACACTACTTAGGTGACCAATAACATGAGTCTCGACAGCCCAGAGACCTGGAATAAAACCAAATAATATTGGTCTAAAAGAGTAGCGAAAAAATGACTCCTGATGACCTTCTGCTACAATGATAAATCAGTACCTAGCTGATCAGGTATCATCAGACAGCTGTCCTCCTGCAAAAGATGGGAACAAAAATCTGGGCCCACAGATAACCATGCAGAGAGTGAGAAATCTTGGAACACTCAGCCCTAAATGGAATATCTCCATCAAATCTCTTCCCTCAGAGCTCCAGAAACCCCATGGAAAGGGTAGCAGAAAGTGTGTAAAAGCCAGACAGGATTGAGGACAGTAAGAAAACAAGGCCCTCTAAATCAACAAGATCTAGGCACATACGAACTCACAGAGACTGAGGCGGCATGCACAGGACCTGCATGAGTCTGCACCAGATGGGGTCCTAGAGCTGAAAGGAGAAGTGGACACATGCCCTCATCTCTAAACCAGAAGCAATCTTCAATGGATAACCCCTTGCAAATGAGGAAGTCTCACTGGTGAAACACACTGGTGAAAAAAAAAAAAACCTGAAAGGTAGACTGACTATCCAGCAATAGATGACCAAGATAAATCGAACTCAGTGGCATCTTTGGAGGTTTCTTATCTCATAACCGTGTGTCAGGTCTTTGCCCTTTTAAAAAAATAATTATTATTGTCATTGAATGTATATATAAATATATATGTGTGTGTGTACATATACATTATATATATATATGGAGCTATAGCCAAATACATGTACATATGTAGAAATAGATAGGAAATATATATATAGATATAGATATAGATAGATAGATAGATAGATAGATAGATGCAAGTATATCCATATCCATATATATATATATATATATATATATATATATATATATATATGGAACTACACTCAGAAAGACAAATATGGTAATGATATGTACTTGATTATATGTGGATATTAGCTATTGTCAATGATAACCAAACTATAATCTATAGAAATACAGAGGTAATGTAAGAGTAAAGGATTAGGGAGGATATACACACATACAATACACGTTACAAAGCTTCTACTGCATTAGGTTTTGATACTACCCTTCAAATGACCCTTAATTTTAGCTGTTTTTCCCTTCTTTCTTTCCATTATGCCCCACTTCCTTCAACCAATTCATTTGATCTTCCTATTCCAGTTCCTTCCCATACATACACAACTACTTATTCTATTTTCCTTTCCTATGGAAATCTATCTGCCTTCCCCTCCCACCACTAATTCTTTACTCTATACCTTACCTCTGTGTTTCTAAAGATTGTACTTCGGTTAAAATTTTCAACAGCTACTATTGACATATTAAGTAAGTACATAATATGTTTGTCTTTCTGAGTCTATTTTCATCCATTAACTTTGGCAAATTTCATAATTTCATTTTTTAACATCTGAGTAGCATGCCATTTGCAAGTGTATCACATTTTGTGTGTCCATTCATCTGTTGAGGGACATCCAGATTATTTTCAATTTATGGCTATTTTAAATAATAATAAAAGCAATGCTTGTGGCTGAGCAAGTGTCAGTGTGGTAAAATGAATTGTCTTGGATACATGCCCAAAAATGGGTTAGCCAGATGTTAAGGTAGACAGATTCCCATCTTCCTGAGAAACCACCACACTGATTTCAAGAGTGGCTCCCAGCTGTACAAGTTTTAATTCCCACCAGTGATGTATAAGCTAAAAACAGCTAAAATTAAGAGTCAAAAGTATAAGCTATTACTTGCTATATTAATCTTAGCTATTTTGATAGATGTAGAATAAAATTTCAAAATAGTTTTGTTTTGCATTTCTCTGATGACTAAGGATGCTGAACATTTCTTTAAGTGTTTCTGTGCCATCTGAGTGTCCTCTTTTGAGAATTCTGTTTAGTTCTGTACCCCATTTTTAATTCAATTAATTGTTTTCTTGATATCTACTGTTATGAATTCTTTATATATTTTGGATATTAGTTCTTTATCAAATGTCTAGCTGGAAAAACCTTGTCCCATTCTGTAGGCTTGTCCAAATGATGGTGCCTGTGATTTTCAATTTCATGAAGTCCCATTTATTCATTGTTGATCTTAGTGCCTGCATTACTTACTGGTGTACTGTTCCAAAAGTCTTCTCCAGTGCCAATTTGTTTGAGACTATTCTGTACTTTCTCATCTGTAAGGTTCAATGTATCTGGTTTTATGTTGAGGACTTTGATCCACTTGGACTTGGGTTTTCTGTAGGGTGATAAGTATGAATCTATTTGCATTCTTCTATAGGCAGAAGTTTCTGTGTCCAATCAGCAACTCCCAAATACTTGGCAGCCACTTCCCAAATAATTGACTCAGAGGTTTAATATTACTTATAAATGATCAGCTGGTAGTTCAGACTTATTACTAATTAGCTCTTATACTTAAATTAGCCCATAGTTCTTAACTATGTTTAGCCACATGGCTTGGTACCTTTTCTCAGTGTGGCATTCTCATCTTGCTTCCTCTCCTCTGGCTGGCGACTCCTGACTTCAGCCTTCCTCTTCCCAGAGTTCTCATAGTCTGGTCCTGCCTGGCTACCAGCCAATCAGCATTTTACTAAACTAATTAAAGTGACAATTTTTTACCGTGTACCAGAGCATTATTCAACAGCATTCTTCTATGTATAGACATCCAGTTTGATCACCACCATTTCTTGAAGATACTGTTTTTTTTTTCCAGTGTATATTTATGGCTTCTTTATCAAAAATCAGGCATCCATTTGTATGTGGACTTATGTCTGGGTCTTCAATTTGATTTCATTGATCAATGCATCTGTTTTAATAATAATAACTTTTTTTTATTACTATAGCTCTGTAGTACAGCTTGAAATCAGGAATGGTGAAAATTCCAACAGTTCTTTTATGTTCAGGATAGTTTTAGCTTTATTGGTTGTTTTGTTTTGTTTTGTTTTTCTGTATGAAGGCAAGAATTATTCATTCAAGGTCTGTGAAGAATTGTGTTGGAGTTTTGGTAGGGATTGCTTTGAATCTATAGATTGCTCTTGGTAGGATGGCCATTTTCACTATGTTAGTCCTACCAATCTCTGAAGAATTGTGTTGCACAGACACTGTGGAAGTCAATATGGTAGTTCCTAAGAAAAGTGGGAATCAATCTGCCTTAACAACATCTGCACGGCTCATTGAATGTAGAGAGGTCGAGCTGTTTCCTGCATGGAGATTTCACACCTACATTCTAGTCTCTTTAATGTGAGAAGGCACTCTGCAAGCTACAGAAAGAAATCTGAACACCAGCTCAGCCACAAAACCCTCAACCTACAGTCTGTCCTACCTGCAAAGTGTGCTGGGGCAATGGGGGCACAGAACTTGTGGGCGTGGCCAATCAGTCTAGTTTAACTTGAGGCCCATGCCATGAGAGAGAGCCTACGCTGCCTGGATGGCCAGGAACTGGAGAGTTGATAGTCCAGAGACCTGGGTAGAACCAAACATGGCTGAAAAAAAATCAATGAAATGATTCCTAATAATAATCTCCTATACTCATAGATCAGTTCCTTGTCAAATAACCATCAGAGGTTTTTTTCTAGCAGCAGATGGGAACAGATGCAGAGACCCACATTCAGATATTATGCAGAGAGAATATCTAAACTGTAAGCCTCCATTCAGTCCCTCCCTTTGGAGCTCAAGAGTCTCATGGAAGAGGGGGATGAAAAATTGTAGGAGTCAGAGAGAATGGAGGACACCAGGAGAACATGGCCCACTGAATCAACTAAGTAGGGCTCATATGGGCTCATGAAAACTGAAGCGGCAAATATGGAGAATGCATAGGTCTGCACATGGTCCTCTGTATATGTTATGGATGTTAGCTTGGTATTTTGTGGAGCTCCTAACAGTGGGGATGAGTGTATCTCTGACTCTTGCCTGATCTTGGAACTCATTCCTGCCTGTTGGATTGCCTCGTGAGGCCTAAGTATGAGCACTTTGCCTTGTCTTACTATATCCTGTTTTGTCATGTTTGGTTGTTGTCTCTTGGATGCCTACTCTTTTCTGAAGGGAGATGAAGGGGGCTTGGATCTGGGGGAGAGGAGATATGTCAGAAAGGTGGGAGGAGAGGAGGGAGGAAAAACTGTGGTCAGAATGTATTGTATGAGAGAAGAATCTGTTTTCAATAAAGAAGTATTAATGATGTATTTTTCCATATTAAATATTTTTTAATCAGACAATTAGGAGCTTACAGACTACTAGCTGATCACCCTAGTAGTGGATAGGCAACAGTAAGAATTTAGTCAACACCGATATAAATGGCCAGTCATGGATATTTAGGGCCAAGGAGAGCATAGTCTTCATGGTAAAGCCCTGAATGGGAACACATCACGAACATGAACACAGTGGAGTTGTTGGCAGACTTTGCACAAGTCAGAATCCACATCACCAGAAGAAGTCAATAATCTAGCTTCACAGAGGAACAAAAAACTGTTTAATCAGTACCTTTGAAAAATCGAATTTCTTTTTCTTCTGTCCTCCCTCCCTTCTCTCCCTTCTTCTTTCCTTCTTTTCTTTCATCCTTTCTTTTTTTCTTCCCCTTTTCATGTGTGTGTGTGTGTGTGTGTGTGTGTGTATGTGTGTGTGTGTGTGTACGTGTGCAGGAGCATACCATGTGCAAGTGGATCAGAGAACAACATTCAGGAGTTGGTTCCTCCTCCATTGAACTCAGGTCATTCAGCTTGGAGGCAAATGCCTTTACCTGCTGAACCATTTCATTGTCTCAATGGCTCATTTTGTTTTATTTTCGGTGTTGATGATCAAACCCTGGGCTTCCTGCATGCTAAGCCTCTCTGACAGAGTTGCTTTCCAGCTATTTAAATGCTATCACCTTGTTTTGAGAGAAGCAGTCTGTGGGGTTTTCTTGCTTTCCAGAGTTGTAGAGAGTGGCCTACATCTCTCTCCCCTTTATTTAAAAATAATTCTCTAAGAATGGGCACATCAGAAAACTGCACCTTTAATAATGCCCAGAATAGCCAATGAAAGCCAGGAAGATTTTTAACCCAGAAGTTTGTACTATGCAACAATAACAGCAAAAGGTTTTCATACAACATGTGATACTAGTATAGCGTTGTCTTAGTAGAGCTCACAGATGAAGTCTACTCCCAAACAAACAACAAAAACCAAAGCCAAAATGCATCTTCATCTGAATTAGTACATCTTGAAGATTTTAGCTTCCACGACACAGCATAGTTTAAGGCAGTTTGGTAAACATTTACTGTCATTTGCCAAAACAACAAGCCCATGGTGATGCAAGCTTGTCTTATTAAACCTCCAGTATTATTTAACAAGCATCCTCAGTTTAGCATGGAGAGCTCATATAGAAGAAGCTGTGCTTTGGTCATCTGGAGGGTTTGGCCATTTGGGTCTGGAGTCAACTAACAGAGGTCTCTGGGAAGATCTGTAGGGGTAATTCATGGAAGAGATGACTGAGGAGGGAAGACACTCCCTCACAGTGGGTAGTGCACTCCTTCAGTGGCCCAGACTGAAGGTGAGAAAGAAAAGCTTTTGATTTTGCTTGTCTGCCATCACTGCTTGTTGGTGAGTGCATCTATTTTGTTGTGCCTGCTGCTGCTGCTGCCATCAGAATCCAGCTTCTTAGACCTTTCAATATGGATTGAAGACCAGTGGCCCTCCAGGAATCCTCCAGGTCTTTAGTGCTGTATTGGGATTTTTGAGCTACCAGATTCTCAACCTTTCCAATATTCAGCCATTGCTGGAATACTCGTTGTGTATTATAGAAGCCAATCTAATAATCCCCTTTGTGATATATATTCATTCTATTGGTACTGTCCCTCCAGAGATCCCCAAATAATGCATCATTCTTGTGTTAATATGAAACAAGTCTCAACAAATCAACATAAAGCCAAGCAATCATATATTTGTGGTATTAGTTGAATAAATAAAGGAATGAATAAGCACAGTTAATTGAATAGAGTGTCAGAAAGGGTCTAAGAAAAGTAAAACTATAGCTTGGGGATTAAAATTATCCCAAATTGGTGGACTTTATTTGTAAATAAAGCTTACTATTCTTCATATTGTCTAAGAATGCTTTTGTGGCCACAGTGGCAATGTTTTATGGAATCCAGCCAAGTGATGGTTTCTTTACAACTCTAGTATAGCTCAAATATTTAGGAAAGGGCTACCATATTACTTTGTAATAAACTTAATATACTGCTCTTTGTTTGTGAAAAATGAGAAATGAGAGTTTTAGGTGACAAGGGCACTCGCGCACGTGTGTGTGTGTGTGTGTGTGTCTGTGTGTGTGTGTGTGCAGCACTGCATGTTGAGAAAAGATAAGAACAGATGAGGAAGTAGGATCAGGTGCAGGAAAAATACTTAAAGGAAGAAAGAGTGAAAGGTGGTAGGGATGCTAGGAACAGACTTTCTACTCCACGACACTGCTTCAAGCTGACCAGTTCTAGTTTAAAACAGCTTGGAAGTCATAATTTATTCTCTTAGCATACCAACTGGAATTTTCTCAGCCATATAAGGATAAATAAGAGAAAAATTCAGAAAACTGCACCTCTAATTAGTTAGGTCAATGGACAGTTTGTACTGATAGAATGGTAGGAGTATTTTGTGCCAATTTCATAAGAAAAGGACTATGACTAAAAATATGTTCTGGAGAAAAACACACAGTTCTAAAATCAAGCACTTACATTTGAAAAATTTAACACACTGTCTCTTGAATGCTGTAGAAAGTGCCTTTTCTGGACTCTGAATTCCCTCCTCAAACAGTAGAGATCATATATAGTGAACAGGTTTGGCATTTGGGGGAAACTGAGCAAAAAACAGAAAGAGAAGGAAATGAGCATTCAGAAATGATTACATAAAAGAATGCAACTTTGCCCAGCAATGAAATGAGGGCAACCAAACACTTCTGATCCTTTGATCCAACACAGAAATTGAGTTGAAGGTCACTTGAGGCAGTAAATGCTGCTAATATTTAAGTTTATTTAACCTTAAGTGTGCTTGTAAAATACACAGGATTCCAACTCCATGGAGCTGTTTTTGCAGTTATAATTGACAACAGGAAGGCTCATTTTCAGCACTGTTTTTTTTTAAATTATGCTTTGTATGCTAATGTGCCCTTTAATACTTTCCAATTTTCACTGACAAAAGAATACATTTGTTTTAGAGAGATGTTTAGCATAATTTGAAATCTCTCTAAAATAATTTTTCTTAATTAGCTAATTTAGGAAGATATATAGAGTCCCTTTATACAAACTTCCAAGGCTGATGCTTTTTCAAAAATAAAATTAAAACTGATGAAGTGAAGTATTTAGTTGTATATTCCATTTTAATTTAATTTTTAAAAAATTTATGTATTTTTCATATTTTTCTTTTATTCAAAATAGATTCTTGTCTCATATAATATATCTTGATTATAGATTCTTCTCCCTCTACTCCTCCCAGTTTCTTCACACCTTCTCTCTCCTCTAGATCCACTCCCTGAATGCCTGTTACTAGAAAAGAATTGGCCTCTAAGAGATAACAACAAATCATGACAAAATAAAATAAGATAAATCAAATATCATCATATCAAAGTTGGACAAAGCAACCCAACAGAATGGAAAGGAGTCCTAAGAGCATGCATAAGAAACAGATACCCTGCCTTTTTCTGAATAGAAATGGAGGAAGGGTGGATGGAGTGCAGAGGGGAGGTATGAGAAGGGACTGGGAGGAAAGGAGGAGGGGAAACCGCAGCTGGGATGTAAAACAAACAAATAACTAAATTTATTTTTAAAAAGAACCAGAGTTGTCATTCTCACTCTCAGGAATCCCATAAAAATACTAAGCTAAAAGCTATAATATAATGTAGAGTGCCTGGTACAGACCTGGAAACCCCTGATTTTGCTGCTTTCATCTCTGTGAGCTCATATGCACTTGTTCAGTTGATTCAGAGGGCCTTGCTCTCCTGGTGTCCTCTATTCCCTCTGACTCTTACACTCTTTCTGCCTCCTCTTCTACTGGAGCACTGAGGGGAAGGATACAGTGGAGACATCCCATTTAGACTCTCTCTCTGCATAATTCTGGCTGTGGGTCTCTGCATCTGCTGCCGAAGGAAGCATCTCTGATAATTACTGGATACGCTACTAATCAGTGAATGTAGCAGAATATCATTAGGAGTCATTATATATTTACACACACACACACACACACACACACACACACACACACACACACACGGTTTTAGCTTAGGTCTCTGCGCTATGTAATCTCTCATTCTTGGTCACCCAAGCAGTGTCAGGTATGGGATTCTTCTCACGGGCTTTAAGTCATATCAGACATTGGTTGACTTTCCCACAAGTTCTATGACACCACTACCCTAGCATATCTAGCAGGCAGGACATATTCTAGGTCAAAAGTTGTAGAGCTGGGTTGGTATTTACATTGCTCTTTTGGTAGCCTGCAGAGGACCTTCATGCACCAAAAACACTAGAATGTAGGGGTGGTACATAAAGGCACCAGCTGGATTCTCCATGTGCAATGAGTTGTGTGGGTATTGTCCTTGGCATTGGGACTCTGCTGTCATTTGCAGAGAGCAACCCATATTCTTAGCAACAACCTGTGGATTTGGGGGATTTTTATGGACCCCTTTGGCCAACAACTCAATTGAATGCAATCAAGACCCACCACTGGAAGCCTTATCTGACTACAAGAGATGACAAAGTTAAGAGCTTATTAGGAGACCTCATTATTAGGAGACCTCATTTTTAGGAACCTCATAAGAATCACGTTCATATACTTTAGTTTCCATTTCATTAGGTTTCCATGCCATCCCTCAAATTCCCCTCAATTCCTCAACTGCTTCTTCTCAAATTCTCTGCCTCTCACCTATCTCATCTCCCTCTCCCCCTCTCCATCTGATCTCCAATTTCAGTCCCCACCTACCCCCAGTTCACTGACAAAACTTATTCTAATTCTCTCCCTCCCAAGGATATCCATGTGTCCACCCTAGACCTACTGTACCTAAACTCTCGGGGTCTACAGATTGTAGCTCAGTTATCATTTACTTAATAGCTAATATTCATGCATAAGTGAATACATGTCATATTTATCTTTCTGAATCTGGGTTACCTCACTCTGGATGATTTTTTCTAATTGTATCCATGTGCCTGAAGTTTTCATGATGTCATTTTTTAGCAGCTGAGTAACATTCCATTATGTAAAAGTACCACATTTTCTTTGTCCATTCTTCTGTCAAAGGATATCTAGGTTATTTCTGGTTTCTGGCTATTATGAATAAAGCCTCACTGAACATGGTTTAGCAAGTATCCTTGTGGTAGAATGAAGTATCCTTTGGGCATATGCCCAGTAGTGGAACAGCTTTATGTTGAGGTAAATCAATTCCCAACCTTTTGCAGAACTGTCACACTGATTTCCACAGTGACTGTACAAGTTTGCACTCTGGCCGGGCGGTGGTGGCGCACGCCTTTAATCCCAGCACTCGGGAGGCAGAGGCAGGCGGATCTCCGTGAGTTTGAGGCCAGCCTGGACTACCAAGTGAGTCCCAGGAAAGGCGCAAAGCTACACAGAGAAACCCTGTCTCGAAAAACAAACAAACAAAAAAAACAAAAAAAAAAAAAAAACAAGTTTGCACTCCCACATGCAATGGAGGAGTGTTCCCCTTGCTCCACATCCTTGCCAGCATGAGTTGTCACTAGTGGTTTTGATCTTAGCCATCCTGAGAGGTGTAAGATAGAATCTCAAAGTAGTTTTGATTTCTGTTTCCCTGTTGGATAAGGATAGTGAACATTTCTTTAAGTGTTTCTCAGACATCTGAGATTCCTCTATTGAGAATTCTCTTTTTAGATCTGTACCCCATTTTTTTTTAACAATTATGTGTTAAAATGATAATGTTTGAATATATAGGATCGTATAAAATATACTTTGTTGTTTTTACTATTTTTAGTGTAGTTGTTAGAGAATTTTAATTTATATATGTGGTTTAAATCATAATCTCTAGGGCTAGAGAGATGGCTCAGAGTTTAGGAGCACGGGCTGTTCTTCCAGAGGTCCTGAGTTCAATTTCCAGCAACCACATCGTGGCTCACAACCATCTGCAAAGAGATCTGGTGCCCTCTTCTGACCTGCAGGGATACATGCAGGCAGAACACTGTATATGTAATAAATAAATAAATACTTTAAAAAAATTATAATCTGTATTGGACTGAATTGCTGCACAAAAATTAAGAGATATGAATAGTGCCATAAATATCTTAGTTTTTATATAATACGTCAAAAGTTTATTCAACAGTTTTTCTCTGTCTTGAAATGAGAAACTCACAGAAAACCTTTCTGATGTGGGTGCTTGGAAACATAGACCTACTTTTAATGAATCATCATATAATTTAATTTAACAAATCTAGTAGCATATAATGTGATATAATTTTATTTTGGTTCTTTAAATTTGTTAAAGTCATCAAGATAAATACCTCCGTGATTAACATGTGGCACAGCCAAAGGCTGTACTAAATGGTGATTGTGAAGCTGTCCTGGATGTCAGCATGTCCTCTTTTCCCAGTCTTTAGAAAGTGAAGAGAAAACACAGTGAACTAAGTTTTAAGGAAACATTACAAGAACAGTTTGTCCAACACTATCCTTCCTTCACTGTGTGCAATGACTGAAGCCCACATTTTCATCTAGATTTATTCCCTAAACAAAAATGTAGTTAAAATATATTGATGGCTAATTTAAATACTTTCTTTCATAGTTAGTTAAAAAAATACCAAGGTAAAATAAATAATATAAAATATTCATCTTTTTATAATTAACATCATGAGGTATGTTAAAGTTAGAAATAAGCTATCATAAAGTTTAAATACATAAACGGTTATCAACATTTTATAAGATGATAAATAAAACACTAATTAATCAAAAATAATAACAAATAAAATTTAAAATAAATTGTTTTTAAAGACTGCATATCTAACATATTGTGGCCATTTAAGGACCTCTCTGCCAGTGCCTTCCTTTCTAGTCCAGATAAGGACATGCTACGAGTGTGCAGTGTGAGACATTTGCAAAAGGATTTTAATAGAGTAGAGAACAGGGGTAGTCCGGATACCAGGGAAACCACACATAGATGGGACTTGCTTGTCATACATCCATAGAACCAACCATACAGGTAGAAATAGGACCAAACAACAGAAGTGCAGTGTATGGGTTGCCTCATTTAACGCCCACTCCATCACTAAATGTTAGGCCTGACTTTACCCCATGGTATCCACAAGGTTCCTGGAGAAAAGAGTATTAAATACCTTGTTTGTTTGGACTTCGTCTAGCTGTAGTCAGGGTCTGGAGCTCATATCTGGGTCCATTCAGGTACATTCAGAAATTTGCTCCCAGACTATGGAGAAACCACAGCCATGGGCTTTGACATTTGGTCATTTGGGGGTCAGAACTATCAGCCACAGAATGAGAGGTGACTCCCCTCTAGCTGTTCAAAATCAGGGACATATCTCCTTTTTCTGAATTCTAGAACAATATTGTAGCATTGTTACATTATACTAATGTATTTCAGTTTCCTAATGCCTTATAGTCATCTCTTAAATGGGAGAAATTAATGGTCTCCCTTAGTGTGGACTTCTAAATGAAAATTGTTTGATGAAACATAGCAATCTAAATAAAAACATTTTCCACAAAAGAGTAAAGTTACATTAAATATCTAAAATTATAAACCAAGTTCTTATCAAAGGAATACAGTGGCTGTATAGTAACTAAAATGTAAACTTAAATTTTGAAATCTAATTTTTAAAGATATATTTAGTAATTATTTCATGAGTTTTAATAAAAAAATAGTAATTTTATAAAACAAATTTTTACAAAAATAATCATTCTTTTATACTTACAATTGAAAGAAATTTATGATCTTTCTTTTCAAAGTGTATATATGCATGTTTTCATGCACCTAAAAGATGTGTGTGTCTGTGATTTATAAAACTGAGATTTGGGGTCAGAAAGCTAGATAAGCAGTTAATAACATCTTCTGTTCTTTTAAAGGAACCGAGATCAGCTCCCATTACCCATGTCAGATGGCTCACAACTGCCTGCAGCTCCAATTCCAGGGCATCCGATGTGCTCTTCTGGCCTTTAGGGGTATACACATGTACATGCACACCAATAATAAAATAAGCTTCAGGGATGAGGGGAGGATATGGGGGACTGGGAGGTGAGTGGAATTAGGGTGCATGATGTGAAATTCCCAAAGAATCAATAAAGAAATTATGTTAAATTAAGAAAAAAAGAAATATAAGAGATTTTTTGTTTTCTCAAAATATAATACAGCTTAGAAGGGCTAAATATTTGTAAATCCCCTCTTTGGATCATAAAACAAGACTAGTGAGTAATAAGTCTACTGGGGATCTTGGAAATTATTGCTAATAAATGAGGCCATGCTGTTTTTAGTATTACTTTGGTAAAAATGTGCATATATTTTCATTTTAATGTTAAATGCTTGGATTACTATACTTTATTGTATATCTCTCAGTGCCTTTCTCTTCAGTAGAGCATCTGCATTAATACTAAATAACTATGGAGCAGGAATTACATAAAATTACATCTACATAAAATCTTAGAAGATTCAGGGCTTTGAAGAAACAATGGCTGTATTGGCAAATTAAAGTGGACAGGTTTCCTTGTGAGGAATTAGTTGGTTGCTTTGTTTATTTATTACTTTCCATGTTCTTGAAATCATTTTTGAAAGGTGAACTGCAAATAATGATAATTCCTATTTTTAGATGGTATATTATACATATAAGATAGTCAAATATTCTACTAAAAAATCTTCTGGATTCTATGATCAACACTTTCATCTATAGTAGAATAAAATAACAACTTTTAAAAAGAGGAAAACTAATAGTTTCTCTATACACCAATAATAAGAATGCTGATGAAGAGTTAACAGAAACACTCCCATTTGCAATAACTTAAGATAAATCAAGGAATAAAACTAATTGAGGAAGTGAAAGACTTCTTCAACAAGAATGAGATTGAGGAAGATGCTAGAAGATGAAGAAAATCTCCCATGCTCATGGATTGGTAGGATTAAAATGACCATCCTATTAAAAATAATTTACAAATTTACTGCAATCTCGATGAAAATCCCCATGTCATTCTCACAGAAGTAGAAAAAAGTCTACATTTCACATGAAACACAAATACCCAAAGAAATCCTGAGCAAACATAACAATGCTGGAAGAATTTAAATCATTGTTGTAAGTCTATATTATAAAGCTATAGCAATAAAGCCAACATAGTACTGGCACAGAAACAGACATGGTGATCAATGGAACAAAATAGAATATCTAAACACAAGTATTTGTAATTACACCCATCTCATATTTGACAAAGATGCCAAAAATAGAGAGTGAAGCCAAGAAAACTTATTAAATAATGGGTGTTTTGAAATTTCGATGTTCATGTGTAGAATAACAATATTAGTCCCCTATCTATTACCCTACACAAAAATCAACTCAAAATGCAACAAAGACCTCACTGTGAAACCTGAACTGTTGAACCTGTTACAAGAAATAATAGGCAGTACCCTATAATAGATAAGCACAGAAAAGAAGTTTCCAAATAGTATTCCATTTGCTCTGGAACGGAGGCCAATAGCTGAAAATTGGGACTTCATGAAGCTAAAAAGCTTCTGTAGAGCAAAGAAAAATGTTGACAGAGTGAAGAGAAAAACCACAGAGTGAGGGTGAATCTTTACCAGCTACACATCCAAAAGAGGATTAATATCTAGACAAAGCTAAGATTTAGAAAATCAAAGAATTAGGAAAATAAAGGACCTAAGCAAAAACTGAGCTATGGATCTGAACAGAGAGTTCTCAAAAGAAAAGAACATAAAATGGATGTAGTCTTAGAAGATGTTCAACATCCTTAGCAATTATGGGACTGAAAATTAAAACCACTTTGAGATTTAATCTTGTCCAAGTTAGAATAGCTAAGGCCAAGAGAACAACTGACAAATTTTGGTAGGGAGAATGTAGCAAAAGGGGAACTCTCATTCACTATTGGTGGGATAGCAAACTGGTACAGTCATTGTGAAAAACATTGTGGAGAATTCTCAAAACGCTGAAGAGCTGTCTACCCCATGACCTAGCTATGCAACGCCTTGGCCTATACCCAAATGACTTGATACTCTACTACATAGATACTTGCTCAGTCATGCTCACTAACACTTGGTTCATAATAGCTTGGAAACAGAAACAACCTAAATGCCCTTCATCTGATAAACTGATAATGAAAATGCAGTAAATATACACAAGGGAATTCTATTCAGCTGTAAAGAAAAATGAAAGTTGCAGGTAAATGGGTGGAACTAGAAAATAGTATACTGAGTGTGGAAACCCAGATCCAGAGGGACAAACTCTGAGTATTTTCTTGATTTGTGGATTCTAGCTCTGAATCCTTAGAAAGAAGGCAGGAACAGTACAGGAGAGAGGACGGAAGGAGCTCCAGAGAGGTGGCTAGGAGGACACTGGCACCGTGAATTGGGAAATGGGGGAAATGGAGATGAGCTTTAATGGGGAGAGGAAGGATAGTGATATAGAGGGAGAGGGTGAAATGAGACATAAATAATACTAAGGATGTGTTTTGTTAAAAAGTCATAGGGATTTATATTTTAAGTTTACTTTAAAATACATATATAGTATTGAAAACCTAGCCAACTATTCATGACTGGAGAGGTCACAGACCCTAGAGAAGAACCTATGACAGCTATTTTCCTAAAACATAATTTCTAACTATATCCTAAGTAGTTATCCTTGTATTCATAGGTAAATGCAGTTCTCATTCCTTATCAAAGAACATTCTTTTTGTTTTTTGGTTTTTTGGGTTTCTTTGGCAACAGATGGAGACTATTACAGAGAAATAAAACTGGTGAAAATGCAGAGAATAGACACCTTTAGGTTTCCAATACCAATATTATTTACAGCACAACTCCTACATATAAGACCCACTGGAAAAATCACAGAGTAGGTAAGTAAGATTTCACAAACTACAGGACCATGCCTGCTGCTAGATACTCTCTTTCAGACTCCCAAGAAATCTCAACGGTGTAGTTACCTACGCAAGAACTGCATAATGACAACACTCATTGATATTGCCATCATGAGTAGTCAAAATTTTACAAGGTTCTACTCTTAAATGAAGAACTACTGGCAGTTAAGACATAAAGTTTGGAGGAAGACAGATAAGGGTATCATAAAGGGAGTTGGAAGGGGTACTAAGGGTGGATTTGATCAAAATACATTGTATACATGCATGAAATTTTCAAAGAATACATAATAAAAATTTTTAAATTACAGAAAAAATAGAAATTTGTCTTATTCAAGCACAGTTATTTAGACTGACTACCATAACATACATAATAACAAAGAAGTCACAACAGTGATATTTTGTCAGTTTTTTAGCACATGAAAAGCAAGGCTTTATATAATAGTTTTCTGTCACACTGAGAGAACATTTTGAGGTAAAGTAGATATATATTTCACTTAACATTTTTTAGTCTAACTTTATATTTGACATGTTGAGCCAAACCCACTTATCTTTATGGCCAAGTTCCCACTAACATTATATGATAATATAATAGTGCAATTTGAATTTATCTAAGGTAATCTAAGTGAAATAATGCTTTAGTGCTCATCTCTGTCCACTGTATTTTACTTAATTTTCACAGGTTAGCATATATTTATCATATATAATAAGTCATTTGAAACATGTACTGATTGAGGAATTGCTAAATCAAATACTATTATCCATTTGAAAAATCATTTCAACTTTTCTTAAACAGTACAAAAAAACCTTTCCATTTTTGTTCTTAAATTTCTATTTCACTTCTTCAGTGAAATTCTTACTCTATTAAGATGAATACTTTAAAAAATGTTATTTATTTTTTAACTTTCTATATGAACGTGTGTTATATGCACCAGTTGCATGCCTGGTGCCCACATATGCCAGAAGTAAGTATCAGAGTCCTTGGAAGTGAAGTTACAGGTGGCTGTGACCACCATTTAGGTGCTGAGAATCAAACCCCAGACTCTAAAAATAAAACAAGTGTCCTTAATTGTTGAGCTATCTCTCTACCCCTAAGAGATATATCCTAATGTAATTTTCTCATGAACATATTTATATTGAGTGCTTATAACTAATTCTTCTATTATACCCAATGTATTTGCAACCAGATGTATACAGATTGAAATTAAAATTTAGTCTGTGACTATAACACTTTACACACTAAAAATATATTTTATGGAATGTATTCATTATAATTATCACTAGTACATAATAAAATATATTAAAATTTTGACAATTTTAAAAAACAAGGTATCTCTTAATAACTTAGCTGGAGATGTTTTTAATTAACTCAGGTAGTCATGGATGCACATTACTTGTTATTAAAATAGGCTTGGATATCAGTACTTATCCTATTTTAATTATTCAATTTATACAGATTATGGTATTTGAAATATTTTTTGGAAAAATATTAATAATAGAGAGAAAGTTTTGTTCTATTTCAATGATGTTGCCAATAAAGGGCTAGAATGTAACCCCTTCTTTCTGCAGACCCCTGACCCAGGCCCATGCACTCCTCTGGATTATCAACAAGCCTTTTTTGTTATTCCTGCTTCCTATGAGTCTGTACACATATTACATAACAGCAGCCAAGAATCTGTTAAAAGAAAAATCGAAATCTCTTCCATATGTAAAAATCTTCCTTGGTTTCCCATCTCATTCAGAGTGAAAGAAAAATACTTCCCATGACTTTCAAAACTGCATGGCCTGCCCTTTTCCTTCTCGGACTTCAGCCCTGCTCTGGTTCTCAACACAGCAGGAGTGCTCTGCCCTTGCTGGTGACCCTCCATTGACAAGCATCCTCCCCTGTCTCTGAGCTCCTGGACACTGGGATTCTCTTTGTCTGGAGGTATTTCTTCCTCACAATCTAGTTATCATCCTTCCAAGACACCGCCCTCTCTCTACAAACCTACACTTCAGTACCTCCCTATCTTAAGCTTTCACTCTCCTAAAATTATTCCCCATTTCCCAATTCATTTATTTCACCTTTAGAGAAGAGCATTAGCAATCATGTTGTACATTTAACTCTTGTTATAGTTATTCTGTCCACAACAACGTTTGCCTCATAAAACACAGGTATGGTAAAGTGTTATTAAATGTGGCTCAGTGCTTAGAGAACAACATGTGCTGAATAAACCTTCCTGGAACGTTCCATCAGAGTGCCATGCTAATAACAAGGTACTGAACAGTGTTCGGGAGCCTGTGCTAGTGAACTTGGTTTCAGTGGATCAGAAGGGTCTGGTTCACTAGGTCCTTAGATCATATGGCTGCAGGAATCTCAGGAGGCTTCAGTTTGCCTATGTTATTTGTTGAACTTCACAGACTTCTCCCAGGGTGATCGTTATCAAAATTCATTCCCTTGCAGCTCTGAAACTTTCTTTCTGGTGTCATGGAGGGCATACTATGACAGTTTCTTGCCTTGCAGCCTATTCACAGTATGGTAGCTTACAAAACCTAGGGCCAAGAAGGGAACCCCTCTACTCTGAGTAATCCTATACACTGGAATGTAATTTGGAAGAACAGTACCCTATCAAGCCCACTGGCAGAGAGAATATTACAGAGGATGTGCCCATGAAGGAAAGGGAACCTTGAAGGCCATCCAGGAACCATGAACCATGCATACCACAATAACTGGCCTAAAATGGGAAAATTAAGCCTTGTCTTATTTATGGTGTCCTGATTAAAGAGCACTTACGGACACCATTGATTTATATTTTCCTGTTATTTGGGATCCTGGAAGTTTTCAAACCCCATAAAAAGAACTGGTTGTTCTGAAAATATCAAGTGTGCAAGGAAAAGAAATGACTTCACACCTTCTCAGCACTTTCAGGGACCAGAGACTCTGTCAATGGGTGCTTTAGAATTAACCTGTGCCCAAAGGAGGTCCTTGACAACTGGTAGTTTGAGTATTTTGTATTAAACATTGATGAACACTCAGCATAAGAACTTGCTTACAGCTGTAATTTATTCCAAGTGTGGCAACAAGATGCAGTTGACAGCCTTTCTGAGCTGTCACTCAGGTAGGTAGATGTCCACCTACCCACGCCTGATTCCAGAGCGTCTTCCTCTTCTGATTCTTTGGTCTCTTTGTTATAGGTTTGTCAAGCAGTCTTCCAATCTTCGTTTCCTCATCTACCATCTCATTGTTTGTAACAAATCCTAACATTGTCATCTTTATGTATTTTACCAGCCATTGGGTTAAATATATAACAGAAATATGGCAACTGTTTCCTTACCTGTAGTTAGAAACTACACACTGCAGGATGCATTTAGGCTTATTAAGAAAAAAAAAAACTGAAGAAGATATTCCCTAGCCTGAGGGTTTAAAGTCCCATCTCTAGAATAGACTGGCTTCCACTAACTCAAAAGGGAATAGTATGTGCATCTATATATGTGTACATGTGCAAATAACTTGAGTGAACGTTAACCATTCAAGCAACTTCAGTGAATGCATTACTGTTTTCATTGGGAATTATGCACAAAAGCGTCTGTGGGGGGGGGGGCATGTGTGTAACAATTGGTATTTGTACAGCAAATCAGCCTGTGTAGGCGGTGTTAAAATAAGTTTGTGCAATTAGCAGAAGAATGGTTGATTTGGAAGTGGGAAGAGATGTAAAAAGGCAGACAATAGAAACAAGATAAATGAAGCTGAAGCTGAAGAAGCATCAGCATTTCTAATTAATGGAGCTAGTATGAAATCTGAGAGAGCTTCAACCCCCAAACAGAAGCACTTCCGTGGTCGGCACTGCTACCCAAGTTCTTCCAGTAAATTTTTAGTTTGAAAGGTAGCCTGGTTTATTTGTGTTCTTCTAAGAGGGAAGTATTTCAGGGAGTTTCATTTTTAAATAACTTTTGTGCCTTATGAATCCCAAAGAGCATAACTCTACCACGGAATGTGTACTGTAAGTTATAACTACACTAACCTATCTTATAGACATATGACTTCATTCACTGAAATGTCCAGTGATGTGTGTGGGGAAAGTACCTCAAAATAGAATCCATTGTTAATTCTGGAATTTCTAAGATTTTCAATTTAAACATTTCATCTTCAGACTTATCCATGTTTTAATTTTTCTTTTAAAAACTAGAAACTTTACCATAATTTGCCTCAAAACCAAAATAAATCCATAGTGATTTGAAACTTTAAATATTATTATTATTATTATTATTATTATTATTATTATTAATTCATTTATTTTATAGCCCAACCACAGTTTCCCCTTCCTCCTTCCCTCCCATCCTCTCTCCCCACCTCCCCTCAATCTAGTCCTTCTCTGTTTCTGTTCGGAAAGGGGCAGGCCTCCCATGGAAACCAACCAAGCATGGCATATCAAATTTCAGTAAGGCTGAGCACTTCCCCTTGTGTTAAGGCTGAGCAAGGCAGTTTTCTATGAGGAATAGGCTCCCAAGAGCCAGCCAAAGTGTTAGGGACTGCTCCCATGGCCAGGAGACCAAGCTACATAACTGTCACATATATGGAGTGGGACTAGGTAGGTCCCATGCAGGCTCCTTGGTTATTGGTTCAGAAACTGTGAATTCCTATGAGCCAGGTTAGTTGTATCTGTTTCAATTATTCAGTAATAATTTGGGGATTAAATATATTTCATTAAGCTGTTACATATGTTAAGCAAAACATTCTGAAAGAGTATTGTAATATTAGAATCACTCTTCCAAACTCTGTGAATACCTGCATATGTGTGGCATAAAGTCACACAGATAAACACACATATTCATAAGTAAAATAAAAATAAATCTTTTAAATAAAAATGACTTGAAGTAAATGGAAATACAATAATAAAAGACTACAATTAACAATTGCCTTGTGTTCTAATTTTCGAGATGGTAAGGACAAGCTAGGAGCAGCACTATGTTTTCTAGAAAGGCTGTCTGCCATCCCTGAAGGAAGGATCATTGTGGACATCCCTATGAGAACCACTGTACCCCAGAGAGATTGTCCACATGAACTTAAACAAGAGAAGGATACATATTACTCACACAAACAGACCTTGAGCTGGGATGTTGGGAACTCCATCTACATGTACCCCATAATTCCTGTCTTGAAGTTCTTGATGTGAAAAGATATCTACTACCTCACACTGAGTAAGTTTGTCACCCCTTCTGTCGCGTTCCTTTATTTTCAATGAGCTGGCCTTGGACGGGGCTTGCTGCCTGTTCACTTAAAAATGGATACATATAACAAAACAATTATCGAGCAAGAATTACAGTTACAATATTAAAGAAGATATCTTATCTATCTTATATTTGTGAGTTTAAGGTTTTATATCTAACTTATCTTTTATCATAACTAAGGAAAATTGTAAGTATCTAGTCTTTAACCACATCAAGACCTCAGAAGGATATAATACTACCTGAGAAATGGGAGAAGGATACAAGCAACTTTTGGGAGTCTTGCAGGGTAGACAATTGTTTTGTTATTTGTAATTTTACTATGTTGAAGTTAATACCTTCCTTTTTGAAAAAGAAAAAAAGGAGAAGTGCTGCAGATACTGCTCTGTATAAATAAACACTGATTGGCCAGTGACCAGGCAGGAAGTATAGGCGGGACTAACAGAGAGGAGAAAAGAGGAAACAGGAAGGCAGAGGAGAGACTGCCTGGAGCCACTGCCAGAACAAGGAAGATGTAAAGTACCGGTAAGCCACGAGCCACGTGGCAAAGTAAAGATTAATAGAAATGCTAAATATAAGAGTAAGAGCTAGACAATGATAGGCCTGAGCTAATGGCCAAGCAGTTTAAATAATGTAAAAAAAAAATGGATACAAATCCTTATCCAGCAGGTCAGGATTCTCAACTCTGATTTGATGTTAGAAACAGAGAGGAGTTTAAAAATGCTGGTGACCACACCCACAAGAGTCTCAGGTGATGGGGCTGGAAACTATGTGGTTGCATTTTCTACTCTATGAGGTAATTTAACATGTTTCTAGGACAGAAAACAGTTCAGCTTTTTAAACTGTGGACCTGTGCCATTTTTGTATTGTTTAATCCAGTGCATTTTTTACAGCTGTCATCTAGAGAGCCCAGCAGTGTATTTATTTTATTTTTATTTGTTTATTTTGTGCTATGGGTTGGAAGAGAGACTCCTACAAGTTCACCTACCAGTTCACATGTAGAGGCTTGGTCCTCCAGGTAGTAGTTTGTGGAGAGTTGAACCTCTCAAGGTGAGGCCTATTGTCTTTGAGAGCATGAGCTTGAAGGGGATTGTGAGGACTCAGACAATTCTCTGTCTGCTTCAGTTGAAATGTCACCATTTTGCATGGGCACCCTCTCCTCAACATTGCAATCCCATCAGAAGATGATTTAGTCAAGCTGCAACCTTCATCAAGCTATTACCATGCTACTTGTACATCAAGACCTCCAAAATTCTGAGGTAAATACATGTTTTATCTAATGAAGTAAAATTAGTTATTGTTGTGGTTGACATATGAAATGTCCACTTAGAAGCTCATGTGTCCAAATCCTTGGTCCTCAGCCAGAGGCACTGTTTTGAAAGGTTATAGAACAAGATGAGGACTAGCTGACTCAGCTCTTGAGGGCTCTATGTTTCCTGCCTGCCTGCCTTGCAGAAAGAAACCTGCTGCTCTGAACAAACGTTCTCCAGTTTCCAAGCATTCTCCCACCATAATGGGCGGTAGTGCCCAAACTGTGACTCCAACAAACCTCTTCTCTCTTTGAGTGGCTTTTCTCAGATATTTTTGTCACAGTGATGAGTAAAGTAATATAGGCACTTGCGTGTTTTGTTATATTAACAACCAGTTAATACAGCAATTTGAGAAGTATAAATCATGTCCACTTATAAGAATCATTTGAAAGTTAAGTGTATTTTAGCTGTATATATATATATGGCTTTGAGGGATAAACTTAATTTTCTCTTTTGTTTCAGTCCTTCTGATTAAAGGTGATAATAAAAATGATTTATGTTTTTTTGTTTTGTTTTGTTTTTTGGGTTTTTTTTTTTTTGGTTTTTTTTTTTGTTTTTTTTGTTTTTTTTGTTTTTTTTTTTTTTTGGTTTTCCGAGACAGGGTTTTTCTGTGTAGCTCTGCACCTTTCCTGGAACTCACTCTGTAGCCCAGGCTGGCCTCAAACTCACAGTGATCCGCCTGGCTCTGCCTCCCAAGTACTGGGATTAAAGGCGTGTGCCACCACCACCCGGCGATAATAAAAATAATTTAAATTGAAAATGTTTATCTGAAGCTTACAAAATCAATGAGAGTAGATGGAATGAAAATTGTGAATCTTTTTGAGTTTTCTAGTTTACAACATATATGTGTGTGTGAAAATATTAAAATTTAAAGTCACAATAAAATTCTTGGAGTGTGCTATACAGTAGGGGATCAGTAATTGGAGACTTAAATCCTCATATGAGATCTAAGCCTCATTTCAGTTCTAGTCTTTGATTAGAGTAAAACTATGTTGGCTGCTCAGAACGCATGGTTTAAGGACAGTTTATTTTCACATAACAAGATATTTCAAGGTCAGCAAGTCCCACGGTGGTGCTGAGTAGTCAGTGCCAGAGTAGCCTAAGCCTGTGTAACAACTGCAAGGCAGCTTGTATTCTTCCCAGCTACACATTCAAATCATGGAAGAACCAGTGGGTTGGAGTTACACCACTCATTGGCTTCTAGTAAGTGACATTTTTATAAGAAAAAAGTTTTTTTTTTCTCTAAAATCCCCCATTCCATTTCTACTTGAGATTAATTACCAAAAACTGTGTCCTGCAGACTCTCTCTAGTCAAAAGATTACTGAGTATTTACTGTTTATTTTTCCACCTTCTGTTTTATTATTAAACAAGAAAGGCAAGTTGGATATACATCAGCTGGAAAAATTGTCTATAATCACCTCACCTTTCTGTGTGTTTGTCAGCTTCTTCTATTTACTCTATTAAATGTGAAGTTGAGTTAGTCAAAGAATGGATCTTTTCATTGTTAGAGGATATTCTCTTTCCTTTTACAGGAACCACATAGTTTTACTGAGCTTGAACTTTTCTCTGAAGACTCCCTTTCCCAGAAACATATGTTGCAGTCACAAATCTGCTTTCTCCATTCAGGAAAAAAGTGGTGTTTCCTTCTAATGATGAGACCAATCTGCTAAGATATATCACTAGTAGATTCTATATTTCATTCTACACAGAAGGAGAAACTATTGGAAAACTTTGTGCAGGGTAAGGCACTATGACCATATTTTGTACATTTCAAAGGCTGTGTGGAAAACAATGTGGCAACAAGACACAGAGAGAAGTTTCTTACAGGAAACTTTCAATTGCTAAAAAAAAATGTTTCCTTAGGAAAGCCAGTAATCCATGTAAAAGGTGAGCACTGACAACCACTGGAGTGGTAGTTGCTCATGTTGGAAGAGGTGAGCAAATACTCTGGAGACAAAACTAATCGTGTTGTTAAGATATCAAAAGTAAGTATCTATGAGGAAGATTCTGGAGTGAGAGCTGACTCTAGGTTGTGGCTAGAGGAGATGACAGTAACTGTGGGAAGGAGCAGAAGAACTGAAACTTGAAAGTGTAAAGAAACTTGACCTATGCACTGTGCTACTGCTTATCCATCACAACAGCAAGGACTGGCTTTGGCCCTTTGGGTAGATAATCCAAGACATGTGAGGCTTTCCATAATGCTTATAACAACCCTGAACAGAAGAGTATGTTTAAAAATGCTATTATATTACAACATAAAAGTAGTAAATCAGGATCACTACTTTACATATCAAATGCAAATTAATACAACTCTCATACAAAAGGATAGAATAGCAAACTGGGTTAAAATGCCAAGTATAATGTAGTCAGAACTCAGAGATGTTCAAAACAGTAATAACTGTTTAAATAGAAAACTGAGATTGGCAATGTAAATAATAAAGCTAAAATATGAGGAGACAGAACAAATTAAGACAAATATTCAACAGTATAATAAAACATATAGTTATAAATAAAACATAGTGGTTTAAGTCTGTGAATCAAATAATGTAGCAAGCATGTTACATAAATTTTAGAAACAACTATAAAGAAATTATGATTAAAGCACATTTATGTCTTTCTGTTGGGAGACCTTACTATGCCTTTCCTAATTTGAACTAATCTAGAGGCTAAATTGTGGTGCCACCATTAGTTATCTATCCACATAGATATTCAATAGGCAGCCTGGGATCCAGAATCCAGACAGCAAAGTACCAGGTACCATTCTTCCATGTCTACATCTGTTTGTAAGGTGAGATAATAAGTTTGTGTATAGGGGGGAAGTTTCTCAGTCCTGCCTATCCCTGTGGTCCAGACAAATCTCTCCCACCCAAGCTCTTGCAGCCACTTATAAAATAATCACTCAGAAGCTTATATTAATTACAAACTGTATGGCTTATTGCTCAGGCTTCTTGCTAGCTGGCTCTTTCATCTTAAATCAACACATTTCTATTAATTTTTGTGTTGCCACGTGGCCATGGCATGACTAGACTGCTGGCATCTTGTTGCTCCTTGGGCAGTGGGCTGACGTCCCCTCTTCCTACCTGTCTCTTTCCTGTATCTCTGCTTGGATTTCCCACCTGCCTTTAAACTGCGCTGCCATAGGCCAAAGCATCTTATTTATTAACCAGTGGGAACAACATATATTCACAGCATATAGAAAGACATCCCACAGCATTTCCCTTTTTCTGTCTAATGAAAAAAAGGTTTTAATTTTAACATAGTAAAATTATACATAACAAAACAGTTATTAAGCAAGAATTACAGCTATAATATCTAGTCTATTTGTGTTTGGCAAAATTAAAGAAAATATTTTATTATCTCTTCTACCTATGTGAGCCTAAAGTTTTATATCTAATTTACCTTTTATCATGATTAAAGAAAATGATAACTATAACTATCTAGTCTTCAACCCCATCAAAGACCCCAAAAGGATATAATATTACCCAAGTAAACAGGAAGTCCATTGCAAGCAACTTCCATAACTCTAGAAATGACAAGAAACATCTAACCATCTTCAGCCTATAGGACTAGAGTATCTGGAAGATTTTTCAGTGAAGCAGGAAATTTGAAGAACTGTTTACCCATTTTGGCAAAATTTATCAGTTGCTTCTCCCTATGTCTTGCAGAATGTTTGGCAATCTCCTCTGAGAAGCAGGAACCTGAAGGACCATCTCATCTTGTTTTGGCAAAGTTCAGTGGTTACCTTCCTGTGGGACCAGCATGTCCAGTTTATACAGCATCCTATCAAACAGTCAAAGCAAGAGCACTTTTTTTCCCCAGTGGCTACCTTTTGCCACAAAGATAACAAACTCCATAACAAGTTTTTTGGATGCCCATCATCCTCTTTGAAGTAACTGGTGCTGCCATGAGCAGACATGTCTCACTGTCTACAAAGTCACAGTTTTTAAAACATTTTAAATGCCATATTCTGTAGGTCTTTGAAGTGTTTGAAGATTATCTACCTAATTGAAATATATCTACGTATACCTAAAAAATTTAACTAACATAACAAACTTAACTAAGTTTGATTATCATAGATGACTAACTATTAATCTGTATTTCTTAATGATATATTACAATTTTAAATGAGTTACATAAACATAATACTTTAAACAAGAGTAGAAATATACATACAGTATAACAAAATTAACTTTAAATTTGTATTATTAAACCAAAATCCATGTCAATTAAAATATTTCAAACAAGGTGCTGCTTTTTAAAAGTAGATTCAATAATCTACCCCTTTATCCTATACTATCTAAATCCCCTTTTTTTTCCTTCAGAAAGAGATTACATTTATAATCAAGTTCCTTTAAATAAAAATAAACATTTACAAACAATATTTTGGGAATTTGGGCGTAGCTTTTCATACTACATCCTGCTGGTTGGAGGTGCTGTCAATCTTATGGGGATCCTGAGAAAATTTAAGACAATGGTCAAGTCCTGGGAAGACCCACTATAATCTTTTTTGATAAAGATGATCTGTCAAGGTTCAGGAGGTCTCACTTGATCAAATCTAATCCATCTTAACCTGGAACAAATTCATAGCCTTTTGCTTCCTGTGTAAACAAAAGCAGAGCCTCCTTTACAAAAGAGCAACATATCTTTAGATCCAAATTTTGAAGTCAAAATACCTTTAAAATATCTATATTGGTTTAATTTAGCAACCTTTACAATCAAATGTCTTTCCGCAGTTAACTCACTAACAGTCAAAAAATTTAAGGAAAATACAATATACATAATTCAGACTCTCTGTGTATATTCCATCTTTACTGGCCATTTCTCTTATATTACTTTTATTGTCTTTTTAAAGACTTTGTTTTTAAAACTATTTTCTTATATAACTGCCTATACTCATTTTCCTCTCTCTTCCAAGCCTATGTACATTTTTACACACACTGTAAACCATTTGTCTTATTGTGTATCTATAATCCTTTTCTGATCAGGAGAGATTTAAACTGCTAAGCTGCACAGTGGCTTTGGCTGTTGACTCTGCCTCATTCAGTTTCACAACATGGCAAAGATACATTTACTGCCAGCTCTGGGAGCCATGCTCACCGCCAAGAGTTTATGCCTCCAACAAGCAGCATATAGCCCAGAAACTTTTTTTTTTGGTCTGTACCAGCAAAAGATAAATCCACCACTCAGCATACTGTGTGGTTTGGAGATGCCTTTGTGTACAGATACTGAGGCAGGAATCCGCCATGCTGTGCTCAAGCTCAAATGTCTCAGTGTCTCTGTCCAGAGGCATGCATGAGAGACATGAACTAGGAAGCTGCTCTTGGCTCTGTTTTAGAACCCTTTTTTAAAGCTTCTTTGGGTTTTAGGTGGAAATTCTTGTCCCATGTTGGAATAACAGATAATGTGAGAAATCCACGGGAGTATGCTTAAAGGGTAAAAGAAATTTATTAGGAAAGAAGACTCACTAGACAGAATAGGAGAATTTTTGCAGGGTCCTGAAAGGCTGAGGTACTGTTCCATGCTGTTCTACCACCTGAGTCAGTCCATACCATCTGAGCCCATGCTCTCCATCTGAGAGAGAGAGAACAGAGCAGTGTACATGCCTCTCAGGTCTTAAGGGTGGCCCCCTGGCCATGCCCCAGGGTCAGGTACTTCAAGGTTATAGGTAGAAGAGTTACCTGCTACATCTCAAAGGGCTGTACCTCAAGGTCATAGGTAGAATAGATATCCACTACATTTGTGTCTCTTGACCTACAGAAATTAAGAAATGACATTTCTTTGGCTTGGCTCTCATTTTGTTTATTTCTATTATAATGCATCAAATGGGGCAGGACATTAACAGAAATGTTTAAGGAATATTTTTCTATTACCTCATTGCTTTATCAAGAAAATAATAAACATATCTGGGTATTAAGTGCACTACTTATATTTCCTAGCAAATGTGATGTATCAATATTGCTACATAATTCTAAATAAACTTGAAAGCTGAGTTCATCTAGCTTTCTTGGTTTGGGGAAAATGCAGATGGCCCAATTCACAGACTTAGGAAGAATTATCAGGCAATCATTTCAATGTGTAAATACACTCTACTATTACCTTGTCTAGAGCAAAAGCGAAGGTCCCCATATGATATCCAGTTACATTATTGAGTTCTAAGGTAGAGTCAGAACTAACATTGAATTACAATATCCTTAACCTTATTTAGCAACAAAAGGTAAGCTAGTTCTCTATTCTATAAAAGAAATTTCAAGCAGCAAACATACATAATTGCTAGACAAAAGGGTATTTCTCACAGGAATTTGTAATATGTGTAATTTGTCTTCCACCCTTGTTACAGTAGGTGCAATTTATCTTGTGGGAAATGAATAGGGAAGGGGCACTGCAGTCATTGAGGTTGGTTATTAGTCACAACTTAGTCATAGACTTCCCAAAAGAGAAGAGACATTCTATGGCATTCTACAGTATCTTGATACCCCAGGAGGGACACCCATGACATCAAGATGCTGATTTTGCTAAGCATTTCTACATATAAATATTAAAGTATAAATTTGTAAGTTGCTTTGTTAACTTATTAGAATATATTAAGAAAGAAAAATGTACTTCATTTATTTTGATCTATCCCATCCCCCAATAGTGTATAAGAATTTGTCTTAAACAGAAGACCTAAAAGCAAAATAAATGCTTTAGAAAAATGGTTTGCAGAACTATGTGTATCTGGGAAAAAGATGTTTAATTAGGGTTATTAGTCAGTTTTATAACACATCTGTGTGATGAAAGGTGTTTAATATACTTCAAAATACGATTCTTTGTGGATTTCCAAAGTGGTTGTACAAGTTTGCATTCCCACCAACAATGTAGGAGTGTTCCCCTTGTTCCACATCCTCTCCAGCATATGCTGTCTTCAGTGTTTTTGATCTTAGTCATTCTGATGGGTGTAAGATGGTATCTCAGAGTTGTTTTGATTTGCATTTCCCCAATAGCTGAGGAACCCCCATGGAACTGGATCAGGATCTCTGGATAAGTGAGATAGTTGATTAGCTTGAACTATTTAGGAGGCCCCCAGGCAGTGGGACCAGGACATGTCCTTAGTGCATGAGCTTGGTTTCTGGAACCTAGGGCCTATGCTGAGATATTTTGCTCAGCCTTGGTGTAGGGAGGAGGGGACTGGACCTGCCTCAACTGAATCTACCAGGCCGAACTGAATCCCCAAGGAAGACCTTGCACTGGAGGAGGTGGGAATGGGGGGAAGATTGGCGGGGAAGGCTTGGGGGTGGGAGGAGGGAGGACAGTGGAATCTGTGGTTGATATGTAAAATTAAATTAATTATAAAAGAAAAAAGAAAAAAAATATGATTCTTAAAGGGCCTGATTCCTTACTATGTTACCAGCACAGGAAGTTTTTTTAAAGTTACAATTTACTGTTTGATTTTTAGTATAAGAAAAAGAAAAAAAAAATGAGACTCTATTTGCCTTAATTTTGATATAGCTAAGATAATATAGATAGGAGTCTCTCTACATTTCCAAGTGAGTGGCTGAACACATTGGCCCAAGTTGGTCACACTAAGGAATCAGTTCCAAACCAACTATTGACTTGTTTGTTTTCTATAAAATGTTTGAAAAGAACCAAAATGGAGAATTTATGTAGAAATAGCTGTCCCACTGGGAGGAACCTGCTGTGGTAGCAGTCTGCACATCATCATTGCCAAAATCAAAAGAAGAAGAGAAATCTGGAAATGCCAAGTGTGGAGATAGGTAAGAAAGTTGAAGTGTTGGTTTGATTACACATGTTAGAATGCTTATAATTGGAGCACTAGACAAGTGGTCTTGCCCTTGATATATGAACTATATCAGTATAGTAAGGCATTTATGTGAGTGACTTATATGTAATTCTAGCCTTCTAGAATTCAGAAAAATGAGAATGATATTAGTATACATCAACTTTAGGTCATCTCAGTTTTTTTTAAGGAAAATAAGTATTTTAATAAGTGTATTGCTTATTATTAATGCAAGTATGCAGTTGGATGCAAAACATTATGTTGAGAACCAACACTGTATAGAACGGAAGATTTAGGCTTAGGGATGACACAATCAGAGAAGACACTGGCAGTCACAGCTGGCCATCCCGAGACAGAAGATTGAGAACACAGTTGCAGTGGTTTCATGGAAACTGTGAGACAGAGGCAGTAAAGGAAAGACTAAGACATAGTGGAAGTACCTCAGGTAGAAATGGCATGAGGATACGGATGCGAGCTCCACATCAAAGGGGACAGAGACTAATTAAAAACACTCCTAAGGTATTTGAGCAATGGATTTCCAAAATAAATAAGTAAATAAGACCCAGAATAAGAATCAAGCTTGGAAGAAAAAGGAATATAATAAGAGACATGCGTGCCCCAGTGGAATCTTCAAAGGTGGCTGTCCAGGAAGCAGCTGGAAGTGTCTGCAGGATGGGTGAAGACTGAAAACAGCAGGAAGATAATTTTCAACTGTTACCCACATGAGAGGCATTGAAGATGATGAGAGTTTACTAAGTTCCTTTGTAAAAAGTGTGCTTTCTAATGGTTGATGTTTGTCAACTGGTGTTTTATTTTCTAAACTTGTGTCTTAGAAAAAAGATGTACGTATAAATGAAGATAAGTTGTAACGCCTTAAGCGTTTGAATAATCATTCCTGTTAGTATTTTTTAAGTTGTTGGAAAGTCTTTGAAAGCAAAATATGAATTTCAATGCTAGGGTCTCCACAGTTAAGCTAATGTGCACGTACCAATGTAAATGCAAGTACGTGTATGTATGCACACACATACACACACACACACACACACACACACACACACACACACACGGGACAAGGGAAAGAGAGCAAGAGAGAGGAGGCACTTATATGTTTAGTGAGAAATTATCAGAAAAGTCCTTGCAAATGTCTCTTAAATTACAGGAGAAGAAAGATATAATCATGAGTTTAATGTGACAGTGATGCATTTCTCCCTAATTCTATTCAGTTCTGCTCCTATCCATAGAGTTTTGACCCCCCCTTTCCTGTATCCTTTCTTAAGGATAGTCCACAGGCCTAACAATAGAAGACTACACTGTTTCCATGGGAACACAGGGAAAGAGGCTCTCCATGCCTTTCCAGTCCTTCCTCATTCTTTTCTTGAATTAGCACTTCTTCTCTTTCTAATTCTACCATTAATCCCTGAAAAAAAGAAAAAATAGCTCCACAAGCTTTCTCCCAAGGGTCTTTACTTCCTAAGACCTTTCATTGTTTTTCAGTAGATGGGAGAGAGAAAGATTGTGCTGGTGTGACAGTCACAGAGAAAACGAAGGGAGAATATTCACAGTTATGCCAAGTAATGGTCATTTTACACTTTCTCTGATAATAAAACATGTGTTACGTTGCTTGCTTATTTCTCACATGAAGACTCTTAACAGCAGAAACCACATCTACCTAAATCCATATGCTTAATGAGTATATTATTGAAAAGATGAACAAGTGGATGGACTTTTCTGGAAATTAAATATATTTAAGGCTTTCCACTTACAAATTAAAATAGATCACTTTATTCTTGACAAAAATAAATGAAGTAATGTTGAGATGACAAACAAAATGACTAAAGGCAGGCTTGAATCTGGACCTTCAATGACTTGCCCTTTTGACTGTGGTATACTGTTTCTTTTTGGAAGAATGGATGCAGTCAGAATAATGCATTTAGAATAATGATGTAGAGCTGGGAACATGGCCACTAACAGCCAGCTAAGCCAGTGGACACAGAAGCCCTATGACATAGTTCTCACTTAGTGCTTCCAGCATGGCTTCAGGTGCTTGTAGTTTCTTTGCATGGCTTTAACTTACTTATTAGCACTGATAGCTAATAAATTAGTCCTGTTATTTGTCAACTCTAGCTAGTATTTTGGATCCATGAAAGCAGGGTGTTGTCATTGTTGTTTAAGCCTACTCATATGGTATGAAAGGGAGATCTTGTCAATTGCTGTTCTTCTGTATGTTTTCTGATTTGAATATATGAACACTTGTGAGAAGGAGGAAATGACATACAGAAAAATCCATAAACAGTATGAGAGGGAGCCTGGTATTGACATTTTTAAATCAATATTTGTTTGTGTAAAATATGCCTCACTTATTTCTTTTGGTTACTCCTTTTTTAGATTGTTCAGAAATTATGGTTAAAATGTAAATTTAAAAGTCATTGCCTCCCAAGTTTGCTATTACTGACAAATCTAGTCTTAAATAGCTATGACCTAATTCTATGAGATGATTTGAAAGATTTTTTTCTCTGTAAACACAAAAAAGTCTCATAATTATTCAATAACAAAATCAACAAAGGATTTGAATCTTTAGTTATAAAATATTTTACCTATTTGGTCAGGGAAAAGTCTCAGTTTTAAAGACTTCCTTAAAATATCATGACAATTTTGCATCATTGGAAGAACATTACCAATATTTCATTGTAATCATCTTCACTGCAGGGGAATCTAAGAGAAATATCTGTTAATTAAAGTGATTTTATGCCTGTCTCTCATTTGAAGTGTCCATACTAACCCAAGTGATCAGACAACATTGATCAGAGATGAACATTGAAAAGCTCTGTTCAGGGGCAGGGGAGGAAAAAAAAAAAGAAAAGCTCTGTTCAATATTCTAAAATTGCTCCCTTATTTGACGATAGCTAAGCATCTCAATTTGCAAGTAAAGATAAATGCTAAGATAATTTTTATATTCAGATTCGTGAGACCAATTAGACAGTAAAGTATCTAACAGTGTAATGGCTGAAAGAAATACTCACAAAGTAACTGAGACAAATAAATAACTTTATTTGCTTGCTCTTTTCTTAGAAACTTATTTCAAATCCTCCATCACTTTATTAAACTAATTGCAGTCTATAAATTGAAGTCAAGTTTTTATGTATTTGAGGTTCACTGACTCTAATATATATGCTAGAGTTATACTAGAGTCAGTATGTCTAATTAAAGACATACTAAAAAGATGAGGCAAGAGGGTAATGTTGTAGTGAGAAAATAAGTACACACTGCATGAAAACTGTTATGTCCCTCCCCAAGTCTTATCTTCCCAAGACCATCACCAGCAGAATCCTGATAGGGTTCAGAGTGATAACATTGCTGACTTAAAATCTCACTCAATAGATTTTAGAATGAAAACTACCTAAAAACCTTACCTGAGCAGAAAGATAGGGGTGCTCAAGACATAAGACTTATTGTAGCTACTTACCAGCTAAAATTCATCATCCCTTGGAATTCTTCACATTTGGAAAAATATATTTCTTCAGTTAAGCCAGTATAATTGGGTTTCTGCTACATGTTTCTGAGTTAATCGTTGGTTCATAAATACATTACTCTTGGTCATTCACATATTGTTTAGCATAATGAATACTGGGGAAAATCCAGCTATTTTTACAGTAATTTTAAATAATTCAAATAAAATTTTACAGTAACTTTAAAACTTATTTCTTCACATTACATGAAATATTTTCCAATATTTACTTTCCTCAGGGATCTCACAATAAAGTATATAAATTTAGCACTGTAGAATTACAACATAATCAAAAATCTAGTGCTATGCCTATAGCCATAACTGCCCTGGAATTTCATATTTCTTAGAAATCATTGCTACCAGTCAGATTTGTTTATATGAATCATTACTCAAAGAATTAGCATCCTAGATTTGCATAAACATTGGTATGTCAGTGATACTAGAAAGCATAAAAAATGATCTTTAAACTTACCTTTTTACTTTTTTTCTGACTTATGCAGGAAGACTGTTGGATGAAAACCTACACACATAACAATCTATCTAATTTCAAAGAAGAAAAAAGTGCATAGCCACTTTTGGAGTTTAGTTGATGTTTCCCTGTTTCTAAATAAACGGAAGGCAAGCATTCTCTTACTAATGTCTGAGCCCCATCTTATAGCCTCTACTTTACAATTAGCAGAAAACAGCTATTCAACTTCCTTTTTAAACATATACAGACATTTATGCCAATCTATCAGCTATGGGTATGTCAAACCAAGAGACTTATAAAGGTTCCACAACCTTCTCAAACAGCATTACCAGCTGGTGTGCAAGTGATCAAACACATGGCCCTATGTGGTAATTCAAATCACAACACATTTCTCTGCTAGTCACTATAGGTTTGTGGCTAGCTCATAATGCAGCAGTATATTCAATCCACCTTCAAACGTCCCTGTAGTTTTATAGTTACAGCACTATTTAAAAAATTCTGAGTCCAAATCTGCTCTAAGACCTAAGGCAATCTCTGTGAGAATCTATACATGAATAAAGTAAGTTATATAGTTCCAACATAAAAACAGTATAGAGTAAACCTTTTTATTCCAAAAAAAAAAAAAAACCCTCTAGGTCACTTGCTTAGGTCCTTCTTTTCTTCTGAAAGCTCATGAGCATAGTCTTTACATTCCTCCTTTCTGTCAGCATTCTGTCTTCCAAGCTTCTATCAGAATGGCACATTGAGCTTTGCTTCTCTAGCTCACAACTCCAAACTCATCTACATCCCCTCCACTAACTAATTCCAAATATCTATGAAACACATGGTTTATCCCTTGATATCAATTTGCTGTATTAGTTATTTTGATTGTCGCTGTGAACAAATATTGACAAGAAGAAACAATAAAGACTATTTTAGACCATATGTTCATGGTAGGGGCTCTAACTGTGTCTGGACTCTCCAAAGCAGTGCCATCAGTTGGTGACCAACTGTTTAAACATTTGAAGTTGTCAATTACATTTATATTCAAACCATATAGTAGATTAAAGCACTCAAAATGTTTTGTCAACATTAAAGTCTTTCTTACAGTAGTATCTAAAAATGAAAGTCATATCCACCACATACAACATATATTCTACTTTTGAATCTTTCTATTAAGTACAGGTCTCAAAAGGAGTAAAAGTTATAATTCTTCTGCTATATTCAAGAAGTACACAATAAAAAATAATTGAAAATGTTGATTCATTGTTTGTATATATAATAGAGTTATATATTTCTCATTTTTATGTTTGTGTTCTCTCAGTAGCAGTTTTTTAAAGGTCAAATATAATTATATGTTGACAAATAATTAAACTAGAAATGGACCAACTGCTAGGGTAGTTTTGACACAGCATGGTTCTTATTACTCGGTTTATCATCTAAGCCAGACTGTAAAGGCCAGTTCCTAGGGGAAGAGACTACATGAAACATGAGAGAGCAACCAAATTGTGACCACAGTGATACACTTAATGATGGTCCCTGTTCCTGCAGCAGCAAGGAAGGGCAAGTCAGGGAAGAAGGACTCTGAAGTGTATGGATGTCTCATTGTGCTGTGGGAGAGGGCTCTTGGCACCAATCAGGAACCTTGTGGAGCTGCTGCATAGACCTGGGACATCAGTTGAAGGGACATGGTTGGCCAAAGTGTTGCACTGAAATAATCAACAAAAGGAGCTATGGAAACCAGAAGAAAAGGAAAAGAAGAAAAAGAATACACAAGTCATTCAAGGTGATTCACTGAATTTATGTGAGAGGTACTAAAGCCTCTGGCATTCTCTGAAGATGTGGACTGTTAAGTTATTCTTACTCTAAGACCTCTCATATAGAAAAAATGTGAGCAATGCTGAAAAAAAGAAGCAATAGCATAAATAAAACTGTTCTTAGACAAAACACTTGGTCTTAGGGTCTTCAGAAGAAGGTCATATGAGGCAATAATGAAGTCAATTTTCAAAAGTACTTAAGTAGACAACAGAGCAACTGTCCAAAAGAGAGATTATCCCTCTTTGGTAAAGATATTTCGGTGAAACCAAAGACAACATATCAGAAATGGGAACACACCAAAGTTTTCCACCATTTAGGAAGTTATTCTCAGTTTATCAAGAGCACTGTATGTTCATAAGGTGCTTTCTGTGTGTTAACACTATTGTAAGGATTGTGGGGAACAAATAAATGACAGGTATTATTCCTTCTAGTTCTCTGGGTGATGTTAGAGCTGGTTACAGGGCTCCGAGGAACACACAGACAAACATGCATGGTAAAATAGGGCAGAAAACAAAGACCTAGTAAAAATAGAAAATGAAATCTTGTCACAGTGAGGTCAGAAAAAATAAACTTCAGAAGACAGGAAAGATGGAATGTTCTTGAAATATATAGCTATGCTGTACATAGTTGGGAGTTTTGTTGTTAAATGTAGGTACTCCTTTATTACCCTGTAATCTCCATCTGACTGAAAGAAAGCATAATCAAATCTTGTGTAGCTCAAATCTTGTGTTAAAATAAAGATGTGTCTGACAATTGGGGAAGCATCAGCAATTGTCTTAAAATAATAAAGGAAATTCACATATTTTGTGTAGATTCTTGGATAATTATGAATACTTCCTCAACAATGCATTTTGTATTGAAGAATATAAACATATGAAAAGGACAGAATATATGGCAAGATTGTCAAATCCTTAAAGATGTAACTTAGTCTTCTATAAGAACCCCTTGATATTAACAAAGTTAGACCACTGAACAAACAAACAAACAAATGATCTCTCGATGCATAAAAATGTAGAAACCACATAGTAAATACAAGTAATATTCAATAGTTCAGTAATGCTCACCAAAATTTGAAAAACAGAAAACTATGGATGTAAAGGAAGTACATATCTTATCCCTTTAAAAAAGGGGAGGGCGTCCTTGGGGTTTTGTGGTCATTTTATAAAAACTGTACACATAGTTGTCCTCAAATTACTTATAAAATGCTAAACATAGAAAATAAAAAATTCCTGTATCTACAAAAGTGTCAGAACAAAATCGTAGACTAGGAGAGGACTTAGAAGGAATTTTAAGCTCAGGATCCACAGATGCAGATTCACCAACCATGTCAAAATCCACAGGCCACATTTCCTTTCAAGCTCTCCAGTCAATACTGCTACAAACATCCAGACACTGCAGTGGTGGGTTTTTTTTGTTTGTTTTTTTGTTTTTTGTTTTTTTAAACAAACCAATAGTAATTAGTAAATGAAGATGGTGAGTAAAGCTGGGGCTCTAATCTAAACTTTCTGTTCTTTAAATTTTAAACACAGTAAAATTTTAGAAGTCCACTTAGTCCTCTTCACTATGCTTTTATTTACTCAGAAGGAAATAGGCATGGAGAACTCAGGTGACTGGCTCAGGCAATAGGTGAGTGGATGTCAGCTGTCCTAGTCACCAAGTCAGTGCTCAGAACATATGAACACCTGGCAAATGAGTCTTCACGAGTGAGAAAGCTACAACCATTCAGTAGTTAGGCTGTGGTGTCACCTTGTATCTGTATAACCAGACAATAACACCCAGGCAAACATTTGGTTCCTAACAGACAAATACAATAGCTCCCAGGAGACAAGTCAACAGCAACTGGGGTTAAGTGAAGGAATGTGACATTAGCCATTTGCTGAAATAAGCACAATTGGAGCACCATATACAGAGAGAGCTAAGTGTGGATCAAAATAAAGAAAATGTTGATCAAATCAGCCACATTCTGTCTCCATTCAGTAGCATGTAGTCACAGAAGATTAGCTATTCATTGAGTTATCTCCTTGGGTCCATCTCAGAAGTCTTTAGAATCTTATCACACCTTCAAAAATCATCTCTTCAGAGACTAAACAAATCTCAGTCAAAAAGAAGGGAGCATTGAAATCATAAAGGTCACAGCTCCACTCACACCTATATATCTACTCCTCTAAGTCTCTAGAAGGCATCTCTTCACCTTCATGTAGGCATTTTTTTTTAATTATTGAAGAATTTATTCTATGAACGTACTGAAAACTAAGATAATTGTTTCTCTGCTTCCCCACTGTTATATTAGGGGTACAATCACCATGAACAGATTTGCGTTATCCACTTCTCAAGATGTTATCTGCAGACAGACTCTCTTGCTTGTACACTTTCAAGATGTGGTAGAAAAACCCAAAGCAGTGCTCAAGTTGTGCATCTCAGGCAGGATCCATACCAGCAACTCCCAGGTCAACAGACCGTGGCTACATCATGGGTGTGATTTGGATGGTAGTGACAAAAACATCCTCTCTCTAGTGGCTTAACATCTCCCTGATAATCTTTTTCTCTCCATGTTAGCTTCAAATGATGTCATTTGGTTACAACCACTTGGTTGGATTTTCTTTATTTGATCTATGCATATTATTTATTTCTGTATCCCATTTTTTGGTGGTAATTTCTTTCAGGATTTCACTGGTAAGTCAAAGCTCAAAGTGAGGTCACATTTTTACTATGTCACTTGATAATGAAATAAATAAACTCTCAGACAAGTCCTATCTTTTTTCAGTACACTCGATCATTCCATCTGGCCAGGTGACACCACAAATGAACCTCAGTTTGTCATTCAGCAGCTCTGTGTTGAAGAATAACAGTAAGAACATGGGCATCTGAGTCATTGGATTCCTTTGAAAAATGTTCAGAAAGAAGGCCTCTATGAACCACTTGCTGTCAATCATAAGCTTTCCTTCCGGCGTGTCTCCACTTTCAATCACATCAGTGTTCCTACTTTTCTGAAGGATATCTAGTTCTTCCTGGAGTCATAAGCAGTTGTCTATCAACATAAGTGATGAGTCCATAGCCTCTGTGCTCCCCCTGCTCCTTTTTTATGAAATTTGCTTCCTCATAAGATGCCTCTCCATCATGAGTCACTAGAAATGGTTTGGCTGCAAGGCCTATAGAATTATCTTGAATTCTGAAATGGTCATATCTACTCAATCTCCTACTCAATCACACATAGACACAGACTTATTTGTTACATAACCAACTAGCAGGGCCTGGCTGGATTGTGCAAGGGGCTGTACAAAAGTGAGTCTGGTTTGCCTGCAATTTCTTACTCCCTCCTTATATTCTGCCAAAAGTTCATGGTGTTTTGCTGAGGATAACAGTCTTGGCTGGATCATTGCCTGAACGAAATACATACTATGGGTCAGGTGAAAGGCACAGCGAGCCCTGGTGTACAAAAGGCATCTTGGAATGTCCATGGTGCGGTTCCCTGCTTTGCCCAGGTTATTTTTTCCTGGATGACAGACATTAACAACCTTAGTAAGACTGAGTTTTATCCTTAGGGATTCTGCTAGTTACCTGGAGCAGAGGTTGGTTGAGCAGAACCAATTCTTGCAGGAATGTGGCTGGCCGATGCTCACACACTTTGGGAGAGTGCAAATTTCCAAACCCTTTCCTCCTTCAGAACTCTCATGCTTCTCTTGGGGCACTGTGGCATGACAAGCTTACACAATTTTTATCCTTCTAATAACATATGTTAGCTAGCATAGGTCAGGCATTATTCTGGGTACTTTATATCTATTATTGAAATTATTCCATTCTGTTATAAGGCAAGAGGTATCATGAAGCACATTTTTGAGATGAGGAAAATTTCCAAAATCTCTCAAGAAAGCAGTAGCATCTGTACCAAGTGTTTGACTCAAGACTTCTTGGTGTAGTATTTCAACTATAATAACCTTACAGAAAAGGAAGTTAATAAGTACTAGCTCTGAAAGTGGAAAATGTAGATTCATATCCCACCTCTATCATGTAGCATTCTTTAAAGATCAAATTGAAGTTCCAGTAGTTTTAATCACAAAATATTAATAAATGCAATAGTAATGATAAAGATAAGAATAACAACAGTCATGCCTACTTCACAGCATTGATTTAAAGATCCAATCACACAATATATATAAAATGATTTAGCTAGGTATGAAGCATTATACCAGCTGATAAATATATTATTATTATTATTAAGTGATAAAAAGAAATCTCCATGAGGTCATCTGATTTACTATTTATCACTGTTATGGTGGTTTTAAAATCCTTGAGCTGAACAAGTGCATATTGTTTTTCAATAGAGCTAAAAATCATTGGTTCTACAAATTATTTCTTTCTTAAAGTGTACCTAAATCCTGGTTTCTTTTTTTTGTTTGTTTGTTTGTTTGTTTTTTTCGAGACAGGGTTTCTCTGTGTAGCTTTGCACCTTTCCTGGAACTCACTTGGTAGCCCAGGCTGGCCTCGAACTCACAGAGATCCTCCTGGCTCTGCCTCCTGAGTGCTGGGATTAAAGGCATGTGCCACCACCGCCTGGCGAAATCCTGGTTTCTTGAATGTCTCATTGGAGGAGGATTCATATCAGCCTTTCAAAAAATCTTTAAAAAAAAAAATTAAAGGGCTGCAACAGTGAAATGATTGATCTCAGCAGTTGTTGAAGGTAGTGTTTAAATCACAGGAGACAGGAGATGTGGATTTTAAAACAATGCACTGGCAATTTCAATATAAAATCCTGTTCGTTCTCTCTAGATGCCATGAACTTTCCCACTTTCCTAAAATAATTCCATTAACCAAAAGCTATGCTAATGTAAGTGACTCAGACCAATTAGGAAATTTCTCATGACTCTATTGGGCACAAAGGAGCTTCGAGGTCAGTACCTTGCTTTTCAACTAGTCTACATGTTTGAAACTGACTAACTTTTTTTCCTTTGATACTTAGGGGATTTTATTTGGTGTGTGCGCATGTGTGTGCGCACATGCACTCACCTGTGTGTGTGTGTGTGTGTGTGTGTGTGTGTGTGTGTGAAGCTAGCACAGAGTTCATAGCCCTCCCTCTTCCCCAGTTCCTAGTTTTCAGGGAGTACACATCTAACTTCTCCTTTGAATTGAAGAGTAACTTTTTGTTGTTTTCTAGAACATCCCCATTAAAATTGCAGGGTTTTTTTTTTTTATAAAATGAGATTATATTTCTGATAAATTTGGATTATTTCACCTTTTACTGTCTTCTCTGTTTAGCCTCATTCTTTCTTAAATTGGTATTAAAAAGAAAATGATGTTTTCCAGGGAGAAATGATTGCTCTCCATGAGGTTTCCAAAATTATTGCTAACTCAAAGTGGGGTTGGTAACTGGCAAGGATAATTCCAGCCTTGCCTGTCAAGCAGACAAATAGTTAGAAATAATGAGCAGTTTGAGGATGCACTTCATACTGCCTTGCTCTGTGAAACCCAGCCGACCTCTCTAATTTGACTTCGCCGGCTTCACTTCACTACACTGCTTCTGTGCAATCCGGTGATTTCAATTGTGCAGCTTTGATTTGTATTTTCCTTCTCTTCTACTCTGGCACACTTTATGTGGGCATAAAATCACCTGTGAAAACGCCCTTGGGGGGCTCACCACCAGGACGGGGTCCCAGCCTTTGAATTTTTCTCTAGCATCATGCTCTGCTCTTGGAATGGAATTGTGTTTGTTCATCTGATTGATTGTTCAATTTGTCACCAGCCTGCTATAATTTATGTCCCCTTGAGTGCTAATGTGATATTAGAAACAGAGGGAGAAAAAGAATACAAGACATGTCATAGAGGAGAGGGAAAAAGCAATGTCACAGAATTTTACAGAGACACCACACACCAGGCCTGCTTTCTCCTCTCCACTCTAAGTCCCTCCAGCATATTGTGATTTCTGCTTCTGTCAACTGGATCTTATTTGATTAAAAAAAAATGGTATTAAAATGCCTATCAAGACAAAAAATATCTTCCCTTTTCTCTTATTGTATGTTACACAATGTGATCGAGTTATAGCCATTTAAAAACTGCTAATTCAATGGTTAGCAGTCTTATCTAAAAACATAAATACTACAAAAATAATACATTGTTACACTGATATCTTAAATCCCTCACCTCTCTCTTCCTCCATACATTGCCATGTGGCTTTTCATGATTCCCTCCCAAAAGACAGAATGCTTTTGTTTTTCTTAATTCTGAACTTGGTTGCCTGACTTGCTACCAGCAGTGGGGTATTCACATGAGAAACTGAGCACCTAAATGTCTGCAACAACCTCTAAGCCATGAAAATGTCCATGTTTGCCTGCTGGTAACTGAAAGCACATGAAACAGAAACACAACAATATAGTCACATCCACCAAGACCTTCCTGAATCAGCTAAGAGCCCTCCATAAGCATGCAAGCAAGTCCAGTGGAGACCAGCAGAACTGCCAAGTCAACCCAACTGCTTGCAGACCACAGGAAGTCAGCCAAAGTCACATGAACATCTTATTGTGAGAAAGATGATAAGTGACAGATACATGATTAATAGATAGAAAAATCATAGATAATAAAGATGACAGGTAGATAGATAAATAGACAGATAGATAGATAGATAGATAGATAGATAGATAGATTATAGATAGATAGATAGTAAATAAACATGATAAATGATAGACAGATGGACAGATAATAAATATATGATAGACAGACAGACAGAGGACAGTTGATACATATGATAGATACACAGATAATAGAAGATAATTATACACCTGGAAGGTGTGGCTGCCTGTGATTATTTTATTGTGTCAATAGATAATTGATATCAATATAGATAGCATGTGTATGCATAAATATATGTACATGTTGTGAAATTAATACTGAGAGATGTGTTGGAAGGTAAAACTGTGTTTATGAATAGTTATGTTTAATATTCAAATATGTTCAAACAAATGTTATATTCAATTTAGAACCATTTGTGTTTCAATCATAGAAAAAGATCATTTTTCCTACAGGCACTTTATCTAAGAGCCTGTGGCCTAATAGGAGTTTTCTAAGTATTCAAACTCCCTTTCATGGGCCATGTATATAAGTAAATAATCTATTCTTTGTTTTACATATTTGAGGTAATGTATATTAATTATTTAGCTTTCAGGATACTTTTGTTTTTATTTTTATATTAACAAATAGTAAATCTGCAGCAAATTGGGAAATATATAACTACTTTTTATTGATTTTTTAAAAATATTTTAGTCATTTTAATATGATAAAACAAAAACTTTCACCCAATAAGATGATTTTTTTTTTCTGTCAATAATACTGTCTGGTGGTTTGAAAGAAAATAGCCCCCAAAAGGACAGGCACTATTAAGAGGTGTAGCATTTTTAGAGTGAGTGTGGCCTTAATGGAAGAACTGTGTCACTGCTGGGGTGGGCTTTAAGGTCTCCTATGATCAAGACACTGCCCAGTGTTTCAGTTCACTTCCTTTTGTCTACAGATATAGAACTCTAACTCCTTCCCCAGTACCATGTCTGTCTACATGCTGCCATGTCCCACCATGACAATAACAAACTAAACCTCTGAAAATGTATGCCACCTCAATTAAATGATTTTCCTTTATAAGAGTTGCTGTGGTCATGGTGCCTCGTCACAGCAATAGGAATCCTAAGACATACGGTTATGGTTTAAACATAAATTCCTCCTTCCCTAACAGCTGCTCTTTTGAATGTTTGTTCCCTGAATGGTGGTGCTGGTTTTTTTCCAGATGTAGTGGGTGGTCAGGCAGGTTCACCAGCAGAAACAGGTCATAAAGCATGAATTCGAAAGCTGTCATCCAGTCCTTAGTTCACATGGTCCAGTGTCTTCACCATATTCTTCCACTACCATGAGCTCCACCTTGATGGACTAAGGCCTTCTTAAACAATGAACTATAATAAATCTCTCCTCCAATAAGTTGGGACTATGGCATATTTTGTTATAGCAACCCATAACTACTTATTATAAACACCAAGTCATTAATAGAATCAATTATAAGATGAGTAGTCTTGATACAGTTCAGTGGTGAATTGTTTCTGTTAACCATGCTGTATTACATAGCCCAGTGTTTCTCCATGGGCTAAGCATGCTAAATACATTTTAAACTCATTTTACATACGGAAAACCTAGAAATATTAATAGTCCAAACTATTTTTAATTGGGTAACGTATTTTAAGTGTTCAAAAGCTGATTAAATATAGTAAGAAAGAGGCAATGACAACCACATCTTCATAAAATGAAGTTTGTTTGATTAAAATTATTAAATATATTAAATATCTTGGCATGAATTGAAATGTATTTCTCTTTATATAGTGCTGATGTCCTCACTGTGTTCAAGGGTACAAGCAATTCAGGACACTTACCTTGTATGATCAATTCATGCCAAGGAATAAGAAAATGTGGCACAAATCAGAAAAGTAACAAAATGGATCTGTATCCCAAAATTACTCATACATACACCCATTCTCAATCAGCAAATGGCAAAACCTAGTTAAAAAAATGTACATTTCCCATGTGAACTGGGAAATGAAATATTAAAACTATTTTATGTTTTACAGATCAGTTTAAATTAATCCTAGTTTTAGGAACTCAAGAAATAAGCCAACAAATATCCACAGTCAACATTCTAGTTTATCTTCTTCCATCCATGATAATGATGCCAGACTTGCTCCACAAAAAAAAATTATGTATTAACCCCAAAATGCAGAGCAATGCAAATTTTTAAACTTTGGGGAAATAAATTTTGAAATATTACCCCAAACACAGGGTTATTATTATTATTATTATTATTATTATTATTATTATTTACTAAGGTGCCATACTGACAATGGCAGAAGCATCAGTAGAGATGGGAGCACCATTGCAATAAGAACTAAAGCACAGGGTATAGGATCCCATCTTCCCATGTAAAGTATCTCTGGGCCTATGTTGAATGACAAACATGCTCAAGATTAGAAAAATTAATTCTTACAGAAGATACTCTGAGGGTGGCAGGAAGACTTTTGCTGATTTTCAGTAGCTGACAAGCATAACTGAGCCACACACCACTGGATTCTACTTTACCAAGCTAATAAAGAGTGGTGCATCTCTGACTCTTTTGCCTGCTCTTAGGACTCTTTTCCTCCTATTGGGTTGCCTTGGCCAGCCTCATATGAGGGCTTTTGTCTTGTCTCATTGTATCTTGTTTTGTCCTGTTTGGCTGTTGTCTCTTGGAGGCCTGCTCTTTTCTGAAGAGGGAATGGAAGAGAGTGGATTTGGGGGAGAATAAAGGAGGTGGGGGAGCTGAAAGGAGTGGAGGAAGGGGGAACTGTGGCTGGGATGCAGTGTATGAAAGAAGAATCTATTTTTCAGTAAAATAAAAATTTCAATATTGAAAGCTATTTTGTTAAGTGAGACATAGGTGCCCATTTCCTAGACCTTTACCATAGAAGTCTTTAGATATGCAGCTGCCGAAATGTGATTTGGTTGAACTCCATTGAAACAGACAGTGCCCTCAAGTGGATACTGGTTTCAAAACATACCTCCTCAGTACCTCATCATCTTGACTAAATGGCTGCAATTTACACAGCAATCTTATACAGTACACACTGCAAACTGGCAACTCCATCTCAAACTGGTGGCCAGACACCTGTAAGGGAGCCACACTGACTAGTCTTTGTCAACAAAACTTCTGCACCCAGTCATGCACACATAATGCAGAGAACAAGAGGGAGAGGCAGGCTTCACTGCCTCGGATTGAAACATTTAATACAGTTATTTATAAAGGGAATCCTTTATAAATGGCTATAAATGAGGGACAGTAATGGGTAGGTAGGCAAGTAGACAGACTTAAAATCAGCAAAACACTAACATACTGCTTTATGTTCAACACCTGTTTTCTAGTTCAGGTGTTCTGTCATTGTTCTACACTGGTCTGTTTACAAACCCAATAAAACTTTCTCCTAATGTTTTTAATTTATCATTCATATTTATGGTCATGCATCTCCTCCCCGTTTCTTGTCTGTCTTGTGTAAGCTACCTTGTTCTACAACTGTTAAGGGAATGGAGAGAAGCCCCACCTGGGGTATCACATTACTGGGAAAACTGAGGTTCCCTCTTGGCGTTCTTAATCTCCTTAATAAAATAATTTAAGAACAGACTCAGATGGAAGTTTGAGGACAAATCTATCAGATTTTAAAAGATACAACACAGAGTCAGAAGAAAAGAAAAGTTACACTTTTCTGAGTAAACACTCAGGGGAGTGGGCAGTTTTAATTCAGCCATGTGAATTAAATGGCTTTTAATTGGCTCCATAAGCAAGTACAGTAGGGGTAGACAAGAGACTTCTTCAAACTTGTTTGTGGGAGGAACTCAGAAAAGTTTGGAGACACTGGCTATGAGCAAAACTCAATGAGAGATCCTTTTTCTAATTCACAGGACTAGAGTATTGATAGGGATTAAATAGTAAAAATGTGCTATGAGGTTTCGGGTGCAAATAAGAAATCTATTTTAGAATTGAACTAAAGGCTATGTGCTAAAAGACTTTGTCTACCTTTTATCCTTGTCTTGAAACTGGGAGAGGTTGAACTCTAGAGTGATTCATCACCCCCTTTCAGATTCCCACATTAGTATTGCTGGCAGCTTTAACCAGGTTTCTAGTCAGAATTGGGAGCAAAAGCAAAGCAAATGAGTATGAAAGACTCGGGGTTGTGGAGGTGGCTCACTAGATAAAATTCTTGCCATGAATGCTTGAAGACCTGAGCTCAAATGCCCAAACCACACATAAAGCTAGCATCCACCTGTAATTTCAGTGCTCCATGAGGAGATGGGAGGTAGAGACAAGAAAATCCCCAGAAGCTCCCAGGCCAGGCCATTACCAAAACTGGTGTTTACAGCAACGCAAACAGAGACCCTGTCTAAAGAAATGAAAGGCTATATAAAGTACTCCTAATAAAAGGATACTAACAGCTGTGGAGCTTGCCTGCAACTGGACTAGGTCCTCTGCATAAGCAAGACAGTTGTGTAGCTTGGTCTGTTTGAGGGGTCCCTGGCAGTAGGAATAGGATCTATCCCTGGTGCACGAATTTGCTTTTTGGAGCCCATTACCTATGGTGGGACACCTTGTACAGCCTTGATGCAGCAGGGAGGGGCTTGGACCTGCCTCAACTCAATATACTAGGCTTTGCTGACTCCCCATGGGAGGCCTTACCTTTTCTGAGAAGGGGATGGGGGTGGGCGGGGAGAGGGGGAAGGCTGGAGGGAGCGGAAGGATGGATGAGACAAGGATCTGTGGTTGGTATGTAAAATGAATAAAAAAATCTCTTGATTAAAAAAAAAAAGAAATGAAAGGCAAGGCAGATGTTACCTTCCTGGCCTGCTATGGCATCTCTCTCTCTCTCTCTCTCTCTCTCTCTCTCTCTCTCTCTCTCTCTCTCTCTCTCTCTCTCTCTGTCTCTCTGTCTGTCTGTCTCTCTCTCTCTCTCTCTCTCTCTCACACACACACACACAAACACACACACACACACACACACACACACACACACACACACACTCACTCACTCACAAATTTGAAGAACCTGACATTTCCAGGAAGAAAAACTTAGATTGGGACCAAGAAAAGTGGCCCCTGAAAAGATGGAACTTACTAAAGAGAAGCCAAGTCCTTTGCACCAAGACAGAAGGAACGACAGTGCGGGGAGAGGGTCTCAGGGCCTGGGTAGGCCCATCCACAATAAACTCAAGGGTGCAAATGTTTGGCTCATTTGAGGGACTTACATCTGAGAAAAGAGTTCCAGGGACTCTGTGTTCACAGGACTGACAAGTGTTTGCTCAGGTTTAGGATCCAGGCACTCAGAGGTTGTAATACCCATGATCCATGGGTGTGTGACTACTGCTCCAGCCTGTGACATGCCTTGGCAATGTCCATGTGCTGCTGACTTTCCAGGGATTCACAGATAAGAACTTACCTTGAACTCAGAGCACATTTTTGAACTTGAATTTTCAACAATGTTAAAATTGTTAAGACTGAGGACTCTTGGAGATGACCTAAATGCATTTTGCATTATAAATTAGACATGAGGTTTTTGAAGCTCAGGGTAGAATGTAGTTAAGGGGACATGTTTGGCTATCAAGTTGACAAGAGTTAGAAATCTGACTAGTCATCTTTACTGTCAACTTCAATAGACTTAGAAACTAAGTTAGCGAAGCACAACTCTGGCTGTGTCTGGAGACATAAACCTTGCTCTTAATGTTGGCACCCCTCACAACAGGCTGGGAAATGGGGTGAAACATAAAGAGCAAGGACAATCCCTACTAGCTTAGTCATCTTCTTCTTTTCCTGTCCTCCATGATGCAAGCTGGCACCACACCCTTCTTACTATGATAAACTGTGGACCATAGTAAATCTTACCTCTGTTAAACTGAAGAAAAAGTATATTCCTGGAAGCACATAGGAATATACATGATAAAGATACTGGTACATTGTATGCCGGGATACAAAGTTACTATAAAAATAAGTAGAAAGAAAGACATCCTAGGAATATGTAGGCTACGTGAGTGGAAACCTGCAAACACTAAAAGAAAAAGGACATGTGGTCAAAATGAAGTACATACATTCTGGACACCAGAATTAAGATGAAGCTCTGCTACACACAGCAGCAGTCCCTCTAAGATTTAAACCTGATGAACGGATTCTCAGTACTCACAGGAGAAGAGGTGGGTAGAGTTAGCAAACATATTGGCAAAATAAAATGAACCCAGGTGGTAGTGACTTGTTCAGCTTCTAGGTTCCCTATGTTCATGAGTTAGAAGATGGAGGAGATACACTGACTTTATGAAGCTTAAATTTTTACGTGTCTCTGAGGAAACTGCTATTATGGGCACCTTGCCATGAACAGTTGCTCTGTGAACTCACTATTGCCACTGGGTTGCTCTTGATTTCCTCCGTCTCCATGTTTTCATCAGAGGTAATTTCTCTCCTTCTCCTTCAGGATTTCCAATTAATATTTCCAATACAGTTCATGGTAAAGAATTTTTACTCTTTCCTCACAAATCCTTTTATTTTACCACTACTTTTGAAAGACTTTTAATTCAACAAGGGACTTTAGATCGCTGGTTATTTTACTATCACACTTTAAAATTGTCTGATACTTTCCACTGCCTGACTTCTTCAGTTCTCTTGAAAAGTCAATCAGCTATTTTTAATGTTGTGTGAGAGGTAATGTATTGTGTTTTAGGCTCTTTATAATTTATTTTTTATCTTTGTCTTAAAATACTCTACTATATAGAGTTAGTGGGTTTTTGTTTGTTCACATCTCTAATGTATCAGAGTTTGGTTTCACAGATCTTCATGAAACTTCAGCTTTGTTACTTTCACCATTTTTGAAACATTTACAAACCTGTTGGCTTCATTCACTGTTCCTGCTGCTTTCTGTCTCTCTCTTTGGTTGCAAACACACACACACACACACACACACACACACACACACACACACACACACACACACACAGAATATATACATATATAAAAGAGGGGCTCTACATGATAATCCCTTCAGAAATTATCCATCTCATTTACTGACTCACAGGCAGAATGCTGACAGATTGTCTCTGCTTTAAGATCATCTATATTTTCAGATATTTTAGGATTTGTATTCTACCTTCTCATGTGTAGTGTAGAACCATCAGCATATGGTACTTATCATGGCCTCTCCTTCAGGGATGACTTTTACTGCAATTATTGTTGCACCAGTGAGAAGCTGCCTGAAATTCAATAGATTTCCATCTTACATTTTAGTTTCATGTCTCTTGCTCTGAGGATAGCTTACAAATCCTCAAATTCCTAGAAAGGAAGCAGGCTTCTTCTCTCCCCACTTCAAACAGAGTGCTCTATGTCTCAGTTATCTCAAGAACTTTGCAGCTGGCTGCCCTACCAAGTCTGTTATTCCGCTTACATTTCCTAAACCCCATATGATGAGTGAAGCTTCTGTTTTTTTGACCTTCAGCATTTCCCTTCCCCCTTTGTTCCATCAACCTTAAGAATTGGGACCTGACTCAAGAATAACACATGAATTATGGGCTCTCCATAATGAGCCTTTGATCTTTGAAGACATGGGAAATCCTCTGGTTTCTATAAAACTCTACCACAGCCTCAGATGGATTATTCATGAGTATACAATTTTATCCATATTCTATGTCCTCAATGGGGATGTTTAAGTTTCAAGTTATCATGGCACAAGATAAATCAGGAAACAGATAAAATCAGTGTGCTGTTCAAAAGTGTCAAAGAGAGACAGACATAATGGTAGTATTCTGTCTATCCTTGTACCCACTGGCACTGTCTATGATCTTCACAAAGCCATGCTGTGCTATGTCAGTAGCTATTTGATTGATAGTTGATCCTGTTCACTTTTTGCATCTTTCTAATTTAGCTATTCATCTCCCCAAATATTAAATCCCTCTTGAATATTTTTTTAGTTTCAAAATGTATTAATTGTTTTTTTAATGAACTTAATGGCTTATTGTCATGCCGTGTGTTAACAACTTAAATTTCTTGTTGATCAAAACAATACAGAAAAAGAAAAGGGAAATCCCACCACCCTCTTGACTTATAACATTCCCTTAATGTAAGAGATTAGTTCAGTGTTAACTAACATGCTGTTTATTTACTCATTGTTTCATGAAAACAGTTTCCTTTTTCAACTAGGAGCTTCATTTAAAACTTGGGGGGGGGCATTTTAATTTTGCAAAGCTTTCCCATAAATTATGTCACATAATCCAGATATCTAGATTCAGGCTGTTTTATGCATTTCAACACTGAAAACAAGTGTTCCTAACTTTTATTCTTTGGTGACTTAACACATATCATCACCTGGCAAATGAAATGATTAACAACGCTATAAACATGGGTCTGAAATTGCATTCATGTCAGCCCTTATAAGCCTCATCAGTACGTGGACCTGTCGTGTACTGACTGTTCTGAAGTTATTACTCTCCTCAAGGTCTTGCTAGCAGTGGTGTTTCACTGAATATACCTTATTGAGATGGTAACTTCTTGGAGGTCCCTATAAAATGTTAAGTATGTTTTTATTTACATTCATAGAAAGTTTTCATCTTGGTAGTCCTTAGTGGTGGCATTTGCCATCACTTACTCTTTTAAATTTGACACAAATGTCTTCCCTTTGCCCTTCCTTCAAACATCAAAGCTATGAATTTGCTTTTCCTGGCTCTAGACTAATTCTGCCTTTGCAGCTACACATCCTTCTTCCCTGGGTCACTTGTTTTAATTCGTGTTTTTTCTAGAAAAGAGCAAGTGTTTTCTCTACAACTTCATTCAAGCCCATTGGATACTTTCCCAACATTTTTGAACTGTTTAATTTTTATAATTTCTGACTGAGTGTGAAAGACTTAGGTCACAAACTTTCACTAACCTAGCCTCTGAGCTGTGCATTGATGCACTGTCAAGTTTGGGTTCTTGCTTCGGACCACTGTTAGGTGATACTTTTAGCACACAAACTTTAACTATCATTTCCAACTATAAATAAAACAACACCTCTGTAAAATACCTAAGGATATGTGCGGGAAAATATATAGTGGATATTTGTAAAGATAGAAGGATAATCATGGGAGTATAATGAAAGTCTTCCAGAACCCTGAAATGAAACACTTCCTGCAAACAGCAATGAACTAAAGTTACAAAACTGGGAGTCTAGTGGATCATATCAAGGAGGTCTGTAGTCCTAGTTTTAACATGACAGAAGGAAAGTAATTCACTCAAGACAGAGCTAGAAATAGACTTCAAATAAAGTGAGACCCCCTCTCCTATTGAGGAATGGATTATGGTACCAGAAATAGAAACGTTGAAGCTTCCATTCTAGTTCCCTCGGAATGTGATTCTACTTGGTAACAGGACCTATAAAAGCATACTTAAATTAAAATGAGTCTGTAAGTGTGGGACTTAGTCTAACCTGACTTGTTTTCTTATAAGTCAAGGAGACTTGAAGACTTAAAATGCCAGGCTTGTTCACACTAAGAAACAGTCTCATGAAGGCATAGTGAGAGGAAATTTGTAAACACAGGAGAAAACAAATCTACTACTACTTCCATCTTAGATTTCCAATTTCCACAAAAGTGAAAAAATAAATTGCTGTCATATAAGCATCTGTTCTGTGACATTTGTTGAGACAGCCTTAGAAAGCTAACATGCCCCAGTAAAAGGGAGCATCCTAAGGAAAAGGGAGGTAAGAGAGCCACCCACCATTAACCGTAGGCAACAAAGAAGTTTGCCAGTTATAGCAAAGATGGAAAAGACTCCATGAAACCAAATGTTACAACCATAGTGCTTGCCACATTTGTATTGTTGGGATTCAATTTTCTACTACCTTCCCAAACCAAGAAAAATGACATAAAACTTGCAATTTTAACAAGGTATACATCAAGATTCTCACTGAATGACATTTTAACCTAGAATGAAAAGTGCTGAAATTGCATTGGTAACAGCAAACAGTGAGAAAGAGAAACACACACCCAGTCCTCTGGATGAATCTAGTTCCCACAGTGACTGACAGAGCAATATCTTTGTGCTTCTCACCCATCCCATGGTGTGTGGCTGTCTTTCTGGTGACTATATATGTAACATATCTACCAGGCCACAGTGGGCCAAGACAACTACTTGAAGGTAGTGACAATACCCACATCAAGGCAAGCCTGGGGCATGATACTTCTGGCTTGCATTTAGTTCTGCCAAAGGCAAAAGGCATAGAACGGAGTATCCTTATACATGTATCTTAGTAGGTATAGAAGGAAAGGACAAAAAAGATGAGAAAAATATTTGAATGGTTCTCAATTTCCAAAATCAGTGAGTGGCAAATTCGCAGATTCTAGAAGATGGACATGTCTTAAACAGAATATTATATAATTTCCAACCTAATAAATTCAAGAAATAAAGTAGAAACAGAGAAACAACAAAGACATAAGGGGGAAAAATCTACAAAAAGTAATTTCAAGTGATCCTTCACCTTTCTTGAAAATTGTTGAATGATTTCCATTAGTCAACAGAGAAAACAACACACTCTGCATGCACACATTTTCAGAAGCTGGAGTCTTCCTGTCTATCTAACTTTACTTGTCAATATATCAGTAAAGGTGTCTGCTCTGTTTCCAGGCTGTCATCTGACTAGAAACAGAATTCTCACTGTGCAGAGTACTGTGCTTTCCAACAACCACCTAAAATCTTCCCTATGGTAAGCATCACAGGGTGTTCTCACCTCCCCAACCATGCCAGCACACTCTGCCACTCACTGTGTCACAGACACACTATGCTTGACATTGTTCTTAAGGATGGGTACATGTCTTTGTTCAGTTGAACTACTTCAAAGGACATATTGAATGTCTATTAATGACAATGGCTTAAAGCTATGGTTCCCACATTTGAGTCTAGTAACTGCATACAGTTCAGGGTTATAAATAATTTCTATCTCTCATTTGGCATCTCTCCTTGGCCCCTAGAACTACAGCAGAGAAAGGGTGATACAAACACCTAGTTTGTAGACAGATTTGTCTTTGGACCACCAGTTCACAGAAAAGGACACAGAGATGTATTATTAATTATGAAAGCTTTGCCTTAGTTTAGGCTTGTCCCACTAGCTCTTATAACTTAATTTGCCCATTTAGATTAATCTGCATTTTTATCATGTGTTTTTTTTAACTTTTCTTTCATTCTGTATGTCTGAATCCCCCTGTGTTTCATTGGCATCTCCCCTGTACCTCGATTATCTCATCCTATTTCCTTTCACTACCAGAAGTCCTGTCTAAATCTCCTGCTAAGCTATTGACCATTCAGCTTTTTATTACACCAATCGCAGCAACACATTTTCATACAGTGTACAAATATTCCACAACACTTTTCCCTTTTTGTTTAAATAAAAAGTAAAGGTTTTAACTCTAACATAGTAAAACTATATACAATGAGAACAATTATCAGGAAAGAATTACATTGACAATGTCTAGTCCATTTGTATTTGGCATATTTGGAGAAACTACTGTATTATCTATCTTATCTTGATGAATTTAAAGTTTTATACTTAAACCATTTTCTATCATGACTTGTATTATCATCCTAAAACTATCTTTTTGGATCTCAAAACACTTTCTCATTTTCTTAAATAAACAATTTAAGCTTTTATGTCTTTCAACCTTATATGCAATATTTCTTTTTCTTTTTCTTTTTCTTTTTGTTTTTTCAAGACAAGGTTTCTCTGTGAAGCAGTCCTGGCTGTCCTGGAACTCATTCTGTAGACCAGACTTGTCTCAAACTCAGAGAGACCAGTGTGCCTCTGCCTCCCAAGTGCTGAGATTAAAGGTGTGTACCACCATTGCCTGTTGAGTTTCTTTTTTGAATTTGGTAACAAGGAAAACTGCAACTGTAACCATCTCATCTTCAACCCTTCAGAGACCTGAGAAGAATATAGTATTACCTGATTAAACAGGAAATGCAGAGCAAGCAACTTTTCCAAACTAAGGAATGACAAAGACAGCTGGCTGCATATACAGTCACCCCAAGGTTCTCCTGCAATGTTGGGGCATCCATCTTCAGCTTACAGACCTAGAATATCTGACAGACTTTTCTGTGAAGCAGGAATTTTGAAGGACTGTCCTACATTGTCTTGGTAATGTTCAACAGTCACATTTTTGTCCAAATTGGACAGCATACTTGTTCCCAGTGGCTAACTTTGTCACAGCAAAAGCAAATTCCATATAGAGTTCCTTTGATGCCCATCATCCTTTTTTGAAGTAAATTGGTTCTTCTAGGAGCAGATGTGTCTCATTGTCATGAAAAACCTTAGGTTATTAAAACATCTTAAATGCCATATTCTGTAGGTATCTGATGTATTTGAAGACCATCTGTCTATGTAAAATATATCTCTGTTTGACCTTGAAAAAAATACCTAACATGACCCCAAACTTGACTGTTAGGTAACTAACTACTCACCTGTATTTCTTAATTATCTTAAATAATTTGTAATAATGTTTTTCAAGGACTAGAAATTTATATATGTTGTTAAATGAGCTGCATAGGTACAATACCTTAAACAAAAAATGGAAACATATAATACAGTATAACAAAAATAACCTTAAATTTTTATCAGCATATAAAAATTCATACCAATGTAAAATATTTAAGATTAGTAGTCATTTTTTAGTTTAAAAGTAGATTCAATAATTTCCCTATCATTTCTATATCCCCTCTTTTTCTTTTCAGAACAAGATCTCTGAATCTAATTCCTTTATTTAGCTTTTTTTCCTAGCCATTACTAATAACAACTTGTAACCAACCCCCCTAAATGGTGATTAAACATCAACAGTTCACTAAATACAAAAACCACCTATCCCACCTCTTGGGAATGTAAGCATCATGTTCCCTAGACTGCTTCCTGTTGTCTGGGGGTGACAGCATCTTTAGAGGAATCCCAAAAAACTGGGATAATGGTCAAGTCCTGGGACAGCTAGCTGTTGTTTAGTCTTGTTTGTTTGTTTTTGTTTTTTTGAGACAGGGTTTCTCTGTATAGTTTTGGTGCCTGTCCTGGATCTCACTCTGTAGACCAGGCTGACCTCAAACTCACAGAGATCTGCCTGGCTCTGCCTCCTGAGTGCTGGGATTAAAGGCATGTGCCACCACCACCCGGAGTTGTCTAGTCTTGGTATGATTGGAAAATGTAGGGCTTATTTGAAGTCTGGTTGGAATAGTCAGTGTGGCTGGACCATCTCAGTTAGCATCTCTGAAGTGGTTCTGGATACAGAATTTTGAGGAAAACTGTAACAAAGGGATTCTGAGAGGCTGGATCAACTTGCCTACTTGTCTTTATTGGTGTTTGGTTCTTTTTTTCTCCTGTAAACAAATAAAATTTTAAATGTAACATAAAATATTATTAACACAAGTATGTTAAAATGTGAACTGTGCACAAGTCAGTTAAGGGTATTTTTTGTTTGTTTATTTTGTGTTTGAACAGGTGAAAGTCATTTGTTAACTTTATAAGTTTGTTTAGACTATACAACCAAACTTCTGTCCATGTCATATAAAAATATAGCATGTAATAACAAGTCATGAGGACTCTGTGGTCAACAATATTTATCATGTCTCATCCAGTCTCAGAGTTGTTCCTATGTCAATATACACCATCTGTCCTGCAGTCTTTCTTGGCTTTTTCCCTCAAGTTTGTAGCCAAGATCCTCAAGATGTCTCCCCGAGTCAAATCTGATCTACATTAACTTTGAAGGAATCCATAGCTTTTTGTCTCCTGTGGAAACAAATGCAAAACCTCTCCCCAATGTAACATATTTTATGACTTCCATCCTGAAGTTAAAACATTCTTAAAATATGTAGGTTAATTTAATTTAGCAGCTTCCATAATCTAATGCCTCTCAGAAGTTGTCATTTAATCATCAGCATTCAAAAAAATTCAAAGTCAACAGAGCATCATGTAGGATCCAGATACCCTGTATATTTCCCATCTTTATGTGTGTTGTTCTTTTGTATTACTTTCTCTCTTTAAAGACTTTATTATTTTTAAAGTATTTTTTTTCTGTATCCATTTAAATGTTTTTCATGGTCTGGACCAATTTACTGTGCACCTACAGTCTTCTCTTACATCGTGAGCTAAACAAACTGCCCTGCACAACACAGCTCTGCTTAGCGCATGGCATACTAGCAGCTGGCTCCACCCCTACTCTCTTCCCTGAGAGCCTAGCCTCACAGTGGTGGTACCAGCAGCCTCGTGTCTGGCATGTTCTGGGTCCAAGCTGTAGTAGCCATTTCTTTCTTTTTTTTTTTTTTCTGATCAAGCTGCAAAATTTTATTTTTCTCAGGTGGGTTTTATAGTAAGCAGACCAGGAAACTTTCTTTGGGAAAAGATCAGGGGACTGTTGAGTTGCCAAGCAACCCAACCAAGCAACCTAACCACAAAACATTGGTACTAATGGTCACTGTAGCAGAAAGATAAGGAAATGTTAAGTTATTTTCTAATAACTCAGGACTTGTCCAGGCATGTCAAAAGTTTCTGGTTAGTGGCTCAATACTGGACAACAGAAACTTAACTCAGGCAGGCAATATGGCATGACTCTGGAAATTGTCCTCAGCACCTCCTCCCTTTATTTTATTTTATGAGGGAGTGTGCCCACCTGAACAGTGGTGGACCTTAACCGGCTGGGGGAGACATTGACCTGACTCCTCCTAGAGCCGCTGCAGGCTTGAGAAAAAGGTTGCCTTTAGGGGAGGAGAGGGCTTAGGCATTTTGGTGCCTCTAGATACCAACCTCTATGCAAGTCAGGTTTGTCTCTCAGGGAATCCGAAGCAAGGGCTATTAAATCAGCCTTAATGAGATTCTAAAAGGAGACTCAAACCCTTCATCCACCAGAAAGCTTACGCCTGAGGCCCAGGCCTCTCTGGCTCTAGTCAATAAAGCTATTCAAAACCAAACTGTTTTCCAGATATCCTATTCTGACCCCCTGTTATACATTGCTTTTGCAACATCCCTGAAGTATCCTTGTTTCATGACCCAGGCAGCTCCAAATTTGGTTTTTGCTTTTCTAGTGTTTCCCTTCCCTTTTGCAACCAGACTGCATTACCCAATCATCCTTTTTGCCCACCCCACCCCCTGGATTTTTCTTTTGGTGCAATGGCACTCTATCAAAAAATTATCCATCCCTATCCCACAGGACATGGTCTGCCTACCTGTCACTCTGGTCCCACAACTTATGCTCAGGACCCCTGCGGAGTTCTTGGGATGGGACTCACCCTAGCCCAAGCAAAAAAGAGCTGTCTTCTTGTCCCTTGTGTCCAGAATTTCCCTTGCCACCTCATAACAACAGCTCACCTATCCAAGCAACTTCAGGTAGCAATTGAGGCTTCTGCAGTATCCTTATCCTCCCTCCAGAGGCAGTTAGCTTCTCTTGCACAGGTTGCCGTACAAAAATCGACGGGCCTTGGACCTGCTGACAGCAGAAAAGGGTAGGACATGCCTTTTTTGAGGGAAGAATGTTGTTATTATATTAATGAGTCCGGAATGGTAGAAACCCAGATAAATAAGCTACATAAACTTAGCCAAGAGCTATATAAGCAGCAATTCTCTGCGGCAGCAGATGACTGGTGGAAATCATCCATGTTCTCCGTTTTGATGCCTCTTGCAGGACCGTTAGTCAGCATCATGTTATTTGTAACTTTGGGTCCTTTTATAATTGGCAGGCTAATCCGATTCATCAAAAAACAAATAGACTCCCTGGCATCAAAACCTATATAGGTTCATTACCATCGGCTCAAAATGTTGGATCAAGGATGTGATCCCTATGATATTTCTCAGTCCTCTTTTCCTTTAGGAGCAGCATAAAGTCTGAACCTATGCTTATTGGCATCAGCCAGTATGGACACCGCTGGGTGTAGTAGCCATTTCTACCTAGTCTCCCACCACTGAGTAACATGCTACCCGCTGCTCATGAACACCATTCAAGTGCTTGGTAGCAGGGTCTCTTAAAAGAGCCATGTTTCTGTATGCTGCTAGCATAGAGCCTAACCAACAGACCATGTCACCAGAAAGCTTTCTCAGGCCTTATGTGGATTTATGTGCTGGATGTTGGGCACCAAATGTAATCTGTCTTTCCTTTGGGCCACCAGCTCATAAAAAACAAAAAACAAAAAACAAAAAAAACAAAAAAACGGAGACTTATTATTAATTATGAAAATTGGCTTAGCTTAGGCTTTTTCCACTAGTACTTATAACTTAAATTAACTCATTTCTATTAATCTACATTTTACCATGTGGCTTTTTATTTTTCTTTTATTCTGTATGTCCGACTCCCTCCATGTCTCATTAGCATCTCCCCTGCACCTTGATTACCTTCTCCTACTTCCTTTCTCTGCCTGGAAGTCCCACCTACACCTCCTGCCTAGCTATTGGCAATTCAGATTTTTATTACACCAATCACAGCAATACATTTTCACACAGTGTACAAATATGCCACAACACCTAATGACCCTTAAGTATTCAAATCAGAATTTTCTCCCATTCTTAGTTTCTAACGTTTAGGATTCCAGACAGCCCTTTGAAAATATTGGAATATAAAAAGTGCTAGTTCTTATGGTTTAGATCAACTGAGTTCCCAAAGTTCCCTGTAGGAAAGGTTTGTTGGCACCTGATAGGCTTATGAAAGGTGATTGGATCCCTGGGACTCTAAATCCTCAGTGGATTAATTTATAACTGAATACAGAATTAGGATGTGAGGCTTGGAAACAGGTCATTGCAGGCATGACCTTGGTTGTAAGTTATCCCCAATCCTAATTCTCATCTCTCCCTGTTTCTTGACCTTGTTCCACCATACGCTCCCCACGATGATATTAAGTTTTTGATTGTTAAAGCAATACAAATTACTTACAGAATATTTTGTCTTTTTTTTTAACAGAAAAGAGATTACTCAAAAAATGTCACTCTCAAAATAATTGGTGGCTGGTGTGATATATATTCCTTTCCTCAATATAAGTGCACCTTCCTAATTTGTAAAGGATCTCTAGATTTCTTTCTTTTGGATAGCTTTCATACTTCGCAAAAGCATATTCAGAGATTCTTAATAGAAAATAATACAAAAATAGCAATATTTGCATGTTGCCTTCTTTAGAAGATAAGAAGATGCATCATGTCATGTGATACAAGTTTTAAAAATAAAGGAACTGATGACCTAAATTCCATGGAATAAAATTATCAATTGCCTCAGCAAATATAGTTCTGCCTTTGAAGTGAAAAAATGGAGATCTTTTCCTTCAGCAAATTTCCTAGTACTGTTCTCACCCTGAAAGGAGTTAGCTGCTGTTGTTAAGCCCTGGGCTAATCCTGTGCTTGGTAAGTACTCACCTATTTTCTTCTGAGAAGAAATGAATCCCAGAGCCCCATTGTGGGGCCCGTGTTGGCCACTCACTCAAATTCTCTTTCAGCATCCTCACCTCATACATGTCTCATCTGCTGCTGCTGGGACCAGTGATTGTTACCAGAATCTTGAAAGACCAAAGCCAGCAGATAAGCAAGTGCTTCCTTGTTTTTGTTTTCCTTGGTTGCTTGATTTCTTTTTTAAAATGGAAACCAGTCTCAGAAAGTGAATCATATCACGGGTGCAGGCCAAGTTCCAGTCATCAGGCAGATTTGGGACAGAGGCACAGAATTGAAATACTAGATGGCATGGGGAGAAAAATAAAAGCAATAGATTATGCAGCTTAGAAAGAATAAAAAACTTCATTTTTGAGGCCTAATAAGTTCCTGTTGTCAGTCTCCAGGAAGTAGCTTTGAGTAACACTTACCCCCTTTTATATGGAGGTATTTTCAGTGCATTTTTCTTTCAGGGATGCCTGAATATGGGATGAGGTACAACTAGAGATAAGAGTCTCCTTATGAATTGTAGAAAAATGAGTAAAATTGACACACCTCAAGGTTCATTTTAGTTCTTTCATAGCTTTGCTGGACTTCAAGAGATGGAGACAGAATTTATGCACTCTTATGATATTTTCTGTCTTGTCCTAGAGTGGTTGTAACTGTTTCTTAACTGTGTTCTGATTGTCAAGAACATGCAACTGGGTTTTCCATTAGAGTTTATCTATCTCTGGAGGTGCAAAGTGTGGTTATTTGTTTCTTCCCTTCTTCCAAGTGTCATATCTCTCTGCTTTCTGGCAGCTTTGTTCAATTTCCAGCATCACAGAATCTTTTGTCCAAGTGCTGATAGTTTTAATGACCCCCAGGAGGGTTGGTCAATAAACTACTTACTCTACCAAAAAGAAAGATACACATCTGCAAATGCAGCCATTAGAGGTAGAGAAAGACATCATGGGTTCTGAGGATACCACAGGCTACATGGAAAGCTTGAGGAAGGCCTGGTTTTTTATGAGACTGCTTCAGAATGAAACAAAACTTATTCTGTCCTACTGGACATGGGAGGCAAAGAGTCTGCTTTTCTCCATCATGAATCTTCCTTGTTTTAACATCTCAGTCTAACTGCAACAACTCTTCAAATAATCATTTTTTTCAAGATACACAGTTCTTGAAATATAGGATATTTTCTGAATCCAAGTACACTCTCAATCACTAAAAAAAAAAAAAAAAAAAAAAAAAAAGAGGTTAGCCGGGCGGTGGTGGCGCACGCCTTTAATCCCAGCACTCGGGAGGCAGAGCCAAGTGGATCTCTGTGAGTTCGAGGCCAGCCTGGGCTACCAAGTGAGTTCCAGGAAAGGCGCAAAGCTACACAGAGAAACCTTGTCTCGAAAAACCAAAAAAAAAAAAAAAAAAAAAAAAAAAAAGAAATGCTTCCAATCTGATGAAGACATTTTCTCAGTTGAGGCTTCCTCTTTCAGACAATCCTAGCTTGTGTCAACTTGACAAAACACTGAGTAGTACAGATGTGAAACAGGGTCTGTTCCCGGAATCTAAAAAGGAAGATGGGTGGAGAGGGCTGGCCATGGTACTCTGATAGTCACAAGGCTGGAAAAAAAAGGAGTTAATCTCATTGTCTTTGTCTTCCAATCCATTCTGACTGCAGAGGCTGGCTGAAAATCGGAGGTCTCCTCAGCCCCTGCTATACTTACCACAAATTACCCTCATATTTTGTGAAAGAACACACTCCTTTCTTTCGGAAAGATGAAAAGTGGTTCTGTTGAATCAAACATGAAAAGCCCCTGGCACTGAAGCTATGAAAACTTTACTGTAGATGAAGTAGAAAAGATCTTTAGCCTAGAGCAAAATAAATAGATAAATAAGTAAATATTAAATGAAGGCTTCTAAGGCATTTACTACATAAATGAAGAGAACATTTTAAAATACGTTAGGCACACTCAGCAGGATATGAAAGAATCGGCATTTTTGAAACAGAAACAGAAAGTTCATAAAGATAAAATAAAAGAAGTAGACAGAGCTAGCTACCTAATCAATAGAGAATTATTTAAAATTGAAGGCATAGAAGCAGAAGCAATAACCAGGACAACTGATGTGTTAGAAAATCAATCATTTCTACTCGATGTGAGCACCAGGTAGTTCAGAAAGCCTTTATCTCCTCCTTTGAACATAAAATTATGTGTTATATTACACTGATAAAATATAATCAATAATTTGTGAGTTTGAAGCCAAGTTCAAAAGTAAAAGTGAGCAATCCATAGTGCCAGAAATGAAGAGGATATTTGGTAAACTGTCATAGATAAAACAAATGTGCTATAAACATCTGAATTTACCTTGTCAAATTCATTTTCTCAAGATGCTTATATTGGCCAGAACCTAGTGAGAGATAGAAATGAACTTCCTAAATAAAAAGTAAATAGTTCAGGGGTTGTATGTCTGTTAACAAAGGCCAGAAGACTGCTCACTGGATTTGTGATATGGACCCAAGTGTTTCACATCTCTGTGGTCAAGAAACAATTTAACCTGAGGAAAGTAGAATATACAAGATTGTAGAAACCATACGTGAATTTACAATTTGCCTACTGTGGGATACATGAAACCGGGATGTTACCCTAAAAACTTGAAAGACACTCTTCTTATTCAGGCCACTTTGTCATTCTCTAGGAAGAAACTCCCACTGTGATGAGCTTGTGTTACACATTTCAGCACTGACTGATAAACAGATGAAATGGTGTCTGGAAGCTGGAAGAAAAGGGAAAAACCTACATCTCATTCAGTCATTTTATATAAAGCTAAGATAATATAAAAAAAATTTAAAATAATCACAGATCAAAATCATATAACCCCCATTTAGGAAAAGTCAATGAATATACATGAAAAGAGAGAACCTAAAGTCTAAGATACAAATTCAGAATTCAGAGATGGGTGTAGCTAGAGTTTTCCTGGCTGGCCCACAGTCAGGACAAATCTCTCTCACCTGCCAGTCCCACAGTCCCTCAGACCCGACCAAGTAAACACAGAGACTTATATTGGTTACAAACTATATGGCCGTGGCAGGCTTCTTGCTAACTGTTCTTATATCTTAAATTAATCCATTTCTATAAATCTATACCTTGCCATGTGGCTCGTGGCTTACCGGCATCTTCACGTGCTGTTTGTCATCGTGGCGGCTGGCAGTGTCTCTCTCTCAGCCTTGACTTCCCAGCTTTATTCTCCTCCTTGTCCCGCCTACACTTCCTGCCTAGCCAATGGCCAATCAGTGTTTTATTTATTGACTAATTAGCAACACATTTTCCATACAGAACATCCCACAGCAGATGGGGTCCATTATCATTTACCACTCAAAGTTTAAGGTGTTATGCTAAAGTAGCTAAGGAGGAAATTGACAAAATAGTAGATAACTGTAAAGAAACCACAAAGCATGTTACATAGCCAAGTAAATGTGGTGGAAAATGTGAGCATTCCAATATAAACGATGAGAAGACCTCCTTTATTTTTAACATAGTTCTGGGATAAAGTTCAGAAAATGAAAGATAAGCAGTACTTGAGAAAATAGAGATGAAGAACTTTTCATCTGAGAACATAATCTGAGTACTCAGATTAAGAACACTTGTCAAAACTTGAATAGAATAATTTGTAAAATAATCACCATGTAGACTAGCCATATTCTGACAAAGATTTGAAACATCAAATACAATAAGGAAACACTGTAAACCTAAGAGGATAAGGTTAGTTCTCAGTAATAATCAAGTACTGTCAACTGAGTTCTTTTGAGCAAGAGCATCCCTCCTTAGCCAACCACATGTGGCAACATCTTCTAGTTGTGGAAAAAAGTAGAATCATCCTTCTCTTCAAAATTCATTTCCATTTAAAATTAAAGATGAAAAATTCCATATCTTCAGATAGACAAACTCAAAAAGAGACTGTATGCTTACAGAAAGAACCATTGCAGAAGAAGGGTGTGGTACATATAATAAAGGACACAGTCTTCTCTGGGGAAAATGCATGATAGAACATAACATTAATCTTGTTAGACATGTGAATGCAACAATTTAATACAGTAGTTCTTAATTCAGAGTATTTTTTCCTCTGCAGAGGAGACTTTCTTCAGCAATGACTGCAGGCATTTTTGGTTGAAGATAGGGAGGTCATGTGCTGCTGTCATTTAGTGAACAGCAAGCAAATCAGTTGCTAAGTCTCCTAAAATGACCAAACAGCACTCACATCACAAAATGAACTGTTATGGCCACTTTCTTCCCAATCAATAATTCTTCTTGAGCTATTTACTATTAACCACTAATTTCACAACCTATGTTTTTATCTACAGAATGTTATACAAATACAATTATACACATAAAGGCCTCTTAAATGGAGACTTTCTTGTAAATTTATACAGGTTATTGTAAATGCCAAGAGCTCTTCTTTTTGTTGTTGAACAGCGTTCCATTATACAAATGTATGATGATTTCATGAACCTGTTGAAAAGTACCTGTTGTTTCCAGTTTGTGTATATGTATTTTAATAGGACATATAGCCTATCGTATATAACCTATAATATATTAATATATAACATTTAATAGATTGTATATAATAATATATAATATTATATATCATATATTAAATTTTTTCATGATAAATATCTTTGAAAATAACTGATAGAATATTAGAGTTACTGCCAAACACTTTTGAGAATGTCTGTATCCTTGTTGAGACCATTTCTATGATGTAGGAGTGGTCCAGATCCTCTACATTCTCATGAGCCCATGCTGATGTTGTAATCTTCCTTTTTACCAATTCTAATAGATTTGTGGTGGCACCTCATGGACTACTGGTGTAAACCACCATTTTCTATGATGATTTTTCTACCTGTGTGTCTTTGCTGATAAAATGCTAATTCTTTTTCCCCCATTTTCTATGGTGCTATTTCTGTTTTTGCTGTTGAATTTGAGAGTTCATTATATTATGTCATAATGTGTAGGTACTAGTTCTTTGTTTAAAATATGATTTACAAATATTTTCTTCCAATAGGAGGTTTCAATTCTCACTCTATTAACAGGATTTTTACAGAGTAAATAACAGCAGTAACTTTATTATCATCATTTTCTTTATTTTTAAGCATTTCATACATCTATACAATGAAATATAACCATATCCACCCATATTACCCTCTTCCACCTCTTTGTATTCTGCCACAACATGACCTTTAATTCCTCAATTTTGTGTCTTTTTTTTTTTGATAGTCCACTAAGTGCCACCCATATGTGCATGAATGCAGGGTCATCCACTGGACCACAAGAAACCTACCAGTGAGAACACACTCAAGAAAGAATAATTATCCTTATCAACTACCAATAGCTCCTCAGTGAGAGGTGGGGTCTGGAGAACACTTCCGCATCAATCCTGGAGTTCTGACTGGCTTGATCTTGTATAGATATTGTGCAAGTAAGTAGAGCTGGTATGAGTTCATGACTGTGACAGCCATATTATATCCAGAAAACATTTCATAGAACTCTTTCCCACCTTCCAGCTCTCACATTCTTTCCTACACCTCTTCCTCCACATTCTTTGTGTATTCTTGAGGGTGAGTATTGGTCAAGATATCTCATTTAGAACTGAGTATTGAGGGGAAAGATCTTCACTAACCCCACATCTGACAAAGGGCTGATCTCTAAAATATAAAGAAGTCAAGAAACAAGACATCAAAAAAAAACAAAAAACACAAATAATACAACTAAAAAATGGGATATAGACCTAAACAGAAAATTGTCAAAGAAGAATCTCAAATGGCTGAGATACACTTAAAGAAATGTTCATCATCCTTAGCCATCAGGGAAATGCAAATCAAAACAACTCTGAGATTCCATCTTACATCTTTCAGAATGGCTAATATAAAAAAATAGATGACACCTTATGTTTGAGATGATGTGGAGCAAGGGGAACACTCCTCCACTGTTGGTGGGAGTGAAAACTTGTACAGACACTTTGGAAATCAGTATGGTGACTTCTGAGAAAATTAGGAATCGATCTGCCTCAAGACCCAGTGATACCACTCTTGGACATATACCCAAAGGATGCTTAGTTGTACCACAGAGACACTTGCTCAATTGTGTTCATATTTATTTGTAATAGCCAGAACCTGGAAACAACCTAGATGCTGCTCAACTGAAGAAAGGATAAAAAGAATGTGGTACATTTACACAGTGGAGTATTACTCAGGTGTTGGAAACAATGACAACAGAAAATTTGAAGGTGAATGAATAAAACTAGAAAAAAAAAACTGAGTGAGATAACCCAGACCCAGAAACACAAACATGGTATGTACTCACTCATAAGCAATGTGTACAGAGATGTAGGACCATCCTGTGAAGCATGGGTGGTCTATTAGGACATACTTTTAAAAAATAAAAACAAAATCAGAGATTTAAAAAAAAAACATGGAGTTTAAAGAAATATTACAGAGAGTAGGAGCAAAATGTAAAGACATAAAAATCAAGGAGGGGAAGGCAAAGATGGTAGAAAAGCAGTCAATAAAATCCAACACTAAATAGGCATTCCACATGAAATAACTAGACAGCAAAGAAAATCCTATACACAAGAAAGAAAGAGAGCAAGAAACAAACAAAGAAAGGCAGGCAGGAAAGAAAGAAAGAAAGAAAGAAAGAAAGAAAGAAAGAAAGAAAGAAAGAAAGAAAGAAAGAAAGCAGGCTGTGAAGTAATCCTCTTAATTTGTCACTCAAATTGGTTTAACAAAACACTGATTGGCCAGTAGCCAGGTGGGAAGTATAGGAAGGGCAACCAACCTAAGAATGCTGGGAAGAAGAAGGGTAGAGTCAGTAGTCATCAGCCAGACACAGAGAAAGCAAGATGGAAATGTTGTACTGGGAAAAGATACCAAGCCGTGTGGCTAAACATAGATAAGAATTATAGGTTAATTTAAATGTAAGAGCTAGTTAGTAATAAGCCTGAGCTACTGGCCAAGTATTTATAAGTAATATTAAGTCTCTGAGTCAATTATTTGGGAAGCCACAGTTGGGTATTTGGTAGTTGTTATTGGGACAGAAACTTCCCTACAAAGGAAGGAATGAAGGAAGGAAAGAAAAGAAAGAAAGAAAGATTGATTTTATACAAGATATAAGAAATAAAAGGACCTTGGATGTCTTCACAACAATAATTACAAAAAGAATTGTGAAATATCTTAAACTTAAAGGAAATATGATTTCCAAGTCCTAGTTTATGTCAATTCAATCTGTCACATGTCAGGGATATATGAATGCACTCCATACATTCTTACTGTGAAGTAGATTTACTATGCACCAGATAGCACTTGTATGAGTCTGGTGAGGAGAGCTAGTCCACACCACAGCATCTTCCCTTTATTCTTATGATCACAGAGTTATTGAATGGGAAACAAACTGACCTACTTTTGTTTTATTGCTTCTCATGTTTGTTAAGCCTTGAAGGGAGAACTAATATTTATATTGTCAAATGTATAAAATGCCATAGATAAATATACATATATGTGTGTGTGTGTGTGTGTGTGTGTGTATGCATATAAGCTATATAATTATTTAGTACTTACAAAATTTTGATAATGGGCTGGAGAGTTGGCTCACCAGTAAAAAGCACTTACTGTTCTTTCAGAGAACTGGAGTTTAGTTTCCAGAATACACATCAGATGACTCATTATCACATGTAATTTCAGCTCCAAGGAAATCCAGTACCCTTGACCTCAGAGAAACTGCACACATGCATGTACACATATACCCTCACATACATATGTATGGATTACTCAAAGTAAAATAAAGATTTTTTTTTAATTTAAAAAGAATTTGGTGAAATATATATTTATTTCTTTGTCCAAAGTAAAGAAACTGAAGACATTAGATCCAGTAAGTGGGTGTCTTAGTTTCCTATTTCTGTAAGAAGTACTGAAAAGGGAAATAGCTACTTTCAAAAATATTTTATTAATATTTTTAATTATTGAGAGTTTCCTACAATATACTTGTTTGTTTGTTTTGTTTTTCGAGACAGGGTTTCTCTGTGTAGCTTTGTGCCTTTCCTGGAACTCACTCTGTAGCTTGATTCCTGTACTAAAATTTCTCCCAGAACTAACCCCATTTATACCAACCTAACTTTGTGTCCTCAGCTTTTTAAAAAAAAAAATTTATATAAATCAAGTACAATTTGTGGTATATACTCTTGGGTGTGGAGCTATCCACTAAAAAAGGCCAACCTAGCCTTAAAGAAAACTGACTGTCTCTTGCCCAGTAGCTCCTCAGCTAGCAGTGTATCTTGATGGCCACCTCCCCTCTTCATCCTGACATTTCTCCTGGCTTGAGTTTACATAGGTCTTGTGTATGCTGTTACAACCCCTGTAAAATCAAATGTGAAACTACCCTGTTGTGTCAAGAAAACAATACTCTCTTATAGTCATGCACTACCCTGTGTGGTGATGTATTGTGTCCCCCAATATACTGTGTCTCCCAATAAAATTTTCTTGGAAATCAGAGGAAAAAGCCAACCACTATATAGAAGTCAGGCAATGGTAGCACACTCCTTGAATCCTATTACTTGGGAGGTAGGGATCTGTCTGGATCTCTGTGAGTTCAAGGCCAACTGGGAACAGAGCCAGGCATGGTAGCACACACCTTAAATTCCAAGACTAGTTAACCATGGAGGTCTGGAGGTCTGTACAGACAGACAGGAAGTGACAGAGCTAGGCAGGAAGTGGAAGTGATGTAGCTGGTCTGAGAGAGTAAATGAGAGAACAGAACAGAAAGGCATATAGCTGTGGGTAGACAGGAAGTAGCTCATCTTTGGAAGCTGTGGAGTTGGTGAGGTGAGGTTAGCTGTGGCTTTCCTTATTTCCCTGATTTCTCAGGTTTTCACCCCTATATCTGGCTCCGTGTTTTTTATTTAATAAGATCATTTAGAAATTTTTCTCCAACTCTGGCTCTAATAATTATTTCATTCCCTTTTCAAAGGTGATCCCTGAGCTTTGGAATGTGAAATTGATGATCTACTTAGGGCTAGCCACTCCACAGACTTTTACTCTCAATATTTCCCAGTGTCGGTCTACCATCTACTTGAAAAAGAGGCTTCCTTGATGAGGTTTGAGAGATGCATCTAATTATGGGTAGAATGATAAGTCATGAGGAGTTGACAATACTATGTCTATTTGCCACAATTGTAGGTTCTCCCCTAGGTCTTATAACCTATCTAATCACTGATTGTTGTCCCTAACAATGATTTCAAGTATGGGATCCATCTTGTGGAGAAGGCCTTAAATTCAATCAAAAGTGGCTGGTTACTTCCATGACATTTGTACCATTATTGTACCAATAGGTGTGACTTTTCAGGCAAGTCATTATTGTATGCCACGTATTCCAATGCTAGATCAGATTAAGGATTACTTTTCAAGTAGCTTGCATAGGATCTTCCAGCACTATGAAAGCTAGCCAGTGGGGATGAAGCTTCTAAGTCAGAATGAGTTTAATTTCTCCAAGTTCTATAACTCAAGTACATAATGTCTTTATCAATGAAGCCTTATCTTCAGATTTTTTAAGGTAACAAAAGTCAATGGCAATAGCCTATAATGTTTGGGAATCTATAAGACATCACTAGCCAACAATTTTAAAGGAGTTAACCCGTTCCTGCACTGGAATGTTTATTTGTTATCCTAGGGCACCTGAAGAGGCATTATCAACCCATTAAGGGTATCTCTATTTAAACTCTTTTAATATGTACATATATTTTAGGAAGTTTCTATAGCAATAGATTTTTATATCACTTTTTCAAAGAATTTTAGTGTTAATTATCTCACCTACTTCTAATAAGAGTTCAAACAGCCACCATAAAAACCAGTGTAATGGTATCTCAAAAATCTAGAAATCAACATATCATACAATTTAGCTATAACATTTTTGGGCATATATTCAAAGGACTCTGTATCCTGCTACAGAGATATTTGCTCATCCATGTTCAATAGCTTAAGTGTCCATCAGTAGAATAATAGAATTTTTTTTACTGTGAGAAAAAATGAAATTGGCAGGTAAATGGTTGGAGCTAGAGACAAGCATCTGAATGTGATAACCCAAGCCCTAAAGAACATATATTGCATATTTTCTCTCATTTGTAGATATTGGTTTGACTCTTCAGATATATGTGTTTCTTTTGGAATACCCATAGAGAACAGGACATATAAGGGGACGTGTGAAGCCTTCAAGAAAAGGAAAACAGTTGCATTGATATAAAAGGGAAAGGGGGAAGTAACAGAAAAGGGAGGGTTAAATTGGGGTGGGGAATGGGAAGATAGGATAGAGGAGGGAAGAAAGAATTCTTCTTTTAGATAACACATTTGGTAGTTTAGCATTTGACTAATTGGTCCTTTTGCTTGGTTCATGGAGACAACTCACAGTGGGAAAGTGTCTTAATTACTATTCTATTGCTGTGATGAAGTACCATGACCTAGGTAACTTATAAAAGAAAGTGTTTAATTGAGCTTCTAGCTTCAGAAGGTCAGAGTCCATGAGGGTTGTCCTAGTTAGAGTTACTATTGCTGCGATGAAACACCATGACCAAAGCAACTCAGGAAGAAAGGGTTCCTTTCACTGTTCATTGTCACAGGAAACCAGAACAGGAACACAAACAGGGTAGGAACTTGAAGGTAAGAGCTGATGCAGAGGCCATGGAAGGGTGCTTCTTACTGGCTTGTTCATCATAGCTTGCTTCTCTGCCTACTTTCTTATAGAACCCAGGTGTTGGGAGCTGTGAAGCCTCTTTTGGGGGCAGTATATGAATGCTTGTCTAACAGGTCTCCAGATGGGGCAAAAGCCCTTGGAAACAGTCTCACTCAACAAGGACCAGGGGACTTCAGGATAGCACAGAATACTGCTGAGACCATGTGGCCTGTTTGCTCTCTTCTCTCTCATAATATTGATGGTTCTCTTGGTAGTTTTACTGTGATATTGTCAGTCACACATGGAACAGATGAGATTGTTCCCAGAAACCCCATTTTATCTCAAGTAATTTCCTCTAAAATTCTTTGAGAGGAGGTGCTTCTCAGGTTTCTTGTCTGGGGATGCTGGAGACTCTGGGAGCTGTTCTGATTCAGTGTTGACAGCATCAGAGGCAATTCATCCCTATTTCTGTAAATATACTTTGTTAAGTTTTGAACGATATTATCCTTGAAATGTATGTGTATGTTTATCACCTTTTAGTTTTGCAAAGATACCTGACATGATATTTGGCCAAGCTAGCAAAATGATGTGTTGTTTTTGGTTTAAAATATGTTTTGATGTAAAAATCTGGAAAAAAAAAACACATTTGATATATTTGTTTTTGCTGGAGGTTAACATTGGAGGATGGGAAAACCTTGTTTGTTAGTATGGAAAAGCATGCTTGTTTTTGATATATAAATAAAGATGACTGGAGCTATTCAGGGCCGGCCACTTGTGTGAAACTCATCAGTGGTCAGATAGTTAATTTCTTCATGCTGATGTCCCTTCCCGACCTCAGGACCTGAACCCAGGCTGTGCCAGGACTGTGGCATTCAGGACTACCAGACCAGGGGTGGCACTACCCACAATAGGCTGCCCCCCACCAATCACTAATTAAGAAGATGCCTTACAGCTAGAGCTTATGGAGGCATTTTGTCAGTTGAGGTTAGCTCCTTCCAGATAACCCTGGCTTGTATCAAGTTGACATAAAACTAGCCAGAGTAATGGTGGAGCAAAGACATGGCGGAAGGACTAGCTGAGAGCTCACATCTTGATCCACAAGTAGAAGACAAGAAACAGAGTACTGAGAATGGCATTAGTCTTTTGAAATCTCAAAGCTTGCCTCCATATACCTTCTCCATCAAGGCCACATCTCCTAATCCTTCCAAACAGCTCCACCAACTGAGGATCAAGTATTTAAACATATGGTCCTATAGGGGTCATTTCCCTCCAAACTATCACAGAAATTATGTATGCACCATAGTAGGAAACTAACGAAGAAAAGGTAGGATATCTCTCTCTCTCTCTCTCTCTCTCTCTCTCTCTCTCTCTCTCTCTCTCTCTCCCTCTGTGTGTGTGTGTGTGTGTGTGTGTGTGTGTGTGTGTGTGTAATTCTCAAGAGCACAGAAAATTTTAACATAAGAAGACAGATTGTATGTAGATCTATGTATCACAGAGTTCTAGTTCATGGAAATAGCTGCTCCTCCTATTATGGTCATTACCATTTGCCATAAGAAGGAAGTTCCCTTGCTGTAGTATAAGTATTGGAATGCAGCAGGAAGTGTTCCACTTATACAAAGTCAACCCAAGGCATTTGCACTGAGAGCTGGCAACATGGGCTTACTTTCCATGCCTGTGCAGGCAAAGAGATGATTATAAGAAAGATGGAGGAAGAAGGAAAAGATTTTAAAGCAGAATTTTTCTCACAAGGAAAATACCTTGGAACTTAGAAAGAGTTCATGTATGTTAGAAAATGCATAGTATTTACTGTTGGCCCACTATGCTTGTCAATAAAACAAGCATGCAGTAACATAATCAGTATTAACAACACTATATGGAAAACATAACTGTTGTTATCCAAAATACAGAGATGAAAGAATTGAGAAATCAAGTAATTTTCTGAGACTGAAGTCAATGAAAAGCCTAGTACACAACCTATTTTTTTCCCACTAATCCATACTGGTCCTTGGAGAACTACTCTTGGGTCTATGTCTCTTTCTTTTTTTTTTTTTTTTTTTCCATTTTTCTTTTTTTTTAATTTTTATTTTGCAATACAATTCAGTTCTACATATCAGCCACAGATTCCCTTGTTCTCCCCCCTCCTGCCCCCCTCACCTTCCCCCCCAGCCCGCCCCCGATTCCAATCTCCTCCAGGGCAAAGCCATCCCCACAGACTGAGATCAACCTGGT